>NC_064636.1:141576518-142233140 GCF_023864275.1 Schistocerca cancellata | reverse complement strand
TAAAGTTGAAATTCATGTAAGAAATATTGATTACATCAGATCAATGAAATGGTCAGCTGATTGGTCAATTTGGGAGAGGGAACAAAACAGCAAGGTCATCGGTCCCATTGGATTTGGGAAAGATGGGGAAGGGAGTCAGCCTTTTCAAGGGCATCATCTCGGCATTTGCCTGAAGTGATTTAGGGAAATCACAGAAACCCTAAATCAAGACAGCCAGATGTGGGTTTGAACCTTCATCCTCCCACATGTGAGCCCGGTGTGCTAATCATTGTGCCACCTCTCCCAGTCAAGAAAATGGATTAGACTGCTGGAGGAAAACTACTGTCACTTTACGGCCATCAGGTGATGAGGAAAACTGACTTCTCATCGCTACATGATGAATTTGCACTGGCCGGTCAGAGTGGCCCAGCGGTTCTAGGCGCTACAATCTGGAACCACATGACCGCTACGGTCGCAAGTGAAAGCTTCTACCTTACGTGATATTTTAAAGGAAAACAACTCCAAAAATTTCAGTGCAAGGCATACTGGTGACAGCAAATCCAAAAGAGTGGATCAACAATGGCTCTGGTCAACTGGGTGACCCATGTCTGGCAACATCACCCTGATTTTACTGGATTTATGGAACATTTTGGTCCTGGACAGCTTCCATGAACATTTAACAGAAGAAATCCAAGATAAGTTACAAAAAGTGAAAACTGATTCATTATCCCTGAAGGTGTAACATCTGCCCTGCAACCACTACATGTTCATAGTAATCAGTCATTTTAAGCACACTTAAACAGCAATATGCATAGTGGATGGCTGATGAAAACACCAAGTTCACACAGACTGGAAAATCAAGATTTCTGAGTGGGTGAAATGTGCCTGGGACTCCATAATCCACAAGCACTGGTGGAAAAATTGAAATGATCACAAATTAACTAGATGGAACTGAGAACTATGCTCTATGGACACATGGTGACAATGACTCCTCCACTAGTGATTATGAATAGAAACTTGTTAGAGTAATTTTCTGTAAATAAAGCAATTAAAGCCAGTACCTCTTTCCTCTGTTAAAATTAGGATACACAGATTTGATGGCACAGATTATATGCATGTATGTCCTATTTCTAGTTTCTTATTCTATTGGCCCTTAGAAGCTGCACTTTCTGCCCAAAATTTGGCCACAAGAGTTCTGTATCTTGGCCAGTATGTTTTTTCATGGCAAACTAGTGCTCGTTTCTTAAATAAAGTAACGATGCTAACAGTACAAGGAAATTGTTTATGCTGTAAAGATAGAACTGCCTTTGTTGACCTTTCATTTTGATAATGACTACTCTAATCACAATTCAGTTATTTAACATGAGAGGACAGGTCTAGCTTTCCTGGAGATAGATGGTGAAACTCAGTCTTAACAAGTGGGTGGCAAGATCACAAGAAATTCACTGAAGTTACAAATTCAGCACAGTTATGCAAATTTAAAACTTGTGGCTATTTGTTATGTGAAGATTAATCTAATACAGAAGTTGACAGTATGGTTTTGACAAATCCAATGTGTTCAGTGTTGATATCGCTGAGTTGTAAACAGACGTTTCAACGCTGAAACCTAACAAAAGGGAAAAAAACTTGAAAAGATCATTAACTTTAAGGTACAATCAATTTGTTTGCATACCATAAAGAGACAAAATACTTATTTCTTGACAAACTAACCAAGCCATGGAAATTGTTTGGACATAGCACAGACATAATACCATGGTAGTATTGGTTGTCAGTTTAAGACTTTGCATAACTGATTAAGTAGCTCAATTGTTGGGACTGTCATGATATTTTATTAACAGAGTATTCATGTAATCCAAATTCAACATGAAGTCACCATATAAACCAGTTTGGTGACAATTCAGTTTACAGTTTTTTGGGAGATTCTGAGCAATACCACAGTGGATCAAGTACCTGATAAACTTTATGTGGAAAACCAGTGACTACAGTGACATTAGTTACTGCATAGGTAGGAAAGCAACCTTTTACATTATAAGGAAGCATATAACAATTCTCAAAGAATTTCAGCAGGTGATCAGTGATTTAACCAAGCAAAAGACAGGATGCCAAGGTAGTAACGTACTGGCTACCAACTGTTTGGTACATGGCTCAGTAAGGGTGTGATGCCTGGCCAAGTACAAATATCTTGACATAAGACTTCAGTCCCCCCATGAACCATGGACCTAGCCATTGGTAGTGAGGCTTGCGAGACTCCGCAATACAGATAGCCATACAGTAGATGCTACCAGAATGGAGGGGTATTTGTTGAGAGGCCAGAAAGACATGTCGTTCCTGAAGAGGGGCAGCAGCCTTTTCAGCAGTTGCAAGGAAACAGTCTTGATGATTGACTGATCTGGCCTTGTAACATCAACCAAAGTGGCCTTGCTGTGATGGTACTGCAAACAGCTGAAAGAAAGGGGAAACTACAGCCATAATTTTTCCCCAAGGGCATGCAGCTTTACTATATCATTAAATGATGACGGCATCCTCTTGGGTAAAATATTCCAGAAGTAAAATAGTCCCTCATTCTGATCTCTGGGTGGGGCCTAGTCAGGACGACATTGTTATGAGGAGAAAGAAAACTGGCATTCTACAGATCGGAATGTGGAATGTCAGATCTCGCAATCGGGCAGGTAGAAAATTTAAAAAGGGAAATGGATAGGTTAAATCTAGATATAGTGGGAATTAATAAAGTTTGGCAGCAGGAAGAAGAAGACTTCTGCTCAGATGATGAATACAGTGTTATAAATAGTAAATCAAATAGGGGTAAGGCAGGAGTAGGTTTAATAATAAATAAAAAAATAGGAGGACATGTAAGCTACTACAAACAGCACAGTGAATGCATTATTGTAGCAAAGAAAGACACTAAGCCTATGCCTACCCCAGTAGTACAAATTTAGAAGCCAACTAGATCCAAAAATGAAGAGATTAAAGAAATGTGTGATGAGATAAAAGAAATTACTCAGGTAGTGAAGGGAGACAATAATTTAACAGTCATTGGTTACTGGAATTCAATAGTAGGAAAAGGAAGAGAAGGAAAAGTAGTAGGGGAATATGGACTGGGGGTAAGGAATGAAACAGGAAGCTGCCTGGAAGAATTTTGCACAGCCCATAACTTAATCATAGGTAACATTTGGTTGAATAATCATGAAAGAAGTTTGTGTATGTGGGAGAGGCCTGGAGACACTCAAAGGTTCCAGATAGATTACATAATGGTAAGACAGAGATTTAGTAACCACATTTTAAATTTTAAGACGTTTCCAGGGGCAGATGTAGACTCTGACCACAATCTATTGCTTATGAACTGTACATAGAAACTGAAGAAACTGCAAAAAGGTGGGAATTTAAGGAGATTGAACCTGGATAAACTGAAAGAACCAGAGGTTGTAGGGAGTTTCAGAGAGAGTATTAGGTAATGATTGACAAGAACATGGGAAAGAAATACAGTACAAAATGAATAGGTTGCTTTGAGAGATGAAATAGTGAAGTCAGCAGAGGATCAAGTAGGTAAAAGGATGAGGGTTAGTAGAAATCCTTTGATAACAGAAGAGATGTTGAATTTCATTGATGAAGGGAGAAAATATAAAAATGCAGTAAATGAAGCAGTCAGAAAGGAATACAAACATGTCAAAAATGAGATTGACAGGGAGTGAAAAATGGCTAAGAGGGGATGGCTGCAGGACAAATGTAATGATTAGAGGCCAGTATCACTAGGGGTAAGATAGATACTGCCTACAGGAAAATTAAAGACACCACCTCTATGAATCCAAGAGCTCAGATGGAAAACCAGTTCTAAGTAAAGAAGGGAAGGCAGAAAGGTGGAAGGAGTATATAGAGGGTCTATACAACGGTGATGTTCTTCAGGGCAAATTTATTGAAATGGAAGGGGACGTAAATGATGGTGAGATGGGAGATACAATACTGCATGAAGTATCAGACAGAGCACTGAAAGTCTTAAGTCAAAACAAGGCCATGGTGTGAAAATCACTAAACTATCAGTTTAATCAGTCATAGTTGCAAAATACTAACATGAATTCTTTACAGATGAATGGAAAAACTGGTAGAAAATGATGTCAGGGAAGATAAGTTTGGATTCTGTAGAAATGTTGGAACATGTAAGGCAATAATGACCCTATGACTTATCTTAGATGATAGAGTAAGGAAAGACAAACCTACGTTCCTAGCATTTGCAGACTTAGAGAATGCTTATGACAATTTGATTGGCATACTTTCTTTCAAATTCTGTAGGTGGCAGGGGTCAAATACAGGGAGCAAATTATTTACAATTTGTACAAAATCCAAATCCTAGCTATGAGTCAAGCGACATGAAAGGGAAGCGGTGGTTGGGAAGGGAGTGAGACGGGATTGTAGCATATCCCTGATGTTATTCAGTCTGTGTATTGAGCAAGCAGTAAAGGAAACAAAAGAAAAATTTTGAGTAGGAATTAAAATCCATGGAGAAGAAATAAAATATTTGAGGTTTGCTGATGACATTGTAATTCTGTCAGAGACAACAAAGGATGTGGGAGAGCAATTGAATGGACTGGACAGTGTCTTCAAATGAGGATATAAAATGAACATCAACAAAAGCAAAATGACAATAATGGAATGTAGTCAAATTAAATCAAGTGATACAGAGGGAATCAGATTAGGAAATTAACACTTGAAGTAGTAGATGAGTTTTGATATTTTGGGAGGACATCTTTTCTGAAAGTATTTGTATAGAACTGTAGCATGGATGATAAATAGTTTAGACAAGAAGAGAATAGAAGCTTTCAAACTGTGGTGCTACAGAAGAATGCTGAAGATTAGATGGGTAGATCATGTAATTAATGAGGAGATACTGAATAAAATTGGAGAGAAGAGGAATTTTTGGTACAACTTGACTAGAAGAAGGGATCGATTGGTAGGACATGTTCTGAGGCATCAAGGAATATTCAGTTTAGTATAGGAGGGAGGCATGGATGGTAGAAATTGTAGAGGGAGACCAAGGCATGAATACACTTTTTTTTTTTTTGGGTCATCAGTCTGCTGACTGGTTTGATGCGGCCCGCCACGAATTCCTTTCCTGTGCTAACCTCTTCATCTCAGAGTAGCACTTGCAACCTACGTCCTCAATTATTTGCTTGACGTATTCCAATCTCTGTCTTCCTCTACAGTTTTTGCCCTCTACAACTCCCTCTAGTACCATGGAAGTCATTCCCTCATGTCTTAGCAGATGTCCTATCATCCTGTCCCTTCTCCTTATCAGTGTTTTCCACATATTCCTTTCCTCTCCGATTCTGCGTAGAACCTCCTCATTCCTTACCTTATCAGTCCACCTAATTTTCAACATTCGTCTATAGCACCACATCTCAAATGCTTCGATTCTCTTCTGTTCCGGTTTTCCCACAGTCCATGTTTCACTACCATACAATGCTGCACTCCAGACGTACATCCTCAGAAATTTCTTCCTCAAATTAAGGCCGATATTTGATATTAGTAGACTTCTCTTGGCCAGAAATGTCTTTTTTGCCATAGCGAGTCTGCTTTTGATGTCCTCCTTGCTCCGTCCGTCATTGGTTATTTTACTGCCTAGGTAGCAGAACTCCTTAACTTCATTGACTTCGTGACCATCAATCCTGATGTTAAGTTTCTCGCTGTTCTCATTTCTACTACTTCTCATTACCTTCGTCTTTCTCCGATTTACTCTCAAACCATACTGTGTACTCATTAGACTGTTCATTCCGTTCAGCAGATCATTTAATTCTTCTTCACTTTCACTCAGGATAGCAATGTCATCAGCGAATCGTATCATTGATATCCTTTCACCTTGTATTTTAATTCCACTCCTGAACCTTTCTTTTATTTCCATCATTGCTTCCTCGATGTACAGATTGAAGAGTAGGGGCGAAAGGCTACAGCCTTGTCTTACACCATTCTTAATACGAGCACTTCGTTCTTGATCGCCCACTCTTATTATTCCCTCTTGGTTGTTGTACATATTGTATATGACCCGTCTCTCCCTATAGCTTACCCCTACTTTTTTCAGAATCTCGAACAGCTTGCACCATTTTATATTGTCGAACGCTTTTTCCAGGTCGACAAATCCTATGAAAGTGTCTTGATTTTTCTTTAGCCTTGCTTCCATTATTAGCCGTAACGTCAGAATTGCCTCTCTGGTCCCTTTACTTTTCCTAAAGCCAAACTGATCGTCACCTAGCGCATTCTCAATTTTCTTTTCCATTCTTCTGTACATTATTCTTGTAAGCAGCTTCGATGCATGAGCTGTTAAGCTGATTGTGCGATAATTCTCGCACTTGTCAGCTCTTGTCGTCTTCAGAATTGTGTGGATGATGCTTTTCCGAAAGTCAGATGGGATATCGCCAGACTCATATATTCTACACACCAACGTGAACAGTCGTTTTGTTGCCACTTCCCCCAATGATTTTAGAAATTCTGATGGAATGTTATCTATCCCTCCTGCCTTATTTGACCGTAAGTCCTCCAAAGCTCTTTTAAATTCCGATTCTAATACTGGATCCCCTATCTCTTCTAAATCGACTCCTGTTTCTTCTTATATCACATCAGACAAATCTTCACCCTCATAGAGGCTTTCAATGTATTCTTTCCACCTATCTGCTCTCTCCTCTGCATTTAACAGTGGAATTCCCATTGCACTCTTAATGTTACCACCGTTGCTTTTAATGTCACCAAAGGTTGTTTTGACTTTCCTGTATGCTGAGTCTGTCCTTCCGACATTCATATCTTTTTCAATGTCTTCACATTTTTCCTGCAGCCATTTCGTCTTAGCTTCCCTGCACTTCCTATTTATTTCATTCCTCAGCGACTTGTATTTCTGTATTCCTGATTTTCCCGGAACATGTTTGTACCCGTGGTCTAGGGGTAGCGTCTTTGATTCATAATCAAAAACGTCTTCGGTCCCGGGTTCGATCCCCGCCACTGCCTAAATTTTGATAAATAATCAGCATTGGCAGCCGAAGACTTCCGGCATAAGAAGTCAGCCTCATTCTGCCAACGGCCTTGTCAAAGAGGGCGGAGGAGCGGATAGAGGTTCAGGGCACTCTCTTGTCCTAGGGGTAGGAAATTGCCCCTAAAGGCGGAAGAATCAGCAATGATCAACGACATGAGGATGCAGAAGGCAATGGAAACCACTGCATTAAAGACACGTAACGTGTATCCACAGGACATGTGGCCTGTATTTGAAGAAAGTGTCATGATGATCTTTCCATTGGCAAAAGATTCCGGAATAGTCCCCCATTCGGATCTCCGGGAGGGGACTGCCAAGGGGGAGGTTACCATGAGAAAAAGATTGAATAATCAACGAAAGGATAACGTTCTACGAGTCGGGGCATGGAATGTCAGAAGCTTGAACGTGGTAGGGAAACTAGAAAATCTGAAAAGGGAAATGCAGAGGCTCAATCTAGATATAGTAGGGGTCAGTGAAGTGAAGTGGAAAGAAGACAAGGATTTCTGGTCAGATGAGTATCGGGTAATATCAACAGCAGCAGAAAATGGTATAACAGGTGTAGGATTCGTTATGAATAGGAAGGTAGGGCAGAAGGTGTGTTACTGTGAACAGTTCAGTGACCGGGTTGTTCTAATCAGAATCGACAGCAGACCAACACCGACAACGATAGTTCAGGTATACATGCCAACGTCGCAAGCTGATGATGAACAGATAGAGAAAGTGTATGAGGATACTGAAAGGGTAATGCAGTATGTAAAGGGGGACGAAAATCTAATAGTCATGGGCGACTGGAATGCAGTTGTAGGGGAAGGAGTAGAAGAAAAGGTTACAGGAGAATATGGGCTTGGGACAAGGAATGAAAGAGGAGAAAGACTAATTGAGTTCTGTAACAAGTTTCAGCTAGTAATAGCGAATACCCTGTTCAAGAATCATAAGAGGAGGAGGTATACTTGGAAAAGGCCAGGAGATACGGGAAGATTTCAATTAGATTACATCATGGTCAGACAGAGATTCCGAAATCAGATACTGGATTGTAAGGCGTACCCAGGAGCAGATATAGACTCAGATCACAATATAGTAGTGATGAAGAGTAGGCTGAGGTTCAAGACATTAGTCAGGAAGAATCAATACGCAAAGAAATGGGATACGGAAGTACTAAGGAATGACGAGATACGTTTGAAGTTCTCTAACGCTATAGATACAGCAATAAGGAATAGCGCAGTAGGCAGTACAGTTGAAGAGGAATGGACGTCTCTAAAAAGAGCCATCACAGAAGTTGGGAAGGAAAACATAGGTACAAAGAAGGTAGCTGCGAAGAAACCATGGGTAACAGAAGAAATACTTCAGTTGATGAATACACTACAGAGATTCAAAAGAATGTAGGTTACAGTAGTTACTCAGAGATGAAGCTTGCAGAGGATAGAGTATCATGGAGAGCTGTGACAAACCAGTCTCTAGACTGAAGACCGCAACAATACTTCAATTCTGAAGATGTTCAAAGTTATTGTTGCCAAGTTAGTTTAACATCTCCAAAAACACTCCAAGTGACTTTTAGAAACGGATTAAGGATTCACTTCATCTTGCAAGGTTAATAAATGTCAGCGAGCCTTATGTATGAAGTGTGGAAGTATTTAACCTTTCCTGCATGAACCATGAAATGCAAGGCTATATTGACTGAAGGTGTGGGGAACACTCCTCTGCAGCTGTGGATTCTCCTACTTGCTAGTATAAGATCAGTTGTATGCAAACTGCCAGTGACAAGGTCTGTTGCAAGTGCTCATCTGATTCTCGTCCCAGTAAGTTTTGAAATAAAACACTGAGCAGCAATACTGCATAAAGTTTTGCTTAAAGCTTGGCAACACCCAAGTACAAAGCAATCTGAAGCACTAATATGGTTCTGATGACAAATGTCATGAGCAACTTTTGAAAAAGGTGTGGTACAACTGCTTCAAAGATGGTCAAAAATCACAGGACCAAACAACACTGTGTCAGACATTGGAGTTGAAATTAATGGCACTCAGAAAGTGTGAGCTGTGGTCATGGAAGACCATTGTATCATTGTACTACATCTTGCTATAGAGATTGGAGTAAGCATTAGATTTGTACATTCAGTTCCTACCAATAGCAAAAGCTTTATCTTGACAATGTTATGAGCAAATGATAAAGCTACATGTTTCCTATACATGTTTATTTCCACAAGTTATACTACTGTAAAATTTTTTGCTTTATATATTTACATGGCATTTCTCTCTCAGATGTGATAGGGACGAATTTGTCAGAATGGTAAGGTAGGTCAAAAGGTAATCTGAAGTACTCAGTAAAGTTACTGGGTGCTTTCAACTAAACGGTAGCTACTCACACAGGTCCAGTCTGGGCTTTATTACAGGGGCAACAAAACTTGTTAGATATGCTATTGTGTTAATGTGGAACATATTTTCATTTTGACCACCAAGTGCAGCACTACAGCGTCTTGGCATTTCTGGTGCTCCTTTTTTGTGCAAGTGATAGTCCTCATTTGTTTGACTTTCTGCTTATATTGCATCCCTAATCCATTAAATATGAATATCTGTTATCTTTCTTGCATTCACAGTACCAGATTTGCACCTGATGGCCAAAAATTATTTTTGCAGCATAAATCTGTTCCACATTAACAATAAAATATTCACCAGTTTCACCGACACAAGACAATTGCAACCCACACTGGACATCTGAGTGGCTGCAGTTTAATTATAAGCACCAAGTATATTCAATTTCGTTTCTGTCATTTGACCTAAAATATTTTAATAGTGGCCACTCGATGGCTGAGCTTCAGATCTGGAAAATTTGAGACTGAACCATTTTGCTTCACTAAACAATCTGTGATCCTAAGCCTGTCATAATGTCAATGGCTAATGATGTTTAAAATAGAGATGCATGAAATTATATTTTCTTAGGAAGCATGGTATCAAGGACTGTAGATTACCACTACAGACATCAAAATAACATATTTTGAGACAAAGATGTGAAGGTAAATACATTGCAAAAGGCAGAGGCCTCAAGTTTCTGTCTCAGTCCAGCACACAATTAATCTGCTAGGATATTTCAAAGTCCTTGTCTGATTAACAAAACATTAGTAGCTAGACAATTAACACTACAAGGAATATAAATAATGGGGATGAGTCCAGAGATTTATCAGTGTTTACAGAATCAAATGAACAATTCATGATGGCGAGGATCAGAAGTGGAAAACAATTATGTACAGAACGCGTTGTAAAGGTAAGGAGTGAAGAAAATCAAACCAGTAGGTTTGATCAGAGGAAAATTTCAGTGACAATACAAGCATCCACATCATATTGGTAGTAATGTAAACCTAGAAATATCTTATAGTCTGTTTTTCCCACTAGGAGACTTCACAAAATTTTTGTTACACAATTAAAATTTGTCTGTTATTTTGGTTTCTAAGTATGCTAAACTTGCGCTGTTAAGCTATGAACTGATCTTATGAAAATCTTTCCATGTGGTTACACTTGGGATTAAGTCTAGTGTAAACTAATTTAAAACTTTAGCGGCATTTTGTGTACCAAGCTTTAGTCAAGGGAATGGGTGAGGAACAGCTCTTATACACTAGAGTAGCCTGCATTTCATGGATCATAAAATTATAGTTATCATATAATAAGGTTTCACACACAAACAGTGGGGGTGGGGGGGGGGGGAGGGCTGAATAGTTTTGGAGTAGGATATTTTTGTCATTAATACATAGTGTTTCATCATTTTTTGGCTTAAGACCAAACTGTTTCAGAGCTGTGACTTCATTTCTAAAGATTCCATGCTGGTCATTACATTTACCTCAATCCCAACACCTAGCAGCCAATGAATGGCAGTTTTTTGGAAAGTGCCTCAAATGAGACTAATGGACGCATTGACTATTACCAATAAAGGATGATCTTACAATAAGATTAGCCAGCAAAATATGAATAATGGAAGTCAAACAGGCATATAACTTCACTCCCTTGGGTTTAACAGTGGATGATTGTGGGGGGGGGGGGGGGGGGGGTTAAGGCACAAGTGTTAGCCATTACCATGAAGCCACTGTTCCAGAATTTGCCTGAAGTTGTTCTTGGAAGACCATCAGAATGACTAACCTCATTTTGCTGAAGATTTCATGAGCATGCTGACACATCTATTCTGTATCTTAATTTAATCATATAATTAGTGTTCTGCATTGGTTAATAACTTACATGTTTCAACTTATAAATATGTAACTTGCTTGAAGTTTATCTACTGATGAAAGCATCATTTGAGTAGTATTAAATGTGTTTCCATTAAGTGAAATTAGTGGCACATTTGACATTTTTACTTTTCAGCATACACTGCACTAAGGATGCCATATACTTCTAATACCACTACTAATCGTTGCAAAGATGCTGTAAAATTAAAACCTGTACTCTATTATGGTAACATTTATAATCACAACTAAAAGATAAAAACTGAGCTGTTTTACTTCATGTATACTGCTCTTTAAAATCTCAACAATCTTCCAGTTATATTTTAAATAATGGTATAAATGGCTGCTTTTCTAGACCCAGACTATTTCTATGTGGTTCAGCTTTTAACTGAAGTTTCCTTGGGTCATTCCTTGTAAAGGTAACAGTAAAGATTTTAAATGCAGTCTCAAATACAAAAGGAAAACTTGAAACAAATTACAATGAAGTACAATCCTGTGTCTGGACTTGCCCCTTGGATATGAAATTTCAAGTATTGGAAATGAACATGTTTAGTGGCGCAAACCATCTCAACTCTCAGAACTGTTGTCTCCTCCCTCAGGGAGTGAAGTGTGACAGGCTGACAGGAGGGGGCACCGATGACAACCTCCAACTTTTGACTTTTCCTGTGGGAAAAGTAAACAGCAGAATTTCCCACTTAAATGTGCACTCACGAAGCCAGGAATTTGGACTATGTACTGACCAGCTGTTCTTTCTGCACCTAATTTTGAAATTATTAAATTTGTTCATTCTAAGGTAAAATGGAATTTTAATTTTTCAAAATCAACTTTGTATTTCTGTTTGAAGTGGGAAGTCAAAAGTGTTAAATACCTATGCAGGAATTAACTAATCTTTTACATTCTATTAATGAACTCCAGACATCAATGAGCTCTCTTGAACTGCCAGTACTCTGTGTTATTCAAAGAGATAAAAACTGGAAGTATCTATATCAATGTTTTTATTTTATTAGAATATTATAGAAGGAAACATTCCACGTGGGAAAAATATATCTAAAAACAAAGATGATGTGACTTACCAAACGAAAGCGCTGGCGGGTTGATAGACACACAAACAAACACAAACATACATACAAAATTCTAGCTTTCACAACCAACAATTGCTTCGTCAGGAAAGAGGGAAGGAGAGGGAAAGATGAAAGGATGTGGGTTTTAAGGGAGAGGGTAAGGAGTCATTCCAATCCCGGGAGTGGAAAGACTTACCTTAGGGGGAAAAAGGACGGGTATACACTCGCACACACACACACATATCCATCCACACATATACAGACACAAGCAGACATATTCAAAGACAAAGAGTTTGGGCAGAGATGTCAGTTGAGGCGGAAGTGCAGAGGCAAAGATGTTGAATGACAGGTGAGGTATGAGTGGCGCCAACTTGGAATTAGCAGAGATTGAGGCCTGGTGGGTAACGGGAAGAGAGGATATATTGAAAAGCAAGTTCCCATCTCCAAAGTTCGGATAGGTTGGTGTTAGTGGGAAGTATCTAGATAACCCGGATGGTGTAACACTGTGCCAAGATGTGCTGGCCGTGCACCAAGGCATGTTTAGCCACAGGGTGATCCTCATTGCCAACAAACACTGTCTGTCTGTGTCCATTCATGCGAATGGACAGTTTGTTGCTGGTCATTTCCACATAGAATGCGTCACAGTGTAGGCAGGTCAGTTGGTAAATTACGTGGGTGCTTTCACACGTGGCTCTGCCTTTGATCGTGTACACCTTCCGAGTTACAGGACTGGAGTAGGTGGTGGTGGGAGGGTGCATAGGACAGGTTTTACACCGGGGGCGGTTACAAGGGTAGGAGCCAGAGGGCAGGGAAGGTGGTTTGGGGATTTCATAGGGATGAACTAACAGGTTACGGAGGTTAGGTGGACGGCGGAAAGACACTCTTGGTGGAGTGGGGAGGATTTCATGAAGGATGGATCTCATTTCAGGGCAGGATTTGAGGAAGTTGTATCCCTGCTGGAGAGCCACATTCAGAGTCTGGTCCAGTCCCAGAAAGTATCCTGTCACAAGTGGGGCACTTTTGGGGTTCTTCTGTTGGAGGTTCTGGGTTTGAGGGGAAGTGGCTCTGGTTATTTGCTTCTGTACCAGGTCGGGAGGGTAGTTGCAGGATGTGAAAGCCGTTCTCAGGTTGTTGGTGTAATGGTTCAGGGATTCTGGACTGGAGCAGATTCGTTTGCCATGAAGACCTAGGCTGTAGGGACGGGACAGTTTGATGTGGACTGGGTGGCAGCTGTCATAATGGAGGTACTGTTGCTTGTTGGTGGGTTTGATGTGGACGGATGTGTGAAGCTGGCCATTGGACAGATGGAGGTCAATGTCAAGGAAAGTGGCGTGGGATTTGGAGTAGGACCAGGTGAATCTGATGGAACCAAAGGAGTTGAGGTTGGAGAGGAAATTCTGGAGTTCTTCTTCACTGTGAGTCCAGATCATGAAGATGTCATCAATAAATCTGTACCAAACTTTGGGTTGGCAGGCCTGGGTAACCAAGAAGGCTTCCTCTAAGTGACCCATGAATATGTTGGCATACGAGGGGGCCATCCTGGTACCCATGGCTGTTCCCTTTAATTGTTGGTATGTCTGGCCTTCCAAAGTGAAGAAGTTGTACGTCAGGGTGAAGCTGGCTAAGGTAATAAGGAAAGAGGTTTTAGGTAGGGTGGCAGGTGATCGGCGTGAAAGGAAGTGCTCCATTGCAGTGAGGCCCTGGACGTGCGGAATATTTGTGTATAAGGAAGTGGCATCAATGGTTACAAGGATGGTTTCCGAGGGTAACAGATTGGGTAAGGATTCCAGGCGTTCAAAAAAGTGGTTGGTGTCTTTGATGAAGGATGGGAGACTGCATGTAATGGGTTGAAGGTGTTGATCTACGTAGGCAGAGATACGTTCTGTAGGGGCTTTGTAACCAGCTACAATGGGGCGGCTGGGATGATTGGGTTTGTGAATTTTAGGAAGAAGGTAGAAGGTAGGGGTGCGGGGTGTTGGTGGGTCAGGAGGTTGATGGAGTCAGGTGAAAGATTTTGTAGGGGGCCTAAGGTTCTGAGGATTCCTTGAAGCTCCGCCTGGATATCAGGAATGGGATTACCTTGGCAAACTTTCTATGTGGTGTTGTCTATGAGAGGACGTTGAGGTTTGCTAGAAAGGTTGTGAAGGGTGAGTGAGTTGGCTTTCCGGAGGTGGGAAATCAGGAGATAGGATAGTTTTTTGAGGTGGAGGGTGGCATGCCGTTCTAATGTGTGGTTGGCCTGTAGGAGGATGCTCTGAACAGCCAGTGTGGATGTGGGAGAGAAAAGGTTGAGGACTTTTATTAAGGATAGGAGTTGACAGGTGTGTTCATTGGCTGAGTTGACGTGTAGGTGAAGGATTAGGTGGGTGAGGGCAATGGATTGTTCAGTTTGGAACTGGTATAGGGACTGATGGAAAGAAGGGTTGCAGCCAGAGATGGGAACTTTAAGTGTGAGGCCTTTGGGGGTAATGCCAAATGTCAGACAAGCCTGAGAAAATAGAATATGGGAGCGTAATCTGGCTAGGGCAAAGGCATGTTTGCGGAGGGACACCAACCTATCCGAACTCCGGAGATGGCAACTAGCTCTTCAATATATCCTCTCTTCCCGTTACCCAGCAGGCCTCAATCTCCGCTAATTCCAAGTTGCCGCCACTCATACCTCACCTGTCATTCAACAACATCTTTGCCTCTGTACTTCCACCTCGACTGACATCTCTGCCCAAACTCTTTGTCTTTGAATATGTCTGCTTGTGTCTGTATATGTGTGGATGGATATGTGTGTGTGTGCGAGTGTATACCCGTCCTTTTTTCCCCCTAAGGTAAGTCTTTCCGCTCCCGGGATTGGAATGACTCCTTACCCTCCCCCTTAAAACCCACATCCTTTCGTCTTTCCCTCTCCTTCCCTCTTTCCTGATGAAGCAATCATTGGTTGCAAAAGCTAGAATTTTGTGTGTATGTTTGTGTTTGTTTGTGTGTCTATTGACCTGCCAGCACCTTTTATTTTATTTTATAGACTAGACAACATTAGCGAGTCTGACTTTTTCTAGTGTGAAGTTGTAGTCTAAACAGAAAATAGTACATAATGCTATCATCATTAAGTATTATTTTAACATCACATACTGACAAAAATACTGTTGAAGAATTAAGCATGTGTAGGTTTGATGCTGATTACATGGCCACAATATTTGTATATTAAAGGGTCTTTAAGCAGGTAGCATCTGAAGAAGTGTGGCTTCACCATTTACTACATACCACTTGTCTTTAAATGTGAGGGCATTTAATAAATTTAAATTCAGAACTCTGTTCACTCCATCACTGTTGTCCCCACAGTCATTGTTGCCATCACACTCCCAGGCCTCAGTAATGCAGTGGTGGTTGGAGTACAGGAAGTCTTTGCTGAAATCCAGCTCCAAATCACATCAGAAAACAAAATAGACACAAACTTAGCAGCTGTGTTATATTTCCACATCATTTCCATGCAAACAAAGTCAGTTTGTCTATGAATTGTGCAGTTTGTAAACAAGGAGAATACAAGATACTGAATACTATTCTAGATGAGAAGATGCTACTTTTCGATATTTTTTACTTCTCATTGTGCTTACCTCTGTACAAATTGGTACAACACTTACGTACCATTTCTTACTCTTGCCACCTTTCTCGCCATCTGTCTCCTTTCACTTATTACAGGTGGGTCTGATGAGCCCTTTCTTTGACCTTCCCAACTTACTACTCTCTCACCCCTCACTAACTACAGAAATATTTGTTCTAAATCCTAGCTAGTGTGTGTACTATCAGTACTAGACTTGCACCCTGAAATTAAACTCTGGAATCTCCGATAAAATTAGCGGAGGTGGTGCTCAGCCAATTATCCCCATCTGTATTACCTACTGCATAGGTATTTGTACCAATTCAGAAAGACACACTATAAAGAAAACCAACAGGGGGGGGGGGGGCAAGGGGTTGTAAGTAAGAATTTCAATATTTTAAGTGGTTTCTGCAATGCCCAATGTAGTTGCCAGTAAACACTGTTTGGCACTTTAGTGTTAGTTTACCAGTTATGTTATCTTAGCGCATGCAGAATAAACTATCATTTTTGTATTCAGTACAGAAATGAAAAGTGAGTAGAAATAATTTTAAAGAGACTAAGCAAACCAAGACCAAGTTATTACTATCACCATTCTGACAGCATTACAAGATCCACAAAATTGGATAAGAATGACAAGGCTCATACTGAAGACAATTCAGATGCTTTTCACACATGTCACAAATCTGGAAGTATTAGTCAAGTTACAGTTAATGTCATTCAGATAAAATTGTGACATGTTGCAGTACTAAATTCAATGACTGTTGCTACTGCAGTTTATACTGCATGAATGTGTTTAATTTTAAAAGCATTATTTACTGGTAAAATACTGGGTGCTCTACACTAATGTGTATAGATCCTTTAAGATTTCAGTTACACAGGAATTAGGCTGCAGTCTAAGGCATGTTTATAAGCTTGGTGCTGCATCTTTTAATGCTGTGGACATCCTCAGAGGCTATAAAGACATTTCTGAAAATCTGTGCAAGCTTGTTTGAGTTTGAAGGTCTAACAATGTCTTCACAACCTCTGAGGATGTCTAGCATTAAGAGACAAACAGATGAAAGGACAATAACGACACACTGCTACTGCAAGAAAAAATGCCCTACTAAAGGCTTAATGTGCATTAAATGTAAGTCAGTGCACCACTACAGCTGCATGAATGTGGAACGCAAACAAAAAATCTGGGTTTGCTGGGAATGTGACGATGAAAATTTAGGCCTAAAACTTTGCAACACAGGTGATAAATCTGAAATTATATCTGTGTTAGTTCAAGAAATAAACAATTTAAAGCATCAGTGTGAATTATTATTAGAACTGAAAAGACAAAACCCACCTGAAGAATGAAGTTAACGCCTCAAAGAGCAAAATACTACAATTAACAAATACAGTCCTACATAAATCAGAGAACTTGGTGCGAAAAAAACGGTAAATAACATAAGCAAAATTATAGTGTTGGCTGACAGTCATGGGCTTGAACTAGCAGATATTCTTAGTGTAAACAGCTAAAAGCAACTTGTTTTATTGAGCCAAATGCCCCACTATCAGAAGTAGGGAAGGTAGCACAATCTGCTGAGTGTGAAAAGCTTCATCAAAATGATTTTGTTGTTCTGTTAGGTGAATTGAACGATGGAAATAAATATGAAACTAAGGAGGCCGCACAGAATCTGAAAAGATACCTGAGCCACCTTACCCATACAAACGTAATAGTTTGCTATTTACCACACAGGCACGAGGTCGTGTGTTAATAGTGAAATCACAGTGGCAGAAAAGCAATATACAAGCTTTTGCAAATGTTTCAGAAATTTGCAAATTACTGACATAAACAATATTGGTCATAGATTTTATACAGAACATGGACTACATCTAAAAAAAGTTGGGAAAGCAGGTAGTATCCAATCAAACAGCTAATACTGTTTCAGAAAAACAGTATAAAACATCTGAGAAGAAACTGGCACTTAACTGGTACTACCTAGCCAATCAATATAGTGCTACACCAACTGTGGAAACTCCATCAGATCAAAATTTAGTAGCAGCTGAAGCACCATCTTCAACAACGATGGCAGCAACACCGCCTTCAAAAACGATAGCAGCAAGGTCTGCTGCATCACCTCTAACAACAGCAATAGCAGAAGTTGAGCCAGCAGATCGAGCAGAAATGCCAACAGCAACAATAGCAGTACCAACATAAGTGACAATAGCTGTAACAACAGTATCAGCAGTAGCTCCAGCAAGAGCAATATTAGAATGTACATCAGCAGAATCAACATCAGTGACAGTGTATGCAATAAGAATCAGTCAAAAAGAAAATGTGACCACCTTGCCTACCAAATGGAAAACAGTGCCTCCCACTCATCTGAGTGATTTTTTAGTTGGAAGCGGGATAGGGAGGAAAACCAGATGAAAAACAAACAGCAGAAGTTGCCTAAGGTAAGTGATGTGTCAGAAATGAGGAAGATGTGTCAAACTGACAGTCAGTGCCAGCTGTCAATGAAAATTGTCTACTCTTTTTGCATGTTAATATCCAGTCAATGAAAAATAAACTCTCAGAACTGCAAAATTGCCTAGAAAAACTTAATTGTATTGTGCTTTTGGTAAATGAACATTGGCTATCTCATACAGAAGTAGATTTGACTGCACCCAATGGTAATGAACTAGCTATAGGGTACTGTAGAATTAACATGAAGCATGGTGCTGTAGACATATATATTTGCAAGAGACTGATATTAATATATGAAGCTATAGATATAAGTAGTTTCCGTACTGAAACATATTTTGAAGCAGCAGTTGTATTGTTTCCAAGTGTTGATATATTAGTTGTAACTGTGTATCGCACCCCTAATCAAAATGAGGACTTGTTTATACAGATTCTTGAAGAACTCATAGTACTCCTCCTTAAGAAGAAAAAGTGCAGAGTTTTGATATTCAGTGATATACACAAATCAAAAAAAGTTTTGCATCACGCCAGTTCCCAGAACTCCTGAAGAATATTGTATCACAGACACAGTCCCTTTGACTGTTCAGAGATGTCACTAAACCTGGCCAAAGATGTAAAACACCATGCATGAGCAGTGCCAATTAGACGGAGGGGGTCCAACAGCTGATCAGTTCCATTCATTCCACCAGGAAGGAGGTATACGGCTCGTGTTGCCTGTAATTCAACCATGCCTAGACAGTCAGTACCATGGTTTAATTGCATTTGCATTGTTATTTTGTGCCTGGAATGGCTCTTGACAAGGGAAGTGTCCAGGCGTCTCGGAGTGAACCAAAGCGATGTTGTTCTGAAATGGAGGAGATACAGAGAAACTGTCAATGACATGCCTTGCTCAGGTCACCCAGGGGCAATTACTGCAGTGGATGACCACTACCTATGGATTATGGCTTGGAGGAACACTGATGGCATCACCAGCATGTTGAATAATGCTTTTCATGCAGCCACAGGACTCAGACTGTGTGCAATAGGCTGCATGGTGTACAACTTTACTCCTGACGTCGATGGGAGGTACATCTTTGAAACCACGACACCATGCAGCATGGTACAGACAGACCCAATAACATGCCGAATGGACCGCTCAGGATTGGCGTCACGTTCTCTTCACTGATGAGTGTCGCACACGTCTTCAACCAGACAGTTGTCGGAGATGAGTTTGTAGTCAACACGGTCAGGCTGAACGCCTTAGACACATTGTCCAGTAAGTCCAGCAAGGTGGAAGTTCCCTGCTGTTTTGGGGTGGCACTATGTAGGGCCGACGTACGTCACTGGTGGCCATGATAATCAAATGTCTTCCTCCAAACGATAGTGCAACCATATTGGCACCATATTGGTGAGGCATTCGTCTTCATGGATGACAATTCGCGCTCACATCATAAACATTCAGTGACTGATTTCCTTCAGGATAATGACATAGATCGACTAGAGTGGTGTAATGGTCGCCTGGTCGTAGATATTGCTAATTGCTATAATCGCACTATTTCACTCCCATTTATGGAGCTTGTTAGCACTTGATGTTAGGTTGGCGCCATTAAAATGCATTGTGTTGTGGTAATCGCTGCTACTTGCTGGATCGCTGCTGTCTCTCGATGCTGATGCTGGCTCTACATCTGGTTGTCTAGGGTTAAAAACATGAGGTCCCGTGTTTTTTATGTGCTTTTGATGATAAAGAACGAGTGAAACCAGCAAATATGTAAACTTCAAATATTTATTACTCTGGTGGCCATCTTAATTCCACTGTCCACCAAAGACCATGACACAACACAAAGTAGTATTTCCGTTACATGTTCTTTGCATTGTTTATCCACCTCAAACAATAACACGCAAACACACTTTACCAAAGTGACATTCCAACTGCCTCTCGACCGTTCTTGCTGCTTGTATTTATAACATTGTCAAAGAACTACTAAAAAGAGATATAGTTGACAAGTCACATGTACATCTGTTATCATAATTTGTGCAGAAAAGTTATTAATTTGCATTGAGTGACATAATTTAACATGTTATTAAAATGACAGACAGATTTGTTGACTTGACAGAATAATTCTTTGTTACAAAAAGGCCGTTTTTTAGAAGTTTGTCAATTGACTTCTCTAATTTGCATAAATAAGTGAATAACATGAATTATTAAGAATTACATTGGTTTTCGTCTAAAATAGGATTGCTTACGTGAATACTGAGTGAAAACGCTCCTAGTGAACAAATAGGTTTCACTGGCTGATTTTTATTTAAGGAGATCCAAAATACCTAAGTTGGTCACTATTTTTCGTACTTCATATTAATTATTTAAGATGAACTTAGTGTTTTTACATGATGACATTTGCTGTATCAGTGATCAAGTGATATAAACTTTTGTGTGGGTCAGTTACTCAGTATAATTTAATGGGTTGACTGTTTATGCAGACATGTTATGCAATCATTGTTAACATACACAATAACTTTTATATAATCATAAATACTCATTAAACTGGTTGAATTTGGAGGGTATTGCATACTTCGGTACAGTAAAGCCTTTAATATGTTCCGTTACAGTGGCCAGCGTGTTCTCCAGACGTGAACCCTGTCAAACATGCCTAGGATAGATTGAAAAGGGCTGTTTATGGACCACTTGGCCCACCAACCATGCTGAGTGATCTACAGCGAATCGCCATTGACGAGTGGGACAACCTGGACCAACAGTTCCATGATGAACTTGTGGATAGTATGCCACAACATATACAGGCATTCATCAATGCAAGAGGACATGCTACTGTGTATTGGAGGTACCGGTGTGTACAGCAATCTGTACCACCATCTGTGAAGGTCTCGTTGTATGATGGTACAGCATGCAATGTGTGGTTTTCAGGAGCAATAAAAAGGGCGGAAATGATGTTTATGTAGACCTCTATTCCAATTTTCTGTACAAGTTCCGGAACTCTCGGAACTGAATGATGCAAAACTTTTTTGGATGTGTGTAAATATAGATATTAGAATTATAAGCAAAACTGTAAACTATTTACTTAACACATTAAGAGCACTTAACTTTTACTGCATAAACAATTGACCCCTGAGACAGAATGCATGTCTTGACAACATAATCAGTAATTTTCAAATAAATGAAAGCCAGAGCATCATAATTAAATTAGGAATTTCAGATCATGGTGGGCTTTGGCTTAAACTCCCACTAAATAATAAAATAGGATGCTATTCAGATGAGCCAGGTAGAGCAGTAAGATGATTAAATGAAAAAAAGGTCTTCTATTTAAAATCCAGGTTAAAACAAATAGGCTGGGATGAAGTAATCACAGAAGCTATAAAAGCTAATGAGTCAGCCATTCAATTCCTAGAAGTAGTAGTTAAAATATTTGAAGAAACCTGCCCTAAACAGTACCCAAGAACCCACAAGAATAACACCCACCATAAAACCAAAAGAATGAAAGAATGGTACACACCACAATTAAACAATTTGTGAACAGTTATGCTCATGTATAGTGACAGGTCTCACCATGGTGAAGCAGATACAAATATGTACAAACTAGCAATAAAACACTATAGTCCTGAAATCAAGATAGCAAAATGCAAAGCCAATGACACATTCATACTCAATTCTGCAAATAAATTCAAAGCAGCATGGAAAGTCTTTAAAACGGAAATAAACTGCCAAAAGAAAGAAAAGAGTATACAGATTCCTCCACATATATTAAATGCACATTTTTCCAATCCTGTCTCTGACATTAAGATGGAGGAAGATGTGAGAAAGGCAGAAGCACTGCTACCTACAATACACAGAAAGCTGAGCGATAAATTTGAATGGACATTAGTAACTCCTAGACAGGTCAGTGAATCAATAGCCAAGCTCAGTAACTCCAGAGCAAAAGACTACTATGGTTTATCTAATTATATTACAAGAAATATAAGAGAAGAAATAATAATCCCCTTAACAAGAGCAATAACTAAGATAATAAATGAAGGTGTTTTACCAGATCATTTAAAAATTTCTTTTATCATATCTGTGTACAAGAAAGGTGACAAAGATTTACCTGACAATTACTGACCCCCCTCACTAGTTCCAATAATTTCAAAAATAAGATAATACTGTATCCACCAGCAAATGAGCCAGTATTTTGAATCGAATAAACTGCTATGTTCCACACAGTATGGGTTCAGAACTGGTTACTCAACTGTGAAGGCAGCAGAGAGCATTGTCATTAAAGTATACGACTCCTTTGAGAATAAATCTGTAATTATTGTGAGACTGTTGGACCTTAAGAAAGCATTCGATACTGTATCCCACAGTACTATTATAACAAAACTACAGTATCACAGAATAGGGCAGAGTGCTCTCCAGCTATTACAATCTTACTTATGCAATAAAAACAAACAGTGGCTATAAATGAAGAAAGATCCAGTTTCTTGACAGTTACCAAAGGAGTACCACAGCGCTCCATACTAGGACCTTTTCTTTTTGTAGTCTACATAAATGATTTGCCTTATTCATTATCTTGTAGCACGGCACTGTATTCAGATGATACAATGCTAATTACTCAGGGAAACAACTTGGATTAATTACAGAATAATGTAACAATAGCAATAGACAGATGCACCAGTGGGTTTCAGGCAAATTCATTACAAATAAATAATAAGACAGTGTATTTAATTTGAATGCCTCCAAACATGAAAACAAAACTGTAAAACTACTAGGGTTCCACATCAACCAAAAACCTAACTGGGAAACACACAGGCATGTTATGCAAAAAACTCTCGTGTGTAATCTTCTTCTTACGTAAACCGAGAGGCTCTGTCAGTAGAACACTCCTACTATACACATATTTTGCCTTCTTCAACTCTCATCTTGCTTATGAGATTATACTATGGGGAAACTGCTCAATTTCTAAGACTGTTTTTAAATGGCTAAAAAACAAGCAATCAGATACCTTATAGGACAACCACCCAGAGACTCATGCAGTCAACATTTTAAAGAATTAAATATAATGACAGTCCTTGGCTTGTATATTTATAGTTGCCTGATATATGCCAAAGAAAACGTAAATAACTTTGACCATAGGATGGCACTGCAGTCATATAATACAAGAAATGGACATACAATTGACATTCTGTTTGCCAGACTATCACAGATTCACTGCAGTTACAAGGATCTAGCACCCACATTTTTTTAACAAATTACCCAAAAGTGCACATTGTATGCCCATGGACAAATTTAAAGTGAAAGTAGCAGAATGGATAAAAGGAAAGTATTTTATACAGTTCAAGAATATTAAGAGAGTGCAATAAATGCCAATGAATTCTGATGGTACATTTTGTGAAAGAAGTACATATTACAAAATTAGAAATATACTATTTGTCTTGTCAGATATACGTGTATATAGATGTACACAATGTAGGCCTATCTGTAACTTTTATTACTATATGACACCGATTACATGTAAGATGTTTAAAGACAAATAAATATGAATATTGAGCTTATTCTCCAACTGGTATAATGAATTGCACTGTTTAATCCATGCCATTGCCTTGTGGAATTACGTGTTAGTTTCTGTACAGCTAATGCACTAGTGTGTGGGTTTAAAAACACTGAATCTCCCAATAAACTGCTGTAGGCATGCATATTCAAATAGAAAGATACGTAAACAGGCAGAATACGGCGCTGTGGTTGGCAATGCCTAGATAAGACAAGTGTCTGGTAGACCTGTTAGATCAGTTACTGCTGTTACAATGGCAGGTTACCAAGATTCAAGTGAGTTTGAATGTGGTTTTATAGTTAGCAGATGGGACACAGCATCTCCGAGATAGCAATGAACTAGTACGACCATTTCACGATGTACCTTGAATATCAGGAATCCAGTAAAACATCAAATGTATGACATCACTGTGGCCAGAAAAAGACTCTGCAAGAACAGGACTGAAGATGACTGAAGAGAATCGTTCAAAGTGGCAGAAGTACAATCCCTCCACAAACTGCTGCAGATTTCAATGCTGGGTCATCAAGAAGTGTCAGTGTGTGAACAATTCAACAAAACACCATTGATATGGGCTTTCACAACCAAAGGCCCACTCGTGTACGCTGATGACAGCACAACACAAAGCTTTACACTTCGTCTGGGCCCGTCAACACCGACATTGGTCTGTTGATTACTGAAAACATATCGCCTGGTCAGACGAGTCTCATTTCAAATTGTATGAAGCAGATGGATGTCTACGTGTATGGAGACAGCCCCATGAATCCATTGACCCTGCATGACAGAGGGGGACTGTTCAAGCTGGCAGAGGCTCTCTAATGGTGTGGGCCATGTCCAGTTGGAGCAATATTGGACCCCTGATACGTCTAGATACGACTCTAAGAGTCGACATGTACATAAGCATCCTGTATGATCACCTGCATCCATTCGTGTCCATTATGCATTCTGACGGATTTGGGCAATTACAGCAGGACAGTGTGACAACCGACACATCCAGAATTGCTACAGAATGGCTCCAGAAACACTCTTTGGAGTTTAAACACTACCACTGGCCTCCAAACTCATCAGACATTAACATTACTGAGAATATCTGGGATGCCATGAAACGTGCTATTCAGAAGAGATCTCCACCCCCTCTTACTCTTACAGTTTATGTAGAGCCCTGCAGGATTCATGGTGTCAGTTCCCTCCAGCACTACTTTACACATTAGTCAAGTCCTTCTGCATGCTCACGGGAGCCCCACATGATATTACTCAGGTGTGCCAGTTTTTTCAGCTCCTCAGTGTATAAGTACTGTAAACACGAATTTGTTGGCATATGTCATGTCACGTTCGGGCTTTAGTGTGAGCAGCCAAAGTGGCCGCATTTCCTTTATAAGGATTAACCATTCCACAGTCAGCTGTGTGGAGTTTATTAACAAGTTAGCTACTTGCAAGTTCATGTGCAGTAAATTGTCACAAGATTGCACCTTTTGATACACGCATGAGTGTTCTTCCACGCCATGGCATATGTTTTTATCGTGGTTACATTTGTTGTAGAGTTCTGAGCTGTTATTTGTGTTTGCTAAGATAAGCTGGCAAGGGACCTGTGTGGACCAGTGGATTTTGCACCCGCTGCTGTTCCTGGATATGACGCAGCTGTCAGGCACTGCTGCTGTAAACAACTTGCCGAGAAACAGTTTTCTTTGCCAGCTGTTAACAGTTTGCTTGTATAAGAAATTATTCTAAACTGCAATTGTTATGTACAGCTCGTCTCTGATGACCCAGTAATAGAAGGCTGTCAGATTGTTTTGATGGCATGGTTGTATTTAAATTGTCAGATGTTGTAGAGTTCAGAAAATTGTGGACGGGTTTAATTAAAGTTATATACGCCATTAGCCATGCAGTGCTCTCTTGAAAATTGCATAGAGTGGCGTACCAACCCTCGCTCAATTAACGTCAAGTAATTCAGTAATACATGACGATTTCTTTCCATACCAGTCAATTTTCGTGAGTCTTTTGACCTATTCAAATTCCTTAATTAAACGAACTATCTTTCCCTGTAACTATCTGTTGCCACCAGCCATGCTAAAGTTGCTTAAGCAACTACTGTTCCCTTCTCTTTTGGGTAAATGAGGTTTCAAGAGCCTGTCGCTGCTGCTCAGAATCCTCTTTTCATAACCCCTGAACATGTAAAAGATGTCAGTCGTTGTTTAAAAATGTGCCTTTATAGCTGGTATTTTGTTGATGGTAAAATGTTAAGGGCATCGGCCATTGCTCTCTAGAATATTTCAATTATAAAATATCGCCCCCCCCCCTCTCCCCAAACTATGGATCTGGCCATTGGTGGGGAGGCTTGCATGCCTCAGCGATACATAGAGCCATACCAACCATATGTGCAACCACAATTGGGGGGGGGGGAGGGGTATCTGTTGAGAGGCCAGACAAACGTGTGGTTCCTGAAGAGGGGCAACAGTCTTTTCAGTAGTTGCAGGGGCAACAGTCTGGATGATTTACTGATGTGGCCTCAGAACACTAACAAAAATTGGCCTTGCTGTGCTTGTACTGTGAACATCTGAAAGCAAGGGGAAATTACAGCCGTATTTTTTCCCATGGGCATGCTGCTCTACAGTATGGTTAAATAGAACAACATGACAACCTTAACATATATTGTCACAATGTACAAGGATTGAGAAATAAAGTAAGTGAACTTGAAATTCTTACAAGTGACACTAATGTTTTGTCAGACATGCACTTACTGTGTATTAGTGAACACTGGCTAAAAAATCAGAATTACCTTATCAGTATATTCAAAACTTCAGATTAGTTCACCACTATTCTAGGAAAAATTACAAAGGTGGTGGAACTTGTATATACATAAGAAATAGCATTAGCTGTGAACCTTTCCATCCCTGTGAAGTGTATTCCTTAGACAAAGACATTGAAATAGCTGGGGTAGTACTTGCCGACCTAAATATGTATATAATGTGTGTATATAGATCACCAAAGCTTGTCACAACAACTCAAAAAATATAATAATATGTGGTGATCTCAACATTGATTTCCTTGAAGAATCTGCTCGAAAGTCCCAATTAGTAAATTTAATGATCTCATTCAACTTCAATATGAAAGTTATATGTCCTACGAGATTAAACAGCTGTCTTGATCAGGTTGTTACTAACACTGATTGCACTGTAAAAATTATAGATGTTGGTTTTTCAGATCACAGTGCTCTAACAATATATTCTAATCCACCACTCAATGTACCCCCAACAGGAGAAACAGTTATTAAATGTAGAAGTTATAGTGATAGCAACATAAACAACTTTCTACTTAGCTTAGAGAAAGAAGACTGGCAAAGTGTACTTACTTCCTCAACAACAAATGAAAAATATGACAATTTTCTGTAGATATTTGAATATTACTTTAATTGCCATTTCCCACAGAAAACAAAGACTATCACTAACAAAAAAAAAGAATGCTTGGGTCACTTAAGGTATTAAAACTTCATCAGAAAAGATGAGGCTGCTGCACAGACTTAGCAAACTGGACAGTGGAAAATCCAGAGAGTTCAAAGTATACAATAAAAATTACAAAAACACATACAGGAGAGTTATCAAATGGACTAAAAAAGCTCATAATGATAAAACAATTATGTGCTCTTCCAACAAATGTAAGACCATCTGGGGTATAGTACATGAACAGATTGGTAGAAAGTTAAGGATAGAGGATAAAATCACACTAAATATAAAAGGACAAAAGACTGAAAATGCGCATAAAATTGGCAATAAATTCAACAGCTACTTTTCAGAAATTTCCACAAATCTCCTAACCAACTCTTCAAATACTGTTCACTCTCCTCCCACAAACCTCCTGACTAACTCTCCAAACACTGCACACCCTTGTCTCAAAAATAATACTCCTCTGAACTCATTTTTCCTATCTCCTACTACACCATATGAAATTGAAGATATTATTAAAAAAGAGTCAAAAAGATTTATTCTGCAGGACATGATCTGATACCCTGCTTCTTACTTCATAAGTGTTCAAATTACCATCAGTGTACCTCTGTCAAATATCATAAATACTTCATTTCTAGAGGGAACATTTCCAAACCAGCTAAAACTTGCTAAAATTATACCTCTCTACGAGAAGGGAGAGAAAATGGACATGACAACCTATAGGCCAATTGCTATACTATCTGCCTTCTCAAAAATATTTGAATACTGTATGTTAACTAGATTAGAAATGTGTCTAAATTCTAACAACATAATCACATCTTCCCAATATGGATTTTGGAAAAATAGGTCCACCACACATGCTCTGTATGCATTTCTAGAAAAGTGCTCAAGTTTTGTTGACCATAAACACCCTGCTGTCGGTATATTTCTTGATCAGTCCAAGGCCTTTGACATGGTCGACCACAAGCTGCTGCTTATGAAACTCCATAAGTATGGGATTAGAGGTGTAGCCCACAATTGGTTCCGTAGCTACCTTAGTCAAAGAAAGCAATACGTAGAAATAAGAAAATCAGAGACATTTAAGCACTACATGTCAGATATACTACACACAACAAATGGTGTCCCTCAGGGATCTGTCCTTGGACCTGTTCTTTTCATATTGTTCATAAATGATCTCCCAGAACACATACCAAATGCCAGCTCCTTTCTGTATGCGGACAACACAAATATCCTGATAACCAGTAGAGGTGACACATTGCAAGATGCAGTTAATGAGACTACTTGTCATTTACAATCGTGGTTTGAAGCAAATAGACTACTCATTAATACTCAAAAAACTGTAAGTATGAACTTCCGTACTAGACAAAATCTAACCCCCTTCAATGCAGTTATAGTTATTGGAAAAGATGACATTACGTACAAGCACGACACCAAATTTCTTGGACTTTCCATCAGTAACACACTAAATTGGAAACCACATATTGAGGCATTGTCACAAAAGCTTAGTGAAACCTGCTATCTATTACGATCATTAAAAGACACAGCCAGTTTAGATACCTTGAAGCTGGTGTACCATGCCCTGTTTGAGTCTGTCTTCAGCTATGGCCTAATCTTCTGGGGAAAGAGCTCTGATTCTCTCGCAGTTTTCAAGCTACAAAAACAAGTAGTAAGAATAATGAAATGTAAAAAAAGAACTGAACACTGTAAACCACTATTTCAACAGTTAATAATCCTGCCACTGCCATGCCTCTATATATTGGAACTTGCTTGTTTCACAGTACAGCACTTGGATGCCCTCGACAGAAATGCAGACCACCACACACATGACACCAGAAACAAAACACAGTTACAAATTATAGCCCACAACAGAAAATTATATGCGAATGGGGTTAAATATATGGGCATTAAAATATACAACCACCTTCCAACAGACATAAAAACAAGCAAAAACCCAAAAATAATGAGAACTAAATTAAAGGAATTGCTACTAAATCACTGTTTCTATTCCATACATGAATTTCTTGAAACAAAATTTTAATTGCTTGCAATAAGCTGTTTATTCAGTTGTAGATGTTTCTACTGATGTTGCTACTAAATCACTGTTTCTATTCCGTACATGAATTTCTTGAAACAAAATTTTAATTACTTGCAATAAGCTATTTATTCAGTTGTAGATGTTTCTACTTAGTAAGATAATTTAATTATTGTTTCTTATCTATATTCTGTCTGTATCTCATATAGGCCTATGTATTCTGCTATGTGAACTATGTACCACAATATTTTAATTACTTGTAATAAGCTGTCTATTCACTGGTAGATATTTCTATTTAGTAAGATAATTTAATATTGTTTGTTACTCATGGTCTGTCTGTCTCTCATATATGTATTCTGCTATGTGAACTATGTACCACAATATTTTAATTACTTGTAATAAGCTGTATATTCACTGGTAGATATTTCTACTTAGTAAGATAATTTAATTATTGTTTGTTACTCCTATTATGTCTGTATCTCTTATATGTATTCTGCTATGTGCAGTATGCACCACTGTCATCTCTCATCACACATCACCTTTTTTATATTTTGTCTATATATCCTGTATGTATTCTGCTATGTGAGTTATGTACCACTACTGTCATCTCTCATCATATACCATCTTCACATAATTTTTCAAATTGACTTGTCCCATATCATGATGTGCATTGCTGTACAAATTGTATGATCTACAGGACCAATAATAAATCAAATCAAATCAAATGATGGCGTCCTCTTCGGTAAAATATTCCGGAGGTGAAATACTCGTCCATTCGTATCTCCAACAAACACCTAAACCTTTCTGTTCGAGCTCTGATTTCTCTTATTTTATTTTGATGATCATTCCTACCTATGTAGGTTGGGCTCAACAAAATGTTGTCATTAGGAGAAACAAAGCTGGCATTCTACGGATCGGAATGTGGAATGCTAGGTCCCTAAATCGGGAAGGCAGGTTAGCAATTTTAAAAAGGGAAATGGGTCGGTTGAAGTTAGATATAGTGGCAATTAGTGAAGTTCCATGGCGGGAGAAACAGAACTTCTAGTCAGGAGAATACAGGTTTCTAAATACAGAATCATATAGGGCTAACACAGGACTAGGTGTAATAATGGATATTAGAATAGCGATGCACGTAAGCTACTACGAACAGTATGGTGAATGTATTATTGTAGCCCACACCCACCACAGTAGTACAAATTTATATGGCAACTAGCTCTGCAGATGATGAAGAGATTGAATAAATGTATGATGAGGTAAAGGAGATTATGCAGATAGTTAACGGAGACGAAACTTTAATAGTCTGGACTGGGAGGTTTGGAATTCGATAGTACGAAAATGAAGAGAAGGAAAAATAGTAGGTGAATATGGACTGGGGAAGCCGTCTTGTAGAATTTTTCACAGAGCTTAATTTAATCATACCAAACAATAGGTTTAAGAATCATAAAAGAATCTGTATACGTGGAAGAGACCTGGAGACACCAAAAGCTTTCAGACTGATTATATAATGGAGAGATTTAGAAACCATATTTTAAATTCTAAGACATATGCAGAGGCATATGTAGACTCTGATCACAATTTATTGGTTTTTAATTGTAAATTATAACCGAATAAATTGGAAAGCGCTAGGAAATTAAGGAGATGGGACCTCGCTAAACTGAAAGAACCACAGATTGCTGAGAGTTTCGGAGGGAACATCAGCCAACAGTTGACTAGAACAGGGAAAAGGAATACAGTAGAAGAATAATGGGTTGCTTTGAGAGATGAAATAGTGAAGATCAATTAGGTAAAAAAACAAGGCCTAGTAGAAATGCTCGGACAATACAAGAGATATTGAATTTAAATGATGAAAGAAGAAAATATAAAAATGCAGCAAATGAAACAGGCGAAAGGGGATGATCAGTACAAATTCCAAAGAAACGCAGGAACACGCGCAGCAATACTGACCCTACAAATTATCTTAGAAAGTAGGTTAAGAAAAGGCAAACCTACGTTTGCAGCATTTGGGCAATGTTGACTAGAATACTCTCACTGAAATTCTGAAGTAGTAGTTGTTGTTGTGGTCTTCAGTCCTGAGAATGGTTTGATGCAGCTCTCCATGCTACACTATCCTGTGCAAGCTCCTTTATCTCCCAGTACTTACTGCAATCTACATCCTTCTTAATCTGCTTAGAGTATTCATCTCTTGGTCTCCCTCTACGATTTTTACCCTCCACGCTGCCCTCCAATACTAAATTTGTGATCTCTTGATGCCTCAGAACATGTCCTACCAACCGGTCCCTTCTTCTCGTCAAGTTGTGCCAAAAACTCCTCTACTCCCCAATTCTATTCAATATCTCCTCATTAGTTATGTAATCTACCCATCTAATCTTCAGCATTCTCCTGTAGCATCACATTTCGAAAGCTTCTATTCTCTTCTTGTCCAAACTATTTATCGTCCATGTTTCACTTCCACACACTCCAACAAATACTTTCAGAAACGACTTCCTGACACTTAAATCTATACTCGATATTAACAAATTTTTCTTCTTCAGAAACGCTTTCCTTGCCATTGCCAGTCTACATTTTACATCCTCTCTACTTTGACCATCATCAGTTATTTTGCTCCCCAAATAGCAAAACTGCTCTACTACTTTAAGTGTCTCATTTCCTAGTCTAATTCTCTCAGCATCATTCGATTTAATTCGACTACATTCCATTATCCTCATTTTGCTTTTGTTGATGTTCATCTTATATCTTCCTTTCAAGACACCGTTTATTCCGTTCAACTGCTCTTCCAAGTCCTTTGCTGTCTCTGACAGAACTACAATGTCATCAGCGAACCTCAAAGTTTTTATTTCTTCTCCTTGGATTTTAATACCTATTCCGAATTTTTCTTTTGTTTCCTTTACTGCTTGCTCAATATAGAGATTGAATAACATCGGGGAGAGGCTACAACCCTGTCTCACTCCCTTCCCAACCACTGCTTCCCTTTCGTGCCCCTCTATTCCTATAACTGCCATCTGGTTTCTGTGCAAATTGGGAATAGCCTTTCCTTCCCTGTATTTCACCTCTGACACCTTCAGAATTTGAAAGACAGTATTCCAATGAACATTGTCAAAAGCTTTCTCTAAGTCTACAAAAGTTAGAAATGTAGGTTTGCCTTTCCTTAATCTGAGATAAGTCGTAGAGTCAGTATTGCCTCATGTGTTGCAACATTTCTACAGAATCGAAACTGATCTTCCCCGAGGTCGGCTCCTACCAGTTTTTCCATTCATCTGTAAAGAATTCGTGTTAGTATTTTGCTGCCGTGACTTATTAAACTGATAGTTCGGTAATTTTCACATCTGTGAACACCTGCTGTCTTTGGGATTGGAATTATTATATTCTTCTTGAAGTCTGGGGGTATTTCGCCTGTGTCATACATCTTGCTCACCAGATGGTACAGTTTTGTCAGGGCTGGCTCTCCCAAGGCTATCAGTAGTTCTGATGGAATGTTGTCTACTCCGGGGGCCTTGTTTCGACTCAGGTCTTTCAGTGCTCTGTCAAACTCTTCACGCAGGATCATATCTCCCATTTCACCTTCTTCTACCTCCTCTTCCATTTCCATAATATTGTCCTCAAGAACGTCGCCCTTGTATAGACCCTCTATATACTCCTTCGACCTTTCTGGTTTCCCTTCTTTGCTTCGAACTGGGTTTCCATCTGAGCTCTTGATATTCGTACAAGTGGTTCCTTTTTCTTCAAAGGTCTCTTTAATTTTCCTGTACCCCCAGTGATAGAAGAAGAAACAGGAGTCGATTTAGAAGAGATAGGGGATCCAGTATTAGAATCGGAATTTAAAAGACCTTTGGAGGACTTACGGTCAAATAAGGCAGAAGGGATAGATAAAATTCCATCAGAATTTCTAAAATCATTGGGGGAAGTGGCAACAAAACGACTATTCACGTTGGTGTGTAGAATATATGAGTCTGGCGACATACCATCTGACTTTCGGAAAAGCGTCATCCACACAATTCCGAAGCTGACAAATGCGAGAATTATCGCACAATCAGCTTAACAGCTCATGCATCGAAGCTGCTTACAAGAATAATATACAGAAGAATGGAAAAGAAAATTGAGAATGCGCTAGGTGACGATCAGTTTGGCTTTAGGAAAAGTAAAGGGACGAGAGAGGCAATTCTGACGTTACGGCTAATAATGGAAGCAAGGCAAGAAAAATCAAGACACTTTCATAGGATTTGTCGACCTGGAAAAAGCGTTCGACAATATAAAATGGTGCAAGCTGTTCGAGATTCTGGAAAAAGTAGGGGTAAGCTATAGGGAGAGACGGGTCATATACAATATGTACAACAACCAAGAGGGAATAATAAGAGTGGACAATCAAGAACGAAGTGCTCGTATTAAGAAGGGTGTAAGACAAGGCTGTAGCCTTTCGCCCCTACTCTTCAATCTGTACATCGAGGAAGCAATGATGGAAATAAAAGAAAGGTTCAGGAGTGGAATTAAAATACAAGGTGAAAGGATATCAATGATACGATTCACTGATGACATTGCTATCCTGAGTGAAAGTGAAGAAGAATTAAATGATCTGATGAACGGAATGAACAGTCTAATGAGTACACAGTATGGTTTGAGAGTAAATCGGAGAAAGGCGAAGGTAATGAGAAGTAGTAGAAATGAGAACAGCGAGAAACTTAACATCAGGATTTATGGTCACGAAGTCAATGAAGTTAAGGAATTCTGCTACCTAGGCATTAAAATAACCAATGACGGACGGAGCAAGGAGGACATCAAAAGCAGACTCGCTTTGGCAAAAAAGGCATTTCAGGCCGAGAGAAGTCTACTAAAATCAAATATCGGCCTTAATTTGAAGAAGAAATTACTGAGGATGTACCTCTGGAGTACAGCATTGTATGGTAGTGAAACATGGACTGTGGGAAAACCGGAACAGAAGAGAATCGAAGCATTTGAGATGTGGTGGTATAGACGAATGTTGAAAATTAGGTGGACTGATAAGGTAAGGAATGAGGTGGTTCTATGCAGAATCGGAGAGAAAAGGAATATGTGGAAAACGCTGATAAGGAGAAGGGACAGGATGATAGGACATCTGCTAAGACATGAGGGAATTACTTCCATGGTACTAGAGGGAGCTGTAGAGGGCAAAAACTGTAGAGGAAGACAGAGATTGGAATATGTTAAGCAAATAATTGAGGACGTAGGTTGCAAGTGCTACTCTCAGATGAAGAGGTTAGCACAGGAAAGGAATTCGTGACGAGTCGCATCAAACCAGTCAAACCAGTCAGTAGACTGATGACCAAAAAAAAACCCCAGTGACACATGCTTCTACATCCTTACATTTGTCCTCTAGACAACCCTGCTTAGCCATTTTGCACTTCCTGTCGATCTCATTTTTGAGACATTTGTATTCCTTTTTGCCTGCTTCATTTACTGCATTTTTGTATTTTCTCCTTTTATCAATTAAATTCAATATCTCATCTGTTACCCAAGGACTTCTATTAGCCCTCGTCTTTTTACCTATTTGATCCTCTGCTGCTTTCTTCTACTGTATTTCTTACCCCCATTCCTATCAATCGTTCCCTAATACTCTCCCTGTAACTCTCTACAATCTCTCGTTCTTTCAGTTTATCCAGATCCCATCTCCTTAAATTCCCACCTTTTTGCAGTTCATTCAGTTTTAATCTACAGTTCATAACCAATAGATTGTGGTCAGAGTTTACATCTGCCTCTGTAAATGTCTTACAATTTAAAACCTGGTTCCTAAATCACTGACTTACCATTATAAAATCTATCTGACACCTTCCAGTATCTCCAGGATTCTTCCATGTATACAACCTTCTTTTAGGATTCTGAAGTTACCAGGGGTAAAATATAGGGAGCGAGAGGCCCTTTATAATTTGTACAAATGCCAGACGGCAGTTATGGGAGTCGAGGGGCATGAAAGCGAAGCAGTGGTTGAGAAGGAAGAGAGACAGGGTTGTAGGCTGTCCCCTACGTTACTGGCCGGCCGCGGTGGTCTCGCGGTTCTAGGCGCGCAGTCCGGAACCGCGCGACTGCTACGGTCGCAGGTTCGAATCCTGCCTCGGGCATGGATGTGTGTGATGTCCTTAGGTTAGTTAGGTTTAAGTAGTTCTAAGTTCTATGGGACTGATGACCACAGCTGTTAACTACCATAGTACTCAGAGCCATTCGAACCATTTAGCCTACGTTACTGAACCTGTACATTGAACAAGCAATAAAGGAAAGGAAAGAAATTTGGAGTAGGAATTAAAGTTTAGGGAAAAGAAATAAAAACTTGAGGTTTCCCGATGATATTGTAATTCTGTCAGAGACAGCAAACGTCTTGGAGCAGTAGTTAAACGGAATGGACATTGGCTTGAAACGAGGATATAAGATGAACGTAATCGAAAGCAAAAGACGGATAATGCAATGTAGCCGAATTAAATCACGTGATGCTGAAGGAATTAGTTTAGCAAATGAGACACTTAAAGTAGTAGACGAGTTTTGCTATTTGGGCAACAAATTAATTGATGATTGCCTAAGTAGAGAGGATATAAAACGTAGACTGGCAATGGTTAGATATGCATTTTTGAAGAAGAGAAATCTGTTAACATCGAATATAGATTTAATTGTATGGAAGTGTTTTCGGAATGTATTTGCGTGGAGTGTAGTCATGTATGGAAGTCAAACACGGACGACAAACAGTTAAGAGGAAAAGAGAATGGAAGCTATCGAGACGTGGTGCTACAGAAGAATGCTGAAAATTAGATAGGTCGATCACGTAACTAATCAGGAGGTACTGAACAGAACTGGGGACACAAGATGTTTGTGGCACAAATTGACGAAAAGAATGGATCGGTTGGTAGAACACATTCTGAGATATCGAGGGAACAGCAGTTTAGCACTGGAGGGAAGTGGGAGGGTAAAAATCGTAGAGGGAGACCAAGAGATGAAGGATGCAGGGCGCAGTAGTTATTCGGAGACGAAGAGGGTAGAGTAGCGTGGAGAGCTGCATCGAACCGGTCTTTCAACTGAAGGCCACAACTAGAACAAAATATTGATTGACATTGTTTATTTGTATGCTCAAAGTACAGACGTGTATTGTATGTGGAATTGTTGTCAGTAAATAAAACTGTTGAATGTTGTTTGATGTGTCCGACTGGTGGCTTTCTACACTCGGATTCTTGTACCTTACCTGTATGGATGATTGAAAACGTCAAACGTATGAGTCGGATTGCCTCAGTGCGTCAGTACGTTACATCCGTTTATGATGAGGGTCAGCTCCCAATTCCTGCACAAGCGTCGATCCTCCGCTTTGCTACAATTTTCCAGCATCACAACTTCTTTGTTAGATCAACATCGCCCGCAAAAAGCCTCATGGAACTCTGGACGTCATCCACTAGGACATTTATACGAGTCCAGTAGCTGAGTACGCGGCATTGTTCGGGTATGTATTTATTCCAGTCTTCCTCCTCACTCTGTTCATCTCTTCCTGCATCTCTCTCTGCCCTCTTTCTCCTCCACACTCTGCCCACCTTCTCCACCCCTCTCACTCTATCACGAATTCGTACCACAGGGAAAAGCTGCTAGCCGGTGTGTGTTGCGAAGCCTGAGAAAAATGTGGGAAGGGAATGGCGCGATAACGACCCGCACGTCCATCCCTGTTGGCGCGTGACTTTCGCACAGAGACGAAATCGCTTTGCTGCCTAATGCTCCGTACTCTCCAGTCCTGGCCCCTGCGAACATTTTTTATTTCAAAATTTGAAAACCCCGTCGAAAGGAAGAAGATTTGCAACGGTAGACGGGATAAAACAAAATTCGCGTGTCGAGACTGCTCCAGGGAGTGGGAACGGCGTTGAGAGTGGTGTACTAGTTCTGGAGGAGAGTACTTCGAAGGAGACCATGCACGGTAAGTAGAAGGCAAACGTAGAGAAATGTTGTGGAAAAAATTCCGGAATTTTTGGAACAGACTTCGTGTATGTAGGGATCGCTCCGAATAACATTCCAAAAGTTGATGAAATTAATCGCTAATTACATGGTATGAAAACATCCCTCCCCCCATTTAGGGGTCACCGAGGCAAGCCTAATGAGTGCACCGTTGTCTCTTGGGGAGGGAGGAATTTTCCGAGCCTCGGTTTAATTATTCGTAATAGTTCCCAACATGGTGACTAGACACAAAAGCTGGTCGAGCCGTCGTTATGAACTGCTGGCCGCGGCTTCGCGGCGCCAGCCTCGTCCTCTGGCAGGACTGCCGCCCCTGCAGCAACGCCAGCCCCTGCAGAGTGCGGCTGGGCCGCGCTGCACACAGCAGACCCCGGCTGCAGCCCTGCCCACGTCGGCCGCGGGAGCTCCACGGCGCCCCTCTGTGCTCAGTCGCCTGCAGCCCTTCACTGCAGTCGGTCCCTCATCTTGAGCGGCGCAGGTGCTGCCGCTGTGTGTTAAGTCCTTCGCCGTACTTACTGTTGTCAGCAGCAGCCACGCACCTCACAGTTCGGGTTAGTGCTGTTCCGCATTCATCATAATGCAGCGGCGATTATTTCGGTCGTGAAATGATACAAATGCAACAGTTTGCATCTAAACCTCCGCGCGCGCTGAAGCTAGCCTGAGTTAGAATCCGCTCTCGGCTGTTAACGGTTTTGACGAATCTCTCGGTGTGTTATTTCCTGATGAGAGGCTGGACGAGCTATCAGAGAGCTCCTTTATGTTGAAAGTAGTAGTTTCTTTTGTCTGATCCTGCAGCAAGGCCTTCCCGACTAGGCTGATCATCTCTGTATAGGCAAGTCGTAATTAAGTCATGATACGCTATCTCGAATTTTCATTTTTTTTTTTTTTTTTGGAGGAAATACGCAAGTCTTTTTATCAAATTTTTCGGATTCCGGTCTGGAGAATTGCCCTGTAGCCTCCTCAAGCTATTTCCTTCAGCAGGCACTAATCTCCCCCAGACGAGATGGTGGACAATCGTGGCCGCGTTTGAGACATCGGTAAATTAGCAGGTAAGGCTAAATGTACCTGTTAATTGGGAATCAGACGTCAGACATCTAGACTGAGATTTTATCTCTGCTGCGGAGTGTGCGCCGATATGAAACTTGCTGGCAGATTAAAGCTGTGTGGCCGACCGAGAGTCGAACTCGGCACCTTTGCCTTTCCCGGGCAAGTGCTCGCCTCGGAAGGTAGGAGGCGAGATACTGGCAGGACTGAAGCTTTGAGGAGGAGTAGTGAATCGTACTTGGGTAGCTCAGTCGCTAGAGCACTTGCCCGCGAAAGGCAAAGGTCCCGAGTTCGAGTCTCGGTCCAGCACACATTTTTAATCTGTCAGGAAGTTTCACGGTCAGGCTGTTTTGACCAATCCTAGAATCAGTATCGCGACGTTTGTTCATCATAACACAGCAGCAACTACAACTATTTCGTGAAATACAGTCCCATCATGGATGAAGACAGTAGTTTGTAACATAGCGACGATGCAGTTCTCAGCGTGAGCTGTATGGTGGTGAGCTTACCTGAGCCCCGCACGCCACGTGCCAGAAGCAGCCGTCACCCTGAGCTGTCCAGGGACGGTGGGCGGGTCTGGAGAGCTCGACGCCAGTGGCAGTCTGAGAGGCTGTCCCGCAGCGCCGCGCTTCACGTCTTGCCAGGGCTTGCTTACTGGAGGCAGGAGTACCTAGGACTGTCTTTTAACACAGCAACGTATGTAGCCCCATCGCTACTCACTGAATCTACACCCAGGTCCAAAACCCTGCAAGCGACAGCGAAGTCCACTGTGCGGATACGTACCTCTGTAGCAGTCGTTAGATCTCCTTCCCGCACCGCTCATGTATTCAGCGGCGGGAAAATGTCCGTTTGAGGGCTCCTACGAGGGCTCCGTTTAGTCTGACACCGTCTTCAGTCTGTATGGGGGCGGCAGGTAGCGCTTTGTACCGTACTCCCAGAGCCACCACTTAACAGCTGCTCCTCGGACCTTTGTAGACAGACTACGTCTATATTCGGCCGTCTGTCGTCAGTATCTCTGTGATACCTGAGCCGTAGTGAAGTCGGCTTTGAAAAGCGCGCGGACCGCGGCATCAGCGACAGCTTAAGCTCCGTGGTGTGGGGCGCTGACTGCTCGCCGCGAAAGGAATCTCCCTGAGCGTGCGTCTGCGAGGGGAATACTCTGCAGTTGGGCCGTAGGCTGTCGACCGGCGAGGAGGTTCTGAACATCGGCGCGTCTTCCTGCGTCCGCTGAAACGGCTGGCAGCGGGCGGCTCGGCACAGCATTTGGAGGTGCTGAGGTGGTTCAGTCCTGGGAGTCGTAACGCACCACAAGTTGAGTATTGATTGTTAACAGATGTTATGAAATTTAATTGAATTCAAGTTACTTATTCTTGTTAATTATACCAGCCGTATATTTTAGGGGTTTCCGGCCATTCGTTCTCGTCTGCCCAGCCGCAGGAAGGTGAGTCGGAGTAAATCTGTGGTTCGGATTGCTTCTTTCCCCTCCCAGCTTAGCTACGGGTTTACTCGACTGTTAGCCCCTGCCATGTCTGTGAAAGTCTAAGGCACCAATGGCTGTGCTGTTTAAAATGCAAGGCACTAAGACCTGATCCAATCTCTCGCCTGCCATAACTAGTATTACTAGACTCACGTGTAAAAGTTAGTCTAAGAAAGAAGGAAAATTCCTTTAGCCTCGTGGTAAGAACTAGTCAATTGCATAACGAATTCCTGCTCATCTGGAAGCTGTAACTTACGTAAATTTCTGTTTATGTATATTCGGCTATAATCAAGCAAGGTTGTTAATGTACGCCGTAGTGGATTTTTTATATTGTTTCTAGTCAGCAAAAACTGTTGTGTGTTTTTTTTCCAATTGAATACCTTTTAAAGCTTTTACTCAACGTGCTTATGTGTTTTATACAGGTAGTTGGTTGTTACTGTGTTTCCTTCCCATGCAAAAGTTAGCCATTTCATCACGGGTAGCAATTGTTGCCTTGAATGTTGTAAAAGTTCGCAAGTCCTACCTTGCGAGCGTGTGTGTTTGCCGTAAGTTTACTGGCAGAAATTTGTAAACTTTTTTTCATGTTTTGGAAATGTTAATGTTATTAACTGTGAGTGTGTCGTACCTCCCCCCCCCCCCCCCCGCCCCCTGCGTGCATGACTCATCCGCTTTGGTTTTTCTATTTTGAGAACTTTTGTAAACAGGATTGCCTTTATGTGTTTCAGACAAGTTAGATTCTGCGCCATTTAATGAGCCTGAGTGAGGCTGTTGTGGGCGGCCGTAGCTACGGCTGTTGTGACCAAATGGGAAATTTGTCTGCCCAAAAGTGAAATCATATACTTAAATTGTATTCATTTATTAATGGAGTGAAATTCACCTGTAATTTAGCTGAGCCTAAAATATTATACAGCGTCACGTTCTATACGTTAAATTGCTTGCCTGACTTGCCTTTTACTGGCGTGAAATATTTTTTTAATAATTTAAATCTCCTTTCTTTCCTATCGTAAATCGTGAGTTATTCGTTAAATGATTGTTGGTATTTTTTAATATATCGTAAAGTCTTGCAACAAATTTGAATAAAGAGTGTAACTGAAAATTGTGTGTAATTTCGCCAGTTATTCCTTGGCACCTACTTCCACTTTACATTTTGTGTATTAATTGTGATTAATAACCTTTGCTGAACCAGTAGTAATTTTACGGTTCAATACCCCGTCACGGGTCAGATAAACTTGTGACCATTGGTGCTGCCCTTCTCTGTATACGTTCCATATCCTCTGTGGGTCCTGCTTGGTACGGGTCCCACACAACACACAGTCCACCAGTATTCTACGACGCGGTGCACCAGTCTTTCGTCAGCAGTGACTGCATTTTCCCAATACTCTACCCACAGTGCAAAGTCTACTTTGTCTACGACTGAGGGTACGGCACCGTTCCATTTCATATCTCTATGAAGAGTTACAGAGAGGTATTTGTGTGAGCTGGCTGATTCCTACTACTTACTAATATTTTTGTCACTGTATACTAAGATTTTCTCGCATCCTGGAGTGCACAGATTATCTACATTTAAACGAAGGAATCAATCGCTCCAAGACACTGACAACATCTGAAACAGGGAATAGTAAGCGAACAAGTGAAAGACAGAAGCGCTGAGCTTGTGAAGGCACTGCCGTAATCATTCCCGCCTACTATTCAACTTGCATGTGAAAGACTCAGTAGAGTAAATACAAGGAAATATTTAGAAGTGAGAAATCACAGGGAAAATATGTCAGTGATACGGATATGTAATGGCACTGCGAAGAAGAATTTCGGGACGAAAATCGACGAGCAAAATTGCCATCCTTAGATCATCTACATACAAAGGCCATAGTGCCGGTACACGCAGTGCACTGTTATTTAGTCGTGGACACATCTGGGGATGACTCGCTGAAGAAGAGGCTCCAGTGAGATGGCACAGCGGTCACCCATGGACAAAGCATGGATCCTATGATCTTATAATTCAAGTTTCCTTATGAAATTTGAGTCTATATCTAGCATAATAATCGAAGCCGAAGAAATGAATTAAAATTTATGCCACGGCCAGGACTTGAACCCAGGTCTCCTTGTTTACTAGACAAAAATGGTAGCCATTAGACGTTCTTTAGTAGAAGAGCAGTGGTGGTGTAATGGCTAGCATTCTTATCTAGTAAGGAAGTAGATCCACGTTCAAGTCCTGGCTGTGGCATGAATTTTAATTCATTTTTTCAGCTTCCATCATCGTCATAGATAAAGATGAGACTGAAATGTCTGGACGAAAATTTAATTACAGCGTATGCAGATCACCTACAGGTGAGGTACAGCATTTCCTCATAACATCCAATGCTGGGGTGCTATTCCAGTGCCAGAGAACCTTGGGGATAGTGATGACCTAAGAAGGGGAAAAACGAGCTGAGGATGTGAACTGAAGTTTGTGTTGGGGACGGCAGGCATTCGACTTGGGCAGTCCATGCAGCTATGTTAGCTGTAGTGCTGCGGTAGTGCGATAGCTAGCGCTCCTGCTTAGCAAGCAAGGAGACTCTGGTTCATGTCCTGACCATGGCATAAACTGTCATTCGTTTCCGCAGTTTCCATTGTTATTGTAAATATCCTATGAGCCAAATATATTTGATCAGACTCTTTTGTGCGTATCAGACTCTTTTCTGGGTAATATTCAATGAGTTATTCCCAGTTGTGTCCATCACCAAATGACAGGGCTCTACAGAGAGTGGAACAATAGTCGATGTATCTAGGTGATCTCAAGATGGCAATTTAATTTGCCGAAACTAGTTGTCTGCACACTGACATTAACCGTATCCGCCGGCCCGTTTACATTTTCCCACGCGACGACCTGAATGGCTAACTTCAATGCTAATTAACTCCGCAATGACGCAACGTACCGAATTTTTTACCAGCAATTATTTCTCTGCAACACCCTAACACGCTTTTCAAACTGTTTTTGACCACGCCGCACACATTTATTTCGATCTGGACAAATAAACATATCCAGCAGGAGGATTAAATGGTTCAAATGGCTCTGAGCACTATGAGACTTAACATCTGAGGTCATCAGTCCCATAAGAACTACTAAAACCTAACTAACCTATGGACATCTCACACATCCAAGACCGAGGCAGGATTCGAAACCTGCTACGTAGCAGCAGCGCGGTTCCAGACTGAAACGCCTAGAACAGCTCGGCCACAAAGGCCGGCTCAGGAAGATTATATTATTCATATTCAGAGATTGCTCTTCTGCTGACAGGGCAGGGAACCGTGAGATGATATGGATTGAGAGTAACTACAGAAACGGCTACGACAAATAAGATTAGGGGCAAACTTGACATCAAACTTGAGGACGATGCAGAGGACAAATCGTGGGAATTCTACTACTTGGGAACAAAATAATCCATGACAGACAAAGCACGGAGGACAGAAAAAGCAGAGTAACGCAGACAAAGAGGGCACTGGAGAGCAAAGGAAGTCTTCCAGAAAAAAAGTATCAGGAAGAAATTTCTCAGACGTACTTCTGGAACACAGCGTTATTTGGTGGTACACCATGGACCGCGGGAAAACCGGAAAAGATGAGAATCGAAGCGTTGGAGATGGGGTGCTACTGAAGAAAGTTGAAAAATAGATGGAACGATAAGGCAGGGAATGAGGAGGTTCTCCGCAGAATAAGCGAAAAGACGAACATATGGAAAAACTGAGAAGATGAAGGGACAGGCTGATGGGATGCATGGAGAGACATCAGGGAATTCCTTTCTTGGTGGTAGGGGGAGCTGTGGAGGGTAAAACCTGTAGAGGAAGACAGAGACTGGATGGAATACATCCAACAAATAACTGAGGATGTAGGGTGCTACTCCGAGATGACGAGATGAAGAGTTTGGCACAGGAGAGAAATTCCTGGCGAACTTAGGAAAAAAAGGGGGATATAGACAGATGGTGATACATACGTCTGTGAATCGGATGGAAGATGAAAGGATAGATTCTGTGGCTGATAAATGAAATTGTATGAAGCGTCGGTCAGCGAGAAATGTTCATTGAGGCGCTTAGATGTGTTTTCACAAGTCTCGAATGTTATCGGATATTATAATAGCGTAGGCTTCCGTGGCCACAGTCAGTCAACATAAAAGTTTTCTGTGTATGGTACCGCGTCATAGTGTATAAGACTACTGCTGCTGGAGAAAAACCAACGTTTCGGCCAAGACCCAGAAGAAGGCCGCTGCATCCGTGGCCGAAACGTTGGTTTTTCTCCAGCAGCAGTAGTTTTATACATTATGACCCGGTACCATACCCAGAAAACTTTTGTTATAAGATATTGTTAGGAAACTGTTGTATCTACCACTTTAGGGATTTTATTTAAATTGTCCGAATCGCTGCGTGGTTACTGCTCAGTGCAGTTTCAAGTATTCCTCGCACCTCTCGTGCGTCCAGTAGAATAAAGGGCCAACAGAAAAGCCGCTGTTGGTATGCTACCGGCCAGACTCGTCAGCTCGGCGGGTCTGCCGCATTTTCAGGCGTATGCCGCAGACAGGCAGCACGCTAAAAGCCATCCTAGTGGTGAGGGCTCAGTACGAAAGCGACAATGGTAAACGAACAGTATACGATTTAAATATTCCTTCAGATTGGTGGTTGGTATCGGATTCACTATTTGTCTTACGATTCAAACGTCTTTATCTATTGATAAAAGAATACGGACTGTTTCTGTTTAGTGGCCGGGCAAAAGAAATCCTTTTTGCTTCTTTTTCACCTTTCTCATATTTTGTTCACTCTTCATCCATACTTATAAACGAGACAGTGACTCCATCTGTCTCCGTTCCACATTCATCCCATGAACGAATTACGATGAAATTCGGTATGGAGGTAGCCTTAACCACGAGGAAGAACACAGCCAACTTTCAAAGCTGTTTACTGAGACATATTTTTTTCATTTGAAGAATATTACGTGAATTAGGCAAAATATTTACTCTTTGACAAAACTATTTACTGTTTGACTTTTGAACTATCGTATTTGTGGCAATGTACTTATTGGCTGGTGTGTTCTATTTCATACGATTCAATGCAATGAATTTAATGCTTATGTTGGTCTGATGCATAAGTTCACAGTGCTTTTCCATAAGTTAAATAAACGAAACAGATATGCATGAGAGAGACTTCAGTGATCAATAATATGTTCTTCTTCACTGTTTATAATCCTGCTAACGCTGAGGTGACTTCCATAAACCTCGACTGGGAGTTACGTCGTTTAGAGTCGATGAACTCATCGAGCCATGATCGGAGCGCATTTTCATCCAGAAGGCTCTACCTTAGAGTGCGGAAGAGGTGAAAATTTGAGGGCGCAAGATCAAGTGAATATGGTGGGTCCAGAATGACTTCCCAACCCAACTCCTGTACAGTCTTCTTCTTTCAGTCGAGTAGAATGTGGGCGGACGTTATCCTGAAGTGGCATCACTTCATGCTTCGGCGTACAGAGAATTTTTAAAATTTTAAACTTGTTTTTTATGCATGAAGAAGTACACGCTGGTAAATTTGGTGTGGTAGCGCCATTTCACCGCTATCGAAATTGTCGTAAGTCTGTAAGTATGCAGTATAGAAGATTCATTTGGTAGTTATAGAACTACTATATGTAAATGGAATAAGAAGAATATAAGGTGGTTCTATAATAAATTTCACCTCAGCAATAACAACAGCGATATTTCAATTTCAAATAAAAGACGGCTACATAAAAATGAAATATATGGTCATCGTTGGCCAAAGGATCCGCACGGAAAAGGAAATGTGTTAGATCATGCGTGTTTTCCAAATAAGAAGAATGATGCGATAGAAATACACATGGACGATGATGAGTAATGGTACTCAGAAATTAACAAAAATACACCAAAGCATCTGACAAATTTATCTGAAGTCTTAGTTCACGAAACTGGCCACTCGTATCATTCAGGTGTTTATGAATCAATAATGTATCCATACTATAATGGCTCACACATGTAACTATTTCAAGACGATACTGATGCTATCCAGAGTTTGTATGGAATAACACAGCCAACGGTACCGGCTCAGCCACCATCAACACAGCCTTCTACACCAAATGAACGATTTGAGTCATTGTGTCAAATGAAAAAGTTCCATCACTTACTTTCTGTAAACGGGGTTCTATATATTTTTCACAAGAACTGGGTTTCAATAGGTGATAACAAGCCACAATTGGTAACCAGTTGGTTAACGTTCTTACCCCAAAATATCCAAAAAATTGACGTAGTATATCAACGACCAAGTAGGGAAGCTGTGTTATTTGTTGGTAATACGACATATATGATGAATTTACACAGATTACAATTAATTCCAAGGTATCCGAAATCAATATCTAGTACAGGATTACGAACAAACTTTTTATTATATGGTGTAGTCAACACTTATTCAGGAAGAACTTTTTTATTTTTTAATGAACTTTTCTACGCGGAATTAGATGAGTCTAGTTTTATATATAAATCGCCAGGAGTTATAGATAGAGAATTTCCTAGATTGCCGACTAAAATGACTTCTGCATTTAGGTACATTAATGGGTTGTTGTATTTTTTCATGGATGATACTTTCTACGAATATAATGAATTCAGAATAAAAGTTGTCACAGCTGGCGCAAGTCATCTGTTTTTGTTTCGCGTTGAATGTAGGGAATTGGTTCCTAAGGAAGTAAATATTCTGAAAGATACAGCCCAGAAATTAGAAAATTTTACTTTCTTCTAATGAATTTTTTCCTACACAGATGGAAGCGCAGACGCACTCTGAATACAGTTCTAAGCCTGGACGCAGTCCTAAGACTGGCGCCGCTGGAGAATGCTCTGACAGTCGCACCAAACTGTGTAAACACTGCAGTACTCAGCAATCGACTGATAATTTTCGTACACAGAAATACACGAAATATGGTTATTGACCAATGTGTAGACAGTGTTCAAATAAATTTCATCTACAAAATCACAATGAAAACCGAATTCCTTGTGTATGTGGAAAAAAACATTGCTAAATATAACTTTTAAGAGCATTTACGGTGAATTCCGAGTGCAGAACGTTCGAAAATATTGTTGAGGATGGAAACAGATAAAGTATCTGCTGAAGCACCTGCAGCGCATATTGGTGATCAAGAAATTAAAGATTTAAGTTGAAAAATAAAAGGCAAAATAAGAATCGAGTCTGCCCGTCTATTGTTTATTATTTCCTTTAAAGACAGCCAAATGGAGACGCTGTCTGAAGACCACCGATTAAGAGTTGCTCAACTTTACGATTTTTGGAGAGGTCAAATGGAGAACCTCACAGTCGTTCAACTTCGCGATCACTGTAAGAGGAATAATTCAAGTGGGTATAGTAAATTAAAGAAAGCCGATCTAATTAGCTTTATTATTAGACATCGACTACAGCAGACGCGCCAGCCAGATCAATCTTTGGAAGCGATTACCTTTTTCTAAAATTGGAAGCGATGATGAGATTTTCGAGACTAGCGTCAGTACTAATGAAGAAAAATTGTTCGCCTTCTGTACGAATTTATTTGAGAAGCCGAGAGACAGGAACACGGTTAGAGACCATGTCGTCGGTACGGCGTTTGCGAACAGGCTGCAAACCATAAATTTAGAGAACAACATCAACACAATTGAGCCTGGTCATTTCTTGGCCGCAGTGAAATCGAAAATTATGCGAATTGTCAAGCATAATCTTAGAACACATCGCGGATTGAAAGTTAATTTTAAACTTTTTTGTGAGTACCAGATGCAAACAGACGGAAATGTTATGGAATTTCAGTTCCAGGCAGAAAACTATGGGGTTACAAATGAAGGCGAGCTAGCTTAAAAATTTAGGATCGCTAGACGAAATGTCTTGTCAAAAATGGATAATTTTCAAGCTCGCGGATCGGGATGGTCACTAAACAGAATTATTGGACTTCAGTTAGGAATTAACAGATGTGTTCCGTTGGGAGGATCATCCTACATCGAGTTACCAGATAAAATCAAAAATTAAAAAAAGCATGTATCAACGTAAAATATAATGATCAGGAGTGTTTTCTGTGGGCTATAAAATCTTCGCTGTATCCTGTAGATAAAAATTCAGAAAGGGTAACCAAATATAAAAATGTTGTTCTCGATCAGAAGCTTGAGAATGTTCAATTTCCTGTACTGGTTGGTCATATTCCGGAAATCGAGAGCAGAATCGATGTATCCGTCAAGGTCTATGACAACTATCAAGTGTACCCACTGAAAATTACGAAAAGTAAGAGAGAGAAACATGTAAATCTCCTCTATTTCAAGGAAGGAAGTAATTCACACTATTGTTACATACACAATTTCTCTCCACTTGTCTCGAATAAAATCACTAAACATGAAGAAGCAAAATTTATTTATGACATGTGCTTGCTTCAATTCAACAGCACGCAGAGGTTGGATGAACACACATCAAATTGTTTAGTTAACAAGCCACTAAAAGTGAAAATGCCGAAGAAAGGGTCATATGCTAGTTTTGAAAATTATCGAAATACACAGAAAGTCCTATTCGTAATTTATGCCGATTTTGGAAGCTTACTGTTGAAGATGGATAGTTGCCAGCCAAATCTGGGAAGTTCGTCTACGGTGAAATATCAAAAACATGAACCATGTGGATTCTGCTGCTACACCAGATACATGAATGGACACTATAAAGACCCCGTCGTGTACAGAGGTCCGAACTGCCATAAAAAGTTTACAAAATGCATGAAGCAAGAAGTCGAAGAGATTGGAAGAATTTACTCTGAAGCTGAAGAAATGAGTACATTGACTGCTGAAGAACGAAGAAGACACAGTCGCGTCGATTAAATATTTGGGCGTAACATTGCAGGGCGATATGAAGTGGGACAAGCATGTAATGGCAGTTGTGGGGAAGGCGGATAGTCGTCTTCGGTTCATTGGTAGAATTTTGGGAAGATGTGGTTCATCTGTAAAGGAGACCGCTTATAAATCACTAATACGACCTATTCTTGAGTACTGCTCGAGCGTTTGGGATCCCTATCAGGTCGGATTGAGGGAGGACATTGAAGCAATTCAGAGGCGGGCTGTTAGATTTGTTACTGGTAGGTTTGATCATCACGCGAGTGTTACGGAAATGCTTCGGGGACTCGGGTGGGAGTCTCTAGAGGAAAGGAAGCGTTCTTTTCGTGAATCGCTACTGAGGAAATTTAGAGAACCAGCATTTGAGGCTGACTGCAGTACAATTTTACTGCCGCCAAATTACATTTCGCGCAAAGACCACAAAGATAAGATAAGAGAGATTAGGGCTCGTACAGAGGCATATAGGCAGTCATTTTTCCCTCGTTCTGTTTGGGAGTGGAACAGGGAGAGAAGATGCTAGTTGTGGTACAAGGTACCCTCCGCCACGCACGGTATGATGGATTGCGGAGTATGTATGTAGATGTAGAACCTACAGCTTGTACACTGTGCGCATGCCACTACACAAGAAAAAATAAAAAAGGTCCGTCATCATGATCATGTGACTGGAAAATACGTCGGTCCATTGTGCAACAGTCGCAATCTTCAGCTGACACATCAGAAGTTTGTACCGATTTCTTTGCATAACTTGCCCGGTACAATTCGCATCTGTTTGTGAAAGAACCTGGGTATAATAAGAAAGAGATAGATTTAATACCCAACAATGAGGACAGATACATCAGTTTTGGGAAGAGAACAGCTAATTTGGAGATTAGATTTATTGACACATTTAAATTTAGGGCTTTGTCACTTCACAAACTTTCATCGAATTTGACTAGACAACAGAAAATTCTCCCCAGAAGAACTGATCCACTTGGCGATCAGAAAAGGTGTATATCCATAGCATTACACGGACTCTTGGAAGAAATTTGAGGAGACACAATTACCACCAAAAGAAGAGCTTTACAACAAATTGAACGACTATGAAATAAGTGATGAAGATTACAAACATGCAGAAATGGTCTGGGAAAAATTTGTCATGAAAAATCTTGCCGAATATCATGATCTGTATGTGAAAACCGTTGTGCTGTTACTGGCTGATGTCTTCTAGAATTTCTGGAAAGCTTGTATGACGGCCTATGATTTGGATCCATTTTGGTATTTTACAGCTCCTGGTGTGTCGTGGGATGCTATGCTGGAAACGACCCAGCAGCCGCTTGACTTGCTACATGACTATGACATGATTTTGATGGCCGAAAAGGGCATACGAGGAGGAACATAACAGTGTTGCAAAAGTATATGAAGGACTTTGATGCTGACAAGACATCAAATTATCTGACATATTTGGATGCAAACAGTCTGTATGGTAGGGCTATGAGTCAATATCTGCCTTATGGGGAACTCGAATGGGATGATCCGGAAAGCTTTGATTCTGCAAAAATAAGCGAGATGTCAAACACTTTTCAAGAGGGAAACATATTCCAAGTAGATCTTGAATATCTGAAGGAGCTGCACGATTTACATAAAGATTTACCACTCGCTCCTAAAAATAAAGTTGTTCGTGGAACTAAATAAAGCAAATTGTTGACTACACTGAATGACAAACAGAAATATGTGGTTCACTATAGAAATCTCAAACAGTGGCTGTCTCTGGGAATGAAATTCACAAAAATGGACAGAGTATGAAAATTTGAGCAGTCTGACTAGCTAAAGTAATATATAAATCTGAATACACAGATGAGGACCGAGGCTACAAACGACTTCGAGAAAGACTTCTGTAGGCTGATGAATAAATCGGTCTTTGCCAAGACAATGATAAACATGAGAAACAGAGTAGACAAAAATTAGTATCAGATGCAGAAAACTGTGATAAACTTGTAGCAAAAGCTAAACTTTAAAGGAAGAGCAATAATTAATGAAAATCTTGCTTCTATCACATTTAATAAGCCTATGTTGGAATGACGATACTCGATCTGTCTAAAGAACTGATGTATGACTTTCACTACAGCACAATGAAGCCCAAGTGTGGGGAAAATATCGAGCTGTGCTACCAAGACACGGACAGCTACATATACAACATTCAGACTGAAGACTTCTACGAGGACATGACATCGATGATTGACTACTTTGATACGAGTGATTACCCAGCAGATAATATTTGTGGTCTTTCACAAGTAAACAAGAAAGTTTTATTAAAAATGAAGGTTGAGTGCAATGGAAACGTAATGGAAGAATTCTGTTGTCTAAGGGCGAAGATATACGCTTATGCTGATGATTATAAAATAGAGAAAAAGACTAAACGAGTCAAGAAATGTGTGGTCAAGAATAGAATCAGCTTGTAAGAGAACGATTAACGTGATTCGAAGTGAAAGGCACGAAATCTACTCAGTTGAAATAAACAAGAAGGCGCTGAGCCCACATGACAACAGAAGACATGTCCTGAAAAATCGAGCAGATACATTGCGGTACGCACACTACGCACTCTGAGACTGGACGCATTATTGTCACCTTCTTCATAATCAGTATAGTCAACATATTCATTATCATCGAATTCATCTTCTGATTCAAAAAATGATCATAATGCAGGTCTGTTGTATATAATTTCTGCTAGCTCTTCATCAGTAAAAGTATTGTCATCTTCATGGTCGTCTTCTTCTTCAGGTCTGTTTGCTAGCTCTTCAACAGTGTCGTTGTTGTTGTTGTTGTTGTCTGAGTCCATTTATAACATACAAAAATATTCTATATTGAAAAATTTTCTGTGTAAAATGGAGACTGTCATCAAGAAGCTCAACAACGCAAGCAGCTCGAAAGAGATTAAAAAACTAAGTGAGCTACAGGTAGGCGTTCTGTATAACGTTACTGGATGTGAACGTTTTAAACACTAGATACAGAGAAGGAACTTGCATAAAGCTTAATAATGACTTTGAAATTATTTTGCCAAATAGATATGCTAAATTAATTACTGTTTGGGACGTTGAATTTTTTGAAGCTGGACAGATGAAAATGAAATATAAGGTGACGAAGAGGCTTAAAATTAAAGACAATGAATTTCATGATCTGGAATTCAGTATGTGAAACTTTTTCCTACTTCCGCCAGCGCAGCGGACCTTTCGTGACACTTCGTAAGTCTTTCTTGAATTTTCATTTTACGGGTGCGTTGGGGCTGCTGGCAGAATTATACATGGAAATTGTCTAAGAGTGCGCTTAACCTACCCATTTACTACTCCAAAAATAGCCGATTTTTTAGTAGCGGCATTTCACCGCTATTGAAATTTTCATATGTCTTACGATATTTATGTGTAGTGTGGTGACGGATTGCTTCCGTGATGCGCTGACGTACAGAAGGCAGAGGCCTGAAGCCCAGTGGAGGACGAAGTGGAAAGCCTTCCATAGGAGGTGTTTTGCACTTTTTTCTTACGTTCACCGAGTCATTTCCTGTTGTCCACCATTATTTTCTTACGAGCACCAAGATGACAAATTGGGTGAGTTAGGCCTCAAAATGATGGTGTAGTAATTTGTTTCGGTAGTTTCTGGCTAAATTTTGGCGAAATAGCGAGCGGAGTGAGTGAGCAATTGAGCCAAACGTGAAACAGAACCACCTCTTGGCGGGAAGAGCAAAGACTTTTCAAAAACTTAAGTACTGTATGTGATAGTTTATGTGTCACCTTAAATCGTTTGCAGAAGGCGTAGCGTTCTCAAGATTAACAATAGAGTTCGCATTGCCACTTAATTTATTTGTGTCGTGATCATGTTTGATCACGACCGGATACGAGACATAGCAACTACGAACAGAGAAAGCTAAGGGACCAGACAGAGCTGGAAATTTTCTTTCCTATACTACACCACACGTTAAAAGAAATTGGATTTAAATCACAAACAAGGTAAATGACAATGAGCCTTCTGCCTTAACTAGAACGTTTTGCCGATATGCAGTCGGTCCCTGGTAGCTGTATGAAAAATATAAAAACACCGTTAGTTCTGTTGCCATTAATTGCAGATGGATAGCATAGAAACACTTTAAGTATTTTAAGTAATAAGCAGGCATTACAGCATTTGAGAGCACATTAACCAATCTAATTAACTTAGTCAGTACTGCTAACAATAGGCTCTGTACATTTCAATTTTATATCTTGCTGGCTGTTTCTTTAAATAAAGTCCTTTAGCATTTTCGACATTTCATCTTCGCTGCACACATAAATTCTCACAATAGTAATATTTTATAATAAGTAATTAGTGATTGCGGACCACGCCATATAAGCGTCCGCCGTCTTTAAAAAATATATCAGGACTGTGGTAACAGGAGAGGATTACAATTCTTCAGCAGTCAAAAAATAAGAAACACGAAAGATCTCTTATCGATACAATTTATGAACAACTCGTATTCTGCGCCGTGGCGCGTAAGGTATTGTCTGAAATATCAGGTGGTCGCTGCTCAGCGGCGATCTAAGAAAGTTTTACACAAATTGTATGGCTTTTATGACCCTGCATGGTTAGATTATTGAATGTAAGTTTATTTAAGCTATCGAAACAGATACTAATATTACGCTGCCTCCCATGAGGAGGGGAGGAATACAGGAGGTATTGCTTCCGTCCCCATGTCACTCGTAATATTAGTGGCATTAAATACATGTCCATTGCTGAAATTGAGTAGTCATATAGTGGCATACACTTGACGTTTCCTAAAGTTACCATACGGAGAAAATATTCATTGTTAAGATCATTAGTAAAAACTGTCTCTGTGCAGTTCATCTGCATCTGTGTTTTGGTCACAGGGTTTCTTAACATCTACGTCAACATGGAAAGTATTACTATTCACTATAAAGAGCTATATACATTAAATGGACATGACAGGTGTTGTGGCAGAGAAAAAAATACATACACATAGAAGTACCTACAAAATCCCAAAATGCTTACAGACTATGAAATTGACATGACATTTTCATTATTCTTTCACACGTTTTCCAAATTTTCAGTGTGTCTACAAGCTCGATAGGCTCGTGTTTATTTCATCGTAATATTCTTTCTTATTTTACACACATTGTACATTGGTTCGTGGATCACACTGTGCCGTCGAATTGCTTGTCAAGAATCGCTCACGATGGGAGTCCCTTTTCTACCACTTCACTGAATGGAATCTGCCATTCTCCGTCAACTCATGGAATCTGGAACATAAATAGAGAATTCTCTGCGTTTGTATTACTTAAAATTACCGGTTTAATTACAATGGGTTCATGATGCGTAAGGACCATTTCTTTCTTTCTTTCATTTCGCACTGACCTCTGCTCTTGTTTATGACAGCGGTTAAGGCCAATATCAACCTCCTTCTGACCGTGACCGAAATTTATTCTAGTCGTGACCATTTTGTTCTTTGTTTAATACAAATCGATCTCTTTCAGTCTCTAAAATATGATGTTTGCTACGTACATATAGAACAATGTCCTTCAAAGTAGTATGAAGTCTCAGTTATTGCCGGAGCGAGCCACGCAGACCCGGCCATTACATCCACATCCACATCACATTTAAGTGAATGGAAGAGGGTTCATCCAACCACTTTCACAATTCTCTATTATTCCAATATCGTATAGCGCGCGGAAAGAATGAACACCTATATCTCTCCGCACGAGCTCTGTAAAGTTTCAAATATCCATTACTTCGTCATACGCCGCCGCGCAGCAACGTTGACAGACTAACACCGGCCAGCATAACGCGCGCTATCGTAGATTGGTTGTGTGTTGTGTTGTCCGCCAATAACGTGCTGCGTTTAAAGCACGTTGTTTGAGGATCGCTGCTGTTGCTTCACCGACGAAGCCTGGACGAAGTCATCTCGTCATACCACTCGTCAACTGTCCGTGAAGGACTCACAGGTAAGCGAGAAGAAGTTATTTTGCTGGCTTGCGAGGGCTGCATGGCAAACGATACTTCTTCACTGGCCGTTGCACACGTTAAAAATAAAACTGACACACACAAGGTGTGGTATAAAGAGTCGTGAAACAGACTCGCTTTTCGATGCACAAAGTTTCACTTTCACTTTGATAGGCGTTCGCGAACTAAACGTCGTCCATCTCACTTTCTCTTTGCAAAAATAACACTTTCACAGAACAATAACAAAATACCTTCACTAATAATATTTAAATAGTTCGCTTATATGTGCATACATATTTTTTAATCCAATGATCACGTCCGGTACAGAACTGCTGTCGATCATTTTCTTATGGCTCTCGCTTGCTTACCAGTTAAAATTTACGTCTTCCACTTAAAACTATTCTTCAGTCTCCTCTTGTAAACTCAGTTGCCAGTTTCATTTATTCTTTACCGTCAAATTCTTATTACATTTTTTAATTGTCTCAAAGACAAACTAATTGTCTTCCTCTTTGAGGACACTCCTCTTTTTATCACTCTTTTCATTTACGTTTCCATTTAATTGTGTTTACTGTGTTATTTAAATTGAGGACAGCCTCCAGACATGGAGACTGCCTCCTTTTTCATGCTGAATACTATTCGCTTCAAAATATACGGGCGATGACTAACTAACCGCGCGTTACAAAGACCACAAACTCAATTGCATGCCAAACAAGTGGCTCGACTCCAATTCGCTTCAGCAAGCAAAATTTAACTCATCTCGTCGAGAAGCTACACGCTTTTCATGTGAGTTGCTTTGCCCGGACAGTACAAGTAAATCTCTACGAGCTGATCCTTGGAATATGATGGTTCGGTATTTTGGATAAGATTTTATAAAGGAACGCAAAAATCACCATTTAAGTAATGTGGACATTATAAAAATTATCATTCTAAACAAGAAACATTTAAATGCGAGCGCTTATGCTGCTGGAATTTCTTTTTGCGTGTCATTCACTTAGAAAATATAATTGATTCATTTACACGCCTCTATGCATGTGCTTGTTTGACCAATTGTTTACTTGGTTACTTGACCCTGTAGCCTGCGGACTCCTGTTATTAATCGCTACATTTAGTCTTGCGGCTGGCATTTCCTAAGTCTAATATTTCCATGGAACTTATAATATAGCGTTATCTCTACCCCTTCTTTTACTTGCTACACCCTCGAATTTGCGTCAGCATAACTTATCTGCCGTAGACTGTAAAACTTTGTTCCTAATTCCTTCTTCTAAGCATCGGACCTTACTCATGTTCTTTAGCATATTATAATTTACTCTCCTTTTTTTAGGTAATGTATCGCTCTCATTACGATATCCTGTGTTATTCTTTGATTCTAGTCACGAAAAGCTATGACCCTTTATTTTACACAGGAGTACAACTTGTCCTCCGAGAGACTTTAGTTTCCAAAAAAACAAAGAAACAAAAATCCTTCATTATAAAACCTGAGAGAACGGCACTGACCACTCCTTCCTCTTTGATTCATACATACCGGGGGCTGATTACCACACGAGCATGCATCACATACTTACATACTAACTTAAAACTAGTACTAAGTTCTCTCTTTGCCATGTTCCTTTACCTGTATTCAGTTAACAGATCGGTACAAACTTTCCTCACACAGTCAGCACTGTACGATGACCTCCAGACGTACTAACTGCTGGCTTGTCGTTTTTCTTGAGTTATCATTCGACGTCGACGACTTACCTTGTTCTCTGATGGTGCTTTGAAATTGCCTCGTACTACAAACACCTGTAAATTTCTTTCTTGCGTTGCCATTGTGGAATTTTCTTAGGTCACTATGGTGGAACAGACCTTTCATCCTTCCAGTCACGGGGTCGGCTAGCAAGTAACTTCCTGTGTGCGGCTTCCTGACAATAACGTATGGGCCTTCGTAAACGCGCTGCCACTTACGATGGTTTAAAGTGAGTCCTCACTAAGATTCTCTCACCTTCTCTGTATTCAATAACCTTATTTACCTTGTTGTGAAATGCTTTCTTACGGAGGTTTGCGTTATTTGTTAGTGAAATCAACGCCTGCCAGATTTTGGAGTCAGCTTCTTGTGGAGGCTAAAAATGCTGTTTCTAGTTTACCTGATTGTGGTGGTTCTCCCTATCGGATATCGCCCTTAACGTCTCCTCCGTTTCGTGTTGGTGTTGTGACTGTGGCACGAAGGGTGGTGGACAAGGTTCTTGTCCCGTGTTCGATCCTTGCCGTTTCGGCTTCGGATTTCCTGCATAATCACTTGAGAGACTGAAAAAAATTATATTTGTCTGAGGTCGGAATGTATTCTGGGCCATGTAGTGTATTGTGTTGTCATTACTAGCAAATTGTTGTTGTCCTGCACTTGTCCCGTGCCATTTATTTGCTTTCCACTCGCGCGTCCTGTTAGAGACTGGTCCGCCCTGATAGTTTGCTTCTGTGTTGGTTTGTTTCCGTACTGATTTTGTGGACAATTGTGTGTCTAGTTTCCGTACTGCACCGTTGTTCATTATCATCCTCCGGTCGACACCTGTTGGTCTCTGCAGCCGCCGGACGGTCGGCAGTGAGCGTCGCTCTTCCCTCACTGCCATTGTTGGCCGCGCAACCTCCACTGTTTCGCCTGCCCACTCCATTCGGAGCGCCACCAACATTTGCTACCGCGTCTTCGCGAATCACATCCAATGAGTCCAATATGGAAACATATGCTTCGGTATCGTCCTCGGAAACATTAACTAGTTTCTCCCTTATAGAGATGGGCAATTTAGTTTTCAAAATCTGGATCGCGTCTTTATTTGTAATTGGCGAGTTCCAGAATTTAATTTTTGCTAAATATTTTTCGAAATATCTTCTGAGACTGCCGTGTTTCGAATTGAACATTTCCGCATTGAACACTTCTTTTCTTAAGCGCTTCTCGCGTCCGTCGGCCGTCGTAATTTAATATATTATTATTGTTATTATTATTTTTTGATTGTTGCCGACTTACGTGGTGGGCCTTAATAAAGATGATATTCCATTTAATTTTGATTTTACGATTAAATGCTTTCCTGAAGTTCTCCTTTTTAACAATATTAATCTCAAATTATTTGTTACGTTAATTGTTTCTTAAAACATGAGCATACAAGCTGAACAATGTAATAAACTTTTCATATTAATTTCCTCGGCTAGTCAGTTCACTTTAAAGCAAAAGATCTTTAGTTATTAATTACAATTGCGGCCCACACACGCGCGAGAGTATTTTCTTACCTCCGTTAACCATTGCATTGTAGTCGGAGTCCTGGCTCTGGCTCTCGGCTATGGTACTGAAAATAAGGATCTTAAAGCTACGTATTTCTGCAACTTAGTGCGGCTGTGGAGAAAAATTAATATTATGTTAATAGCGGGCGAGTATTTCGCTTCCGCTATTTTTTCATAAGTTAATATCGCCACGTAATGGCGTCGTTGGCTGCATCGGCCGCTGCGATTGTTGAACTGTAAATTACTTGAATGCAGGTTAATTCAAGGAAGGCGGACATGAAATCGGGATCACCTCTTACAAATTAAAAGTGCACAATAATATTAAATAGGTATATTATATGCTTAACTCATACAAATATGCTTACATTTGCCAGCACTCGCAAGATGTCCTTACGTACCCACTCAAGACAAGAGAAGAAGTGAAGTCGACTAAAAAAAAATTAACAAAAGAGCGTATCTTGTCGTCTCTTTAGATCATTCTGTCATAAATTATTTCTTTGCAATCTAAACCTACACAGAGAAATTATTATTTTACGGCTACATGATAAAAATATGGCACTGGGGACGCTATATTTCCCCCCGAAATGTTTATGTCAGAAAAAATGTTCATGTTTTTTGACATAAATATTTCCTGTTTCATGTCCACAGTGTCCACACGCAGATTTTTCCTTCACAGTTTACATATGTCGCATCGTATGTTGTAATTACTGAGGTGTGTTGCACACAAAGTGTAATACAGTTATCTACATAACAATATAATATACAATTGGTTACGTATACAGTCATGTACAAAAGGACATATAATACAACTAGTTTTATTTTGGCTGCTTCTTCTTAGGGTTGCAACTTTTGCAGTGTTCAAAGGTATACAATCACGAGTTAGTCCATAAACTTGAAGTCCCAGGGGTGTCAACTGTTCGCTCCCCATTTGGCGCGGCCGTAAGGAAACCTGGGGAAAACCTCGGCGGAGCGACAGACTAACTGCTTTGGTCACTTTCACTTAATTGTTTCTGGAATGTCATTGGAGTACAGGATGTGCATACAAATATTTTTGTTGCACTGTGCAAAGAATGACGTCATTATAACAATTGATTGCGGTGTCGTTGATGATCTACGCCGCGACGTTTGGCTCGCGACGGCGTCGGTTGGTGTGTTCGGTGCTCGGCGTTCGCGGCGGCTGCGGAGAGGTCAACGCCCGCTCGACGCCAGCGTGTGTCTCGCCGTCGCGGAACGTCAGAATCAGCTGATCGGCTGCACGGTTGGCGATGCGCTTCTGTCTCGCCCGGGCGTGGCGGAGTGGGATGATATCCGCCCCCCGCGCTTGTTGGCAGGAGTTAGCTCTGCTACGCATCTCCGACGTAGTACATGAAACATACACACAACCAACGTAATATTTGTTTCCCGCTGCAGATGGTTACGCTAGTGGGAAAGGAGCATTTATTAGTGCGGCAGTTAAGTTTTCGCCAGTTTCCGAGTGTCAAGCTAGCACTGTCTTGCAGAATACATGACATGGATCTTCTCCCGTGAATGAAGTTTTGTTGCGCCACTGTCTCCATTACACGTCAGTTTTTGTCTTGATACAATTATTTATGTTTTCGCCGCACTCGCAGGTACTTGTGAGTGTCCCAGTACGAGCTTAGCACAAACATTCGCCGTTTCTGCGGTCGCTGTTTTGCAACAGTCCACGCATCGCATTCCAATCTCGCATTTTTGTGCTCATTGAAACTACAGTCTGTCCCAAAAATATTGACTGTGGGTTCACTTCACGTTAACAGTTCCCATTTATAAGCAAATTCACAGTTTTTCGTGCGTAATATTGGCGTTTGGCGTCCTCACCGCTGTTGAACGTTCAATACTAGCACTTCACTGTCCATATCACAGTTTCACCTTCACAGTTTTTCACACTGCTTAAAGTATCTGTTTCGATTAGTTCACAAACACTAATGTATTTCATTCAGTCTGAACTGGATTTTGGCTCGTGCTGGATTTTATCAGTCTCTCGCACTAATTATCTGTTTTCATTCTACGTTTAGAGTCGTACTTGCCTTCAGATTTTTTTGACTATACAATTGCATTTCCGTCTCATCTGAGGTAAGTCCCCATGTCATGTCTGCCCACTCATTGCGTACTTGCCCTCCAGAGCCAGGCTCGACTTTACAAAACTTTGCCTCTCGCGTTATCGTACACATTTTATAATCTAGGCCTAGCGTGCAAGTTCCTAGATTAATGTTAGATTTGTGACTTTTGTTTACACTACAAATTCGTACAAATCTCTGCCTTAGCAGGTGGCAATATACACTCCTGGAAATGGAAAAAAGAACACATTCACACAGGTGTGTCAGACCTACCATACTTGCTCCGGACACTGCGAGAGGGCTGTACAAGCAATGATCACACGCACGGCACAGCGGACACACCAGGAACCGCGGTGTTGGCCGTCGAATGGCGCTAGCTGCGCAGCATTTGTGCACCGCCGCCGTCAGTGTCAGCCAGTTTGCCGTGGCATACGGAGCTCCATCGCAGTCTTTAACACTGGTAGCATGCCGCGACAGCGTGGACGTGAACCGTATGTGCAGTTGACGACTTTGAGCGAGGGCGTATAGAGGGCATGCGGGAGGCCGGGTGGACGTACCGCCGAATTGCTCAACACGTGGGGCGTGAGGTCTCCACAGTACATCGATGTTGTCGCCAGTGGTCGGCGGAAGGTGCACGTGCCCGTCGACCTGGGACCGGACCGCAGCGACGCACGGATGCACGCCAAGACCGTAGGATCCTACGCAGTGCCGTAGGGGACCGCACCGCCACTTCCCCGCAAATTAGGGACACTGTTGCTCCTGGGGTATGGGCGAGGACCATTCGCAACCGCCTCCATGAAGCTGGGCTACGGTCCCGCACACCGTTGGGCCGTCTTCCGCTCACGCCCCAACATCGTGCAGCCCGCCTCCAGTGGTGTCGCGACAGGCGTGAATGGAGGGACGAATGGAGACGTGTCGTCTTCAGCGATGAGAGTCGCGTCTGCCTTGGTGCCAATGATGGTCGTATGCGTGTTTGGCGCCGTGCAGGTGAGCGCCACAATCAGGACTGCATACGACCGAGGCACACAGGGCCAACACCCGGCATCATGGTGTGGGGAGCGATCTCCTACACTGGCCGTACACCACTGGTGATCGTCGAGGGGACACTGAATAGTGCACGGTACATCCAAACCGTCATCGAACCCATCGTTCTACCATTCCTAGACCGGCAAGGGAACTTGCTGTTCCAACAGGACAATGCACGTCCGCAGGTATCCCGTGCCACCCAACGTGCTCTAGAAGGTGTAAGTCAACTACCCTGGCCAGCAAGATCTCCGGATCTGTCCCCCATTGAGCATGTTTGGGACTGGATGAAGCGTCGTCTCACGCGGTCTGCACGTCCAGCACGAACGCTGGTCCAACTGAGGCGCCAGGTGGAAATGGCATGGCAAGCCGTTCCACAGGACTACATCCAGCATCTCTACGATCGTCTCCATGGGAGAATAGCAGCCTGCATTGCTGCGAAAGGTGGATATACACTGTACTAGTGCCGACATTGTGCATGCTCTGTTGCCTGTGTCTATGTGCCTGTGGTTCTGTCAGTGTGATCAGGTGATGTATCTGACCCCAGGAATGTGTCAATGAAGTTTCCCCTTCCTGGGACAATGAATTCACGGTGTTCTTATTTCAATTTCCAGGAGTGTATTTTAACAGTGCTTAGCGGTAGTCGCGTTTATTGGTTTGCTTTGTACCTTATCCACAACACATGAGGTACCTTGAGTGATGTACACCCTGCACTCATGTTGTTCAGTAAATTATGATTGAGCATATTTCAAGATCGATATAGACATAAATACATGGAACAACATATACACTATAATACTGAATTTCATAAGTTGCGTTACTGCTACAGTTCAAAAATATCCATGACACACTAATGAAAAATTCTTTCATCATTACATGCTGTTGAATTTTTTTTTAATATATATTTTTAAGCATTTTTCAACATGAAATTTTTAAAATATTTTTAAATCTACGTTCATTTTTTTTCTTCAAAATGCAATTGTTTAAAAATACTATTATTCCTTAACATCTACAAAATTGAGTCGCACTAATCTTGTGTGCCTCATTGTCTTTAAATGTTACACTAAAATCTGAACATTTACACACACAGAGAAAAATACACTATAAACTTAACCTATTATTCACATATGTAAAAGTTTCTCTACTGAGCGAACTTCTTTAAGTCTTTGTATGGATAGAGTCCTTTAATCTCTTCCGATTCTACGTCACCCAACAAAAATGATTTTGTAGGGCCCGGCATACACCGGTTGCCATTTTTTATTCTTTTTCGCTAACAGAGATGAGATGAGTCCTTATTAGCACCAAGTCACCTGGTTGATACACTGTTAACTTCTTTATTTTCTTGTCATGCTTCTCCTTTCGGCGCTCCGCGCACCTCGTTAAGTTATTTAGAGTCTCAGCTATAATTTGTTCGTGAGGTACAACTTGCCGTGGTACAGTTGGTAATGGTGACAGCCAGTTGTCGGTTTCATTCTTTCCAAACATGACTTCTAGTGGAGTATAACCGGTGGCTGAATGTGGTAATCTATTGTGGAGTTCCTCAAAAGTCGAAACGTATTCTGCCCACTTGGTGTGGCGATTCGGAATGTAAGTTCTCATGAACCTGTTCAACTCTTTAAAGGTACGCTCTACAAGACTGCTCTCCGGGTGAAATCGGGCTACAAAAATGTGTTTAATACCTTGCTCTTGTAGAAACGTTTTCCATTTGAGACCAGTAATATAGGTGGCATTATCGGATAATATGATCTGTGGTTTGCCAACATTAACAAAATAATCTGTTCGTAATTTCTGAATGAGGGGTGTGGCCGTTGAAGCTTTTACAGGATACAATTTTAGAAATTTGGAAAAGGCATCATATACAGCAAATACATATTTCACACCACCTCTGCCAGTGGGTAGTGGCCCTAGCATGTCAATAGAAACTAGTCGTAATGGTTTGTTAGGAACAACAGGGTGCAATTCACTTATAGTGGGCAGATTTGTAGGTTTCGTCCTTTGACAAACTACACATGTCCTTACAACATTCTGAATTATTCTTTTCATATTCTTAAAATGACATTGTCTTGCGAGAAGTGCTCTACATTTTTCAATACCCACGTGTCCCCACGAAAGGTGTACGTGCCAGCTTAAATCACTGATACATACTTCCGGTACACAGATACACCACAAGTCCTGGTTAACATCCTTCCGGTAATATAATACCCTATTTTGCACAGAATGATGGCTACCTATCTGATTTCCACCCGAAGCTAGGAGTTCTTGTTTGAGTTTGCCCAAGGCGGGATCTTCGTCCTGTAAACTAGGCAGTTGCTTGCACGTCTGCAGGAACTTTTTTCGACAAGTAGGGTTTTTCATAACTAAAATTTTGTACTCTGTTGCCTGTTCTAGTATTGTTGTTAACTCAGGCAGACCTTGCGGCAACCGTGACAAAGCATCAGGTACTACGTTGTCACAACCTTTTATATACATTATTTGAAATTGATATTCCTGCAGAGCAAGCACCCGCCTAGTCAACCTGTCGTGCATTAACTTGCATGTCAGCAAAAAACTTAAGGCCTGATGATCACAGAAAATTTTTAAATTTTTTCCGTACACATAGTATCTGAACTTCTTCATGGCCCAGACTACTGCTAGTGTTTCGAGTTCGGTGACTGTATATGATCGTTCACAACTTGACAACACTCGCCTTGCGAAACTGATTATTCTTACGTTCTGGTTTCCACCTTCCTCATCGATTTGGAATAAACAAGCGCCTAGTCCGACAGTGGAGGCGTCTGTAGCAAGGCAAAATTCCTTTGACATGTCAGGATGTGACAGTAAATTAGCATTTAGAAGGGCTTGTCGTATTTGCTCAAATGACTGCTGGCACAGTTCATTCCATATCCAGGGTGTATTCTTCCTCAACAAGTTTAACAGGGTATTATCATTTAAAAGCTGGTCAGGTATGAATCGTCTGAAAAATGACACTAGACCCAGAAATGCCTTTAACTGTTTCTTGGTTCTAGGAGGAGGGAAGTTCTTAATTGCTGCCATTTTCTTCGGATCGGGCACAATACCTGTAGATGATATTACATGTCCAAGAAATTTTATTCTCTCCCTGCCAAATTTGGATGTTGCGAGCTTTGCTGTTACACCCACCTCAGAAAATCTTTTTAGTACGCATCTCAGCGTGTCCATGTGGCTTTCCCAATCGGGAGTAGCTATTAATAAGTCATCGACATACAACGTTACTCGGGCCAACAAATCTGGTCCTAATACTATATCGAGCGCTGCAATGAAGACACCTGCACTAACATTTAATCCAAATGGTAAAACTTTAAATTGGTAACTTATGCCGGCAAACACAAAGGCAGTGTACTTTCTTGATGATTCAGTTAGTGGGATTTGCCAATACGACGAACGCATATCGATAGAGGTCAGATATTTAACTCCATAAAACTTCTGTATCTGTTCATCCAGGTTTTCTGGTCGCGTTCTGACAGGTACAATTATTTTGTTAATATCGCGCGCATCAAGCACGAGACGTATACTGCAGTCCGCTTTCGCTACGGCCACGAGCGGACTGCTGTACGGGGATAGAGATGGTTCAATTATCCCCCAATCAAGCATTTTTCTTATTTCCTTCGTAACTGCCACCTTCTTTGACCACGGGATGGTGTAGTTTGCGTGACAGAAAGTATCGTGAGGTACCACTTCGATGTTATAGGTGTAGCCCTCGATAACACCGGGTTTTTCCGAAAACACATTCTCATAATCTGTAAGTAGCTGAGGCAATTCGTTTTGTTGTGCTTCAGTCAAATGTTCTGACTCCCTAACTTTCATGGCTATCAGTTTCCTTTTTTCCTCTTTATCTTCAGTAGTAAATTCTTTATAATATGCTTGTCTTGTGCTTAAGTCAGAATATAAATTCATTACCTGTATTCCTTCGAATCTCGACTGAAAGTTCCGGCAATATTTACCGTGCACTTCCCGTGTCCTCAACAATGGCAAAATTACACGTCTGTCCTCATTCATAAGGCTTACTTCCCCACACAAGAAGTCGATTTTTGCGACCCTCTGGCGTAAAAATTCCATCCCCAGGATGCAAGCAACACCTAATCCCTTAACTACTAGAAACGAGCTTTTCATTGCTTCATTTCCTACCGTAAACTCGACTTGCACCTGACGCTTTATGATATGAGATTGTGCACCTATTGCACCTGTAACACGACAATTCTTCACTGGCAATACTGGTAAACTATTATTTTGACTCAAGTACTTGTAAAAATTTGCACTCATGACATTGGTTGACGCACCGGTATCGACTATTATCTGTATTGGTGCTCCGTACATATCTGCTTGCAATATAGCCTGCACAACACTTTTGTCGGTTCGGTTACACTTCTGCGGTATGTCTACAAGTTCCTTTTCTATTTTTGTTCCTTCATTGTATCTCAGCATACAAAGTTTATGGCTGTCATCCGTGAATGTGCCCTCACTACACCATCCTGCAGCCAACAACGGAGAGCGTATTGTGGCTGTCTTTAGTTTAACGGATGAGCATTAGTGGGTTGACAGTTGTCTGTCACTTCCACTAACCTCGCATTGTGGTTCTGGTTGTTGTTGTTGCTACTGTTGGGTTGGCCGCCCTGCCTCCCCGATGGTGCATTTTGATATTGTGTATGGCTCTGGTTTTGCGGTGGTCGGTTGTAACCTCCTGACATGTTCTGTGACGGACCTGGGTTGGCGTTCCATTGTGGCGCTGTGTTTTGTTGCCACTGTGGTGTCGGTTCGTTACGACCACGCCACTGGTTTCGGTTGTTCCGCCATTGCGGATTGCTGTTACCATTATATCCATTACTCATGCGTCCATCATGATGTCTCTTTCGATTTTGACGATTATAACCGTTGCTGTTATAACCATTGCCACTGTTTGTGCCTCGATTCTGTTGCCGGTGCTCTTCCCTATTCCCGTTACCATTTGGTACTTACTACCATTACTGTGGCTGCTATTGTAATCGGCTTTTTGTTGATTACAGCCTGCATGGTTCCACTTGTTTTCGGTTTTCATACCTTCGATCAATAAGTCAACAGAATCCACTATTTCCATGAATTGTTCTATATCGTATTCCGGCACATTGATGAAATATCTTTTAATTTCACTGGGCAACTTCATTTTTATTAATCTGATTATGTCACGATCGGACATTGGCTCGTCCCAGTACCTAGTTTTGTTTATATATTTTTCGAAATATTTGCGTAACGTTCCCATCTTAGGATTGTACATTTCTGGACTGTACAACTCCTGTCGTAGTCTTTCTTGGACGCTATCGGACCACAATTTTTGCAAGAATGCACCTTCAAACTGTTGCATCGTTAGACATTTTTCGGACACGTCGGTGGCCCACAGTGCCGCGTCACCTTGAATAAAGGAGACCACGAACTGTATTCTTTGTCTTTCCGTCCATGTCCTGGGAAACACATTCCTGAAGCTCTTAATAAATACCACAGGGTGGACATTTCGTTTTTCGCTATTGAAGGGTTGGAATGTCCTGTGTTTTATTACATTGTCCTCTTTTTTGCACATCTGACTGCTACATTCTGTGACCTTCATCACTACGTGATGTGCGCTGCACGGTATCGCAGGTTGTTCGTGCTCATAATTCGCATTAGGTTGCGGTTGCGCACTCGCACCCTGCCCACCGTCAGCGTTATTACAGTAATCAGTACGCGGAGTCGGATTCATGATCTGTCCGTCACTGTTTACATTGCTTTCCAACGCAGACAGTCTCCGCGCGACCTCCTGTTGCCAATTTGGCAACTCCGCTGTCACACGGGATTTGATCTGTGCTAATTCGGCACGTAGTGCGGCAGCGCTAGCGTCAATATTTACACTCGCGGCCGCAGTCGCTTGTTCTACAGCTGTTTTTACATCGCTTTCAATCTTCGCAGATATCTCGCGATCCTTTACTTCTAGCCATTCATTTAATTCTTTTTCTACTTTTTGACCCTGCACTTCCAAATATGCGTCAATACTATTCCGTGCATCTATCTCCACATTATCCACGCGGGTGGTTAAAGTCTGGACATTACCTTCAAGCCTAGCCTGCGATATCTGTAATTTTTGCATTTCGCCGGCTAAGCTTTGCACAAGATCGGGGATTTCTTTGCAAGCGTCCCGCATCTCGGCAAGTTCGCTTTGTATACGGTCTAGTTTCGCTTCATTGCGCTGCTCTTGCTCACGTAGCATCTGAGCCAGTTTTTCGTCTCTTTCCCTATCTCTTTCTTCTAACCTGCGCAGAAACTCTGCAAATGGGTCTGCAATCGGTGAGCATACTGGTGCCCCGCTTAATCTAGCACTCGATTGGTCCCCCTGCCCAGGCAGTGGAGTTGTTACTCTATTCCCATTCTGCTGTGGAGCGTCATTCCCCGTCCACAGATACTCGCCCGCCGCTCCGGAAATTATGTTATCCGAGGCGGTGGCCTGGGATTCGCTTACGTTTTGCAACTGACCCTCACTTTCCATATTAACAGAATTTTGTTCTTCTGGTACGGATGCTTTAGGTTGTCCTATCTTACCCATGCTAAATTCACTTTAAGCCACTGACGAATCTTTAACACCGATACACACACGAATAATTATCCCCTCCAAAAATAAACACATAAATGCACAAAACGAATAATTATCCCCTCCAAAAATAAACACATAAATACACAAAACACCGAAGGTATCTCATGTGCACATGGGTTCCATGTTCCGCACAGAGCTACACAGGATGCTTGCACAATAGGCTTACCTTTATTTTTCTTTCTCGTAATCCCTTTTCTTTTCTACACTTTTTTTTCCCAAGCTCTCCTCAGGGTGTGGTTTTGTTGTTGTACATGTAAAAGAATTCATATAAGCATTAATATTTTACAACAATTAGACACATACATAATTACATTCAATACAATAGAATCATATTAATCGGGCCCCAAAGTTGCGGCGCCAATCTCGCGTCCGTCGGCCGTCGTAATTTAATATATTATTATTGTTATTATTATTTTTTGATTGTTGCCGACTTACGTGGTGGGCCTTAATAAAGATGATATTCCATTTAATTTTGATTTTACGATTAAATGCTTTCCTGAAGTTCTCCTTTTTAACAATATTAATCTCAAATTATTTGTTACGTTAATTGTTTCTTAAAACATGAGCATACAAGCTGAACAATGTAATAAACTTTTCATATTAATTTCCTCGGCTAGTCAGTTCACTTTAAAGCAAAAGATCTTTAGTTATTAATTACAATTGCGGCCCACACACGCGCGAGAGTATTTTCTTACCTCCGTTAACCATTGTATTGTAGTCGGAGTCCTGGCTCTGGCTCTCGGCTGTGGTACTGAAAATAAGGATCTTAAAGCTACGTATTTCTGCAACTTAGTGCGGCTGTGGAGAAAAATTAATATTACGTTAATAGCGGGCGAGTATTTCGCTTCCGCTATTTTTTCATAAGTTAATATCGCCACGTAATGGGGCGTCGTTGGCTGCATCGGCCGCTGCGATTGTTGAACTGTAAATTACTTGAATGCAGGTTAATTCAAGGAAGGCGGACATGAAATCGGGATCACCTCTTACAAATTAAAAGTGCACAATAATATTAAATCGGTATATTATATGCTTAACTCATACAAATATGCTTACATTTGCCAGCACTCGCAAGATGTCCTTACGTACCCACTCAAGACAAGAGAAGAAGTGAAGTCGACTAAAAAATTAACAAAAGAGCGTATCTTGTCGTCTCTTTAGATGATTCTGTCATAAATTATTTCTTTGCAATCTAAACCTACACAGAGAAATTATTATTTTACGGCTACATGATAAAAATATGGCACTGGGGACGCTATACGCTGCTGGACACCATCACTCCAAAATTTGTTCAAAAACATCAGCTCGAATTCATTATAAGTCGTGCACTTGCCTGTCATTTCTATTCCCCATAAGGCGGCATTTCCTGTTATATACCCGTCACAAACTGTATTCTTTGCTTGTCTGTCCAACTATTCGGAAATACTCCAGAGAAGGTTCGCACAAATACGATCGGGTGTATGTCACGTTTTTGCGAGTGAAAGGTTGGAAATGTTTTGTGTTCCAATACACTTTCTTCCTGCATTTGGGTTATCAGTGTTGGTGGGCTGTTCACTTCGGTGTGGTTATGCACTGCGTCTGTCGGACTGTGGTATGACGTCATCAAGTGGAGAGCTGTAATGAATTTGACTATTGTCATTTCGGTATGGGGAGGGATTCCATTCGCTACCCATCAGATGTGAGGGACTTCCCACTTTGTTCTTTAGTGTCTGCACCTCTTCAGTGACCTGCTGCTTCCACTGAGGAAGGTCTTGTGCCACAGTTTGCCTTATCTGTCCTAGCTCAGATAACACGGCGTCTCCCGATTTTCTTGGTTCCGCCAAACGATCGTAAGTAACTTCCCTTACTACTTCCTTCAGTTCTGTCTTTACTTTCTTTTCTATCAGATGGCCTTTGGTTTTTATCCACTCTGTGCAGTGGTCGGATAACGCTTCGGCGTGAGCCTTTACCGTAACTTTTACCTGCTCCTCTATGTCAAGTGATTCTACTTGTTTCGTCAAACCATCTATCTCCTTTCCCATGTTAGTGACAACCAGTTTCACAGCGCTGACCTCCTTTGACGTGGTATCACAATTACCCTTTAATGCTACAGTTTCGCTATGGTATGCTTCTATCGTGGCATTAATTTCACCCTTGGCTGCACACTAGTGCTGCATCAAATTTACTAAATCTCAGCCTCAACCTGTTTACGGAGCTCAGTTTTTACTGCTTCGATTTGCCCACTTATTTCCGACTTGACCTCGCCCAATTGGGTATTCAGATCAGTTTTCAATTCGGTAGTTATTTTAGTTTTTACCACTTCAAATTTTTCATTTACCACATCAAATTGTTTATTTAAATCGGTAAAATCTCTCATTAGTTCTTTTTTGTTTTCTTCCTCTCTTTCAGCTCTCTCTCTTGCTTTTCGTTCCCTTTGTAACCGCAATTGTTCCTTTTCCCTATCATTATTTGTCATCCAATTGTGGATCTGAAGGAGCATTGCATTCGTATCCACAGTTGGGCTGCTACCCGCGGGAATCGTTTGAGTTGTTTGGTCTGTGTCAATCATGTCACCGGCGTTAGCCTCCGCCTCCACTCGCATGCTAACTGCACGTGAGCGCAGCGAATATTGAGTGCTGTTCATATCGTCACTGCCACCTGCTGTCGGGATTAATTTCTGTTTACCCTCCGCCATCTCGCGGTGTCTGTTTGTCAACAGTATTACGTCAGCTACACGTGGTCTGCAACGCGGTTCGTCTGTCCTTTGCTTGTGACGTCAGGTCACGTGCTGTCTGTCAAGCATAGGAGTTGCACTCGCCAAACAAACGCCTGTGACTGAAGCGGAGAAAACAAGATGGAAGACGGGCACACTAAACAACTGAATTAGCACACATTTTACATGTAACACGACGCCATATTTACACATTGAAATCAAGACTCAACAATGAGATTTAGACTCTACGTTGCAAATCCTACTAAATTTTGACTAAAGAAGAATTTCAAGCTGATTTTTTAAATGTGCACGTGCAAGTAAAAGGAAGAATGGTAATATAGCTGGAAAGACAACTGTACTACTGAAGTGCCACAACTGCATATGGAATTTTTTTCGTAACTTACGTTTGATGTCTTGAAAGTTGGCAACTGGATGTAAAATTTCTCCGTTTTCCACGGTCGGCTCGTCTTTCCTCTCTGAAATTTTCCTCCACAATCTTTTTAAGCGCGTATCGTGCACATGAAAAATGAATCTATTATTAAATAAATCTATCTATATTAGCAGCAAACACAAGAGGCCTGATTTTCGTGATTTCAGTAGAGTCTTTGTTCGGGTGCCAAGTATGGTGTTTTTTTATGTATTTATATTTACATTAAATTATTATTGTCTCCTGAAGATTTAGAAATCTGTTGTCAGTTTTGCACCACTTCTTGGCGGAAAGAGCAAAGACTTCTCAAAAACTTAAGTACTGTATGTGATAGTTTATGTGTCACCTCAAATCGTTTGCAGAAGGCGTAGCGTTCTCAAGATTAACAACAGAGTTCGCATTGCCACTTAATTTATTTGTGTCGTGATCATGTTCGATCACGACCGGATATGAGACATAACAACTATGAACAGAGAAACCTAAGGGACCAGACAGAGTGGGAAATTATCTTTGCTATACTACATCACACGTTAAAAGAAATTGGATTTAAATCACAAACAAGGTAAGTGACACTGCGCCTTCTGCCTTAACTACGACGTTTTGCCGACATGCCGTCGGTCCCTGGTAGCTGTACGAAAACTATAAAAACACCGTTATTTCTGTTGCCATTAATAGGAGGTGGATACCATAGAAATACTTTAAGTACTAAGCAGGCACTACAGCATTTGAGAGCGCAATAACCAATTTAATTACCTTAGTCAGTATTTCTAACAATAGGCTCCGTACATTTCAATTTTATATCTTGCTGGCTGTTTCTTTAAATAAAGTCCTTTAGCATTTTCGACATTTCATCTTAGCTGCACACATAAATTCTTACATAGCACTGCACAATGGTAATATTTTATAATAACTAATTATTGATTACGGACCACGCCATATACGCGTCCGCCGTCTTTAAAAAATATATCAGGACTGTGGTAACAGGAGAGGATTACAATTCTTCAGCTGTCAAAAAATAAGAAACACGAAATCTATCGATACAATTTATGAACAACTCGTATTCTGCGCCGTGGCGCGTAAGGTATTCTTTGAAATGTCAGGTGGTCGCTGCTCAGCGAGGATCTAAGGAAGTTTTACACAAATTGTATGGCTTTTAAGAGCCTCCATCGTTAGATTATCGAATGTAAGTTTATTTAAGCTATCGAAACATAGTAATAAAAGCTCACCCTGACTAACTAGACACACACATAAACAGATATAAAGGGAACAGAATGAACAGACTTTACTTTTCGGTATATACTTCGTTAGGTTGGCAACGTGTTGATAAACAAAAAATGGTTCAGATGGCTCTGAGCACTATGGGACTCAACATCTGAGGTCATCAGTCCCCTAGAACTTAGAACTACTTAAACCTAACTTACCTACGGACATCACACACATCCATGCCCGAGGCAGGATTCGAACCTGCGACCGTAGCGGTCGAGCGCTTCGTGACTGAAGCGCCTAGAACCGCTCGGTCACTCCGGCCGACAGATAATGTTGTGTGCCTGTGTTTTATGACTGATACCTCCAGAGCTTCAAAGAGTGTCTTTCAGTTAATATTGTCGAAACCTTTCTCTGAATATGGAAATGCTATGAACACGGGTTTTCCTTTCTCCAGTCTGTCTACTTAGCTGAGTGGTAGGAACTGTATTGTCTCTCGTGTTCAGACATTTCACAGGAATCTAACGTTGTCGTCGTGTCAGTTTGTATAGCCCCTCCCCCTCTCCTCTCTACATATCCCCTCCACCTTCTAGTCTTCTCTTATTTGCGTAGTTGACAGTTGTTTCTCGTTTGAGCAAGATTTTCTTTTTTGTTTCTTATTTAATGTCGACATTTCAGGTTTCCCAAGTGCAAAATCGTTGTTGCCATTTTGGATTCTCTGTCAACGGCATTTTTAGACATCTCTCTTCCGCGTGGCGTAATTAATTTGCTGCGTTTTTATATTTTCTCCTGTCAATTAAATTAAACGTATCATGTTGTTTCCAAGGATTCCTACTGGACTTTTTTCCGATTTATATCCTCTGCTGCATTCGTCACTTCTCCTCTCAAAGATATCCGTTCGTACTGTAATGGATTGCTTCGTTTCAGTCAGTCGTTGCCTTATGGTACCTTCAAGATTATCGACAAACTCTGTGTCTTAACTTATTCAGGTTCCACGTCCTTTATCTGCTACCGTTTACTGCCACTTTAGTTATCCTTACAGTTTAAAATCTGGTTTCGAAAACTGTGTTGCAAATATGTATTGTTCTTTCCTGATTCTTGAGCGAAGCGTTGGCGACGGTTACGTTATGGTCTGTGCAAAATTCTATGAGGTGGCTTCGCCTTTCATCCCTTCCCCAAAGCCTACATTTTCTTACTATTTTCTGTTCCTATACCAGCTACCGTATTCCAGTCTCTCGTCACATTTTAAATTTTTGTCTCGCTTAACTATTTGAGTAATCTATTTTATCGTCCATTCTTTCAATCTGTTCATCACCTGTGGTGTAGGTACGCACGGAAACTTGTACCACTGTAGTGTTGGCTTTAACGTCGTGTCTCTGCTGGTAATGATAATGTCAATGCCAGTTTAGTGATGGAGCTGAATATTGTGATACTACTCCACTGGTAGTTTCAATAGCTGACACTCGCAGAGTGGTTAAAATACATGATCTCAACATAGCAAATACTGAGGATCAACTGTTAGGCATTTTTACTTATAAATAAATGACTATCAGATAACACATAATGTACTATCATTATAGTAAACTGCGTTTAGGTATTGCAATTTCGAGTACTGACAGCTGTTATTAAAGTAACAATAAGTTTGTGTTCTGGGGTGACCGCTTTTCTAAATGAGACAGCGGACAATCAGGGACGGTGGTCATGGTGTCTGTTTCTGGTGGAATAACAAAACACGAATAATGGAATGTGTGGAAGGGTACGTCGTGGTGGAAATAAAAAAAATTGCCATGTCTTCATCGGAGTTCGTCTTTCCCTCGTGTAGGCAGCCGCGGAGAAGCTTGCCGCTGCCGCTGCCGCTGCCGCTGCCGCTGCCTCGAGCCCAGCTGTGGCGGCGACCGGCCTTTAGCTGCCGACGTTTGGTTGCGCCTGCGGCAACAGTCAGTCGCTGGGGCGGTGAGAAAGCCCTGTCGGCCGCAGGAGGCGCAGAATTCACGGAGAAATAAATCCGGCTTATGTAGTTATAATATTTCACACTTGTGTTTTAGAGAAAAATATTTACAGCCTCGTTGTCAACGCAAAACCGAACGATAAAGATTTCTTTGTTTCATAAAAAGAGCTTTACGTTTTCTGTCATCAGAGAGGCCGCACAGATCAGATATGGCAACAATACTTTCAACTTGGACAGTGGCTGCTCTACACAGCAGTTCGCCGAATCATTTACGCCCCGAAGCAGTGTTGCCAATTTAGCGACTTTGTCACTAGAAATGGCGACTTTCGCCTTCGTGAACCGTGCGACTGCTACGGTTGCAGGTTCGAATCCTGCCTCGGCATGGATGTGTGTGATGTCCTTAGGTTAGTTAGGTTTAAGTAGTTCTAAGTTCTAGGGGACTGATGACCACAGCAGTTGAGTCCCATAGTGCTCAGAGCCATTTTTTTACCTTCGTCTTAGCGACATAAAAAAAACGTTTTAGTGACAAAAATTATTTAGTGACTTACCTGGCGACTTTTGGAGTACTGACGACTTTTGAAGTACAAATCAAAACTAATTTGGGCCAGTATTTTCATTAACAAAACTAAGATTTTAACTATGGACTGGGTACTACACTGACTTTGTTCTACATTTACTAAGTTAAATAAAGTTCTTAGCAGATCATGTAGCATTGTTCAGCATTTAGTAAACCTGAATTTGGGTATTGCCTACAGAGTAAGAAAACCTTGACTATAGAACTATTCATTATTGGTTGGTTGGTTGTTTTGGGGGAAGAGACCAAACAGCGAGGTCATCGGTCTCATCGGATTAGGGAAGGACGGGGAAGGAAGTCGGCCGTGCCCTTTCAAAGGAACCATCCCGGCATTTGCCTGGAGCGATTTAGGGAAATCACGGAAAACCTAAATCAGGATGGCCGGACGCGGGATTGAACCGTCGTCCTTCCGAATGCGAGTCCAGTGTGTTAAATTCATTATTCATTACCCACTAGCCTGTTATCGTCGATAGCGTTACCTTCAACTTTTGAACTCCCATTATTTTTCGAATTGACAAAAAAAACATAGGTAATATTAAGTATAATAAAATACATGTCTGTCCAGCAATCTCTAATTTTTTGAAATGTTATCTCGCAGTCCAATTATTACCACATGCACAGTGGTAACGCAAGAACAATTCGGTGGGGGTATCTCAGACATTATTACGTTTTAAACAATGAACAATAGGACTGATATCGAGTTACCGAGTGATTAGATTGTTTCATGACCTCTAGTTCTCCTGAGTTTTAATGTATTTTCAGTGATTATAAACTCGTGAAACTTATGTTGTGGTGCCTGACATAATGGATTTACCGCAGAAGAAGCAGTACGCTCAAAAATATCGGGATGCGTGGGAAGCAGAACCTGAAATCAATGGATGGCTGAAATCAGTCGCTGGAGACTTATCCAAGGCAAGATGTCAAGTATGTGCAACAGACTTTTATGCTCAATTGTGTGATATTAGAAAGCATTCGAAAACTATTACCTGTGAAAGTTGTTCCGAAAACTACAGTTAGAATAGCAGGCAGAGCTGAAGGCGCCCTTTCTTTATTTATTGCTGAACATTTTTCTATTTTAGCTCTACATCATTTAGGAATACTGTGCAAGAAGGTGTTTTGCGGTGATGACATGCAATTACATGGTACAAAGTGCACTAACATTATAACTGAAGTTTTGGCTCCATATTTTACACAATCATTGGTTGAAGATATAGGTAACCAAAAATACAGCGTACTAATAGATGAATCCACAGATGTATCAATATCTAAAATGCTAGGTATCGTTATACAGTACTATAGTGTAAACAACAACCAAACCATTAGATCAGTATTTCTCACTCGCTGTAGTAGAAACTGCAGATGCAAGAAATCTGGCTGCTGTTCTTGTGACTTCTTTGAAAGATCTCAAACTTCCAGTCGCTAATATGGCAGGAATTGTCACATATAATGCTTCTTCAATGGTTGGAATAAACAATGGGCTTTTCGAACAACTCAAGAGAGAATATGGTTTGAAGAATTTGGTATTGATTCGTTGCATTTGTCACCCTCTTCAGCTTGCAGTTTCGCACGCCTCAGTGAATACCATACCTAGAAACACAGAGTTTCTTGTACAGGAAACCTACAATTGAGTCTCCATTTCACCCAAAAGACAACAGGAATATAAAAAGGTATATGAGCCAATAAATTGTGGAAAACATCCACTAAAAATTTTGAAGGTCTGTGCAACACGTTGGCTTTCAATTGAACCAGCAATACGAAGAATTCTGGAGCAGTGGGAAGACCTAAAGCTACATTTTTCACTTGTCATGGTTCAAGATAATTTTTACACTGCCAATATTTTGTACAAGATCTATTGTGACGACTCAAATCATCTTTACATGTTTTACCTTAAACATGCTTTAATAGACGTACAAACAGCAATAAAAGCTTTTGAAGACGAAGACAATAAACACCACTAAGTTACTAGATACACTTATATTTCTCATGCAGTCACTCGTTTTTCCAACTGTTGATTTGTTGACAACACTAGTTCCAAGCGACTGTATGTACGCAAATCCGAAGCTTGGCTTTATGTTTAAACAGAAATTGTCTGAGTCAAGTTTGTCTGAAGAAAATAAAGTTTATTTGAAGAAGAGATGCATTCAGTTTAGTTTGAAACTCAAAAGAAATTCAACAAAGACTGCCAAGTAACGTTACGATCCTGAAAAAAAAGTCAATGCTGAAGGCTGAAGAAACACTAAAAGTGAATAAAAACAATGCTGTAGCGGATGTAGACAAAGAATTGCGTTTTAGTGGTGATGTCATAGACGGTATGCTGCAAGAATGGCACAATATCCACTTCATTAGGTGGAATAACACTACTAGCACTGTTCGATTTTGGAGTGAGGTTTTGCAGTATAAAAATGCCGCAGGGGAGAATCCTTTTTCTTTGATTTCACAGCTAGCAATGCCTGTTCTATGCCTACCGCATTCAAATGCAGAAGTGGAAAGAATATTCAGTTCTATGAACATTATAAAAACTAAACAACGTAACTGATTATCGTTAAAGACAATTAATGCTTTGATCATATTAAGAGAGCAGCTGAAGAAACAAAATAAAGATTGTGCATCTTTTGACATACCGTCAGACGTATTGGAGCTTATTGGAACGAACAAAAGTTACTCTTTTGCGACAAAACCAGTCGAACTGCATCATCGTTTGAGCAACGTTCAACGCTGTACATCGACTACAGTTCTGTCAGAGCGTGAAACAGAAGAGTTATTCGATCTTCCGAGTGACGACGATGAATAGCTCACATACCTGTATGTATATATTTTGTAACCTAATTTGAGTTCTTGCTTTTTTTTGTTACAAATATAGTTGTATATTTCTAGTATATTTGACTGCAGTGACTGAAACAACAATTTATATATTGCGTCAATTATGATAACATGTTTAATTAAACGTTAGCGTATTTTATATGTATGTTGTTGCAAGCGATGCGTCATTTAATTAAGACAATATAGCAATTACGTATGAGACAATATATATTACTATTTTATTACCCCCCCCCCCACACTAGCTTATTGCACTATTCACAGCACGAAATTTTCAGTACACCCCTAGTAAAATAAGTTTTAGCGACTTTCTAGCGACCTTTGATATTGAATCTAGCGACTCGGGTTTTTTTAGAGTTGGCAACACTGGCCCGAAGTGTGGACACGGCGTCGCAGAGATCGATACATTTGCTGGCAGCACGACGACAGTGATACGGTCCCGGGAAAAAAAGGCGATGGCCATTTTCAAAATAATCTCGAACTGTTACTAAACTCGGAGAGAACACGGACAGCGTCTGATGCAAGAATGCCGTCGCGAGCAACTCCGTTCCCAGTTGTAACGGAATTTTCTGCCCACGGCTGTTTTCGCGGTAATTTATAAGCACCGCGTCATCGTAATTGTGCGTTTGTATGATACTGACTAATTGCGTTTACGATGGTGTGATGCAGGCCTTTTTGTAGCTGTAGCTTAATGAAACAACGTAACATTTCTTATCGTGTTTTCTATGGATTAAGGGAGACAACACAATGCAGCTTCAGTCTATTCTCCTAAGCAATCAAAGAAAAAAACCGGAAGATTTACCCCGGGTTGGTCAAATCACTTCATCGCCTCGTGCTGACCTCATTTCACAGCGTCTCTGGTTTGGAAACGGAGATTCAGCTGTGGGCAAAAGTTTGCTACCGTCAGTAACTACGTACTGACGTCCCAGAAGAAGCAGGTTTCTAGTATGGACTTTTCAGACAAGTCGCAGAGTGGACATCAAACTTCGTACGAACATCTACTAATGATAAATTTCTTCTCTGTTGTCATCAAGGCAACTTTCATACTGATTTGATACGTGGCTTGAATGTGTAAGAAATCAGAGCACTACTTCGCAGAGGAGGATGCAAACTACAACGAAAACTCCGACAACGAAGGATTCACGATTCGATTGTCGATGCAGAAAATAAAGCGATAGAAATTTGTGCATTTCTCAAATGAAACGAGCAGTGTTCCTAACGGTCGATTGAATGTACGTCATTTATATGTTTTCAGAGTATATAAAAGTGTAGCAGAACAAAAAGTACACCACTGGACTCCTAAAGCTTAATAACAGAAGAAATCTTTTGGAGTACTAAACGTATCGCCTTAGTAAGAAGACAGTGAGTCCAAGCTGTGTCGATGGTAGGGGCTGCATTGCATGTGTGGCGCTGCAGAGTCGGTCGTAATAAACAGGGCGAGGGCCTCCACGTTGCGATGACACGGTCGTGTGTGGCGGCACGAGTCCTGCCGCGACGCGTACGGAATGTGCGTAGATTTACAAAAGTACGCGTCTACATCGTGATACCTGTTTCCAGGGCTGGGTTGACGGAGGAGAATTGTCGTCACTGCTTAAGATGCAAGTGTTTGCCGACCACCACAAGGACACGAGAAACAAGAGTCTTCACAGTCAGGCAGTAACAGAGCAGTGAGGAATGTTTCTACACTTTCTTTCAAAAATGAGAATTTTCAGCCAAATGAGTGCACAAGCTACGCAGCGGAGCTGTTTCAAAATACTTGGATGGGTTGTGGAAGCGGCCAGCTAAATGAGCCCCAGTCCAACAAGAACAGGAATTCATAGAATGAGTGTTAAGTCTGTCGTTCGTGGAAATACGAAGTGTCGGCACAGTGTTTAAGCGTTTGCTGTCGTTCCACGTCGCCAAACGTAACAAGGATACTTATCGCTACAGCACTGCGAGCTTTGGGGAAATCAGGTTATCTGAATTACTACGTGTGTGACACCAATACAACAGGGAGACCAGTTGTTGAAACCAGAGCTTGGTTCCAGCTACACATACTGTAACTGTCTAATCCACTCGGTTTCGAAACTTTACACGCCAAGGGTAGAGGTCTGTGCCGTCTATGTGTGTATCGTCATGGTGTAAGGGAAGTTTGACATACGCCAAAGAGCAGTAGATGCAGCGGTCCAGCACCGTAAAATAAAGCTTTGGTGGGCTTTGTTCTCGCGATCGGCCGTAGCCAGCTACGCGACGGAATAATATGCCAGACATTTCTTTTTTTGCTCTTATCGCCTTTTCAGCAAATTAGTTGTTACCTGAATGCGGTCCTCCTCCTCAAGTGTGCAGTGTCTGAAGGCCGCCGACAGATGTTTCTCCCTATCCGCTACCAGGTAGGAATGCCATCCGTAGGAGCCGAAGGACAACAGCTGCACACACTGCCACGAAGTAAAACAGTTTCTCACCCTGCGATGATATTCCGTGCCGATACAAAACACACGATGCAGTCAGCTTTTTCGTTACATTTTAACAATCGGTGGGTGGTGTCAGCAGATCTGGTCATTCCATGTACGTGATTTAGTTATCGCCTTGAGTCGAGAGGAATTTTCTGGCTGGTCTTCATCTACATCTGCATCTGCATCTACATTTATACTCAGCAAGCCACCCAACGGTGTGTGGCGGAGGGCACTTTACGTGCGGCTGTCATTACCTCCCTTTCCCGTTGCAGTCGCGTATGGTTCGCGGGAAGAACGACTGCCAGAAAGCCTCCGTGCGCGCTCGAATCTCTCTAATTTTACATTCGTGATCTCCTCGGGAGGTATAAGTAGGGGGAAGCAATATATTCGATACCTGATCCAGAAACGCACCCTCTCGAAACCTGGACAGCAAGCTACACCACGATGCAGAGCGCCTCTCTTGCAGAGTCTGCCACTCGAGTTTGCTAAACATCTCCGTAACGCTATCACGCTTACCATATAACCCTGTGACGAAAAACGGCGCTCTTCTCTGGATCTTCTCGATCTCCTCCGTCAACCCGACCTGGCACGGATCCCACACTGATGAGCAATACTCAAGTATAGGTCGAACGAGTGTTTTGTAAGCCACCTACTTTGTTGATGGACTTCATTTTCTAAGGACTCTCCCAATGAAACTCAAACTGGCATCTGCCTTATCAACAATTAATGTTATATGATCATTGCACTTCATGTCGTTCCGTACGTATACTCCCAGATATTTAACATAAGTAACTGCTAGCAGTGTTTGTTCTGCTATCATGTAATCATACAATAAAGGATGCTTCTTTCTATGTATTCGCAATACATTACATTTGTCTATGTTAAGGGTCAGTTGACACTCCCTGCACCAAGCGCCTATCCGCTGCAGATATTCCGGAATTTCGCTGCAATTTTCCAATGGTGCAACTTCTCTGTATACTACAGCATCATCCCGAAAAAGCCGAATGGAACTTCCAGCACTATCTACTAGGTCATTTATGTATATTGTGAAAAGCAATGGTCCCATAACACTCCCCTGTGGCACGCCAGAAGTTACTTTAACGTCTGTAGACGTCTCTCCATTGAGAAACTAAAACTCCGCAATCCAGCCACACAGCTGGTCTGGTATTCCGCAGGCTCTTACTTTGTTTATCACGGAGTGTAAATGCATTCCACGCCTTACCACTACGCATATTACGCATAACGCGTGTCATCCAGGTGAACATAATAAGACAGTATCTCGTGCCTTAACTGGCTCGGACAAGAACGTTTCGACCGTATGCTTTGACGTGTCTTCCGGAAGATTTCCTCCCACGGCCTCCCCCTTCTCAGGAGTGCAGGGTGACGCCTGCTGGAGGCTTGTGTGGCAGAAGGCCGTGCAGGGACGTGCGGAGTGCAGAGCAGCTCTGTCCGGATGCGTTAAAACGGCGGAACTGGGCAGCGGCCAGGAGTGTGATCCACACGTGGGGGGGACACGCGGCCTTCTGCTGTGGGCGGATTTTAAGAATTAAGCCGTCGCGTCAAGTGGGAATTCACTCTCACTGCGACGACGAACTCTGGGCTGCAAATTTCATTCACCTCAGGAAATCGCCACGACTCGCGGGAGACTTCAAACTGCCAACGTTCCGCGGCGCTGTACTCTGTTCGTCATAAGAATAAACCTGACGTAAACATTACGCCATCTATTCTTCCGCGTTTGCTCGAATCTCATTGGATTTCGTTTCACGTGGAGCGGAAGCCAAGCTGTGTCGAGTACAGTCAACTGCGATCACAAGGACACGTTTTACGCTGTGCTGCACACACATACAGACTGAGCTGTGACGCGGTACAACAGCTTCACCGGCGCATTAAACTCGGACAGCAGTGGCCAGCTAGAGGCCCAGCCAACCTGCACTGCTGAGACCAGCTGCAGCTGAGACGCAGAAACAGATGGGCAAAGAAACAGTATAGGTTCAACTGTCACTTAATTTTTAAAACGAATGAAATAATATTCGGCAAAAGTCCGGCACTGCCGCGCGCTTCTTAGGCGGCGAGACGCAAAGCATAAAATGCTCTCGTTCTTACCTTACATAGGATTCTGATTACAAACAAGCGTCATGAAAATTCCTATGTTATACACAGGGTAACTTTTCTGAGCCAGCTGTGTGTGACGCAAAAGCGTACTACAGAGATTTCACCGGAATGTTGAATACTGAAGCTAATGAAGGTATTGGCTGCAGTCAGTCGTCAGGTAATCTCTCAGCTCCTTCCTCACCCGTATCCGAGAAATTCACTACTCTGACGACGAGTCGATCAACAACAGAATCCACGAAGCCAACCAGGCGCCGCATTTCTCCTCTTCTTTTCTGCCGTCCTGGATCCCTCCAGCGTTCGGCACTGACATGTGAGACAGCTGCGTTTGTTAGCTCCGGTACGTCTGGCAGCTTAACAGTGTTTTGTTATTTCTCGGGACAGATCTCTTAACTTGGCTCCAGACCAGTTCTGTTGGGTTCATACTGTAATGGCACAGTGGAAAATGTTAAAAGGCAGCATTTGTATGGTGTGCTCGATGCTGTGAAAATGATTGTTTTCCATGTTCCTACGATACTTATCTACAACTGTGGTATAAAACAATGCGGATAGTCCAAATAAAGAGGATTTGGCGTTTCATTTTTGCCTTAAAAATTACATTGTTATCATTTATTAACATTTATTAACAATGCTTCATAGAATATCGATAATTAATAATTTGTATTTGAAATGAAAACAGGAATTTCGTGTGTAATAATGTAATTAGAAAGAATAAGGCGTGCATTATTCATAAAAAATGATGAATTTTACAATTACGAGATATAGCTATTTCAAATTGAACGAGAAAAAAAGTGACTTGGAAGAGGCTTGAACCCGTGGACCATGATATACAGAGAATAATAATTACTAATCTGCTAGGTTACCGATATTTTTTATCTCATTTTAATTGTTGTATTCGTTGGTGGCGGACGTTCCACGGCTCTTGTTTAAGTTCATCGTTTGTCCACTGACTCAGTTAATTTTATTACAGACGGCAGATACGACGCTGACCTAACACACTTTTTTTTTAATCTCATTGTGTCCGTTGTATCTGCTCGGGGCGTACGTCACAAGACACCCGTTTCAGTTCGTCGTTGATCCATTGACTCAGTGTTTTTATTACAGGGGGCAGCTAACCCTCTGACCGTGCCGGCAACACACTGAGCTACCATGCCGACATAAACGTCGACAAGGAGTGTGACTTTGAAACTGAATTGTATGTATCTAATAGAGTCCCTTGGAAAACTTGGAAGCCGATTATTTCTGTAAATTTACGAAAATCATTGAGAACAGCCTATTTCTCGGCACTTTTTCACTGCGTCCCACACGCGTGTTTCACCAAGGAACAGCAAGCAACCTCAGCCATTAACAGCGCGGCAGTCAGGGTTCACCAGTACAGAGGCAGTGACTGTGCACGGCTTGTGGAGTAAAAACTACGCAGCTAACACGTTGATGGCCGGTTAATACATCTGAATATCTTAAAGTTTCATTTAACGTGACTTAGTAATAAGATACCTGATACATAAGTAGGACCTACTTCCAAGAGCGTAACAACATCAGTGTATGCGTGCTACGGCTTCTGAACAGTCATCGCGTTTGTGTTTGTTTACATCAGGTTTATTCTTATGATGGGGTACAGCTGCAACAAAGCTCTGTGGACTGCAGGAGAAGGAGAATTAACTGAAAGGAGTTCAGCTTCTACAACTATGTGCAAATGTGGTCAACGTCTAAATGTCCTCAAAATTAGTACAGTGTAATTATGCGGGTATGACGCTGGTTTCGTGATTTTGAGTGTCGCGTGCTGGCGTTCCTGTGACGTGGCAGAACAGAATGTAGTCGGCCGACCGGGTTGGGGGCCATTCAGTGACGTACAGGGTGGGTCAGGAGCAAAGGCACATGCTTTGAGGGGTGACAGTATTAGTGGTACTGAATACTACTCCGAATGGTTTCCGAGGTAGAACACTCTGTTATTTATTTTCTGTAGTACCACACGTTGTCACTGTTCACAATGTGCCACAGTACTGTAGAGCAAGTTGAGACGAACAGTTTGGTACGGGACACTTTTGGCCTATCAAGTCGGGAAACGGCCTCAAATTCGTCTACAAAAACTACGTAAACTACAGCGCAAGCGCGTCGAGCGAGTTTTCCAACGTTCTGGCGCTCTCTTCGCACAAACCATTAGTTCTAGACAAAAAAATGAATAGGACCTGTTTTGTGGGAAATTCAATATAGCTTAATTTTGTACTGCGACACTTTTTCGCTGGAGGGTGCGGTTTTCGAGTTATTCAGGAAAAACTTACAAAAGTGATAATAAACGTGTTGTATCTCGGAAACCATTCGGAATAGACAGAATTCAGAATGACTAATATTGTCACACCTCAAAGCATGAACCTTTCCTCCTGACTCACCCTGTCTGTGTAGCGTACGTAAAAAATGAGTAATTTAAGCACCGCTGGTTGATCGAGGTTTGCAATCCAGCTCCGTTATACAGGTTGCGGAAAAGCAATTTCACCAAAACTGTGCGGCGAAAAGGCAGCGTGATACATAGGAATTTGAGTACAGCAACTAAGGGGTCGCAACTGCGTATTTTCGGCGCAACGGGGACGTAATTCAAATCTCACACACGGACGTCTTTGCCCTAAATGATCGGTAATTTACAGAAAATGTGTGCGTAAACAGGCTGTTTGGACTGACCAACCGCCACGATGACAACAGTATAAACTTACTGCATTACTTGCACGTGTATCGTACTTAAGCTGACGTAACATGCAGCACTTCTTCAGAGACGAAGAGAATCAAATGTCCACGTTTCATGTTTGAACATGTCTTTAAGAGGTCAAAATGAGTGAAAAACGAGCCAACACTTAATTAACATAGGTATGTGTAGCAAATCTTCAGTATGGCCACCGTTTTCATGTTGCCATAGCGCCGGAAATATTCAGCTGCCACCTCAACTCGCAATGCCGAAACCCCTTTACTTGATGCTCTCTTTCTGCCCTGCACTTTTGGTCGAGTTCTTTTTCCTCTTCCTGTATCTACCAGACGTGACACGACAGACTAATTGTCGAATTCTCAGAGGTGTAATACACTTCGTCTGTGGTAGAAAGTGTCAAAAACAGCAAAATGACAGAATGTGTTGGTAGAGATTTATAACGTTAAACTTCAGTAGACGGTAACTATGTGAAAGGAAATGCGATAGATTTAACCAAGCCGCCACGAATTAAGATGTAAAATACGTTTGTTGGTTGCAAAAAGTCCTCCAGTGAAGAAGTGAGTGCCGTGACAAGGGTGTCGGGCCCGCTACGATGCGGCGACATCTGAGAGCCCACAGCATCGGTGTTAATGAGAGGAAGGACTGCGCGCCTTTGGTCAGCTGTCTAAGCAGTGAAAATGAAGCGAAACTTTAACTGGGTTGATCACATCGCTCCTATAATCGGGAGTAAAGGCGAAATAATTTTATAGCGTCTGCGATGTGGAAGTGATGTGTGAGAGACTGATAACTAGGGTGATATTAGCTGCTCTTTGTATCTCGTCATATACCTACGACACAGTAACCTATGGAACCAAGTAGCCCTCGTTACTTCTCTTGACCGGAACCAAACCATAGTCCACTTATTTACCTTTTGGCTGTAATGAAATAGTAACGCAAATTCCGGAAACCGTTTTTCTCTAAGTGACCTTGTTACATTAGTCGATTCCACTAGGGTCAACAGACGTCCCGAGCTCCATGATTATTACACGCATGTTCTCTGCATTGCAGCTGTGCTTGACGAAGTGAACTCGCCAGTCTTTATGTAACACGGAGAGGAGACACAGACAGACAATGCAGAGCACGAATTCCTTACGGACGCCAGAGAAATCGTGAGTTGGGGGAGTGTGAGGAGGGGGCTGGCCGCAGAGGAACGTTCAAAAGTCTCGCGCACGACCTTTGAGGCGCTCATAGCCGCTTTATTAAGCGACCGGGGTTACGCTGGTTGCGGAAAGACGTGCTCGAAGCATATTTCACAGATAAACTTTAGGCGTTTAGGGAAGGCGACAAAACTCCTCATCGAGTAAAGACACATTCCCACCTGAGTGCAGAATTGCCACTGGCAGATCGGTTTGCAGAGACTGCCCCCTGTAGTCTAACTACTTGACCTTCACAGAAACTGAGGACCAGATACGCTTCCCTACGTACGTACATCACCGTAATCGGAAATTCGAATACTAGAGAACAATTGTATCATAGCAAATGTCTCGCAGATGTCTTTCACTCACACTGAGGAATGATTTCGAGACAGTATGTAAACATACTTATGGCGCCGAATTGTGGTACAACTTTGCGAAGTATAGCACACTTTATAAGATGAAATAAAAATGGTTACTATCGTTTTTCGTGGTCATCAAACAAATTGCGGAATTGTTTTATTATATAGCAAGAATGAAGAACTTCGAGATGGAAGAAGCTACAGAAATATTATCAGCATGTTGTCAAAAAAGGACACGTGATCCGTTTATCGAGGAGAAAACAAAGGCATAAAAATTCAAGTTTCTCGTCTGATGCCTGGTGAGCTAAACACGATCGGACAGATATCGGCCATTTACACGCTTTCAAAGTGGATGAATAACTATACTCGAAAAAATGAGACGTATTAAATTGGGAAAAAATTCTTCTGTTAAGAGAAGTACGGATCTTTTTAGGGTACTTATATTCTAATAAGAAGAATGTAAGGTCAGGCTTTCTCGATTACAGGATTAGCATTTGCGGCAGTGCAGAGCCGTTCGTGACGAATGAGATGCAAGTGTCGATGTTACGACGTCATCATAGTGTAGCAGCAAGACACGCCTGCCGTGATCTTTAGCTAATCTTGCACTGTCGCAAAGAAACTGCAGAAACACTCACTAGGCTCTTGATAATACGAGATAAAATAACGACTTTTTCATTTCCATTATCAGCACTACAATTATAACAGCCTATTAATATGTGGACGGAATATGTAAAGGGCCGCAGCACCACTTGGCAATGGAAGATGCCGCAATAAGGAAAACATGCCAAGCAGTCAGCTTGTAAAACACAAATAAGGCGACAAAAATTATACGTAAGCCGCAGAGTTGCAAACGGATATATATAGACCACTGAGATGTTTTTACAGTGTGTTGATTCTACAGCCAAACAAAAGTGGACCCTTGAAGTTCCTTAACTTCCTAAAATGACGAAACTTTTCGAGTGCTAAATCTATTTTCTTAGTGAGCCCAATAACAGACCAAGCTCTGTCGGTTCTAAAATATATGTAAACTTTCATAAGTAGCTTTCTATGTAAGCAAATTCGTCTCCGATGCTGATTTGACGGCTATTGTCTTAGCGTTAACAGTCTACAGTCATTTCCAAGACTTGTTTACATTTCAAGCATGGTGGAAGCAGTGTCGCAGACGTCGACACCCTCTTTGGCAGCACGGCTGTAGTCAGCTGGTCCAGAAAGAGGCGGCTGAGAGTTTCGTCCGGATCTTGATTCGTTGTTCACGTTTAACGCGGCAAGAACGCCGAAAGCGTGCGTCACAAGAATGTCGTTGCGAAATATTCCTTTTGCAGTTGTAACGGAATTTTGCGGCACAGTGCTGTTTTCACGGCGTTTTATAAATTGCACGTCTTATTAATTGTTGTTTATGCACTGCTAAAGAACTGAAAAACCTTGAACTGAGGAAAAATGTAATTACAATGAAGAGGTGAGGAAACCTTTAACTCTGCAGAGAGAAAAATTACTGCCGCTTACATCAGTAAGTATCATTTTCTAGTGACGAGTGAGGCAGGTGGTTTCTGCTGGAATGAGCGACGACATTCGCGATACGCTTTCCACGTCTGCATACGAGCTCTAGCCGCTGTTTCACAATAGTAAATCATTGTCACGGCATGTGAACAAACCGCTGGTCGACGCTCACATAACACGTGTGAATGCTGACGTGATAATTAAGAATCCAGGAGATGACAAGTTTTTATATTCCGTCCATGACTACTGCGAAAATAATGAACTGTTTTTATAGGCCGATAGACTGCGTAATAGAGCACACAACTGTTTGCTGTAGGGAGGTGGAAGTGTTATGCAAACATGACGCCACAAGTGGTTAGTGGAAGTCAGTGTCGTTTTTCAGTAAAGAATACAATACGTAATCTCATTTGGGAAGAAAGATAACTTTTGCGAATTTCTCTGTGGAGCCATACCTCTAAATGTGACCTTACGCAGCCTAATCACAATTTTGTGTGCCCCACCGACGTAATTTATTGTTTACAACTTTACATGCTTATTACCATGGTATATGTAAAGTCTCAATGCTGTTTGTACATATATTAACATTTTTTCCCGTCTTCATTTACTTCATAAAACGGCCATTGTTCGCGAGGAAGTTAAACTGCCGACATTCCGGAGCGCTAGCAGCAACAGTCAGTCGCTTGAGGGAGCGACAAAGCTCTGTGGGCTGCAGGGCAAGGAGAAGTCACGCAAAAATAAATTCGTCTTCTTCATTACTACGATTTGCTAGTGCAATTAAATGTGCTGGTTGAGTCAGGTTTTGTCATCCAACACCGTTACACATGCCAGACGTGACGGGACAAAGGCGCTGACCGCATTCTCGGGAGTTACATACTTAATCTCTGATAAAATGAATGTGCTTAAAACGGTAAAATGGTGGAATCCGTCGTATTGTTTTTTTTTTTTACCTTAAAAACACAGTAGGAAATTCGGCATCGGTAATCACATTTCCAGAACCGATTTGATACTGTTTACAGGACGAACCAGAAGGGGTCCTTGCACATGGGTTTATGAAGAGTGTGTTTATTAGCCGTATGTAGGACTGTTAAAAGTAGGTTTCATATTTCCGTTGAAGCGGTTAAAGTGATATTAACATATCGTTCGTTTCCAAGAATGGGACGATAGACAAAAGCTATTTTTGCACTTCACATTTCTTCTCTGTTCTATATTTATCATTTTATACAAAAAGCTATCAGAAGTCCTATCGCCATTATAATGTACTTCATGGTTGTGTGACACAATGGAGACGTATTACTCTGTTTATTCTTTTTAACGTCTCATTGTGACAGAAATTCCAGAGCAGACTGCGTGAGCAGACCACAGACCTGTGAGAGGCTGACTGCAGTTGGTACCTGCCGCCATCTCAGCAGTTGGCAGCACTGGCAGCGTGGCAGTCCCTGCGCCTTCTGTTGTCTGACGCATTTGTAGCGAGCTGTTTCCAGTGTGAAGGCGTGACTCCGCATTCTGTGCTGCAGCTTCCGAGTTGATATCTACTTCTCCGTTAATAAGGTAAAGGTGACCATTTCCATTCGTTCCCGTTATGTTGAATTATTTACGTTTTAGTTTTTGAAAGGCCGTGGTAGTTGTGCGGTTTCTGTGTTGTCCATCGAGGCTATTGCGTATAAAGCAAACTATGAAGGTTACTATGTTCTCAAAATGCTAGCGAATTACGTATTAAAAATCTTGGTATTTTTAAGCGCTATCGAAATTCCAGTTAAATCTGCTGTTTTACTGACTATAGGCAAGAATGAAAAGCACAGTCACGGACTAGATATTTTTGTCATTTACGCGCCATTTTGTTGAATTGTTTTCTCGAAATATTGCGTTGTACTCGTTACGTCTGATGTATAAAATAACTACCCTGCTTGTGGGTGGGGAATAACGTAACGGAATGGAGCTTGTTTCTCTCTGTCCTGGATTTGCTAACATTAAGTTGATATTTTCACTTTTGTGGAGTAATGTTTCCGGCGACAATTCCGCCTCTTGGGTAGTGAGTCAGATAAGGTTGTGCCCCATTTCGTTCTTTATTGTATTTGTGTAATTGCAGAAATCAATGAATTCTTACGTTGACCTCACAATGTTCGCCTTTATGGGTTTAGTACTGTAGTGACGTAGATTATTAATCGTGTATCTTCAGACTGACTGTGGCTTATTCTTACCAAACAGCATTCCTTTTTCTAACAATGTAAGTATTTGAATGAGGAAAACAATACCGTACATTAAGCGCCTATATTGAAACATTTTTTTTTTTTTGCTAAAACCAGTCGCCCTCAATGTATTTTCTGAAAAGTCTTCATCATTGGTCAGAACGGTATAGAAATACGTGGTGTGACGATTACAGATGTGACTGCAGTAAACTATTATCCATATTCGTGATCGAGCAGTGCACAGGTGAACTTGTGGTTCACAGTGTGTCCGTTGGACTCACGAACTGGCAGTTCGCTCCTGGACTGATAGACAACAAAAGGTTGTGAAGTGTCTCTTCGGGAGGAGAATATTTATTTATATTTTTCTCATTTGTTCCGCGTCTTCAAATAGACGCGCGAGTGTAATTGTGTGGTCCAAGATGCAAAAATTGTTGAATGTATTAGCCTCGGCGTATTTTTACTCTTAAGAGCATGGACTCAAATATTGAAATCATTCTGGACCCACGCAACACTCGAAGAATACTCGTCTTACCATCATGTTGAGGCTATGGTAGTCGAATCCTGGCTCTTGGCGTAAGCTGGAAAGTAAAATCTCAGAACCAATGTTTCTCTCGTCTGCAGTTGATTGCTGTGAAAAAATGTCTGTTACATGTCAAAGCGGGCGATCTGAGCTTCCGCTATCATTTTGCATTGTAAGGCGACGCGTAATGGCGTCTGTTGAAGCAGAGGCCGCTAAAATTGTGGAGCTGTAAACGTTTTAAGAAAAATTAATCCGATGCAAGGAACAAGAGGGCTCACTGTACATCGAAATAACGCACATTTAAACTTCAACGAACAATATTAGCAACATCTAACTTACGTGGTACAGTATGTCTTCTACCTATTACTAGAAACAAGCGAAGAGAGGGAGAGAACAACAATCAAGGAGCGTTATTCTCCCGTATTAATTGCATAGAAGTTTACATTTAAGGAGTTTACTCCTTGATACGAAGATTAAATTTAATATTTACTATAAAATTTTACGCCGTCTTTGCGGTCACACGAGGTTCCTGTACATTTACTTAGTCGCGAGATACATTTCTCGTTCCAAGTTTTTTAAATGTCTTTACGACACAATTGTCTCTTGATAGAAACTGAGGATTCACATATATATATTCTTTTTAAACAAAGCCACAGGAGTTGTTGAGTAACACTTTGTTAGCTTAAATAAAGGATTAATCAACTGCTAGTGCGGTTTTAACGAGAATACATTCTTATAGCTGTAGTCGCCTACAATGTAAAGTGTATTGCTATTACGTAGAGCAAGCAATGCAATTTATATCACAGCAAGCGGATGTCTTGATACCAATACGCAAAGAGTAATTTCAACGTCTTTTGTTGAAGTAAACGAAAAAATAGGAATGCGAACAGTAGACAAACGTTCAGGATCAAGGACTGATATAACCTCCTCTCCACGTCCATGAAAGCCTGGTTACGCTGATAAACAGATCTGTAGCATAAGGAGGTGGTCTAGGTTAGGTTGGAATAAGACGGTATTGTTGGAGACGGGTAATCCATTGGATGCGAATGGGCAACGGATTGCTATGCAGCAGCGCCTGATGTCCACATTTGCACTGTAATTAAGGCACTTTGCCATATACAGGGCGAGTGAGGAGGAAAGGTGCATGCTTTCAGATGCGATAGTATAAGTGATACTGAACAAACAACTTCATGTGGACATATGCCATATTGTGAATGGTTTCCGAGATACAATGTTTATTAATTCTGTACGTTCTACTTTAATAACTCAAAAACCGCACATTCCAAGGAAAACGTGTGTCAGTACACAATTAAACAAAATTAAATTTGCTACAAAAAAGGTCCTATTTATTTTTTGTCTTGGACTAACAGTGTGCGCGGAGATATCACGAGAATATTGAAAAATCTCGCGCGTGCGCTGTAGCTTTTTGTAGGCCAGTTTGAGGCAGTTTTCCTACCTGATGGACCGAAAGCGACCTGTAATAAAATGCTAGTTTCAACTTCATCTGTGTTACTGTGGTACGTTGTAAAAAGACAATAATACAGAGCGTAAATAGAAATGTACGTTAAAAGTGTTGTATCTCGGAAACCATTAGGAATAGGCCATATATCCACATCAAGTTTTTTGTTCAGGATCACCAATGCCATCACCCGTCAAAACACGTACCTTTCCTCCTGACTCACCGTGTGTATCGTACCTTCCAAATTAAAACCTAAAATGCTAGGTAACTTCAGCAAACGTTAGAACGATAAATGAATTCTCACATGAGTGCCCTGCCGATGTCAGATATTTACTTTGACCTGTGTCGTAATTTCACGGGACGCCCTCTGTGCACATACAAAACACATTTATTTTCCTCCTAGAATGTTGCTTGGCACGTTGTGCTCATATTTTTCTGTATCTTAGACTGAAAGGGGAGTTTGTTACTTTGCGAAGCATATGAATATCTTATAAGGGGCAATAAATTAGTTTTTGTTGCTACAGATATGTCACGCATACTGCATTTTCGAGTGGTTTATCTGGCGTTTTGGCCATCAGTCAAACTAGATGGGTAGTGGTATTAACAGGTACCATATTTTTGAATTGCTAGTATCGACACACCTTGTAGAGTACTACTGGTACGTTTTATTTCACGAAATTCGTGCAGCAATAATCATGTGCAGTTGAATGTGCTTTCTGTCTAAGTCGGAGAACAAGATCTTTACTAATCTTTCCTTAGATATTTCCGACCGTATGATCTTCGGCTGCAAATGTGTAGTGTTATATGGAGGCCAGAATTTAGATGAGAACGTTCACTGATCAGTATGTAAATGAATAGACGGTAATAAATTTGTCGTCGATATGGAAATTTAATTGTTACCTACATAAGGCAAACGAAGTTGTACGGAGAATTTTCCCGGCATTAACAAATAGTGTGACGTCAGTGCCTCTTCTCGTGGCAACAGTCGTCCTGTGCTGTGATTGGCCGAAAACAGCAGTCGGAACAGAAACCAGGTTATATTCAATTTAAGCAAAGTTTAGGTAGCTTGTTTCGGAGTCATTGCTTATTAAATTGTACTCTACGAAATCAAGTTCGTGGTACGTTTTAATGGACATAGATACTGGAAAACGGTAACCACCTTCGCTTCCATGTACTCCAGGCACGCGGTACGAGCATAAGACAGGGTTTCCAGTACGTGGAGCTGAAACAACGGTTCTGCTCACGTGGTCCGCTGTGTTGTTGTGAAGAAGAAAAAAATAAAAAAAATGAAACCACGGAGGAGAAGACTTGATGTGGCGTCAAGGCTGTGTAATAGAACGACTCGCTCATTGGCGTACCGACCATTTCTTTGGGGGGAGGGGGGTTCAAGCAAACCCATTTGCTGATTTCGTCTTTCAGCAAAACTGTTAAGAACACATAAATACCGACCGCGTGGGAAGGTGTGTACCTTGTTAGGTACACAGCACTGTTCTACAGAAACAACTCGTTAAATAATAATATGGACCCAGTTTTAAGGTTCGTCCTCTGTAAAATTGTTCCGTTGATTTAAGTTTTAAAAAGACATTGGTCCTACTTTGTTGTTAGACCATTTACGAAAAGGAATACCTATTTACTGTAGACTGTGGATGACAATCGGGTAGAGAAACCTTTTATTATTATTTTATAAACACTGTGCATCACATCATAAGGGAAAAAGAAAAACGTATTTTGAAATAAAGACATTTATTTTGTTTTTATTTAGACTAAAAGTTTTAGGTAAAATTTGCAAATGTAGTTTTCCTTTCTACGGTTCGGGAAAAAAAATTTTTCATGAAATCTATAAGATTAATTTTTCCACTCGTGTCTTGATAAATATGGAAGAGGAGTAAAGGGGTGACTCTCGATTGAGTCAGCGTTCATCTGAGGCAAGTTTTAAATCGTATCAAAGCGCCGAATGACCTCTGAGGATGGTGACGGTACTGGAACTGTCAACCATAATGATGAGGCAAATAACTTCCTGGAGGAGTCCTTTAACCCTAACAGGTTCAGCGGTAAGTTTTCTTCTAGCAGAGGGTACGCTACATGGTTGTATACCAGTCGTAATGGTTCACATCATTTCGAGCTGTGCAGAAAGCCTGTCCAGGTTGAAGTCTTGTTGTATTTACTCAAAGCAATTCTTCCAAACGTCTTGTAGATGGAGGACGTATTTGGGAGAACGTAATAAACACCGCTTCAAGATGGGATAGTCTCTTTAAATCCTCTTGGTTGCCCTTCGATCATTTTTTCAGAATGAGATCAAGAATTTCGAACGAATCCTTTCTAAAATTTCGTTCCGAAGACAATTTTTTGGAAACATTGTGTTTCTGTATGTTGCAGCTCAGTCGGGTTTGAGTAGTAGATTCTCCCGCTTCTGGCTACAGGAGTGTGGCTGTTGGCTGTGCAGGCAGTCGCAGCAAGCAGGTAGATGCTACCGGGAAAAGGGGGCGCCAAATTCATACTCTTGAGCAAGAAAAACTTTTCACAAGACGCCTAGCATCCAGCTCTCGTTGGTCTCTCGATTATTCATACGATTTTGAAACGCGTTCCTGTTGGTCTTAGAACATTTTTGAACACATTTTAAATTGATTTATGAATGAGTCATAAGTTGATTTTTGAATGTGTGCATAGTGTACGTGATAACTTCTCGCTGTATCCATGAAAATGAAACTTGGACAGAAAATTTTTGGCCAGATCGCTACACCAGTAAGGACCGTTGTACAGTCCCCGGCTAGCAGCCGCTTAAGTTCTATTCTGGAAGTAACGAGGAAAATGTAAAACGCGTAAGTGGAAAATAATCGCGGGATAACTAAATAACTAAACCTGTGATTCTGGCAGGGTTAGTGAAGTTAATCGGCGAACAAATTTTGAAAATGGCAGGAATAGCAACAGAATTGGTGATGATAAGATTGTTGGTTAGAACGTGGAAGGAGAAGAAACAGGGACATCACACAATTTTAGATTTATATAAAAACTTCGTAATACTACTTTTCGATCTCGTGCTCGAGAATCCGGTACGTATAAATAAAATGTGAAACTATTTCCTAAAATGAAGCTTTTTGCTTGTAGTAGGCGTAATAGACGTGTGATATTGGTACTTTGTGAATTATATTCTTTCGTGTTACAAAAATGGCCATTTGTGCCAAAACATTCACGTTTATTTGATGTGTGTTACAAAATTGCTGCAATATTAGAAAGGCCTATTTTGTTTTATCTAGCAGACTGACAAAATAGACGTAATGAGATCGTAAAGCCACACCAGTCTTGGGTATTATTTGTGTTAAAAGCTTTTTCATTATTAGCTAACGACATTTCCATTTTTCACTTAGCAAAACGTTTGACGAACTTTGAGGTAAGAGATTCTTCCGCAGAAAGGAAAGCACGCCATGTAAAGCTGGAGCAAGATTAGAGAGAAAAAATGCTGCGAGCTAAGGATTGAAGAAATGTGTACTTTCTTGCTTATCTCTTGTTTTTATTGGTTTTATGTATCCTATATTTAATTTTATGCCACACACAACAGCAAGTTATTAGCTAATAGGGAATAAAGAGTGCAAATTTTCTGGAGAGTTCTTGTTCTCCCTATTACAAATAATCCCATTCTCTGTTAATTGCGAGATTTTTTTAAAGAGGGGCAGGCTGTCAAACTGGGAGCAGAAGAGGCACCAGAGGACATTTAAGTTTCCACTGTCCTGAATATAGTTTGGTGGCATCCATTATAAAATATACACGTTTCAATTCCACAGAGCGAAATACAGTGACGTGCGGTAGAAGAATGCTTTATGAAGAGGCACTTTAGCACACTTCAGACCAAATAATCTCTTACGCCGGCCGCGGTGTAATATCCTTAGGTTAGTTAGGTTTAAGTAGTTCTAAGTTCTAGGGGACTTATGACCACAGCAGTTGACACCCATAGTGCTCAGAGCCATTTGAACCAATATGCCTTACATTTCCTCGAAAACGTATGTTCTTTGTTTTTCATAAAGGCGTGCGCCAGAAGATGAACATATTTTCATTCTGAATATTGACGACATGTGGACGCAAATTAACGAACATCTAGAGATTTGTAAAATAGGTATAATGCAGAAACACGAGAAGCTCAGCAATCTTTTTGTCTGCTTTCTAACGAATTTTCATGAAAGAATTTTAAATAAAACCAACATCATCTTTACTCAGAATGAAAAAGTCCTGTTATGAAAAAGGACTAAAATACGTCAGGCCTAACCTTTTAGACAGAAATGTGAGAGAAAATGTGCTTCTTGATTTAAAAATGTCTCGATTATAAGAAGATTCATAATGCTTCTCAAGCCAGAATTGCGTGTGATGTAACCCGCATGCTAGAGCAAAATACAGCTACTTTGCCTAATGCTACGCATAACGTCAAAATTTTAGTAACTTCCATTAATAATCTTAAAACAGCAAATGCTTTAATAACTAAATCCGATAAAGGTTGTTGTCTAGTCGTTGCTTATATTTCTGAGTATATTTCTTAAAAACTGAAAATTTCTTCAGTGAAAACAACATATCGGAGCTGCATGAGGATCCGACTCCTGAATTACAGAAAGAAGTAACAATGCAAAGTTTCTTATAAAACCTTTCCAAAAGAAACTACTCATTAATATGAACCCTCAGCCCCCCTAAACTTCGGTCCCAGTTCAAAATTCATAAATCCAATTTCCAATAGCATGAATAGCGCATATCACAATTCGGCCCGATTTCTACACGAAACTTTGAAAAAATCTTTCGTTTTCGAAAATAATTATTCTGTTCCAAACAGCTACGTTTTGGTTCAAAATATTAAAAACTTAGTATGCAGTTCAGATACGAAGCTCTTTTCCTGAGATATTAAAAATCTTTATACCAATGTCCCGGTACATGTGACGCTCATCATTGTGGAAGAAAATTTACGTCAATTTAATAAACATCTATCAGATGAACAGATTACCGATTTTATGAATCTCATTAATGTCGTTGTCAAGTACAACTACTTGGAACTAAACGGACAACTTTGTGGACGATATCCACTTTCAATAGGAAAGTTTAATGAGCAGATTGATTTACTTGAAACCATAGCTGTCAATAATGAGTATACGCCAAACATAGTGGACGATATCCTCAAAAAGAAAACTGCAAGAACTACTACGCACAACACCTCACCCGCTGAAGTTAACCCAGCGATTTTCTATTCCTTTCGTAGGACCCATTTCCTATGAGATTCAGCGCATGCTTCGCACCAAATACAACTGCAATGTTGCCTTCTCTACTAATTACAATCTGACGAGAAAATTCATTCATAATTTGAAATCCATTCGCTCCCCTACAGAAAGTTCTGGCGTTTATAAGATCATCTGTGATACCTGCTCCTCCTATTATATAGGGCAAACTGGACGTGCTTTCACCATCAGCTATAAAGAACATCTTTTGAGAAAAAACTGCACCAGATCCCTAAATTCATCCTTTGCCGATCATCTCTTAATTACTGGACACGTGCCTAAAGCCATTGGCGATAACAATATTCGGCATACCGAAAAGAAGGGGCGTAGGTTAGATTAGAGGAATTGGAGATTTTCAAACATCTATCTCGTCATGATGGCCTCATTCTAAGCGAACAGCTGCAGCTGCGAAATAAAAACTTTTTCCACTGTATAAAGCCGTTGCTTGATCTTTGATTCAATTTCCTCATGCAGTTTGCCGAAATGTTATTTTCCTGTTACGGCTTTGCTGTTTTCTTGTATGTCATAACTGACGGTTTTTTTTACGTTACAAAATGTATCTGTTTAAAGCAGATAAATATGTCACTTCATCTTATTATTATTAGAGCTTACATTATGCCTGAATCAGCTTCATTACAATTTCATGTGTGTAATTTTGAATGTACAGTAGCGTAGTTGTTTCTGCGGCTACTAGGTGGCGCTCGTAGCAACACCGTGTTTACTTGCCCACACTTTCTAACGTGGGCACCTCAGTTTGGTTGCAACCCGTGTTCACTCAGGTACGAGCAGCCTTTAGCAGCTCGCCATCTTGTCTTATTTACAGCTTTCCATGACGTCGCCTTTCCGGCTTAGATTTTTCTTAGAATGCATCTCTTTCCAGTCAGTGCACACTTTAGTTTATTAATGTCTTACATAGGGTACCTATTATGTTTTAGAACAGTTAGTTTAATTCTGAAGACGACGCTCATAGTAGCGTCGAAGCCTGGTCAGTTTTGACTTAATATTTGTGACCGAGGGCTTATTTGTTCTAATATAATTCTGAAACAGTCACTGAACCTTAGCAGCTATGTTCAAAGTTTTACAATGAAGTTGTTTTTGTCTGCTCGCTACAGAAATTTGACTTATTAACCTTTTCCGCAGAGGCAGTCAATATATTTGAAATGAAACGTTTAGTTCCACAGTACTGGTTAGTTTCAACTGTTCGCTGCATTTCAGGGGCACGTTTTCACGTTCCTAGCACGTATGGCACTAAGGCATAATTATGAACCAAACATGATACAATACAGTACTGGTGCTCCAAGAAAATTTACATCCCGAAAACCACACCGCAAAGCTTAAAAATCAGGTCGAGGTCTACTTCATTGGGAATCTGCACACACGAATGTGCACTTCAGATGTGCAAATTTTAGTATGGTTCACGAAATTCCGATGCTCTAGGAGTATCCTCTGATGTCTTGTTTCTTTTATGACATAATGTATGGTCCTTCAGTGTTTTACACGTACGCACATACAAGGGCTTCCTACATCATGGTAGCTGCGCAAGCGCGGTTTCTCCTGTTATCTGCGCTCTGTCAGCTGCTGAAACGAACCTATTTCTAACAGGTCGAGGGAAAATATTGCGAATGGTGGTTTGAAAAGCGTTACTTTCAGAGTAAATATCCTTTTACGTAAGTTTAACTAAGTGCGAGAATGTACCATGAATTTATTAAATCACAGAGCCTTTGACTCTCACTTAAGAATCAACTCTTTGATGACGAGCCATTTAGAAGAATTTCGAACCTTGAGGATCGGACATTTATGTCATTATTAAAAATATTTCTGGCACACTTGTGTGATACATATAAATGTGTAACACGCGCAAAAAAGATCAACAATATATGTGAAAGCTTTTCTTTTCTTGCAGCAACACTATGTATAGTAATTTAAACTGTTAACTTTCCCTGTCTGTGTGTTCGTGCTACTTAACAGTGGTGTTGCTGTTGCCTGACTACATCACGTGTCCTACGATCTGAATATCTGCTGTCATCGGCTGGCGAGATCACGTGACATGAGCTTCATGACAGCCTGCTATATAGTAACATGTCTGAACAAACGTCTCACATTTCTGATGCTGCCACAACGGTGGACTTTATCTTCCCGTGGAATAAATGGATGATCCGTGTGCACTGTCATGATGCCTGATTTCATGACCAGCTGCAATGGGTTATGGAGGGATTTGTATGCAATACTGCACCTGGTTCAAACGCGTGCGTCCAAATACTAATTTTCTTCCAACTTACGGGAATTATTCCATTAAAGTTCTCGATACTGTTACATGTATATAGTTTGCGTCTTTCTGTAAGAATTTCTTATATCGTTACATACTGGTTACCGACATCTTTACGTCTGCTTGCTTCGTAGTGGTAGGGAATGCTTATTCACCAATCGTTGTTAATTTTTTCTGCAACATTTCTTCGCTTTCTCCTGCTTGAATCCTTGGGACTGACCTGTTTGCCGCTGATACGGATGGTCAAGAGAGTTATGATTACCCAAACGTAGATCCAACGACGGTTTTCTCCCGTTTGGATTCAGATTTGGTGCCCCCTTCAACTCAAAAGTATTTCCGCTGCATCGGAAATAATGACACCTTTTTGTAAAAACTTTCGTGTACGTCATAGCTCCACCCCCCTTCCCAAAAAGGTCTCTCTGAGAAATGGGAGAATATAACTACAAAAAAGGGTTCAAATGGCTCGGAGCACTATGGGACTGAACATCTGAGGTAATCAGTCCCCTACAACTTAGTACTACTTAAACCTAACACATCCATGGCCGAGGCAGGATTCGAACCTGCGACCGTAGCAGCAGTGCGGTTCCGGACTGAAGCGCCTAGAACCGCTCGGTCACAACGGCCGGCGCAGATTTCTTGAAGCAGCTTATTTAATTCATTTTTTAAAATATAATCCATTATGGAGTCGAGGTAGCAGTTGTCTTATACTGGTTATCACTGTTAGTATTCCACCGCGATTCTTATACATGTATTTTAACAACGCGTTTCAAGAGACAGTGCTCTCATCACCAGGTTGTAAAGTCTGTCATGAAATTAAACGGACTAAAAGACAAAATACCATCACAAATAGTTGGGAAGTCCATAGAGTAAAGCAGAATTAAAAGTATATTGGACTGTGGGTCCTCGCCTTACATTGAAGTTGTTGACACAAGTCGATGGCCGTCCCATAGCTACCAAATATGCTGTCGCACTGTGCCGGCTCGGGAGCTGTTGTGGACTGACGTGCCTAGGTCTTGTGGCGTGGTTACAGCCGTGTGCTTGACGGTAACGCTATGCTATTGGGCGCCTTATTTCTTTATTGCATTGGTCTGCCATCGTTAGCCTCTCGCAACTCCGTTAGTGACATGCTAAAAGTTTGTCACATACCTACCCTAAAGTAATTCTAAAAACCCGCTAAAAAATCTCATTTCTTTAAAATTATCTTGTACATTTACAATATTGCTTTGTTTCTTTTCATGGATAGCTATCTCGAATTCCTCTAGTAAATCAAGTTTCCTCCGTTTCTTTTCTACATGCAATATCTCTACGTTATCTTCTATGCTATTAAGAGGATGGCCTGTTTCATATATATGGTTCGCAACAGCTGATTTGTCATAATTTCCTAAACTGAACGCATCTTTATGTTCTTTATACCGGATCGCGAATGATCTTCCTGTCTGCCCTGGCTCTGTCCATATATGAAATGAGTCTTCAAGCCATTTAGTTTGGGGGGGGGGGGAGGGGGGGATGGGAAGAAACCGTATCTCCCCCTCCCCTTATTTGGAAGTGGGAGGGGGAGTGACTGCCCCTCCTTGCCTGCCCTCCCCGGGGGTGGTTGATACGTCGTTGCAGTGGTAAATGTAAAAATGCAGCAGCATTTGTATGGCGTGCTCGATGCTGTGAAAATGGTTTCTCATGTTTCTAATACAGTTACCTGGTTCGTGTGAGACTAAATTTGTGGCATAAACAATATTTGATTTTTATTTTTGTCCTAAAAAATCAACTTGTTTCCTTAATTTAAGCAGCCCTCATTAACGATCTTCCATAATATCTACGACTGAGAATATATATTTGAAATGAACACAGGAATTTTGCGTGGTGTGTGTAATTAGAAGCAAGGATACGTGCATTATTCATGAAAATGATGGATTTTAGTTACCAGGTGTAGGTATTTAAAATTGGATGAAGAAGAGGATGAGCAATACGGGACTTGAACCAGCGATCCATGAGCTGCACCAAAATAACCATCCGCTATACATTCAGTGTGTATTTGTAAGTCAACTGCGTCAAATACAGTTCCTCGCAAAACTTGAAAGCCGATTTTTTTTCTGGAAATTCACGAAAAACATTAAGAGCGACCTATTTCTCGGCACTTTTTAGCCGTGTTCCACGCGCGTGTTTCACTGCAGAGCAGGAAGCAGCGTGAGCCATTTTCGTACTGATTATTAATGGTGTGACATCAGAGCACACCAGTACAGAGACTGTGACTGACTGTACACGATATCTGAAATAAAAACTACATAGCCCCCTAAGAAAAACGTCAATGGCTGGTAGTACGTTAGAATATCTTAGTTTCGTTCAACATTACGTAGTAATAAGATATTCAGTACAGAAGTCGGACCTACTTCAAAATGCGTAAGAACACGTGTGCTGCGTCTCTCGACCAATGTTCGCGTGTGTGTTTGCTTACGGCAGGTCTGTTCTTACGATGAACAGAGCAGAGCAGTGGGGTCCCAACGCCAGCCGACCGCCAACGCTTCGACGCTATCGCCAGCGGACCGAACCCCAGCCGAGGCAAAACGCTTCGTCGGCTGCGATTTGCCGCCCGCACACGATAATCAAGTTCCGGCCACCGAAGCAGTTGCTGCCGTGCGTTGGCCTAGGCTGTTGTGACCACATCCTCACGCAGTATCATATCTCCCATTTCATCTTCATCTACATCCTCTTCCATTTCCATAATATTGTCCTCAAGTGCATCGCCCTTGTATAGACCCTCTATATACTCCTTCCACCTTTCTGCTTTCCCTTCTTTGCTTAGAACTGGGTTTCCATCTGAGCTCTTGATGTTCATACAAGTGGTTCTCTTATCTCCAAAGGTCTCTTTAATATTCCTGTAGGCAGTATCTATCTTACCCCTAGTGAGATAAGCCTCTACATCCTTACATTTGTCCTCTAGCCATCCCTGCTTAGCCATATTGCACTTCTTGTCGATATCATTTTTGAGACGTTTGTATTCTTTTTCGCGTGCTTCACTTACTGCATTTTTGTATTTTCTCCCTTCATCAATTAAATTCAGTATCTCTTCTGTTACCCAAGGATTTCTACTAGCCCTCGTCTTTTTACCTATTTGATCCTCTGCTGCCTTCCCTATTTCATTCCACAAAGCTACCCATTCTTCTTCTACTGTATTTCTTTCCCCCATTCCTGTAAATTGTTCCCTTATGGTCTCCCTGAAAGTCTGTACGACCTCGGGTTCTTTCAGTTTTCCAGAAAGGGACACTAGGCAAAAAGAAAACCTTTGCATATATAGTGAAACCCCAAGGAAACTGGTATAGGCTTGCGTATTCAAATACAGAGATACGTAAACAGGCAGAATACGGCGCTGTGGTCGCCAATGGGTAGATAAGACAAGTGTGGGGCGCAGTTGTTAGATCGGTTACTGCTGCTACAGTGGCAGGTTATCGAGATTTGAGTGAATCTGGACGTGATGTTACAATAGGCGTAGGAGCGATGGAACACAGCATCTGCGAGGAAGCGTTGAAGTGGGGTTCTTCGCGTACGACAATTTCACGATTGTACCGTGAGTATCAGGAATCCAGTAAGACATCGCTGCGGTCGGAAAAAAAGATGCTGTAAGAACGGGACCAATGGCGACTGAAGAGAATCATTCAACGTGACAGAAGTGCAATCCTACCGCAAATTGCTCCAGATTTCAATGATGGGCCATCAACAAGTGTCAGCGTGCGAACCATTCGACGAAACGTCATCGAAATGAGCTTTTGGAGCCCAGGGAGCAACCCTGTACGCCTGTCCTGGCCCGTCAACACCGACATTAGACTGTTGACTGGAAACATGTTACCTAGTCGGACGAGCAGACGGACGTATACGGGTATGGAAACAACGTCACGAACCCGTGGATCCTGCCTGTCAGCAGGGGACTGTTCAAGCTGGTGGAGGCTCTGTAAAGGTGTGGGGCGGGTGCAGTTGGAGTGATACGTCTGGATACGTACGTAAGCATCCTCTCTGATCACCTGCAGCCTTTCGTGTCCACTGTGCATTCCTACGGGAAATTCCAGCAGGACAATGTGACACCCGACACGTGCAGAGTTGCTACAGAGTCCTTCCAAGAACACTCTTCGGAGTTTAAACACTCTGCTGGCCACCAAACTGCCGAGAAATGAACACTACTGAGCGTATCTGGGATGCGTTGCGACGTGCTGTTCAGAGATCTCCACCCCGTCGTACTCTCACGGATTTACGGACAGAGCTGCACGATTCACGGTGTCAGTTCCCTCCAGCACTGCTTCAGACCTGAGTCGAGTCCACGCCACGTCGTGTTGCGGCACTTCTGCGTGCTCGCGGGGTCCTACACGGTATTAGGCAGGCGTACAAATTTCTGTGGCCCTTCAGTGTAGGACTGCATCGCTTCGCTGAGATACATAAAAATTCCTCTGCCAAATGACATTAGCCCTTGTGGTAAAACTCTTAGCAGTAGCGAACATTCTCAGTAACGGAGACGGAGAGACAAACCTCTCTCCCAACAACCATTAAAACTCCCAAATAGCGGACGGCGTGGACACGGCGGAGGTCGCGCGTCGGCCGGCAGTGCAGGCCTTCAGAAGGCGGGGCTTTGATGTCGCCGCCACTGCTGCGCCGCCTCCTCTCTGAGTGAGGAAGGCGTGTGTGGGGGCGGCCGGCTAGACCAGTGCTCCGTGTGGAGGGAGGCCGCTAGAGGAGCTCACTGCTGCTGCCTCCCAGCCAGGGAGTCCGGGTACCGCAGTGCTGAGGTGGCGCGAAACCGGACACGGCTAACGCTGAACGAAAAGGTAGAGATAATTCGTGCGGAAAGGGAATTAGAGATACGGCTACGAGGTTTGTTCTTGGAAAAACACGGGTCAGTGACGTTTTGAGAAACAAAAACGGCATTCCGAAATCGTGGACTGGAAACGATAACTTAACTAGTAAACGCGCTTTTCACAACACACCGGGCTCAGAAGTTGACAATTTCACACCTCACTGGTTCTGCCGTGCTCGCAGCAATAACTTGCCACAAGGTGGACCTCTGGTGCGCGGGAAAGTACTCGGAATCGCCAAGAAGTTGCGGCTTAACGATTTTAAAGCCAGTAGGTTGACCTGACAATTTAAGGAGTAGCCACTACATATCTTCTCTAACGGTGTGTGGTGGATAGAGCTCAGCGGAGGACGAAAACATCGTGTCAGACGGGAAGTTTTGGGTAACAGGAATTCGTGAGGTTTATGAAGAAGGAACCATTTTTATCTGTGATGAGACTGGGCATTTGAGCTCTTCCTGGTAAAACAATGGTCCTGAAACAAGAAAATTATTCGCGAAGCAAAAACCAAAAGACCGACTCGCCGCTGTATTGTTTGTCAATATCATAGATAAATTTGAAAAGCCTTCAGTTACTGGTGAGGCCGCTAAACCTGGTTGTTTTGGGGTATTGACTTAGGTAAATTGAACGTGGAGTGGTTTGCTCAGAAACCATCTTGGATGACGAGAGGAATAATGGCAGAATGGTTGCTGGCATTTGATAGTAGAATGGAAAGACGGAGGAGGAGGATGTGATTTTTTATAGATGTGCCACTTCCTCATGCGATGCTGCACTAAAAAATGTGAAAATATTTTTGCCGCGAAATTCAGCTTCCAGTTGTCAGACATTCGATCAGGAGATCATTAAGATTTTCTAAGTGTTTTAAAGACAGAAATTGTGACGTAGTTCGTTTCGAATTGTCAGCGTTCAATCTGGACATGAACTTCAAAAATCTGTTAGTAGTTCTGTGGATTTCTTCAGCCATAAAACGATAACACTCACAACAACTGTTTCAAGAAGGCAGGAATCGGAATCGTTTTTAATAACTGAGCTTCAGCGACTAACGATGGTGTCGCAGAAAACAATGTCAAGGGACATAAGCATGAAGTTCAGTTGAGGAATTTGGTGGATCTGAGGGATACACCAATATGTCGTGATGCCCTATTCACAGAAAGTACGTCAACTAGTGTAAGTGACTCGTAAAAGAGGCGTGTCATGACAATGTCGAGAATGGACAACAAAATGAAGATGAAGATAACGTAATTTTAGAGGACAACTCCACTTTCAAGTAAGCAGGCGGGAGAAGAGGTAAAATAAAACTGAAACACTGTTTTTAATGAGAAGTGACGAAGAGAATTTAGTTTCTAACGAGAAGTGAAGAGAATTCAATTTAACGTTTTAAGTTGAAACACACATGAAGACAATGAGACTCTGGCTCAGAAAGAAAGATCTGTTTATTTCCAACAGACGTTCCAGAATGCATGAAGGGAATGCCAATACTGTATTGTACTGTAATCCGTTCATCATACGAATAAACCCGATGTAAACATTGCGCTGTGTATTCTTCCGCGTTTGCTGGAACCTTGTTGGATTCCCGTCTCAAGTGGGACTGCAGCCAAGCTGTCTCGAGTACTGCCAACTACGACAATAAGGGCACACGTTGTGCTGTGCGTTACGCGCACATCGACTGCCCGGTGATACGGGACAGCAGCTTTAGCGGCGCATTTAACTTGGACAGCGCTGGCCGGCCAGCTGGTACAGCTGCAGGTCACACGTAAAACGAGACGAGCAGAGGAGCAGTACAGCTTCTTATGTCATTTGAATGTTAAGCAGGCTGAAACAGTACACTGCAAATCTCCCACAATATGCTCCTTAGACGACTAGACGAAAACCTCACAACGTTACCGTTTTTAGCTAACGTAATATTGTAATGGAAAACAAGAATGACGAAAGGTAATTTTTTTGCATAAGCTGTGTGTAACGTAAGGGTTTCACCGTATAGTTAAATATTGAAGCCACTGAAGATATTATTTAGGCAGTCGTCTGGTAATCTCTTAGCTCCTTTACCCGAATCAGAGAAATACATTTCAGTTCTGGAAGTGTCACCTGCTAAATTGATAAAGAGCCTATCGACAACAGAATCCACGAAGCCAACCATGCGCAGCATTTTCTCATTCTCTTTTATGGCGAGCCGTTCTATATCCCGCCAGCGTTCGGCAGTGACGTGTGAAGAAGCTGCGTGCGTTATTTCCAGTAAGTCTGGCAGCAAACAAGTCCTGTTACTTGTCGGGTGAAATCCCGCAGCTTGGCTCCAGATCGGTTCTGTTGGGTTCATTTTGTAATGGTACAGTAGCAAATGTAAAGATGCAGCGTGTGTATGAAGCGCTCGATGCTGTGAAAATGATTGTTTTTCATCATTCTACGATACTTCTGTGGTTTAAAACGACGGACATAGTCCAAATAAAGATGATTTGGTTTTTCATTTTTGCCTTAAAAATGAAATGTTTCCTTCATTTAAACAACTTTTATGAACAGTCTTTCATAAAACATCGATAATTAAAAATTTGTATTTGAAATGGAAACAGAAATTTCATGTCCAATATGTAATTAGAAACAAGACGTACACTACTGATTAAAAATGATGAGGTTCATAATTACGAGATGTAGGTATTTCACCTTGAACGAGAAAACTTTATACTGGGGAAATTCGAACCAACGCACGAATAACGGCACTTGGTTCACATTTTTACAATCACGCTACCGACTGCAGTACTCGTTTATTGTGTGTGTGGTTATCAACTGCCTAATATAGAACGCTGGGAATACTTCTGATTTTCTCCGTAAATTTATGAAGATCATAAAGGACAGCCTATTTCTAGGCGCTTTTGACTGTGCTTTACTACCGCGTTTCACTACGGAACAGAAAGTAGCGTCAGCCATTTCCGTACTGCGCATTAGCAAGGCGATAATCAGAGCACAACGTTGCTGCACAGGCTGTGACTACACGACTTTTTAAATAAAAAATACGTAGCTAAGGCGTGATAAAGAAAAACGTTGATGGCTGTTGATACATTTGAATATCCTAAGTTCAGTTTAACGTAACTTAGTAATAAGATATCTAACAGATAAGTAGGAGCTACTTCCAAGAGCATAACACCAATGTAAGAGTGCTACGGCTTCTGACCAATCATAGCGTTTGTGTTTATTTACATCAGGTTTATTCTTACGATGAGCGGATTGTAGTTGTACGGCTACCTCCCAGATCCGGACACCGTCTCGAGTATGCTCGACGAATGTGACGAAAAGAGTGTAAGAAAGACTTAACGCCTGACTTGATTGCTACTTACGCTCGGCAAGAGTGTGAATAGAGCACTTCTTTGGCGGAGCGGACACAAGGAAGAATGATGATATGGGGGACCGGAATATATACTTCCGTAAAATAGTTCTCTGAGCACCAAGTATTTAACAGCACGCGACTCGCCGCCTTGTTAATATAGAGTTGCTTGAGCCGCATTTAGAATCCGCTAAAATTGATCTCCACGTGGAGCGTTCATGGAGACAAAAAAGGAAACGTAATCTCAGGGATTATATTTCGTGTCACCGCATTAAAATATTGCTGCAGGATATCTTTACCGTAGAGAAATGTAATTAAAGGAAACCTTTGAGTTAAACTATTTCCTTTTTTAAACGGAATAATCTTTGTTTTGCCGAGAAGCTGTGAATGTACTGAACTGAATGTTAGTTTTTGCTTTAATACGAAATAAATTAATTTATGCGCTTTCTTGTCTTTACTAATTATGATGAGAGTATTGTAAAGCGTGTGTTGATGACGGCGATAAAGTCAACAATGAAATTATTTCTACGCAAGATGTCTACCAAGAATGGTCGATTGTTTGGCCGTTCTTGCTTATCCAGCGTACTGAAAACCTAACAAATAATATGTTTACTTCTGCACATGAAAGAAAAATGCTCAGTCAGCATAAATTACCTTATATTATTTAAAATTCACAACTTTCAATGCGAGGCGGCCGCATTAGCGTGCGTTTCCTTTTTGGTTTCTTGGGGCAGCGAACAAAGGACAATTACATTGCTACATACATTCTATACAGTTATCTTATATGGTGTTTTGCTTCATTGTTATTTCGTTTCGTTACGAATTACCGATCTGACAGTTAAACACGTATTCTGAGTCTTTAACTTTTAATTTTACTTTGTTTTGTATCAGACTTGTGCACGATTTAATATTTTGTACCACGTATCGTTACAAGGGCCCCCTGGTATGAATGGGCCAAACACACCCGTGGTTTGCGAACAGTCAGTCATACCACCATTGTAACAACACACGTCACTTTTCACACGTATGTTATTATACACATGTCACTTTAAGTCTCTATTGTTCTTTACACATGTAAATGCACATACAAGCTGACAAAATGTTGTGGTTAGTTCAGTCACTCTTCAGCCGCACGTGTCACCTGGTTGTTGTTTGTGTATGTAGTTTGTTTTGAACGTCACTAGTGCAGCACTTCACAACATTTACGATTACGCTTGTACTGTCTCACTGTTTAATAAAATGCAAAGCTCATAGCTTGTCAACACCTCCCGTCACGCACGCACACACACACACACACACACACACACACACACACACACACACACTGCATTCATACAGTCGTCGTGTTCCGTTAGGGTTTTCAAATGGTTCAAATGGCTCTGAGCACTATGGGACTCAACTGCTGAGGTCATTAGTCCCCTAGAACTTAGAACTAGTTAAACCTAACTAACCTAAGGACATCACAAACATCCATGCCCGAGGCAGGATTCGAACCTGCGACCGTAGCGGTCTTGCGGTTCCAGACTGCAGCTCCTTTAACCGCACGGCCACTTCGGCCGGCTAGGGTTTTCTGTTGTAGGTTTGTCCACCTGTCACTTACAGCGTTCAGACGTCCCGTGTTTTCACGTTACTCGCTGCAGTTTGACAGTACATCCAACACTTTTATGCATGTGATATTTCAACATCTTCGTACATTGCATACGTGAAACTTCACATTAATGCTTAGATATTTCTACACGCTAGGGACTTTGGCCACAAATTTACCTACTGTTTAAAGGTTCAGTCTTTTCCGTGTATCACAGTTGTTATTCCTTGCTGTGGCTGCGCTCACCTATTTTTGCAACTACACAGTTCGTGGATTTGTCGTTTGTTGAAAGGTTTTGGCCTTTTTACTGTCGCTACTTTAGCGTCCAGATTGTTCGATACTTACAATTCACATTTGTACGTGTGAAGGATCCATTATTAGCACCTTAACTTTGACATTATGTAGCACTCATGGTACATATTTTACAATAAAAATGTTTAGATTTCGGTAGGATTCATGTAGCCAGTGTCCCCTCATGCAGAAAGTTCGATCAATTGGTCACCGGGACTATTCAGTTCAGTATATTTAACCATCATAGCTGCTCTCAACACTGTTTCATTATCTAGTGTTAACTTTGCTTTCTAACAACAGGTCTGAGGACATTACTCCCAAGTATCTAAGGTGTGAAGGATTTATACCTTCCACCGTGATAGTTTAATATCAATACTTCTTTTTCAGAGTCCTGTAATTATGGTTATTCTAAAATTCTTTGATACTGGTCTATGATTTAGAGGCGCACATTAGTCACCTAGGGACCATGCAAACTACCCACATTTTCTTACTCACACGCACAGTGTAAATGTGAAAATATAGAAAATGTAATTCACTACTGTATCTGTGTCAAAGGGAAGAACGTGTGCACGTGTTTCAGCTTCACTGTGTACCACGCGGGATGCACGACCGATGCTTTCAAAGTTCACCTTGAGAACACTGTTCAGTTAGGAGTAAACATTGCTTGTTCCTGCCCTTTTGCGCTCACGAACGTTGGTATTACAGTTATATCTGCACAAAATGTGCCGATCTTGTCACCTATAGTTTTCTTTTAAAAGATATCCAGACTACACCCAACGAGTCTTGAAGACGGGTTATTTTGCACCGAACACCCTTTGGAGGAATGAAACAACTAGCTAGAATCGTCACTAGCTTTAACCTTACGTGATTTGATTCATCGACCATGACAGACACACACTTAGCATGTTGAAATTCTGACTGAACTTCATGCATTGCGTAAGGCGATAAAACGTTCACTAAAATTGACTCTCATTTTGTCCTCGAACATGCGAATTTCTTCTCGAATAGGTTTCTGATGAGAAGAGTCGTGCAGGTCATTGAATGGAAAGGAGGATTGTGTTTTGCGGTATGGAACCCAAACAGCAATTGTTCCGCGTTAGCCTTCGTGTGTTTGTAGTTCATTCGTTCTTACAGAGGAAGTGACGCAGCTACAAGTCCTTCCAGAAACTGCGAACAGGTGCTTCATTTTCTTTGTGCTTCGTTGTATCGGTAAGCCCTCAATGTTCAGTGGGAAACACTGAATGACACAGCGTAGATACCACCTTCGTACTCGCGGTTTCCATCAGGTAAAGGAATCCTCTATTCAAGAAAGAAACTTTATTTTCGCCATATTAACGGGCAGGAATTAGTTTCACACACAGCGGACTAGGCAAGCTCGCCAAACCGAGTGTGGAAACTGCCGCCTACTTCTCACTGTTGTGTGTAACAGTGCGAAGACATCGTATGCGTTGCACCCACTGCAAATTTGTCATTTAGCAGGGAATAGCTAATTTGTAAACACGAAACAACTTGATAGTCCTATAACATTCTTTAACGAAAACCACCCGTCATTTCTGCGGTAGCAGGTAATCTATACGAATCGCGAAACTCACGCGTAGGTGACTGGCAGTAAACACGATGACGGAAAATGTTCTGTTCTCATCTCTCCTCATTCCGTGATCAAAATAAACCTTGTTTATTCCATCTTTGCCTTCAAGACAAAGCAACACTCCAGAAAATGTTAAGAAACTGTCTATGACACTAAATTAATGTAAAAGTGAAGCATCAAAGATAAGGTTACTGCTGATAACGAAAAACCGTAACATTTGGCATCCCGTTGAATATTCTCCGAGACAACGGGAGACGGAACGAAATAAAAGGAGTCCCTTTAAAGACCGGACTCGTGGTCACGCTTGCATAGGCCCTAGTGTGAAGGCCCTTTAAAATGGCTCCTGTCACTACGTTTACATGCGACACGTCTTCCGAAAGACGAAAACCGAATTTCGGAAACAGTTTTTCGCCGCCTTTTTTACATGTGTAAGGTCTGAAGCAGATTCGCCATCCCAGTTAAATATGTCGCCTGGAAAACAGCTGTTGCAGTTTCTCATATAGTCAGCACAGTAGCTATTTCCCTTCAGTTAGACGAGGTGTAAATAGCTTTCGTCTAATATTTCTACTTGTCCTTCACTGTACATAAAGCCACTCTGGCCACATTAGCCGAATTTTTTTTAAAACTAGACGAAGCCTGGCAGCCCAAGGATTTTTCAAAACCGGTTGCGTTTACGTGGGAGTGAAAATTGATTGCGCAGTTCGGAAAATCGGCAACTGGAGGCGGATTTTCAGAATAGATTTACATGACTACCCAGAAGCGGTATTCGGAAATGTGATTACGGTATCTGGTGTTGGGAGTCCCGTGTAAACGTGGACGGGGTGTGTGTTGCCAGCTGTATACGGCAGTACGAGACAATCCGGTGTAGGTGGAGGCAGGCGTAGACGCCTCGCCGGCTCTGCCGCAGCCGTTCCCTCGGCTGCCGGGGGCCGACGTGGCAACGCCGCAGTCGTGTAAAGTTCGCACCCCTCTCATGAGAAATACGCATTTCTTTCATAGTTCTTGATAGATGTGCCATAGTTGTAGAGTTCTTTGTACAAAATTTCAATAGTCCTGCAGAATTTAGCGAAGAAAACAAGAATACTCGAAAAAATTTCGTATCGAAAACATTCTTTGTCAATTTTAGCAAAATATATATTCGTACAACAGTTCTGAACAGAACACAAAGACCTCTATCGAAAATCCTAATAACATCTTTTTGTGGCGATGCTAGTTTATACAGTAACTGCTTTGATCTTTGACCCACTGTCTCCACAGAAAGAAAGAAATTCGTACAACAGTTTTGATGAACACTTCTGGATAACACCCCAAGACTTCTATCGATAATCATAACATTTTTTGTGGTTATAATAGTTTAAGATAATTGATTAATTGTGGAGCTCACTTACTCTACAAAAAATTGTCTATTCGTACGTTCTGATGACAGCTCTGGATAGCATTGTAAGAGTGCTGTCGAAAATACTAGTAACATATTCTGTGCTGGTAATTGTTTACGTAGTAACGGCATTTATTAAGGTTTGCTTACGAGCATTTCCCGTGAAGTTTGTACCCCATTTACGAGAGATATAAATTTTTTTCATAGTTTTTGATATGTATGCAATAGTTCTAGAGTTCCCTGCTCAAAACACGAATAGTTCTGCAAAATTTCGGGAAGAATACAATAACTCGGCAAAATTTTGGTATAGTAAAAAATTAGTTTAGAAAAAAAAATAAATTTGTGTAACAGTTCTGTTGGCAGTTCTGGATAGCACCGGAAGAGTTGTATTGAAAATAAGAACATTTTTGTGGAGATAATAGTTTATGCGATAATTGTTTTAATCTGATACTCACTTTCTCTACGAAAACAAAATTCGTAGAATAGTTCTGACGAGAGTTCTGAATAGCACCCACAGAGTTCTACTGGAAACTATAACATTTTTTGTGACGATGACATTATATGAGATAATTAATATGGGACTCACTTTTGTCATGTGAAAGTAATAAATTCGTACAAAAGGTCTGATGGCATTTCTTAATAGGACCCTAAGAGTTCTACCGAAAACTGTAATATCATTTTTTGTGGGGATAACAGTTAATGAGATATCATTTATGAGAGACCCACTTGGTCTACATTATAATAAATTGGCACAACCCTTTTGCTGACAGTTCTGGATAGCACCGAAAGAGTTCTTTTAAAAACCGTCACAACATTTTTGTGGTGCCAATAGATTGTGAAATAGATAGTGTGTTCAGTCTGCAGTGGGTGTGCGCCGATGTGAAACTTGCTGGCAGATAAAAACTGTGTGCCGGACCGGGTCCCGAACCCCAGGCTCTGACGAAGCAAAATCGTCACAATATCCTTTCTTCCAGGAGTGGTACTCCTGCAATTTTCGTAGGATAACGTCTGCGAATTTTGGAATGCAGGAGATGAGGTAGTGCTGTGAGGACGGATCGTAAATTCTCAATTTTATTTTGGAATTACGTGAGACATAAACAGTTTGCAGTGACTACAACTAATAAGGTCATCTGCGTAGGCGACAATTCCGTCTGACCTGTCATCCCCATCCAGAAGTTGTAGGAGGGGTTAGATTGTTATGTCCCAGAAGATGGGGCCGCAGATCGACCCTTGAGGAGAGCCTTCGGTAATTCTTTTAATTACTTTCCGGCTGTCCATCTGCCATTCGACCACTCGGTCTTTACAGTAGTCTACAGTGATAGCGGTACCTCCAGATGTCTTAGCCTCTGAAACAGTGAGGGCCACCAAAGATTATCAAATGCTCCGGCAATTACAATCATTATTGCCATGGCGTATTTCTGTTTTGTGGTCTTAACTATGTGCAGGGCCTGGTTGATGGCATCATCTATTGATCTGCCAGATCTGAAGCCGAACTGGTGTTGGCTCATACCCCTGAGAGCTCTGTGTTTGCAGGCGCTTACACAGTAGCCTCTCCTGAATCTCTGCTAGGGTGTTTATTAGGCATATTGGCCCGTAAGTCTTTGGATTTCTTAATAATGACTGCTTTGGAGGTTTTCCATACTGTAGGTACCCTGCCCAGCCGTAAGGCACCGTTCAGTAACGTTGTTAGGTAGGTGGTGATATGCGGTGCTAGTTTTTTCAGTGTTTCCGAGTGGATACCATTTGGTCCAGGTGCTTTTTTGTTTTTGAGCTCTGAGCTTGCTAACACAACCTCTTCCTGCACAAAAGGACAGGTGACAGTTGCAGCGTTGTATGGTGTGTGTAGGTTTTCTCTTAGTGTTGCATGGTATTGTGTGTCTGTATCGATAACGTCGTCAGGGAGCAATTTATACAGCAGAAACTCCGCTGTATTCCTCCATCCCCTCGTCATCGTGCCGTCATCCTGCCTTAGCGTTCCCAGAACTAGTGGGGTTCTTATCTTCTCTGTCAGTATTTTGTATGGTTCCCCCCATATATTTTGCTCTGTGTTTCAAATAGCTCCCATTGTTGTCTATGCGTGTTGTATAGTGTCTGTCTATATGTCTTGTGCTTGCCTATATGCTTAAAGTCTTACTCGTCTGTCACTATCTGCTATCGCCCTTTGATATAATTTTCGTTTGCGTCTTGTGTGAGTCTCGTGAGTTCTTTGGTCCATGGTACTGGTGAGCAATTTGTGTTCTTTGCTGTCGGTATTGAAGTGTTTTGTGCATGTTGTATCACCTGTGTTAACTTGTGTGCTCTATAATCGATACTTCCATTGATGTTTTGTAGATCGTGTCGTTGGATAATTTCCGTTAATTTGTTCCAGTCTGCTTTGTGCAACAGCAAGTGTCTGGTGTGTGATTTTGTCATTGTGTTCTGAGTGTGAGTTAGTGTGTATGTTATGACATTATGATCACTACTGGTTATGTTGTCGTGTGCAGTCCAGTTTGTTACGTATGCCATTGCTGCATTATTTACTAGCGTGAAGTCGATATTACAGCTCGTACCATCGAACCCTGCATATGTTGGTATAGGTCCTCCCGTATTCATTACATGTAATTGTGTTTCTTGTATTAGATCAGTGATTGTGCGTCCTCTGTCATCTGTTCTGAGTTCCAGAGGGTCGATCTGGAATTATGTCAGCACTTATCTCTAATTTTTTGCCTCTGGCATACGTTACTAGTTCTCTGATGTAGTCTGCGTACGGCTTTATTTGATGGCTGTATTGGGCGAACATGGATGCAATAACCCATGTAACGTTCCCGTTGGTTATCTCTATGGTAACCAAGTGTTGATTGCATAACTGTGTTACCTTAATTATAAGTTATATTTAGAATTACTATTGCAGCCTTACAGTCATTGCCGCATGTTATTCTGGTAGCATGTTTTGGTAGACATATCAGTTGCCCGTTTCTGTTGTAAGGTTCTTGTAAGCACATGATGTCTGCCTGCAGGTCTTGTGCTATTTTAGGGATTTCCGCGCTGACTGTCGGTACTGTTTTTTGTTTTATGTTGTAAGATATTCATTTTTTGTCTATGTCCACTCAACGCAACAACCAAAAGTGAGCGCAAAGCACTTCCAGTATCACGAAAATCTGTCGTGTAAATATGGGCCAAAACTCGAAGGTAAAGTTGTTTGACTTGTGATTTACCTCTTGAGAAGCATTTCCACCTCGAAATCATGACCATAAAATGGCTTAAATCTATCCCCGAACAACACGAGGGCAGAATTACTCTTTCATGCAAAACAATATGACTATAAAACCTTTTCAAATAATCAACCTTTTCAAATAATCTGTTAAGTCCGAGCAATTGGCTATTGCTTTAGAAATGGCAACCAGCAAAGCCTTACTGAAATCAGTTACCATGATTTTTGGTTTGGGATTTCCAGATGTGACGATTTCCATAAAGAAAAATGACAAGAATGATGCGCCATGCCTGGAGGATATCATCTGATAACTTGGGCAACTGATTGATGATATCTGGATCTTTACTAGTGACGTTTACTTCGCGGATGCGTATGTACTCATACAGGTATTTGACTTAATTTCCACACAGTCAGCTCTGTTTGACAGATCCCCAAATCGTGAAATAACTCGAAATACAACGCCACCCGTAGCATCTACTGAATCGTATTCACTGCTATTCATTTGATGACAATATTTGTGCAACCGAGTTTGATCTTTCAGCCAATATATACAGAAGAATGGGTCCAATCCGAATGCGTGAATTTCGTCCCGATGGGTTGTATGTTTTGCGATTTGCAGGTTTTCAACAGGCTTACTGGTTGTTATACCATATCGTTTGTCCCTTTACTCTTCTTTAGCCTTTCTCAAGACATCAGCATTGGGTAGATTTGTAGGATTCATGTCTCCGAAAGACATTTTTCGGTTCATCATTTCGCCAAAGAGCTGCAGGAATCCTGTTATCAACCAATTTAGCAGCTACCTGTTGTCTTCTTGTGCCACGAAGTTGTCTTCTTTTCAGGTGAATACCATCGTCTAAAAGTCTGCAGTTTAGAATAATATCGTAGTTCCTTTTTTGGCTTCTACAGAGCAATCCCTTCGAAAGTGGCTCCACATTCTGTACATCTTCCTTTGATCTTCAAGAAGTACTTTGAACTTCCACACACTTTCGCGTATTTGAAAGAAAAGGCACATGGAATTTTGTGATGTTTATAAATTTTATCAGCCATCAAATCGGTACATTTCCCTATTTCCAGTCCTGAAAGTTTCTTTGTTGGTTTTATGGTAGACCATTTTTTCTGCTGACAGTAGTAGGTAAAATTGCTTTGTCATGCCCTTGTTTCACGAAGAACCAAAAACAATCCACGACTCATCTTTGCTGTCGTCTTTTTCTTCAACGAAACATTCCAGCCTGAAGGTGTTTCTAACAAAAGTAGGCAGTTCGGTTCATAAGTATCACCCACACAACAGCACCGACAGCACAACGGGCACAGACTGTACGAGAGCTCTGATTGAACGAGCATGATGATTATTCGCACGAGTGTGAGTAGTTTTGTTACGTTTAGTCATTGGGGGCAGAGCAAGGAGCGAAGTGCAGCAGTGGCGGGCGCCTTCACACGACGCGGCGCGCGCCACCCACAAAGTGCAGCTGTTGTTGTCGTTAGCTTTGATGCTACCGCGAGAAACTTTGATGCTACCTCTATTGTAACTGCTACGCTGACGTCACTTGCCGATTGTTTAAAAGACGCAGTTCACGTGTTCATTGTTTCCAGATGTAGTGCCACGACGTTTGCATGTTTGCTGTGCTTCGTTGATTATTTTTTGGTCTTGAGAGGTCTCAGGGACGTGTCATAGTTTTTATTATCCTTCCATCGGGCGCAGCTGTTAAGATTGATACATGTCGAAATTTTCTGTAAATTACTTTTCAACAATTTGCAGTATTGGCGCCTCCTCGTTATAGATTCCTTCCTCTGTACGCCTTTCATTGTTGTATGATTCAGTATGGACGCTAATGCTCTCCTGATGAGATATGAGCCGATTACTCGTTTTTATCCACTGTGCCCTTTCGTATTTCATTTCAGCAATTAATTTATTTGTTTATCGACGTAGTAAGTAGTACAAAGCTGATCCAGAATGTAAAATGCACTTGAATTGTGTTTGAACTGTCTAATCGTCAGTGTCCGCTGTCTGAACGTCAAATATCAAATTAATACACTGCGCCTGGTTGCGTTATTTTATAGGAGTTTTATTATTTTAAGTGGGATGTAGTAGATCACGTTGAAGAAATCCAAAACATATTGTTCGAAGAGGATAATATTATTCGAAATTTACCTGAACAAATAGGCGCAGCCAAATCAGCTTTGTGATGCTGTAATTGCCTCATAGATGGCGATATTTGTCTATTGTAGTTTTGCATTCCAATCACCAATTTGAGAGCGTCATAGCTTCATTTCAGCGTGAGAGGGGGTAATATCAATAGATGTTATTGAATTGAAAGCCTTCATCAGTCTCTTGTTTTTAATTTTTGGTAACAAAAGTAGCAGATAAATGCTGGAGGATCTCTGTGGAGGTGATGGGGATGGCATTGAAAAATTTCACCTCGCAAATGAAAGCGTTTCAAATTTATTGTGGGGTGTCTTAGATTTTACAGTCGCGCTATTCGTGATGAAATGAGACAATTGGAGAAGCTAACAGCAATTCGGGAAATATTTACTGTTTGTACGCAACTACGAAGAATCTTATACCCTCGGAGAAAATGTTGCAGTAGACGAGAAGCTGGAAGGATTCTGTGGAAGGTGCAGTTTTCGCCAAATGTACGTACCAAAACAAACAAGTATGGATTTAAAATCTATGCTTTTGTGGATTGTTAAGTATTTTACCCGTACAGTTTGGAAATATACGCTGTGTTGCAACCAAAAGGATTTACCAACTGAGCAATGAACATTTTGATGTTATTCTGTGACTGTGTAAACCTACATATGTCAGGTCGAAATGTGAAAGCGGACAACTGGTTTACTAGTACTGGAATGATGAGTTATGAAGGAAGAATTTTTCTTTTGTTGGCACGATGAAGAGAAACAACTGTGAGATTTCTCTAGAGTTTCCTATCATTAAAAGAAGGGCTGTCCAGAGTTCCTGTTTTGGCTTCCACAAGACTGAACTCTGGTTTCCTCCGTACCTAAAGAGGAAGTGTGTGATCCTGGCATCACGTTTGCGTGAAGATAATTCGATAGATGCTGTCTCTGTAGATGAACGGAAGGTGATGTAAATTGTACAATAGCGTCAAGTGTGGTATTTTCACAGCGGATAAGCTGAATGCTTTGCACAACGCTGCAAGAAATGTGCGCCGATGGTCAAAGATTATATTTTTGTAATGATCAGTACGGTTTGAATCTATGCACAAGTGATTTATTGTGGCAACAGTGAGAATTGTATCATAGGGAAAGGGTCCTGAATCAGCTATGTTATACATTGTTGTTTTCGTCGCTATATTCTGCAGAACTACTAAAATTTTGTGCAAAGAACTGTAGGAGTATGGCACATCTAACAAGAACAGCGCAAAAAATGTGTGTTTCTCGGAAAAAAAGGGTCGCTAACTTGCCACGACTGGACGCGGCGCGCCCCGGCGGTTTGCTCGGGTCAGCCGTGGAGTGGGGGAGGGGCCAGGCGGCCAGTGTCAGCAGGTTCTCAGGGGGAGGCGGGCAGCTGGCCCCGACTGCAGTCTCCGGGAGCCGCGGCTGTTCCGCCGTTTTGGTCGCTTTTGTGTCGTCCGTCGCGTTAACTCACGAGAGAGCAACGTCAGAAAACTGCTCCTCTCTAATACAGTGTCTTAATTTAAAAAAAAATTAGCATTGCTACGAATGGGGAATAGTGTGTTACATTACTGAGTCGAGTGTTTCATTGCTCGTTATTTATCGCCGTCCTAGTCATTTAAGCGCTGAAAACCTGAGAGGGGATAACATTGAACGAGCGGAAACATTGTTTCGATGTGCGATTCGAGATTCCTTCAGAATTCTCGCACAACACATATTTAAAATAAATACAACATGTTATTTATTATGTTACTGCGTGGAAATAACGTATCTTCATACGACACAACTTTGCGAAAGCCATAAACTGCAGCACTTTGGGTTAAATGAGTTTTGGAGCGACACGGCGTCTGCAGATTCCGTCAGCCATTACGGAACCTCCACCAGAAATGTTTCCCGTAAACTGAGCGAATTTAGACATCCAAAATGCTTCGGTAATCCACTCGTAAAGTAGTATAACCTAATATTACGGTTTTCACGCAGTAAGAGAAGTATCAGTTGGAAGCTTAGCGTGTCTCGAGGAAACGGAACTGAAGGCGGTGAAATAACCGGACATTATTCAGATGGCTCTAACAAGGGAACCTCCCCATCGCACCCCCCTCAGATTTAGTTATAAGTTGGCACAGTGGATAGGCCTTGAAAAACTGAACACAGATCAATCGAGAAAACAGGAAGAAGTTCTGTGGAACTATGAAAAAATAAGCAAAATATACAAACTGAGTAGTCCATGTTGAAGATAGGCAACATCAAGGGCAATTTAAACTTAGCAGTGCCGTGGTCCCGAGGTTAGCGTGGGCAACTGCGGAGCGAAAGGTCCTTGGTTCAAGCCTTCCCTCGATTGGAAAATTTAATTTCTTATTTTCAATTTATGTCACAAACTCTTATGTTTTCATTACTTTTTTGGTAGTGATTATCACATCCACAAGGAAACCTAACAAGGGCAAGGTAGAAGAATATTTTTACCCATTCGCCAACTGTACAAGTTAGGTGGGTCGACAACATATTCCTGTCATGTGACGCACATGCCGTCACCAGTGTCGTATAGAATATGTCAGACGTGTTTTCCTCTGGAGGAATCGGTTGACTATGGCCTTGCGATCAACTGTTTTCGGTTCCCATTGGAGAGCCACGTCCTTTCGTCTACTAATCGCACAGTTTTGCAGTTGGGTCGCAAAACACAGGCATTAAACTTACTACAGTGAACAGAGACGTCACTGAACGAACGAACAGATCACAACTTTGCGAAAATAAAGAAAATAAACTTTTCGCTCGAGGTTAGACTTGAACCAAGGACCTCTTGTTCCGCATCTGCTCTCGCTAACCACGGGACCACGCCACGGCACTGCTCAACTTACAGAGTCCTTGATGTTGCCTATCTTGCAGATGGACTACTCAGTTTGTATATTTTGCTTATTTTTCCACAGTTCCACACAACTTCTTCCTGTTTTCTCGATTGATCTGTTACGTTTTTCAAGCCCTATCCACTGTGCCAACCTATAACTAAATCTGAGGGGGGTGCGATGGGGAGGTTCCCTTGTAAGCACCATGGGACTTGACATCTGAGGTCATCAGTCCCCTAGACCTAGGACTACTTAAACCTAACTAACCTAGGGATATCATACATCCATGCCCGAGGCAGGAGTCGAACCTGCGACCTTATCAGCAGCGCGATTCCGGACTGAAGCGCCAGAACCACTCGTCCACAGCGGCCGGCGGTTATTATTCACCCAGTATTTCAGAATGAGGCAGCTTAGCGATTTGCGGTACTCAACTTGCTATCAAAGACTGAGATATTTTTCTCGCTAACGTCTTTCCCCCGGCCCTAAAAACAATGTTCTTGTTGTTGTGGTCTTCAGTCCTGAGACTGGTTTGATGCAGCTCTCCATGCTGCTCTATCCTGTGCGAGCTTCTTCATCTCCCAGTACCTACTGCAACCTACATCCTTCTGAATCTGTTTAGTGTATTCATCTCTTGGTCTCCGTCTACGATTTTTACCCTCCACACTGCCCTCCAATACTAAATTTGTGATCCCTTGATGCCTCAGAACATGTCCTACCAAACGGTCCCTTCTTCTGGTCAAGCTGTGCCACAAACTTCTCTTCTCCCCAATCCTATTCAATACTTCCCCAGCAGTTATGTGATCTACCCATCTAATCTTCAGCATTCTTCTGTAGTACCACATTTCGAAAGCTTCTATTCTCTTCTTGTCCAAACTATTTATCGTCCATGTTTCACTTCCATATATGACTACACTCCATACAAATACTTTCAGAAACGACTTCCTGACACTTAAATCTATACTCGATGTTAACAATTTTCTCTTCTTCAGAAACGCTTTCCTTGCCATTGCCAGTCTACATTTTATATCCTCCCTACTTCGACCATCATCAGTTATTTTGCTCCCCAAATAGCAAAACTCCTTTACTACTTTAAGTGTCTCATTTCCTAATCTAATTCCCACAGCATCACCCGACTTAATTCGACAACATTCCATTATCCTCGTTTTGCTTTTGTTGATGTTCATCTTATATCCTCCTTTCAAGACACTGTCCATTCCGTTCAACTGCTCTTCCAAGTCCTTTGCTGTCTCTGACAGAATTACAATGTCATCGTCGAACCTCAAAGTTTTTATTTCTTCTCCATGGATTTTAATACCTACTCCGAATTATTCTTTTGTTTCCTTTACTGCTTGCTCAATATACAGATTGAATAACATTGGGGATAGGTTACAACCCTGTCTTACTCCCTTCCCAACAACTGCTTCCTTTTCATACCCCTCGACTCTTATAACTGCCATCTGGTTTCTGTACAAATTGTAAATAGCCTTTCGCTCCCTGTATTTTACCCCTGCCATCTTTAGAATTTGAAAGAGAGTATTCCAGTCAACATTGTCAAAAGTTTTCTCTAAGTCTACAAATGCTAGAAACGTAGGTTTGCCTTTCCTTAATCTTTCTTCTAAGTCATAAGGTCAGTCATGCCTCACGTGTTCCAGTGTTTCTACGGAATCCAAACTGATCTTCCCCGAGGTCGGTTTCTACCACTTTTTCCATTCGTCCGTAAAGAATTCGCGTTAGTATTTTGCAGCTGTGACTTATTAAACTGATTGCTCGGTAATTTTCACTCCTGTCAACACCTGCTTTCTTTGGGATTGGAATTATTATATTCTTCCTGAAGTCCGAGGGTATTTCGCCTGTTTCATACATCTTGGTCACCAGATGGTAGAGTTTTGTCAGGACTGGCTCTCCCAAGGCCGTCAGTAGTTCTAATGGAATGTTGTCTACCCCCAGGGCCTCGTTTTGACTCAGGTCTTTCAGTGCTCTGTCACTCTCTTCACGCAGTATCGTATCTCCCATTTCATCTTCATCTACATCCTCTTCCATTTCCATAATATTGTCCTCAAGTACATCACCCTTGTATAGACCCTCAATATACTCCTTCCACCTTTCTGCTTTCCCTTCTTTGCTTAGAACTGGGTTTCCATCTGAGCTCTTGATGTTCATACAAGTGGTTCTCTTATCTCCAAAGGTCTCTTTAATTTTCCTGTAGGCAGTATCTATTTTACCCCTAGTGAGATAAGCCTCTACATCTTTATATTTGTCCTCTAGCCATCTCTGCTTAGCCATTGTGCACTTCCTGTCGATCTCATTTTTGAGACGTTTGTATTCCTTTTTGCCTGCTTCATTTACTGCATTTTTATATTTTCTCCTTTCATCAATTAAATTCAATATTTCTTCTGTTACCCAAGGATTTCTACTAGCCCTCGTCTTTTTACCTACTTGATCCTCTGCTGCCTTCACTACTTCATCCCTCAAAGCTACCCATTCTTCTTCTACTGCATTTCTTTCCCCCATTCCTGTCAATTGTTCCCTTATGCTCTCCCTGAAACTGTGTACAACCTCTGGTTCTTTCAGTTTATCCAGGTCCCATCTTCTTAAGTTCCCACCTTTTTGCAGTTTTTTCAGTTTTAATCTACAGGTCATAACCAATAGAGTCCACATCTGCCCCTGGAAATGTCTTACAATTTAAAACCTGGTTCCTAAATCTGTCTTACCATTATATAATCATATTTTTAATATTAAGGCTTGCTAGTATAGTTGAAGTATACGCTTTTCTGTTTAGTGTTATTTGATGTTTGAGCATTGATTAATTGTGTTCATGTTAGATGTGATTTGATTGACCTATCCTAGTTGCATTTACCTGTATATGTACATTGAGAATGTAGACACAGAAGTACTCTTGTGTGAAGGGAGTTATATATAGTGACAGTAGAACATTTATATGGTTTTAACTAGGGCAATGTTTAGGTTGAGTCAAGCAGAGCATAGCAGCACGCAACAGCCTTCAGCTGTTAGCACCCCCCATCTTCTTAAGTTCTCACCTTTTTGCAGTTTTTTCAGTTTTAATCTACAGGTCATAACCAATAGAGTCCACATCTGCCCCTGGAAATGTCTTACAATTTAAAACCTGGTTCCTTAATCTCTGTCTTACCATTATATAATCTATCTGATACCTTTTAGTATCTCCAGGATTCTTCCATGTGTACAACCTTCTATCATGATTCTTAAACCAAGTGTTAGCTATGATTAAGTTGTGCTCTGTGCAAAATTCTACCTGGCTGCTTCCTCTTTCATTTCTTAGCCCCAATCCATATTCACCTACTACGTTTCCTTCTCTCCCTTTTCCTACTACGGAATTCCAGTCACCCATGACTATTAAATTTTCGTCACCCTTCACTATCTGAATAATTTCTTTTATTTCATCATACATTTCTTCAATTTCTTTGTCATCTGCAGAGCTAGTTGGCATATAAACTTGTACTACTGTGGTAGGTGTGGGGTTCGTGTCTATCTTGGCCACAATAATGCGTTCACTATGCTGTTTGTAGTAGCTTACCCGCATTCCTATTTTCCTATTCATTATTAAACCTACTCCTGCATTACCCCTATTTGATTTTGTGTTTATAACCCTGTACTCACCTGATCAGAAGTCTTGTTCCTCCTGCCACCGAACTTCACTAATTCCCACTATATCTAACTTTAACCTATCCATTTCCCTTTTTAAATTTTCTAACCTACCTGCTCGATTAAGGGATCTGACACTCCATGCTCCGATCCGTAGAACCCCAGTTTTCTTTCTCCTGATAACAACGTCCTCCTGAGTAGTCTTCGCCCGTAGATCCGAATGGGGAACTATTTTACCTGCGGAATATTTTACCCAAGAGGACACCATATCATTTAATCGTACAGTAAAGCTGCTTGCCCTCGGGAAAAATTACGGCTGTAGTTTCCCCTCGCTTTCAGCCGCTCGCAGTAGCAGAACAGCAAGGCCATTTTGGTTAGTGTTACAAGGCCAGATCAGTCAATCATCCAGACTGTTGCCCCTGCAACTACTGAAACGGCTGCTGCCCCTCTTCAGGAACCACATGTTTGTCTGGCCTCTCAAGAGATACCCCTCCGTTGTGGTTGCACCTACGGTGCGGCTATCTGTATCGCTGAGGCACGCTACCCTCCCCACCAACGGGAAGGTCCATGGTTCATGTGGGGGGCGTGGGCGTGATACATTTCTTGTTGTTGTTGTTGTTGTTGTTGTTGTTGTTGGTCTTGTTGTCTTCAGTCCTGAGACTGGTTTGATGCAGCTCTCCGTGCTACTCTATCCCATGCAAGCTTCTTCATCTCCCAGTACTTGCTGCAAGCTACATCCTTCTGAATCTGCTTAGTGTATTCATCTCTTGGTCTCCCTCTAAGATTTTTACCCTCCACTCTGCCCTCCAATGCTAAATTTGTGATCCTTGGTGCCTCAAAACATGTCTTACCAACCGGTCCCTTCTTGTCAAGTTGTGCCACAAACTCCTCTTCTCCCCAATTCTATTCAATACCTCCTCATTAGTTATGTGATCTACCCATCTAATCTTTAGCATTCTTCTGTAGCACCAAATTTCGAAAGCTTCTATACTCTTCTTGTCTAAACTATTTATCGTCCGTGTTCCACTTCCATACATGGCTACACTTCGTACAAATATTTTCAGAAACGACTTCCTGACACTTAAATCTATACTCGATGTTAACAAATTTCTCCTCTTCAGAAACGCTTTCCTTGCCATTTCCAGTCTACATTTTATATCCTTGTATTCCCTCCTGCCTGCTTCATTTACTGCATTTTTATATTTTCTCCTTTCATGAATTAAATTCAATATTTCTTCTATTACCTAAGGATTTCTACTAGTCCTCGTCTTTTTACCTACTTCATTCATCCTCTGCCGCCTTCACTACTTCATCCCTCAAAGCTACCCATTCTTCTTCTACTGTATTTCTTTCCGCCATTCCTGTCAATTGTTCCCTTATGCTCTCCCTGAAACTCTGTACAACCTCTGGTTTAGTTAGTTATCCAGGTCCCATCTCCTGAAATTCCCACCTTTTTGCAGTTTCTTCAGTTTTAATCTACAGTTCATAACCAATAGACTGTGGTCAGAGTCCACATCTGCCCCTGGAAATGTACTGCATGACAGAATGGCGATGTACTTCCAACATGATTGATGTCCGGCACATAGCTCGTGTGTGGTTGAAGCGGTGTTGAATAGCTTATTTCATGACAGGTGGCTTGGTCGTTGAAGCACGATACCGTGGCCCGCACGTTCACCGGATCTTAAAATTTAAAACCTGGTTCCTAAATCTCTGTTTTACGGTGATACATTACCCGTGTTAAAATGGCCCGTTGACCAATTGTGGAAAAGGTCGATATCATGCTGATATGTGGCTATTGTGAACAAAATGCCCAGTGGGTGTGTGCTACGTATGCTGTTCGGTATCCTTGGCGACATCATCCAAGTGTCCGGACTGTTCGTCGGTTACTTACGATATGTAAGGAAACAGGAAGTGTTCAGCCACATGTGAAACGTCAATCACGACCTGCAACAAATCATGATGCCCAAGTAGATGTTTTAGCTGCTGTCGCGGTTAATCCGGACATCAGTAGCAGACACATTGTGTGAGAATCGGGAATCTCAAAAACGTCGGTGTTGAGAATGCTACATCAACATCGATAGCAGAATGCTACATCAACATCGATAGCACCCATACCATATTTCTATGCACCAGGAATTGCATGGCGACGACTTTGAACACTGTGTACAGTTCTGTCACTGGGTGCAAGAGAAATTACGGGACGATGACAGATTTTTTCCACGTGTTTTATTTAGCGACAAAGCATCATTGACAGACAGCGGTAACGCAAACCAGCATAATATCCACTATTGGGCAATGGAAAATCCACGATCGCTGCGACAAGTGGAAATACAGCGACCTTGGCGTGTTAATGTATGGTGCGGCATTAAGGGAGGAAGGATAATTGGCCCCTATTTTATTGATGACAATTTAAATGGTGAATTGTATGCTGATTTGCTATGTAATGTTCTGCCGATGTTACTACAAGGTGTTTCACTGCATGACAGAATGGCGATGTAGTTCCAACATGATTGATGTCCGGCACATAGCTCGCGTGCGGTTGAAGCGGTATTGAATAGCTTATTTCATGACAGGTGGATTGGTCGTTGAAGCACGATACCGTGGCCCGCACGTTCACCGGATCTGACATCTCCAGATTTCTTTCTGTGGGGAAAGTTGAAGGATATTTGCTATCGTGATCCACCGACAATGCCCGACAACATGCGTCAGCGCATTGTCAATGCATGTGCGAACATCATGGAAGGCGAACTACTCGCGTTGAGAGGAATGTCGTTGCATGTATTGCGAAATGCATTGAGGTTGACGGACAGCATTTTGAGCATTTATTGCATTAATGTGATATTTACAGGTAATCACGCTGTAACAGCATACGTTCTCAGAAATGATAAGTTCACAAAGGTACATGTATCACATTGGGCCAACCGAAATAAAATCTCAAACGTACCTACGTTCTGAATTTTAATTTTAAAAACCGCAGACCCTGGAGATGCCAGAAATCCTTACGACTTTTTCAGGCATTAGATACCAAGATGAGCGCAGCAGAAAGGAATTGGACTTATTATTAACATATGCCCTGTACCTCCTAAGGAAACAATTCGTGAGGAATGTAAATGTTGTGTTCCTTCCTCCAAACTCTGGGCCTGGGCATAATACACTCTGTTCAAGATAAGCACAAAGTAGCAGTTTTGCAGAAGTCAGTTTCATTCTTTGAGAGGAAGGATGTAATAACAGTCAGCCTCATACAGCCTGTACAAATGTTTGTTGCTGTCTGGAATTCTATATCACAACAGACAATGTAAAATTGTTTCACAAAGGGTGACTGAGGTACATCAGTTGCTGCTGCTGAGGATGACGTTGTTCCAGGAGGAGGATGGGGTAGAAAACTGATTTTTCTGTAAATGTCAGATTCCAGACACTGTTGTGATTAAGGTGTTCTGACTGCCATACCTGAGACTGATACGAATAAAATGCTTACATTTATGCCTATTAGGAGCTGGCAGTAACAATGAGGAAGAAGAAGAAGAAGAAGAAGAAGAAAAATAGGAGGGCATTGGGTCAGGTTTTGCTGCTGTTGTGCGAGGAATTGATACTGTCAGAAATTTCTTTTTGTCTTTTAATGTACATGACTGAATTCTAAATTATATCAACCAGTTGGAGCAACTGCAGTATGCTGGAAGGACAAACTGAACTAGACTTCTTGATTTTTTTTTTAAAAGAAATTAAGGTTGCGTTCTGTGAAAATTGTAATAATTGTAATAATTGTCTATGTAGTGCATTCAAATTTGAAGCACAGGATATTGGCAATTTTGTAATTAAATAACGATTATATCATCTTTTGGGATTATATGAAGTATGTGTAAGGAAGTTAATGTCAATAAAGCGTGGTTAATGAAATGTGAATATACATACAATCTCTCACATAAGCTAGTTGATAAGATACAGGGTGGGCAAGAAGTCTCCATGAGTGTAACTCCTGAAACTTCCTGGCAGATTAAAACTGTGTGCCGGACCGAGACTCGAACTCGGCACCTTTGCCTTTCGCGGGCAAGTGCTCTACCATCTGAACTACCCCAGCACGACTCACGCCCCGTCCTCACAGCTTTACTTCTGCCAGTATCTCGTCTCCTACCTTCCAAACCTAACAGAAGCTCTCCTGAACCCTGCAGAACTAGCACTCCTGAAAGAAAGGATACTGCGGAGACATGGCTTAGCCACAGCCTGGGGGATGTTTCCAGAATGAGATTTTCACTCTGCAGCGGAGTGTGCGCTGATATGAAACTTCCTGGCAGATTAAAACTGTCTCCGCAATATCCTTTCTTTCAGGAGTGCTAGTTCTGCAAGGTTTGCAGGAGAGCTTCTGTGAAGTTTGGAAGGTAGGAGACGAGGTACTGGCGGAATTAAAGCTGTGGGGACGGGCCGTGAGTCCTGCTTGGGTAGCTCAGTCGGTAGAGCACTTGCCCGCGAAAGGCGAAGGTTCCGCATTCGAGTCTCGGTCCAGCACACAGTTTTAATCTGCCAGGAAGTTTCATATCAGTGCACACTCCGCTGCAGAGTGAAAATCTCATTCCAGTGTAACTCCTATTTAGTATTAGAAGTTTTTATGCAGGTTAGTACCTCTTTTACTTCTTAAAAATTGTTAGAGTTCACGTTTACATATTTTCGCAGTTGCAATAGAGTTCTAATTCGTAACCACGGCAGATGTGAGTGGTCATAGTTACACTACTGAGGAAACCAGTGAAAAGTGTGTGGGTACGTGAACAGCAACACACGGAGCAGACAATGAGGCAGATTGTGGGAGCAGTTCTACTGCAAAAGGCAACAAGTCTGGAGTGGAAAAGACCTGCATTAAAAACAGGCCCCAGAGGGGAATGAATAAGACACAAGAGGAGACATTTGCCAACATATCTCCTTCGATTGACCAATCTCCAACGAAGTCGACATTTAAACATACACTCCTGGAAATGGAAAAAAGAACACATTGACACCGGTGTGTCAGACCCACCATACTTGCTCCGGACACTGCGAGAGGGCTGTACAAGCAATGATCACACGCACGGCACAGCGGACACATCAGGAACCGCGGTGTTGGCCGTCGAATGGCGCTAGCTGCGCAGCATTTGTGCACCGCCGCCGTCAGTGTCAGGCAGTTTGCCGTGGCATACGGAGCTCCATCGCAGTCTTTAACACTGGTAGCATGCCGCGACAGCGTGAACGTGAACCGTATGTGCAGTTGACGGACTTTGAGCGAGGGCGTATAGTGGGCATGCGGGAGGCCGGGTGGACGTACCGCCGAATTGCTCAACACGTGGGGCATGAGGTCTCCACAGTACATCGATGTTGTCGCCAGTGGTCGGCGGAAGGTGCACGTGCCCGTCGACCTGGGACCGGACCGCAGCGACGCACGGATGCACGCCAAGACCGTAGGATCCTACGCAGTGCCGTAGGGGACCGCACCGCCACTTCCCAGCAAATTAGGGACACTGTTCCTCCTGGGGTATCGGCGAGGACCATTCGCAACCGTCTCCATTAAGCTGGGCTACGGTCCCGCACACCGTTAGGCCGTCTTCCGCTCACGCCCCAACATCGTGCAGCCCGCCTCCAGTGGTGTCGCGACAGGCGTGAATGGAGGGACGAATGGAGACGTGTCGTCTTCAGCGATGAGAGTCGCTTCTGCCTTGGTGCCAATGATGGTCGTATGCGTGTTTGGCGCCGTGCAGGTGAGCGGCACAATCAGGACTGCATACGACCGAGGCACACAGGGCCAACACCCGGCATCATGGTGTGGGGAGCGATCTCCTACACTGGCCGTACACCACTGGTGATCGTCGAGGGGACACTGAATAGTGCACGGTACATCCAAACCGTCATCGAACCCATCGTTCTACCATTCCTAGACCGGCAAGGGAACTTGCTGTTCCAACAGGACAATGCACGTCCGCATGTATCCCGTGCCACCCAATGTGCTCTAGAAGGTGTAAGTCAACTACCCTGGCCAGCAAGATCTCCGGATCTGTCTCCCATTGAGCATGTTTGGGACTGGATGAAGCGTCGTCTCACGCGGTCTGCACGTCCAGCACGAACGCTGGTCCAACTGAGGCGCCAGGTGGAAATGGCATGGCAAGCCGTTCCACAGGACTACATCCAGCATCTCTACGATCGTCTCCATGGGAGAATAGCAACCTGCATTGCTGCGAAAGGTGAATATACACTGTACTAGTGCCGACATTGTGCATGCTCTGTTGCCTGTGTCTATGTGCCTGTGGTTCTGTCAGTGTGATCATGTGATGTATCTGACCCCAGGAATGTGTCAATAAAGTTTCCCCTTCCTGGGACAATGAATTCACGGTGTTCTTATTTCAATTTCCAGGAGTGTATGTCGGAACTCGGTACACGGAAGACAGCAATACGAGATTGTACAAAAAAAAGACCTTAAGGTCTGACCTTTTCCACGGATGTTTGTAAAGGAGTTCTCATATGCACAGGAATGAGCTGTGTTAGCTTGTGGTGCTTTGTCGACTCGATTTCCAAAAATCAGTCAATCGTACCGAGGGTACATTTTCAGACGAATGCGCCATTTATTGCAGCTCACGTGCTAGACATGTTCTCGATTGAGCCAAAGAGAATTGCCATTAGACAGTAGAGTTAGAAAGGACCTGTCTCACGTAATGTTATGGGCAAAAAGGACATCACAAAATCTTCTCGGACAGTTCTTGTTTGAAGGGAATGTGAATGGTGCAAATTTATTGACACGTGTTACAGACAGTTAATACCTGAGCTCGAGGAAAGAGGCCTCTCAGAATGTGTGCCGTTGCAGCGAGAAACATCTTTGATCGTGTTTCTCATGTCCCCATTTGGACATTTGTGTGCTTCATTAATTTTCTACCGGTTGTATTTTGTTCTGTCGAACGTTTGCAATGACAGCAGAACACAGGTGTCGCAGGTGCCTGTGAGATTCACAGCACACTCACAGCACTCCATCACTCACTCAGCTAATGTTAACAACAGAACTTCACTCGCAAAATGGCAGCCGGTGCTGTGTCTGCAGCTAATGCAGAAGCTGAGAGGACAGAGCTTCATTTGGCTTTTTGCGAAAGACCGACAACCACCCGCTCGGGAGCTAGTGTGACCGAATGTGGATTGGACACGACTGTATGGTGATCTCTTGTGTTTGCCCTCTGCTTGTGCGAAAGAGAATTCTCATTCGCTGATGCTCGTTCGCTGGAGTTCTTTCCGATGTGAACCCGATTTAACGAGTTCAGAGGCAGAACTCTCAATGTGCCTGTTACAGTGACTGGGCATGACTGGTAATCGTTTCTTCAAAATTAATAAAATTTTAACACGATAAAGAAAAGCATTGTAATAAAAACTGAATACTTTCTCATTGCTACCCAAAAATGAGGTGAATCGTTGAAAACTTGCTTTTTAGTCGATCACTCTTGTCGTGTGAAATATTTAATACCATCAACCGTGGAACATATTATTTGCTTAATGCAGGATGACACGTGGGAGGGAGACAGTTTTTAAATAAAGAATAATTGGTCAATTTTTAAAAGTTAATGTGTGTTTATTGGCATTAAATTGGATGCCATTTAATGTAGGCCAGAAGTCACACACAGGTTAGTCTGGAGGTTTGGAAGGGCAAGAGACATTGCCAAAAGTGAGATAATGCACACCAAAGAACTGCAATGTGCGATGTAGCATCATACTGCTGGAACCAAACATCTTTTAAAGGGATTCTTTATCTTCTCACAAGGAGAGATCCCTAGTGGTGGGATCGGCTTTTTGAAACAATCTATACTATGATGTAGGTTAAGATTCCAGGTATCACACACACTGCAGCCATTCACCCAGATGGGCCCTCATTTGCGAGTAATTGACGAAAAAAATTCATAATTTTACTCGATGCTCAAGTAGTATACAGGGTGAGTCATTAACAGTTCCCACCTAGAATAACTCCAAAAGTATCATAGTAGCTGAAAAGTTTGTGGGTTAAAAGTTGCATGGGACAATGGGGGCCATAATATGACGTTGGTTTTTTGTTGCTATGTGGGGTCGCGTCAGTTATGAAGGTCAACTTTGTGTGTGTGTGTGTGTGTGTGTGTGTGTGGGTGTGTGTGTGTGTCTGTGTGTGTGTGTGTTTAATGGGATGCTATAGTTCAGTACTTATTTTCTGACAGCAGTTGTCGAGACAAATCCAGTGATGTGTAACAGTAAGGTCTCCGAACGTCAGCGAAGGTCACAAAGGTGGCATGAACGTCCCATTTACAGTTGTTCGAAGAGATGACCATTGGTGTCAATGCAGAACTGCAATCTTCTTTCATGGATTGAGTGGCATTCCTTATCACTTTGGCACTTATTGAAGCACATGCTCTTACAATTCTCTCTCATATATAGTGAAAATAGTAAATAATTACGAAACACGGCGTATCCGTCTAATGTGCCATTGATATGTAAATAATATTAGACGGTTTCTCAATACAATACTAATAGGAATGGTAAGACTAGTATCGTCGAATCAAGCAAATGTGAATGTTGTATTCCTTCAAAGAACAAGTCGTTATGCTTCTCATTTACTGAGAATGCCAACGAAATTCAGTGAGAGCTAGACACTTACATGCTGAAAGATATCTTCGACATACTCACCCTACACCTCATACATTTAAATATGTGTAAGATAAATTGAGAACAACTGGATCTTTAACGCATCGGAAACATATTGGACAAAGGAAAGTTAGTAACGAGGAAGTGGAAATTGGTACTCTTGGTACTGTGGTCAGAGATCCTTGTGTCACTTCGTGTCAAAGACATTGTTTATAAAGACGTTCCAATTAAACTTGAAGATACGTGAGAGAGGATTGTCAGAGCATGTGCTTTGATACGTGCCGCTGTGATAAGGAATACCACTCAATCCATGATAAGATTGCAGCGCTGCATTGATACCAGTGGTCATCACTTCGAACACCTTCTGTAAATGGACGTTCGTTAACCGCTATCAGAAAATAAGTGCCAAACTATAGCATCCCATTAAAAAAAAGAAAGGGGGTTGACCTTCATATCTCTGAAGTGACCCCACCTAGCAACAAAAAACCAATGTCCCATTATGGCCCCTGTTGTCCCATGCAACTTTTGTCCCATGCAACTTTTCAACTCCTATCATAATTCCGGAGTTATTCTTGGTGGCAATAGTTACTGACTCACCCTGTATAATAGACTAGTTGTAATGGATAGGATAAGCTCTTCACGTGCAGAAGGTTGTAGAGTCAAATCTCAGCAGATGCTTTCCATTTTATATTTTTAAATCTTTCCGTTTTCTATTTTTAAATATTTATTGAAATGACTTTCATCATTATTTTTCTTCAATTAATTGGTTTTAAATGTAATTTTTTTTATTCCTATGTCACATCTTTTTAGTCATTATATGAATGTTTACATTTGTCTCGTTTTTCTCTTTATATGATTCTTTTTCCACTTGGAATTTTTGTGAATGTGAATCTGATTATGTTTGTCTATTATAATATTTAAATATTTGAAAATTCTGATCCATCAGTTAAAAAACAAAAGATGATATAATCTGTTTATATTCACTGTGCAATGGCATCAAAAAAAGTATTTCTCATTACAAGATGCCAGATGTGCTTTCTTTTGGTAATTGTCATACAGACATTTAAAACATAGCCTAAATTCCCCTTGCACTATAGATGAAACAAAACAGGTGACGATTTAAGTGAAAGAAGGAATTACAAGTAAAGTTAAATGAGGAATAGAAAAAATGGATGCAACAGCGTCAACGAAAAAATAGGAGGAAGTCAAAACAGAAGAAATTAGATCGAAACTAATACATAAATTAATTGAAATCACATAAAGAGACTTCAAGCACAAAAAATAATAGGAAAAAAATGAGAGCATATGAAGATGTTGTGATAACTAAAATATGACTAAAGGAATAGAAATTAAAAAAATGACATTTAAACAAATTAATTGAATAAAAATAATGATTAAGGTCATTTTGATAAAAAGTTAAAAATAAGAAAAGATAATTAAAGTACCGGACCAGATTCAAACCTCACGCATGTGAAGCCACACCCTATCTGTCACACGTGAAATCCTCCGATGTCACATTCCATTTTTAATGCTGTTGAGCACCACGTGAAATTCTGAAGTTTTTACATCAGTTACTCTCAAATGAGGGCTCACTGGATGAATGGCTGCAGGGTGTAATACGTAGGACTAACCGACATTACTGTATGGCCGGTTTCAGATACTCGATCCCACCACTGGAGACCTCTCCTTGTCCGTTCTGGTTTCAAGAACATTTTTAGCATATGAATGTATCGAGGCACGGTAACAGGGACTGCGGCCCCATACTGTCGGAAAAAATACAGTCCAAGTGTGACGGATACTGATGACTAAAGTGTGAATGCTCAGGAGCGCAATAAAGCAGGTTTTGTTTACAGGTGGTCCCATTTGCTTGAAAATGAGCTTCATCACTCACCGGTAAAATCACTTGCATTCTGCAAGCAAAGTCTTTGCATACAGCGAAATCAGTTGGCTTGAGTTGTTGCACAACAAGAAGTTTGTACTGATGAAATATTAATGTGAGCAAAATTTTTCTAACAAATTGATGACCGATTGCTAGTTAACTTGCATGACGGCTAGCTGGCTGTCACGGGCATCTGGCTCTCGCATCCGTTAGCCTTGTAACATTTTCTGGTACCATTGCATTGCTTCTTGGGCTTGAACACTTCGTATGCGGTATGTTCCCAGTTTATCTGAAGTTTTGCACCCATCTGAAGATTGTGTTAAGACTCGGGACAATCTCGTGTCATCTGAGATTGACTCGTACACAAAACATTTGCTGCGTAGCTGCAACAGACCCACCACTTCTGAAGAAGCTGTCATAGACGAACAAACGATGTTGCAAGTCACGCTGCTCCATTGTAACTGAAACGGTATGTCATGTGGAGGGGAACTACCCCCATCGTGACCTAAAACCGACCCTCTGCTATGTGTCATCCTGTAGTTGTGGTTCACTTACAGCTTTATCTTAATAGTTATGTGAAATATCGCCTGTTCCTGCAATGAAACTTGTACTTGAGTTTTGACTCCAGGCTTTGCTCAAAATTTATTGGTCTGTATGACTCACCTGATGTCCAACTCGAAAAGCAATTATCCTTACATTCACAATCACTCGGAAATGTTCCACACTTACAGTTTTATCGTATTGCAGCTGTTGAAGTTGTTCACTCACGTAATGGTGTGACACGACTCAACCCCCCACCCCCACCCCTCTAGAGCTGAGCTCGGAGAAAGTCTCGCCTGCTGTGCTGGAGCGTGTGCGTGTGATTAGTGTGTCATACTGTAACAATACGAGTCAACATAGATGTAACAGAACTTGAATAGCGTATTTGCCTCTATTGGTTACGGTAGAGAGATCGATCTTTCGGTCCTGTCTGTATATTTATATACAGGAAAGAGGGAAGATGAGGGAAAGACGAAAGGATGTGGGTTTTAAGGGAGAGGGTAAGGAGTCATTCCAATCCCGGGAGCGGAAAGACTTACCTTAGGGGGGAAAAAGGACAGGTATACACTCGCGCGCGCGCGCACACACACACACACATTCATCGGCACATACACAGGCATAAGCAGACATTTGTAAAGGCAAAGAGTTTGGGCAGAGATGTCGGTCGATGCACGAATAAAGGCTGGGCGAGTGTAAAGCTATCGTTAAAAACGCACGCCGCGCGATTTGTTATGATTTGGTCGGTCATAATAATAACAACGTGCTTTTGAGTACAATTAAAATATAACGGCGATACCTGTTTAGTGTTATTGGAAATAATATGTAGTAAATTAATGGCTAAGGTAGCCAATCCTATAAGAAGAGGTAAAATTGGGCATATTGAGGTGTTTTGCTTTATATCGACGAAGCCGATGATATGGTGCCATTTTTTTGTTTACTCTTGGAAATAAACAAGTAAGGAAGTGCTAATTGTGCATAGAGAAAAATATAGGGGCGAGTTTTAAATAACTACAGTATACAATCAGAGTAACAAAAGGACATTTAGTTACACGAAATCACGGATAGCGAAGTGTGGTCATTAAATTGAGTACACCTACAGGGCAGTCAATTCCGGAATAAATCTATACGCATCTCACGAGGGACATGGTATTCAGACAGTTTTTTTTTAATTATATCGCGGAGAGCGGGCTCCATTTTTATGAAAAGGAGAAAAACGTTAACTTTTACGCGAACTCTTAATAATTGCGGATCGGAGAGAAAAGTAATTGTCCTACGCCTAACAGGCATTTGTGGAGGCGGTGGCTAAACTAGGAGAGTCAATTGCAAAATACTGTATCATTATCATCGACTGTTGGTGTCGAGCAACGGAAACTGTTCATCAAAGGGTTTCGATGGAACTTGGGAGTTAGTGTTCTGGCACTAGCATATACTCCACATCAGAGTGTGAACGAGTGGTGAATGCGAAATAAAACTGTGAACAAAGTTATGTTAAATAAAACAGAAGAAACAAGACAGTTTGGTCGTATCTGTTGTTATTCCATAAACTGTAACATTTCTTATCATTGTACGAAGCTTTTACAGACGATCGTTTTGACAATTTGCTTCGAAGGGCTCTCGTTACGAGTTAAGCTTTGGGGACCTGGTCAAAAGGGGGTAGTTCGTAGATCCTAACTACTGCAGCTATTCTGGAATCGGGTGCTACCGTGACTGTTGTGTGTTGTCAATGACTTAAAGTTACCATATCTCATGTTCTAAGATCGACATGCCTTTCCACTCGGGATAGCGGTGCCTCGCGGTAACGACGACAACGCCGGCGACGAAGGAAGATACGGTACAATACGTTAGCAGTGGGGGCAGTCCCGCTAACTCATTTTGCAGTCCCATTAGTAATTAAAACACACCGTGCAAGATATGCGAGACAGAAAACCTTATTATAACTGTGACAGTGAAGTCTCATTATTTCCACAGTTTGCTCTTGATAAACTCGTTGTTGTGCTCTCGATAAAGAGGACGGAGTAGCCTGAGGGTCATAGTTAGGCGTGTTCCACCCTCCTGCCATCCGGGGAGCAGTTCGTCGGACTGTGCTCGGCCTTGCTGTTAGGAACTGGGCACGTGTACAAAATATATACGGCGCACTAATAAACTGCGCGATGTGGGCAGCCAGCATCAGTCGAAATATGCTTCCTGTCATCTACAGTTAGTTACGTGACAGTGTACAGGGTCATCAGCTGGTCTGCGAACATTTTTAGGAATTGGTTTAAAAAATTTTATTTCAGAGACTCCAACTAAGTCTTTATGATAATTCTCTGAGAGGGAGATCTGTCCAACTATAGATGCTGACAAGACACGGCTTCAGCCCTCTGCCAAATTTGCTGGCGAATCCACAACACCAGTTTAACGGGTACTCAGTGTAGGAGGCAGGTGACGTGTTTGGCTGTTGGAGGATTCTGGAGGTCACATCAGAATTGCTTCTCCCATTTCAGTTGCAGCTGTCGAACAGAGCAGACTCTCTCGGTACTTCGGCTAGAGTGGACGACTTCTGCTGTATCCCTTTGTCATCCCTGTTTGCGAGGACTGGCCCCTGGACATCAAAAATGACCTCTGTATACTCACTTTAAACTCTCCAGTGAGTTCTGCGACATCATCTCCGAACTCACTGGCACTGTGTGTTCGAAGGCTCAACTCGCGAGCTTCCGCCACTGCCCACTTGTCGCTTAAGTCTGTTGTCGGGACCAAATGGATTCGTCCCGCGTCGAAAGGAGAGCGAGTACTTGAGTTTGAAAGTATAACCACAGACTCACGGCACCCCTGCTATACGTACAACCATTTTGACAGACTCTAAATTAGTAATTCATTTATTTTATTTTTATGATTTTGGGTTTATAGCCATTCTCAGTTGCAAATTGACGAGCCTAAATGACATAAGCAACCATTGAGCATGACAGTTATTATAGGTCAGTATAATAACTGATCAGTTAGCAGTGATTATTGTTCTGTTTATAAACACACATATATGAATGGATTTATGTCTCTCTCTCTCTCTCTCTCTCTCTCTCTCTCTCTCTCTCACACACACACACACACACACACACACACACACAAAGAAGCGTGTGTTTGTGTGTGCATGCATGAAAAACTTTTTCGTGCATGTCTATTCAGAGATTCTGTAACAATTAGAAGTGCAATCTGTGAATGGTGACTGATTATTAAAATAAATTTATAACAGTTTTCAAAAAATGTACAATAACAGTTTTCGAAAAATGTACAGAAATGAATGATAAGTGATGCAACTCACTGTTAGCCCATAAATACAAGTTGTCATGACCAAACGAATACAGAAATAGTTTGCTTTTTAGTCACAGAGATATAACATTGAAGTCTCTCTGTGCCCAGTTACTGTTTTGACAGTGCACATTTTCTCACGGTGGAGACGGAATAAACGAGAATGCAACTGTCTTGTTCGCATTGAACGAAATTTGTGAGTTTTTCGGCTGAAGCGTGGACTGTAACGTGAAACTTATTGGAGATGTCACTCCTCTTCTATTGGAACACTTTTGTAGTGGTGTACACTACATCAATTGATATTTGTCGTGCACCTTCCACAGTCTCACAAAAAGCAGCCTTTTTAAAGGCCACCTGATTCTGACAATCGGCCATTGCGCCTCGCGAGTGCTACTTCGCACCAGTGAGATCGAGTACTCGACTTCCGCACTAACGCCGAATCATGACTAACCCTACGCTTCAGCAAGGGAAAAAAAGTCGACGGGTACAAAGTGACTGCAGCGCGACAGTTCAGACTTGTCATACTTGTGGAATTACAGTGGGAACGAAGGAAGCCCCACACAGAAGTAACACAGTACCTCAAATTGTAAAGTATTAGGCCTGTACTCACTCACCCTTCTGATCTGTCGGCGACCGGGCACATGCTATGAACTGCCTCATCTCGTGCTCCCTAATCCTTTTAAATTGTCGATGCCACACCCAGACTGGCAGTTGCCCTTACTCGCTTTCCAGGCCAGCCCTTCTGTACGCTGTGATTTCAGAATGTACTAAAGTTTGAACGGATTTATTAAACTTATGAAAAAATGCTGTGAACTCGTGCACCAGAGGAATATATTGTTATTGCTTGTCTGGAAACACTGTACGTGTTTGCATCTTTGATGTACTGCTTGTCTTAGAGAGCAGTGACCGTATCTCCACAGTTCTGCAATTCCAACCTGCAATTATATGGAAGATTTTGCTTGCTCGACACCCTGTTCTCTGTTGTGACATTATTATCTGACGGCTATTCTCCGCTTTGTATACGGTTACATCTGTAAGGAAGCGGGAACCCCACTACAAACTGCTGGAAGTCCTCATCGTCTGAGCAATGCGTCCTTAGAGACTGCCGGTAATGAGGAATGTGGCCGTGCAAAGAATTATCGACTTTGGCTCTTTCGGGAACTTATTTTCGGCAGAACGTATGTGGTCTTGGACTGAATGACTCCACCTGTATGTTACGTTTTGCTCATTATAAACAAAAATGCACGTATAAAATGATTATATCTGAGTACACTTAATGCTCTAAATTGCCACAAGAGCTTCCTGTATAGATGCAAAAGTGTATGCTGCAAGGAAGATTTTCCTCTCAGATTTGGAAACGTGAGATTTGTCATCCAGATAATTCACTTCTTTTGGAAGCCTATTCAAAATGGTTGGTATAGAACACTGCACATTTTTCTGTACCATTCCACAGTTTCCTCTACTACTGAAGCTTTATTCACGCTGAATTTGAATACAGTTATGCGCATCCAGTATCTCGGACTTAACACACTAAATATACCAAACTAAAATCGACGGAACTTCACAAATCGAAATATGTTTCCTTTCTGGCAGTGAAGTTATAAACAAATATAGTGCATTGCATTACTGTCTTCGTTTACTCGAGCTTATTTTTCAATTTTTGTAGTTCATTTTCATGCTTTAATGCTCAAAATAGAGGCTCAGGCAACCATGTTGCAAAAGCACTCAAAGTATATTTACAGTTGTTCATCCACACGAAGTCACCACAGTAGTGTCAGTGAAAGAGAGGTAAAAAAGATAAAAACCATAAGTCAATAAGAATTTCGTGGTCACTTCCTTTGTTAGTATGCCATCTCCTTGCAATGTAGCCCATCAGCATCAGTACATCAGCGAAAAATAGAACCGTGTACACTGAGAGGGAAATTGGTAACATACGAGGTGTGTTCGAAAAGTAATTGAACTTTTGAAATAGCACACCAACCAGCAGAGAGAGCATGCTGCAGCTACTGAGCACACCTAGCAGCAGGTTTAAACAACAAACAGCCATTTGCCTCGCGTCGCTCGGACAATTAGCGAGCGAATGACAGCCGCTAAAGCAAGCACGTGTACAGCCTGCTCATCGGATTAGTGCAATGAAGGAGCCTGGAGAACAATTTGTGTGAGTGTGTGTGTGTGTGTGTGTGTGTGTGTGTGTGTGTGTGAGTGAGTGAGTGTGAAATTCTGCTACAAATTTGGCAAAGCTTTCAGAGACATTTCAAATGCTTAGCCAAGCATACGGGGAGGACTGTATGAGTTGCTCGCAGTGCTACAAGTGGTTTAAACATTTTCAGCAGGGCATAATGTCGGTCTGTGACAATTCCGGGTCTGGACGTCCTTCCAAATCGACAGATGATGGTGAAGCAGATAGCGTTCGTGCCGTGATTCGCGGAAATTAACTGTCTGGGATGTTGCTCAGGAGGTGGGCATCAGCGTAGGATTGTGTTATCAAATTTTGAGTGAAATACTTGAGATGCGTCATGTCAGTGCGAATTCGTGGCACGTTTGTTGACCGAAGATCAGAAACAGACCTGTGTTGAAATGAAATGTGCGGGGAACTGCGTGCCACTGTTAATGACAATGAAAACTTCTTAAGAACATCATAAAAGAGTTCATGAGAAGTGAGGGTCACTTTGTCCAAAAAAAGCATGCATGAGTAGGTCAAAGATCAATGTGATGATTTTTTTTTGTGACCGCAAAGGCATTATCCATCACCATGGTCAGACGGTAAACGAGGAAGTCTAACAGGGAATACTAGTGCGCATGATGGATGCTGTGCGCAGGAAGAGGCCTGAATTGTGGGAAAACCAGAGTCGGATGTCTCATCGTGACAATGTGCCGGCTTACGCGTCACTCCTTGTCTGCAGTTATCTAGCAAAACAGCACATTCCAATTGTGTCCCATCCACCATATTCTCAGGACCTAGCCCCAGCACATTTTCCCCCGTTTCCCAAACTGAAAAACACTCTTCAGAGGACGTCGTTTGCAAACCGTATAAGAAACACAGGACAACTGACGAGAAACCTGTGAAACCTGTGTGCTATCCCACGAAAAGCATTCCAGGAGGTGTTCCAAAATGACAAGAAACAATGGGAACTGTATTACCAGTGGAGAGGACTATTTTGAAGGGAACAATGCTTGAAATGTTGTACAACAAGCAATAAGACTGATACAGCAAAAGTTCTTTTTTAAAATGCTGAACTAATGGGCTACATTTTAAGGTGACATAGTCACAGGGGAAATGATCACACAATTTTTATTGTCTTTTATGTATTTTTACCCTTTATCTTCTTTTGAAATTTATCATTGCTTTAATCCATATTCATTAAAATATCCTGTTTTAGGTGAAGCTCGGTTTCTTCAGAAGGCTATTTTTAAAAAAATTGTAAATATATAAGTCGAGCAGTGTCTGTTATCTTACTACTCGCATCCTCCAGGACTGGATTTGTGAGCACGAGGGCAAATTGTAGCGCATCACCTGTCCGCCACAATCGTCAGATCTCAATGTTTCTGAGTCTCTGTGCTCTGCTTCAGAGAGACGGATACTCGGTCGCTATCCTTCTCCGTCGTCGTTTTCTGAACCTGCCACTATTTTGCAGGAAGAGTGGTATAAGATTGCTTCAAAAATCGTGCCAGAGCTGTATTTATCCGTTGTGAGATGACTGGGAGCTGTTTTGAATGAATGTCGACAGGTTTCCTACACCGTATTTGGCATGCTAGTGTCTTGTGTTTTTGGTGTTTCCATATACCCCTGTGTGTTTCTTATTTATGTACGTGTGTTGTTCATTACTGTTTATGTTATTTTGTTACTTGCTACGACCCATCAAGTCATCTCCAAGTCCTGATGTCATGACGAATGGTGTCCCTTCGTGAACTCCCAGACGTTGTTTTGTTCCTCAGTTATTCCAGTGTCCTCCCAGTGGTTTCTTTGATGTCTCCTATTCACGTCATCCTGTCTTTTCCTCTCTGTGACCTTCCATCCTTCTGAGCATTACAGTTTATTGTAGTGAGTCTTAGGCTCCTTCTCCAAACATATATTCCAAAAGAATCACTTTCCTTGCTGTCCACTTTTTTATTGTCGACTACTCATATCTGTACAGAGCTGTGGGAAAGATCAAGGTTTTATGTATTTTTATTTCCTCAGTGTCGACAGTTTCACTGCCTGTAGTTACTTGCCTAATTTAATTTTAGTGGATTTTTCAAATTGTTCCATCCTTGCTTCAGCAGTGTAGGAGCCGCTTTTTGTTCTCGTGAATCCTAAATGTCTTTATTCCTGTTCTCACAAAGTCAGTAATATAATTTTTGAATCTTCTGTAATGCAGCACCTCTTTGTCACAGGAACCCGAGTGTATTATCGTGCAGGAAGATCTGTGTCACGACGCCTTGCAAACTGGAGCGCTACGACCCAGACAGGTAGGAGCAAACTTACGTTTCCAGACAGTTTTCTTCTTTCCTCTTCATAGCCATTTATATCTAATTTTAAGACGAGGTTTTGTAGTACTGACAAAACCTGACACTGGTTACGATGATACACACTAGCTCGTGCTAAAGTGTGTACTGCTGCTACTAGTAGGTGCGAGTGTCACATGCATGCAGATATTGGCTGCTCGACTTCAGAATGTGAAATGTAGCAATATTTACACAAATATTTATTTTACTCCTGTATAACTTCTAGGATTATTTTCAGTGACATCAAAATCCATAGTTTCTGACTTTGTATAAACCCAGACACGGAAAAAAAGAAGCTCAATCAGTTATATTTTCCTCTCTAGTATGTTTATTTTACTACTAGCTGTAAGATCTTACTAATATTTAAATAAAGTAAACTGACTTGTATACTTTGCATAGCCTAACATACAATTCAGGGTAACAGTGTGGTCAAAGCCAGGAGCACATTATATTTTTGCTGAAGCACAGTAATTGGGAGTGAAACACTCAGCACTTTCCCACTTCAACAAAGACATCGTCAAGTTGCTATGAATCAGAATCTCTAGCTGCAATGACAGTTCCGCTGCAATGACAGTTCCGAATAGTACCTGCACTTGTCGTACAGTATACAGGGTATATCAAAAAGAATCATCCTATTTGGCACTACTGTATTTCTGAAAATAATAAACATATACATTGAATTTTGTTTTTTGACGACCTCAAAAAGTTTTTTGTTTATATCTTTTCTAGGTGTTCAATACGCTCCGCTTGAGATGCACGGCATGTCAGTGAAGTATTAAAATTGCTCCCACACATGAAGCGACCATGTCGAGTAACGGCTTCCACAGCTGCTGTTATGCAATGTCTCATTTCACTCACTGTTGTTTGGTTATGGAGGCACATAAAGAAAGTCTTTTGTGTAAATCCTCATAAGAAATAATCGCGTGCCATCAGGATTGGTTACGTTGGAGTCCAGTAATGTAAGGCCAAATGGTTTGGTCCAATGCAGCCGATCCGTCGTTCACTAATCCTTTGACTTAAAAATTCCCACACTTCCAGATGCCAGTGTGGAGATGGCCCATCCTGTTGGTAAATGAAGTCATTCGAATCAGTCTCCGACTGCGGGAAAAGAAAGTTCTTAAGCATATTGAGATATGTGCTTCCTGTAACACTGTTCTCGGAAAAGAAAAATGGACCTTACACCTTTTCCTGCTAAGCTGCAAAACACACATCAAATTTTGGAGAGTCCCTCCTGTGTTGTACAACTTCATGTGGTTGTTCCATACTCCATATTCTCAAGTTACGACGGTTCACCATTCCATTTAAATCGAATGTTGCCTCGTCACTAAACACTAAGTGTGGAAGAAAACTGTCATTCTCCATCTTGCCAGTAATGAAATTACAGAACTCCACACGTTGTTGTTTGTTATCTACACGAAGAGCTTGCATTGCAGTAGCTGCATTTTATGTGATTTCATGTGTAAACATCAAGCAACACGTGCGAGACCGACATTGAGAGTATGTTGAGATGTCGATGTGCACAGTCAATGGATTTCAGTTGACTCCTCGTGAAACTACGTTGATGCATTCAACGTCTGTGTTAGACGCTCAGGGACTTCGATCTGTCTTTACACAAACAACCTGTTTCTCGGAATTGTTCATGCCATCATCTAATGCTCTGTATTACTGACACGCACTGCGCCAAATGTAGAACTTAAAATGCCTTTTGTTGTTCCGACACCATTTTTACTAGAACTGAAGTGGGCGCACACTGCCGACCTAGCAGGAACAGTGTAAAACTTGGTTACGTTGGAGTCCAGTAATGTAAGGCCAAATGGTTTGGTCCAATGCAGCCGATCCGTCGTTCCAGTAATGAAATTACAGAACTCCACACGTTGTTGTTTGTTAACTACACGAAGAGCTTGCATTGCAGTAGCTGCATTGTTCATGCACATATCTCAATTAACATAATAGTTTGATTTTTTAAAATCTGATGATTCTTTTTGATGCACCCTGTAGTACTACCTGACCCTCGAATCGCAGTTGCTTGCAGTAATCTGCATTTGTGGCAATATCCTTATAGAGAGAAATGAGGATCATTTATAGGAATAGAATTACTATTATATCTTGCCTCAGTGGTTTTGTAAATGTTGACTAAGTTCTTAGATGGACTTAACAATCATACAGTTTAGGAAATACAATTTTGTAATAAATTATGTGCCCAAAGATTTTTTAAAATAAACTAAAACAGTCCATCAAACAATGAAACTCCTGGATGGAATATAACAGTATTATGAAAAGGAAGGTTTCCACGCATGCCGAGTTGTAAATAGGCACAATAAAAAGACTGTCACAAATAACCTTTCGCCCTGCGAAGTCTTAGTCTGTTAGTAAAACAATCCATGTTAGGTACTGGAACCTTTCTTTAAAGAATTGTTCAATCTGGAAATTTGTCTTGATTTTTTTTTCCCTCCCTATCAGGAATAACTGAGATTGACAAATTTTTTAAAATGGCAGCTACTTGTGCCAACAGCTCTTCAATAACAAAAACTGGCAACAAATAATCAAATTATTTAAAAAAATTAATAATGTGTACATATAAATAATCTACCACTTGCGGAATATTTAAGATTGGGATCATTTATTAACTATCTTTCAGAACAGATTTGGTTTTTAGCATATAAAATCATTTAAATCAAAGCACGGTTCGTGAACCACATTTACATTTAAAGACAATTCCAACACATTGCACAATACCACGGTTCAAAATTATTCTTCTCGGTATGAAAAAATGCATGTATGATAATTACTGGTTGGTTCTGATTGATAATACGTCCCTGTGTTCGCTCATCAGTATTTCACAAAATTACCAGCAGAACACAGCGCATTGCCTTATCAGAACCAGTGAGCCACCAGCAGAAGCCGGGTGAGCCCAGGGCAAGACGTTATTCTGTCTTTAACAATGTGTGTGTGTGTGTGTGTGTGTGTGTGTGTGTGTGTGTGTGTGTGTGTGTGTGGTGACTGTCTCTCCTTACAGCTCACAATGCTGTCATTGGCCTGTCATGACTGGTTTATCAAAGCTTCATATTCAGCTCTTTTTGTTAGCAGTTATGTTAAGTAAACAAATCATAGAGGGGATAATTTCAATGGTTAAGGAACCTGTCTACATTTGATTAGTTTTCTTATAAAGCATGTGTAGAGCCCATTCATCTAGATTTTGGCATCAAGCCTTTGAACAACAAGAGATCCTTTGATAGTGTACCTAGCAAGTGAGGCTACCGCTGTGGGCACAAAATGGACACAGTGACGGGTGCAGTTTGTAGTTGACCAGATGAATGCTCGTGCTGTGATGTTGGGCAGCTTTACTAAAAGTAGCCATCAGTTGTTCAGTACCACTGCTGCAGTTGACACTAGGATAGCTCCAACTGGCATCATGCTGCATAATTAGAAGTTGAAGATTATTATGTATGTTGCTCAGCACCAGCACCAGAATCATTTTAGTATGCTGCGAAACGTCGAGGAGGACAGGAACATATCCAGTTTCGCATTTCTCTTGTAGCTGTGTGGCAAACACTGACCTGCCCTACCTTCTAAGCTTAGTAAACATACTACTGTCACAGCACGAGTGCCACACTGACACCTCACAGTGTGCATTCAGCGGCCGAGGCGGCTCTCCAGAGCTGACAGCCAGACCTGGGCACAGGTTGATTGTGAAAGCTGCGACTGCCAGCTGCTGCACGAACATCCCGTGAGGTGCTGACTTAGGTGACGGCAATGGAGCAGTACTGGTGATCGCGTTAAAGGTCTGTCCCACAAGCATAGAATGGCTACTCAGAAGTGCGATGTGTCAGTCGGGGTAATCGAGATCGGGTGTCACCGTCACATTGCCACAGCGTGCGTCAGACACGGTATAGGACAGTACGGCAGTAATTGGCTTCCATTTCCTCAGTATATGTGTGCAATAGGCCAGCAACTTCAGTACAAAACTTATTTTGCTACCCCCAAACAGTACAGTGGTGGTATAACTTAAAAGGCACACCACATGAAATATGCCAGGCTCCAGAGAGTAGCATATGGTTGTGTGTGCAGTAAACAAATGGTGTAAGCACAGGGGCTTCCCAGACACACCGTGACCAAACAACAAACCGCGCTGCTGCTGCGGTCGCAGGTTCGAATCCTGCCTCGGGCGTGGATGTGTGTGATGTCCTTCGGTTAGTTTGGTTCAAGTAGTTTTAAGTCTACGGGACTGATGACCTCAGATGTTACGTCCCATAGTGCTTAGAGCCACTTGAACCAAACAACTAAATAATAATGCAGTAAACAAGACAACATGGTCGCACACAATGCTGGGCCTTCCAGCCACATTTCCTTCTCCCCTCTGTTCAGCCAACGCCTGGAATATGTGCTGCACGTTCCCCCTTACAAACATACAGGAACAGTGTGTACCTTTACATCACTTCAGTGCATGCTGCAGGAGTGGGTGCCAAATGTATGTCCTTCTGTCTTCCTTGAAATCATCTATGGCTTTACCAGAGGCCACTCAGTGAATCCCACCACGTTTTCATCTACTAGGGTACAGCAGATTTCATTTCCTAACCCATCTGTTGGAGTCTGATATATCTCCCACAGCGTCAATATTGATAAGATATTTTTGCTAGTCATCCGCATTTCTCTACATTCGTAGCAAGCTGCTGTACACGTCCCCCCCCCCCCCCCCCTCCCGTCAGTTTTCTGACTCTAGCACCTGCAACCTACGTGCTCAGTTATTTTCTGGCTGTTTTTCAATCTGTCTCTTCCTCTACAGTGTTAGCTCTGTTTAGCTCTCTAGCACAATGGAAGTTTTAATAGATGTCCTATCATCCTATCCCTTGCTCTTATCAATATTTTCCATATATTCCTTTCCTTGCCAATTCTGTGGAGAGATCATCTCATTTATTACCTTAGCAGTCCACCTAATTTTCAACGTTCTTTGTAGCACCACAACTCAAATGCTTCCATTCTTCTCTTTCCCAGTTTTCCCATAGTTCATGTCTCACTACTTTAAAATGTTGTGCTCCAAACGAACAATTCCACCAATTTCTTCCTCACATTAACGCCCGTGTTTGATACTAGTAGACTTCTCTCGACCAGAAATGCCATTTTACCTGTGGTACTCTGTTTCTTGATGTACTCCTTGCTCCCACTGTCGGCGGTAGTTTTGCTGCGTGGGTAGCAGGACTTCTTAACTTCATTTACTTTGTGGTCATCAATCGTGAAGTTAAATTCATCACTGTTCTCATTTTTGCTACTTCCCATTACGTTTGTCTTCCTTTGATTTAATCTCGGTCCATATTCTGCATTCATTAGCCTGTTCATTCCATTCAGCATGCCGTGTAATTCTTCCTAACTTTCACCGAGGACAGCTATGTCATCAGTGGATCTTATCATTGATATCGTTTCATCTTGAGTTTCAATTCCACTCTTGAACCTTCCATTTATCGCCGTCATTGCTTCTTTGGTGTATAGATTGAACAGTAGGGGAAAAAGACTACGTCCCTGTCTTCCACACTTTTTAATCTGAGCACTCTGTTCTTGGTCTTACAGTCTCATTGTTCCCTCTTGGCTCTTGTACATTTTGAATGTTATGTGTGTTCTTACAGCTTACCCTTAATTTTCTGAGAGTTTCATACATCTTCACAAGTTAACACTGTTGAAAACATTTTCCAGGTTGACAGATCCTATGAACGTGCTTTGATTTTTCTTCAGTTGTGCTTCCATTATCAACAGTGACATCACAACTGCTTCTAGTGCTTTTACCTTCCCCAAAGTCAAATCAATTGACGCTTAACACGAGTTCAATTTTCTTTTCCATTCTTCTGTATATTATTCTTGTCAGCAACTTGGATGCATAAGCTATTAAGCTGATGATGTGATAATTATCGCACTTGTCAACTGTTGCAATCTTTAGAATGGTGTGGATAATCTTTTTCTGAAAGTCAGTTGGTATATTGCCAGACTCACATTCTACACACTAATGTCAATAGTTACTTTGTTATCACTTCTCCCAATCATTTTAGAAAATCTTACGGAATGTTGTATCTCCCTTTTGCCTTCATTGATATTAAATTTTCTGAAGCTCTGATTCTGATTCTAATACTAGACCACATATCTTCTCCATATCGACTCCTGTTTCTCCTTCTATTACGACATTAGCCAAGTCTTCCCCATCATACAGGCATTTCCTACTAACTGCTCTCTTCTGTGCATTTAACAGTTGTAGTCTTAATGTTATCTTCTGTGCTTTTAATTTCACCAAAGTATGTTCGGCTTTTCTATATGTTGAGTGCTCCCAACAACCATTTCCTTTCAGATTTCTTCTCTTCTTTGTGGTCATATTGCCTTAGCTTCTGTGTGCTTCCTATTTCTCATTTTTAAGTGACTTGTACATCTGTATTTCTGAATTTCCCTGAGCATTTATGTACTTTCTTCATTCATCAACTGAAGTATTTCTTCTGTTGCCCACGGTTTCTTTGCAATTAACTGCTTTCTACCTTTCCAGCCTCTGTGATTATTTGAAGAGATCTCCATTCCTCTTCAACTATGCTACCTCCTGAACTGTTCATTATGGTAGTATCTATAACCACAGAGACTCTTCATCACTTAGTACTACTATATCCCACTTCTTTGCACACCGATTCTTCCTAAGTGTCTTAAACTTCAGCCTACTCATCACTACTAAATTGTGATCTGCATCCGTATCTGCTTCTGTGTACACCTTACAGTCCAGTATCTGATTTCTGAATCTCTGCCTGAAGATGTTGATGGTATGTAACTGAAATCTTCACATATCTTGCATCCTTTTCCAAGTGTACTTCATCCTCTTGTGAGTCTCAAAGAGAGTATTCGCTATTGCTAGCTGAAGTTTATTGTACATCTCAACTAGTCATTCTTCTCTCTCATTCCTAGTACAAAGTCTGTCTTCTCCTGTAACCCTTTCTTTTACTCTTTCCCCTACAACTGCATTTTTGCCCCCCCCCCCCCCCCCCGACTATTAGATTTTCATCTCCCTTTACATACTGGATTAAGTGTTGAGTATCATCATATAGTTTTTCTATATGTTCATTGTCAACTTGTGATGTCGACATGTATACCTGAATTCTCATTGTCTGTGCTGTTGTTGGTTTCCTGTCTGTTGAGAAGAACCCTGTCACCGAACTGTTCACAGTAGCTCACTGTCTGCCCCACCTTCCTACTCATAATGAATCCTACTCCTGTTCCGCCATTCTCTGCTGCTGTGGGTATAACCCTATTCTCTTCTGGCCAGAAGTCCTTGCCTTCCTTCCATTTCACTTTAGTGACCACCACCGTTCCAGATCGAGCCTTAGCATTTCCCTTTTTTTATTATCTGGCTTTCCTACTGCATTCAAACTCCGTACGTTCAACGTCTTGACTCGTATAATGTCATCCTTTTGTTGGTTATTCAATCTTTTTCTCATGGTCACGTCACTCCTAGCAGTCTCCCCCAGGTATCCAAATATGCACTAGTCAGGAATCTCTAGCCAAGATCATCATGATATTTTGTCAGTTACCGGCCAGATCTCCTGTTGATGCACTTTGTGTGTCTAATGCGGTGGTTTCCATTGTCTTCTGCATCCTCATGCCTTTGATCATTGCTGATTCATCTGCCTTAAGTGGAAGCTTTCAAACTCAATGGTAAGAGAGTTCCCTGAACCTGTCTGCTCCTCCACCCACTTTTGACAAAGCTGTTGACTGAGTAATGGTGACGTCTTATGCTGGAAGTCTTCGGCTGCCAACGCTGACGATTTTTATTCAAAATGTAAGCGGTGACAGGCTTTGAACCCAGTACAGAGGACATTTTTGATTGCTAATTAAAGACGATACAGCTAGACCATGAAGTCCAAAGAGCAGGGTATGATTTCCAGTCAGATACCCCCCAGGGGGCTCACATTTCTTTCGTGAGTACGTGCATGGTGAGCACGGGGTGCCAAGCTAGTGCAGCCATCTTCTTTCCAGGGCTGCATTTCCTTGCCCTTCCCTCCTTTCCTCTCCTTGCTCCTTCCCCTTTGCCCTCTCCTCTCCCTCTCTTGGTGTCCTTGTTTGTTGGCCCCGCTATCTTCCTGGTTATGTTGGTTTTGTAATTTGTCTTTGTTGCATAATCACCTCATCCTTTTGGCATTCCCTGGTACCCCCTGGGGATTGACCTCCATTCTGTAGTGTGAGCCATTTGGGTAAGAACACCTTACCTAGTATCTCCTATGTGTGCCCTCCTAGTTCATTCCACCTGTTCTTTCATGTCGTCCTCTGATGCTAGGGTGCATAGCCTGCACGGTAGCCAGCCCGTGTGGTGGCGTCGCTAGTACCCTTTTGTTTGAGCTCCCTGAACACACAGGGATCACACATCTGATACCTGAGCTGTGACCATCTCAGGTAAGCCTAGCAGTGGTAGCTTGTCGTCCTGGAGAATCAGAACTCCAGGGAATGGCCACCGTGCCAGACAGCCCTTGCTGTGGCTGGGTGGTGCATGTGAGGAGAGCCCCTGATTGGAGTGGGTGGTATCAGGGAGGACAGTATCCAAATGAAATACATATGGGTCCAGAACTCAGGCCGTTCTTCTGCGGCCGTCTCCGCATGGAACTGATTATTTTAGTGCTGCTTCTCCTGTCCCTTGGGCGTTCCCTTCCTTGGCTACACCCTGGGAGGAGGGTCAGGCCCGTCGGCTAGGGGTGAAACCTTTTCCCCGCTATCTGGTTTGCACCAGGACTGATAGGGATACTTTCAGCAATGCCAAACCTTTATTTTTTGTGGAACATTGAAGACAAGTTTGTCGAAGTGGACTCCCTGAGCAAGATACGGTCGGGTTCGTTGCCGAACAAAACTGCTTCAGCTGCCCAGTCTGCGGCCCTTCGTGCCTGTAACCATCTTGGCACAATTCCTGTGTCCATTAGCTCCCACCAGTCTCTAAATATGGTACAAGGTGTGATTTTTCACAGGGACCTCATCCTTCAAACTGATGAGGAACTTCGGGACAATATCAGAAGTCAGGGTGTTAACTTTGTTCGGCGTGTTCAGAAGGGTCCTAAGACAATCGTGCGTTCCCTCTCCTGTGCGTGTTAATTGTCATGGCAATCATTCTCCACGTTCACCAGATTGCGCAGTATATAAGAAGGAAAAGAAGATACAGGAGTATAAGTCCCTTGGTCTCTTAACCTACACTGAGGCTCGTAAGAAGTATGCATGTCTTCACCCTGTGTCGATGACTAGTTCGCTTTAATTTCATCTTCACCCCTTCGTCCCCCCTTCCTTACCCCAGTCCCGAACCCCTGTCCTACTCCACTCCCCTGCGGCTGCCACACCCTCTCCTCCGGGCACTGCTCCTCCTCCCCAGCCGGAGAAGTGACCCACTTCTTCGCCGTCTGCTGGTCAAGGGCGCCCCTCCCGGGATATCCCTTTCTGGCACCTTCCAGGCCAAAATTCTGCTGCCATGCGACGACCGCGAGAACCACGGTCTGTCGGTCCCCAGGTTGCCCGATCTCTTTCTGTTCCCGATCTTGCTGCAGCTGGCTCCTTTATGCCACACAGTCCTCCTCGATCTCAAACAGAAAAGAAGTCCCGGGACAAGAAGCCTCAGATGTCACCAGAGGTCCCATCTTTAGCTTCGCAACCCAATTCTGACTTGTTGTTCATGGATGTCGCCCCCTCCTTGTCGGTGACGGTTGGTGACTGGCTTTAGCATGTTCAACCCCCATTTTTATCATTGTTCTATGGTTATCCAATGGAATTGTAATGGGTATTACCATTACCTACCGGAGTTGAAATGCCTTATTTCGTCTTACTCTGCAGCTTGTTTGGTTCTACAGGAATATCATTTTACTGATGATCACTCACTGATTCCCTGTGGGTTACGTGTTTTCTGTCGAAATCGGGTCGGCCCCAGGTGGGCCACTGGTGGAGTTTGTACATTGGTCCGTACAGATGTTGCTAGCACGTGGATTCCTCTTCAAACTGCATTGTAAGTGGTTGCTGTTAGGTTCCACCTGGACTCACAGGTCACGGTTTGCAATCTGTATCTCCCTCCTGACAGGACACCTACACCTGCTGACATAACAGCCCTTCTTCTGCAACTTGTTCCTCCCTTCCTCCTTTTGGGGCAGTGCATTTCCATCCAGACGAGGTCTTCTCATAGAGCAGTTTCTTGCAGACCACGACTTGTACCTCCTTATTGATGGCTCCCCTATTCATTTCAGTGCCAGTCGTGGTACCTTTTCTGCCATCGATCTTTCTTTTCCTTCTCCCTCCCTCTTCCCTTCATTACACTGGTCATCACATGACGACCTTTGTGATTGTGACCATTTCCCATTGATTCTTTCACTCCCTTCCCACTCCCCGATGGGAAGGCTACCTCGTTGGTCTTTCCAACGCTCTGATTGGCATCGATACACTGCACAGGTTGTTTTTTCTCCCTCTTTGTCGGGTTGTATTGATGATGTCCTACGTGACGTGTCTGACGCGATTGTTCGCACTGCTAGCCATTTGTTTGCAGTATTTTTTGAACTTCGCAAGGCTTATGACACGGCTTGACGCCATCACATGTTCCTTACAATTCATCAGTGGTGTCCACTGTTGTTCCTGTTGTATTGGTCGTTTAGTGTTTGGGTTGGTACTGTTCTTAGTTCTCCACAGACCCAGGAGACTGGCATCCCACAGGGTTCTGTATTGAGTATACTTCTTTTCCTCATTGCTATCGATAGACTTGTGGCCTCTGTCGGTCCTGAGGTCGCCCCTGCTCTGTATGTGTATGATTTCTGCATTTGGGTTAGTTCCTCTTCGATGGCCTCTGCAGAGCGGCAGCTCCAGGGAGCTATACGGCATGCCTCTGCATGGACCCTCTCACACAGGTTTCAATTCTCTCCTTTAAAATCGTGGGTGGTCCACTTCTGTCACCGTACTACGATCCACCCCATCCGGAGCTCTATCTCGATGCACAACGATTACCTGTGGTCCCACAGTTTCGTTTCCCGGGTAGTCTTTTCGACAACAAGCTCACTTGGCTGCCTCATATCATACTTCTGAAGGTAGGATGTTTCTGTAAACTCAGTTCTTCGCTTCCTTGCCCACAACTCTTGGGGAGTGGAAAGCTCCATCCTTCTCTGCCTTTATCGTGTTCTAGTGCTGTCTCGCTTGGACTATGTTGTCAAGGTTATGGTTCGGCTGCTCCTTCCACACTGTGCCTGCAGGATCCGGTCCACCATTGCAGTATCCGTTTGGCCATTGGTGCCTTCCCTACTAGCCCAGTTGATAGCCTCCTGTTTGAAGCTGGGATTCCCCCCCCCCCCCCACACACTGTGTTGTCTCCGCATCGGCCATACCAGACTGACACACGGTTTTCTTTTGCGTAATGAGCCACCCTCACTTCGTGGTCGTGTAGCCTTCCACTGAGTAACCCACATTTTGGTGGAATGCCCCCTTCTTTTGGCTCTGCGTACTAAGTACAGATTTCCTCGCACTTTACCTTTAATGTTGGCTGAGGATTTCTGGATAGTCGAACTGGTTGGTACTCAGTTTCCTCCAGGAAAGTGGTTTTTATTCTAAACTTTAAGGTTTTTAACCTCACTTTGGTGTTGGGGCATGGCGGTGAGGGCTGGGGTATCTCCCACTGTAAGCTGTGTCTGGAGATTCCCGACTCCCCTCCTTGGCCAAGATCCTTTTTTCTTCCCCCTTTTACTCTGTTTTTTTTTTTTTTCACTTTTTAGAATTTGTTAGTCTCCTTTTGCCATATGCACTTCTACATTCTAGCGGTTGAACGCTTTTAAATAGCAGGTGGTCTTGCCCTACTGCTTCAGAGGTGGGATATTTCCTGCCTCTAGCATAGCCATGGGGTCGCTCTCCTGCTGACTTTGCTCATTTTGTTTTTACCATTGACGACATGACTGCTGTTTTACATTTTTTAGCCTTTTCCCTTCTGTTGTTCTGACTTTTATGAGATGTCAAACTGTCTGAATGGACCACATTTGAAACAAGGGACTGATGACCTTGCTGTTTGGTCCCTTCAACCCTAATCAACCAATAACCATCCAGTCAGATATCCAGTACAGAAGATGATGTGAGCGGAGACAGTAATTCAGTCAGCACAGTACCGTGGTCACACAATGCTGGGCCTTACAATCACATTCTCGTCTCTGTTCAGCCATCACCCAGATTACGGGCCATGGTTTCCTTTCTACAAAACACACAGGTATGGTGTGCTCTGGTTACCTCACTGTACTGGATGCTGGAGGGGCAGGTGTCAAATGTCTACCCTTCTGCCACGGCTGCAATTCTCTCCGGCATTATCGGGGGCCACTCCAGTGAATCGCACGAGTTTCCTTGCACTAGGGTGTGGCAGATTACATTTCCTATCTGTCTAATTTGGTCTCTAGCATGTTCCACACCGTCAGTATTGGTGTGACGCTTAGATCCAAGTATTATTTGTTACTCTCTGTCTCTCAGATTCAAATGCTTCATATTAAGTCTTTCTTCTTCTTCTTCTTCTTCTTTTTTTTTTTATGTGTTACACTACTGGTAACACAACAATTTATAAACATTGTTCGTGAAACAATATTACCTATCCTGTGTAATCCATTTTTTATTCTAGCGGTAGCCTGTACTGGAATCTTCTGTCTGTTTTGTCCAGCTTAATTTAACATGAAAATTGATGTTTGAGGAAGAAGTACATAACCTCTGCTATCAAGAGACATTACATGCGTATATGGTTCTGTCTGCTTTAGTCAGAAGCAAATTTTGAAACAACTCTTCTGTAAGTTTTACAGTATAGCAGTATCTGTGACAGGCTTCATGTGTTTTTCATTGCACGAGGTTCGTTCAATAAGTAATGCCTTAAATTTTTTTAAATGCTATTAACATACATAGACAAATGTCCCTGTTGGTCCCTCCCATTTGATGTTTCAAACCGTTTTCGCAGATGGCAGAGCAGTAGTACAGCGTCAAAATGGCGTCTACACATGAGTTCCATTACAAGCAGTATGCTGTTATTGAGTTTTTGTGCGCAGGAAAAGAAACCGTTCAGTGCGTGGCAATGCTGCAGTTCTGCAGTTGATAGCACAGTTGGGCAACGGGTGAAGAAAGTTGCACACTCTGGAAATGCAGAAACAAGCTCCACGATCAGCCACACTTGGGACGTCCTGCCACAGCCGCTGCTCCAGACATGCTGAATTGTGTGGATGCCATTATTCGTGCTGACCGGTGCATCAAAACTTGACAATTGGCTCTACAGTTGTCGGTCAGAATTGGAAGTTCGTCTGCAATGATCAGGACCCTCTGCTATTCAGATAGTGGTGCTCACGATGAATTCGATTAACGCTCGCAGCGGGCTACACGATTCAAAGAAGGGCCATTTCATCTGAACTATTAGAGCGTTTTGAGACCGGCGGAGACGCCTTTCTCTCATGGATTGTTACGGGGGACGAAAGCTGGGAGCACCACTTTGTGGCAGAAACAAAAAGGCAGTCCATGGAGTGGCGTCACCCTGATTCGTTACAAAAGAAGAAATTAGAGACGAACCCCTCTGCCAGAAAAGTCACGGTGACAGTCTTCTGGGATTGTGATGGTGTCATTTCTGTGGGTGTGATGGGAAGAGGGTCAACCATCAATTCAGGGCCATATCAGAAGACTCACACGAGAACCGTTACCGACGTGTTCAATAAGACAAGAATCCAGCAGAAATCTTGCTCTATTACAATAATGCACGCCCACACACAAGTCAGAGAGCCCGGGAATGCATTGCCCCATCCACGATACAGTCCGGACCTGGCACCCTCGGACTTCCATCTCTTTGGGCCGCTTAAAGATTTTCTACTGGGAACACACTTTGAAGAGGAGGAGAGTGTCAGTCTTACAAGTGGACACGGGCAAGACGTGTCGATGTATGTCACCAAATTCTGACTCTTACATTATGAGGAAAAAGAAAGTGGGGCATTACTTAATGAATAAGTTGAAAACTGAACTTGACGGATTGTTTCCCCTATGTCCCCCCCCCCTCACCCCCCTGTTAGTGATATTCCACTTCCATACATTATGTTCCAAATAACCTCACAAGCGAGTCACAGCTAGCTGACTTCAACTGCTTCCAAAACTCTGCCCGGCAGTTGTGCTGTCAGTGCAGCACAGTCGCTGTCCCCTATGTTCGGGCTGTGGTTTGCGCCCCACTCTGAACAGTCGCCCCCTGTTTGCAGCGCGGGCCGTGGCTCCAGCAGTCCCAGCACCGCCACTCAGCCACTCGGCGACCCCGGACGCTCTCCTGCCGCGGCTGCCCGCCACACTCCGCCGCCTCCTGACGACGCGGCCGTCTCTCGCCTGCGGTGAGTGCTGCCGACTTGTACACTCATTGCCGCGTCAACCAAATGCTACACTAAAAACATCTAATTTAAGCATTTTTGAAATTTCCGGTAAAGCTGAGCTTACAGTTGTCAGGAAAAATTATTTCTTCATTTAATAGGTGTGTTTAATGTAACTGCTGCTGTTGATGGTGTTTACATATCTTAGAAATTAGTTCCGAAGGGAGTGGGTTTGGAGCTACGGTGTCAGTGCATTGCTATTCAACGAAACCTACACGTCGCGTGAATGAGTATACAGCTGTGTCCAAGTTCTCACACGGAACCTCTTGAGTGCGAGATCACAAATTCAGTCTTCAGTGAGGCTCATTGGATAGTATTAACAGTTGTGATGGGGATAAATATTAGCTGCTAATGTTTGATGATCTTCATGAGGAGGGCTACAGAAAGTGAGTGTCCAATACGTACAGATATAAACCTCCTATGAGACACACGTATTACACTTAACAAAATACACATCGTCGACATTAGAGAAATGTTCAGGACAGATAATTAACTTGAACAACGAGCACCAAATGAAGAACAGCGCGTCCCAGTGGTCACAAAGGTTTGCACCATCAAGATCGAAGGTGAACACTGTCGTGGACCTTACCGTGGAACTGGTCTTCCTTCGAGGTGCACGTTCAGATAATGCGATAATACGTTTTATAGGCACGACAAACAAAACATCTAGAGGCTGAATTTTCCAGTGGTACAAATCACAATGTCGCACTCCTTTCAGGAGGGATAGTTTGCTCTGAGGGAGTATGATTTTTATACGCAGACCAGGAACGACCAAAGAAACTTGCTTTAACCAGCCATTGGTCAGAAGCAGTGCTCATACTACAGCTGTAGTTCTCTTATGCCTATTTTCCTGCTCTCGTTTGCTTTGAGGTAACTATTACCTAGTGCCCTTGCAAGATGGCGCACACGAGAAAGAATCGTAGGGGGGGCAGAGTACCTCCAACTTCTCGCAGCACAATAAATAGATTTCCAACCAATTTACCGACCAGACTCACTCGACATAATTGTGTACTGCTGCGTTAAGGCATTGATATTACCAGAGTGAGATTTTCACTCTGCAGAGGAGTGTGCAGAATTTGGAAGGTAGGAGACGAGGTCGAGGTACTGGCGGAAGTAAAGCTGTGAGGACGGGGTGCGAGTCGTGTTTGGGTAGCTCATGGTAGAGCAGTTCTCAGTGAAAGGAAAAGTTCCCAAGTTAGTCTCGGTCCGGCACACAGTTTTAATCTGCACTGATAGTTAATCTTGATATACCTCTCCTGGAACTTACAATTCCCTCTTATCCCCTCTTTTAACCACTTTATCTTCAGATCGCGATGGTTGATGTTAAAAACAAATTCCTTACTGAATGATGGGACAAGTTTGTCTCATCTACAAACCTGCAGTTCACTGTGCATTGTCGAGTTAACGCTTTATTTGAAATTTCGTTACCTGATTTCTTTCCGTTTCGTAGCACTCTTTCAAACTATGCCAGTAGTATAGGCGTTGGTATGGGACACCACATGTTTTTGACTTGAAAATATTTCGGCGTGTTTTTGACTTGAAAATATTTCGGCGTGTTTTTGACTCGAAAATATTTCGGCGTGTTTTTGACTTGAAAATATTTCGGCGTGTTTTTGACTTGAAAATATTTCGGCGTGTTTTTGACTTGAAAATATTTCGGCGTGTTTTTGACTTGAAAATATTTCGGCGTGTTTTTGACTTCAAAATATTTCGACTTTTTTTCTGACAAAATATTTAGACGTGTTTTTGACTTGAAAATATTTCGACGTAGTTTTTTTTCTGGAGAAATATTTCGACGTGGTTTTTTTTCTGGAGAAATATTTCGACGTGGTTTTTTTTCTGGAGAAATATTTCGACGTGTTTTTTTTTTCTGGAGAAATATTTTGACGTGGTTTGTTTCTGAAGAAATATTTCGACGTTTTTTTTTTCCTGAAGAAATATTTCGACGTTGTTTTTTCTGAAAAAACGTTTCCACATATTTTTTTGAAAAAATATTTTTGTCTTATAAAATTTCCACTTAAATTTTCTGTTAAATATTTCCAATTTTCTTTTTAAAAATTCGCTGTTGGTCTTAACGAAAACTGTATCGACATTACTATTTTCATCATTTCCACATGTTTTACTCGTAAAAATATTTACTTAGTTTCTGCATGAGAATTTTCCGCATCTTCCCACTGCACATTTTAAAACATTTTGCGTGAAAGTGGTCGTCCCTTTGAACAAGTCTTTTTGCGCAGAGCAGAAGATGGCAGCCCCTGTTTGGCAGCCACTTTTTTTGGGAAACCTTGGCAATTTTAAGTAAGGGCAGCGGTATGGCACGAACCCGCATCTTTTAGACGGAAAGACGGCAGCCACCTTTCTGCAACGACATTTTGCGTCCACTTTCTTGAGATTTCCAGGCAGCGCTCAGTTGTTGCTCGGCAGGCACTTTTTCGTGGTCGCTGTTTAGCTACCACTTTCTTGCGAGCGCATTTTTGCAACGACTTTCTGCAACGACACGTGAAAATTTTAGAGGGTGTCCACCCTCGAAAATCAGACAGTTGTGATGTGCTTACAAGTCACCTCAATTATTTACTGGTTGATAGGTGTCTCTTCAGTTATCTCTATTTTATCATCCAGCAACAATCTGTACCAACAATCAGTATCATCAATGCATTCTGTAATCTCGCGGAAAGCATAGCTGTATTCTATTTATACATGTAGATTTTATTTCATTATTAAATAACACCCAGAGAAGTGTATCGGTTATTGTGTATTCTCTTCTAAAGCCATAAGCGTATCGTAGTTACAGTTAAATTCCTTACCTACAGCTGTACTTACAAAGTTCTTTGTTTTCTTGTGTGTTGTTATCATATCGTTGGTTATTATGACTTTGTCTTGTGATCCATGTACCAGCTCGGCCATTGTTTCCATATTCAAAACCTTTAGCACTACGGTAGTTAAGAGTGAAGCCTTGTAATTTTGGTAGTCTGTTTACCTCTGTACGTTTTGTATGCACAACTTTTTGGTCCTGTTCCTGTCCATTCAATACTGTGATCATCTTTACCAAACTCGTCAGTCGATTCACAAAGCGTGCAACCTGTTTCTACACCTGAGCATCGGGACACACCAGTGTTGAATTTGTATCTGTCCTGAGACGCCATGACCGGCCTCATTTGAACTCTTCTGTTGGGAGAGTTAATTTGGAGTTGGAACGGCTGCTTGGGTCGGGTGCGGGGGCTCATATTGGTGTGGTTCCTGCTGATTCTCTCAGTAGGTGGGACTATACCAGGCATGGCCTACATCTCAACAGGAAAGGGAAGGGGAAACTGGCTGGGGTAATAGCAGGAAATTTAAGGGGGGGAGGCACTGCCATGAATGGTAAAATACCAGTGGTTACAGGTGTTGGAGCAGCACCTTTTTTAGGATAGGTAAGACAGAAAGATGTCAAGTTCTACGAGAGGTCAGGATTGAAACAAATCTTCAGTTTAGGAAAGAAATTAAACAGCACAATTCTAGCACATTGGATCACCAATCACAGCTGTCAATTATAATTTTTCACCAATCACCAGAAATTTTATCTCCACCAAGTTGTATCTCAGTCCTAGGTAATTGCATTGATGAATTAAAGTCACCCAACCCAGTTGACATAATCTGCCTCTCTGAACACCATGTGACCACTGGTATAGCAACTAGGTCTAAGCACAATGAGAAACTCAGACAGGAGAGTACTGCAAATGTTAGAATAAGGAAAGGTTCTCATAAAAGTATAATTAAAAATAATGTAAGTATATTTCATCAAAATATTGGGAGTTTAAAGAATAAAATAGATGAGCTTCTGGTTTGCTTAGAAGATTTAGAAGCTGAGGCTGAAATAGATATACTATGCCTGTCTGAGCATCACATTGTTACTGATATGGATAAGGTAAATGTAAGTGGATATAAGCTCCCTGCACATGTAATGAGAGAAAATATGGAGAAAGGAGGAGTTGCCATATATGTCAAAAGTCATCATTGTGCAAAAAGTATAGAAACAAAAAAGTTTTGTGTAGAGAAACATATAGAAGCATGTGCCTGTGAGCTTAAATTAAATAAAGGCACATTTATAATTGTAACTGTATATAGGTCCCCATCAGGAAATTTTCATCTATTTCTGAAAAATTTGGACTCCTTGTTGTGCTATCTGTCAGACAGGGGGAAGCAAATTATTATTTGTGGGGACTTCAATGTAGATTCTCTGAAAGAGGGTAATAGAAAAAATGACCTTGAAGTATTACTCGGTTCTTTCAATTTGACACCCGTTATTGATTTTCCTACTCGGGTGGTAAAGGCTAGCAGCTCACTGATAGATAACTTCTTTATAGACCAAGATAAGTTTAACCAGATAAATGCTCAGCCTGTTGAGAATGGTCTTTCTGATCATGGTGCACAGCTAGTTACAATATGTGACATAGCTCCATTCAGCAATACTAAACAGTCCTCCAAAGTAGTACGTTCAGTCAACAATTTAACAATTGCAAATTTCAGGGAAAGCCTACAGCAGTTAGACTGGGATGAGGTGTACTGTGAACCTGATGCCAATTTAAAATATAATTTATTTCATGACATTTTTGTAAATGCATTTGAAAACTGCTTCCCCAAGAAAATAGTTAAATATACTCGTAAGAAACCTTGTAACAAACCATGGCTTACTAAGGGTATAAAAATATCTTGTAACCGGAAAAGGGAAATGTATCTGACAGCAAGAAAGAGTAGTGACCCAGAAACTATCAAACATTATAAAAACTACTGTGTTATATTAAGAAAAGTTATTAAAAAATCCAGAAGTATGTGTATCATGTCTGAAATCAGCAACTCTGATAATAAAATTAAAACAATTTGGAATATTATTAAAAGAGAAACAGGTCAACCAAGAGCACAGGAAGACAGTATTACCATCAAATTGAATGAAAACTTTACGAACAAAAAGGCAGAAGTGGAAAATATTTTTAATAATCATTTTCTAAATGTTGTGGATATAGTAGGATCCAGGTGTTCATTAGAAGATGCTAGGCTGTTAATGGAAGAGGCCATACCTATGCAATTTGATACAATTGAAATCTCACCCACTTCTCCCTCTGAAATTAGGAAAATAATAAACTTGCTTAAAAGCAAAAACTCACATGGAATTGACGGCATTTCCAGCAAAATACTAAAAGCTTGTTCTCAACCACCTGTTCTCAGCCACCTGTGTAATAGCTCTCTGGAACAGGGCATTTTCCCTGATAGACTGAAATATGCTATTGTTATACCTTTGCATAAAAAGGGGGATAGATCTGATGTCAACAATTACCGTCCAATATCCCTTCTAACAGCTTTATCCAAAATTTTTGAGAAAGTAATGTATTCAAGAGTAGCTTCACATATCTGTAACAAACAAGTACTAACAAAATGTCAGTTTGGTTTCCAGAAAGGTTTTTCAACAGAAAATGCCATGTATGCTTTCACCAATCAAATTTTGAATGATCTGAATAACCGAACACCACCCATTGGGATTTTTTGTGATCTCTCAAAGGCTTTTGATTGTGTAAATCATGAAATTCTGCTAGACAAGCTCAAGTACTGTGGCATGAGTGGGACAGTGCACAAATGGTTTAATTCGTACCCAACTGGAAGAGTGCAGAAAGTTGAAATAAGTAGTTCTCATAATATGCAAAGATCAGCACATTTCTCAAACTGGGGAACTATCAAGAATGGGGTTCCACAAGTGTCAGTCTTGGGTCCTTTGCTGTTCTTAATATATATTAATGACTTGCCATTCTATATTCATGAAGAGGCAAAGTTAGTTCTCTTTACTGATGATACAAGTATAGTAATCACACCTGACAAACAAGACTTAACTGATGAAATTGTCAATACTGTCTTTCAGAAAATTACTAAGTGGTTCCTTGTAAACGGACTCTCACTGAATTTTGATAAGACACAGTACACACAGTTCCGTACAGTGAATGGTATGACACCATTGATAAATATAGACCTTAATCAGAAGCATATAGCTAAGGTAGAATATTCCAAAATTTTAGGTGTGTCCATTGATGAGAGATTAAATTGGAAGAAACACATTGATGATCTGCTGAAACGTTTGAGTTCAGCTACTTATGCAATAAGGGTCATTGCAAATTTTGGTGATAAACATCTTAGTAAATTAGCTTACTACGCCTATTTTCACTCGTTGCTTTCATATGGCATCATATTTTGGGGTAATTCATCACTGAGGAATAAAGTATTTATTGCACAAAAGCGTGTAATCAGAATAATAGCTGGAGTCCACCCAAGATCATCCTGCAGACATTTATTTAAGGATCTAGGGATATTCACAGTAGCTTCTCAGTATATATACTCTCTTATGAAATTTGTTATTAACAACCAAACACAATTCAAAAGTAATAGCAGTGTGCATAACTACAATACTAGGAGAAAGGATGATCTTCACTACTCAAGATTAAATCTAACTTTGGCACAGAAAGGGGTGAATTATACTGGCACAAAAGTCTTTGGTCACTTACCAAATAGTATCAAAAGTCTGACAGATAACCAACAAGTATTTAAGAAGAAATTAAAAGAATTTCTGAATGACAACTCCTTCTACTCCATAGAGGAATTTTTAGATTTAAATTTAAAAAAAATATTAATAAAAAAATAAGAAATAAAAAAAATAAAAATAAAAAAACAAAAATTGAAAAAGTTGTTATATTAACTTAAGTATGTTGTTAAATTAACTTAATTATGTCTTGTATTGGAAAATTTGACTCGTTCCACATCATTACGAAATATCGTATTCATGATCCATGGAACTAGTATTAATCTAATCTAATCTACAGTATTCGTACCATCGTCGATGTAAACAACAGTGTCTGTGTCGTAGGACACTATTTTATCACCTAATCTATCGAGCATATCGTACGGCCTCATTCTAGTGTTGGAAGAGGTGAAGGTGGACACAAATAGGTTGGTACTTGTACGATCTTAGACATTGTACTGATATATAACTTCGATTACACAGGTCTGATTTCAGGAAAATTAGTGAAAAAATTCCATCAGGTACAGTTGTTTCAGAAACAGCTTCTCTAGTTTGAGCTTTTTTCGATATCTCAGCACTCTAGTGAGTTTGAATTTTGGTTTTTAGGGTCTCCGTAAACTGTTACTTAGCCATTTTTATACTAGATGTACGCAAAATAAAAGAGTAATCAGGAGAAACCAGCAGTATTTTCATGTCAGTGCCTGTCTGCTGCGCTGCCCCTTCCCCCGCCATCACCGAGCAGTGAGCTTCTGCTGTTGTCCTCCAGTTCACAGTACCTCTTCACTCTGTGCTGTTCACGTGTTGTTGTTGTTGGTGGTGCTTTAAACTAGTGACTGTTTCCTTGTGCTGTGAAGTTGTTCTATGGACAGTGGCTACCAGAGGATATATAAATTCGCCACATCGCTTGTGCTACATTTGTGGTAACTATACCGTTAAAAAGCAACAAGAAACATTTCCGATTTTGTTGAAAAGGTATATTTCGCCTATCTTGGTATAAAGTTAGATGATCAAGATAAGCCTTGGGCCCCACACAGTTTGTCCAGTGTGTGTTGAAGAACTGAGGCAATGGTTTCAACGTAAAAAGCAGTCCGTACATTGTGGAATACCAATGGTTTGGAGGAGCCCAAAAATCATAGTGAAGACTGCTATTTTGTTCTTGCAGTGCAAGAAGACAGAGATAGCAATGATTCTGGCACAACTGATCCCATTCCGTTCTCACAAACTGAACTGAACGATTTAGACCTAGGCCTTTCTATAAAATCGGCAGACGTTTTAGGATCTAGATTGAAAGATAAACATATATTGGCACCAGGTAGATCCTTTTCTTTGTATCGATCGAGGGAAAAAGAGTTTGTATCTTTCTTCCCTCTAGAAGGTGACATGGTGTTTTGCAGTGATGTTCCCCCTGGACTTATGGCACGTTTCAAAATAGAATATGCTCCTGATGAGTGGAGACTTTTTATTGATTCTTCAAAACAAAAAAAAAAGCCTTAAAGCAGTACTTCCACACAACGGCAATAAGTACGCTTCTATACCAGTTGGACACTCGGTTTACTTAAAACAATGTTACGCAGGTCTTGAACTGGCTTCAAGCAAACACTGCTATTCAGACCACAAATGGACATTACGTGCTGATTTAAAAGTGATTTCAATGCCGTTTGGTCAGCAAAGGGCTATACAAAGTTCCCTTGCTTTCTCTTTGAATGGGAAAGTAGAGATAGAAAGCAACACTACATCAAAAAAGGTTGGCCCTTCAGAAAAACCTTACAAGTAAGGGTTAAGAACGCTGATAGGAAAAGCCTTGTGGATCCCAAAAAGGTGTTACTTCCACCACTTCACATTAAGTTGGGACTGATGAAACAATTTAAGACATTGCCGAAAGAAGGGGAATGCTTCAGATAGCTTTGTGGAGAGTTTCCTGGCTCATCCGAGGCAAAGCTAAAGGAAGGAATCTGTCGGACCAGACATTAGGAAACTAATGACAGATCCCAAGTTTGTGGACAAAATGGAAACATAAGAAAAGACAGCATGGACATCTTTTAAATTAGGTGTTACAGGTTTCCTATGAAACATGAGAGATCCAAAGTAAAAGACAATAGTCGCAGACATGCTCGACAACTTTAAGAAGAGGGCTGTAACGTGAGCTTTAAAGTTCATTTTCTCCACTCGCGTCTTGACTACTTCCCTGCAAACCTTGGTGATGTAAGTGAAGAGTAGGGCGAAAGATTCCATCAAGACATCCAAGGAATGGAAAGAATATATCAAGGAAGATTGAACGTCAACATGATAGCGGACTACTACTGGATGATAAAAAGTAAATGATCCTCAATGAGCCCACAGCTGGAGAAGCAATAAGAGGAGCTTTGACAGAAAGCGAAAGCGTTATTATAATGACTTGTGAGATTAAAGAGAAGTGGAAGTGTGCGGGAAATATAGTTTAGAACTTACTTATAAATAAAATAAAATTTTATTGTTACTATATCTAAAAATACTCCTTTTTTGTGAGAAAACCTGACTCGACAGAAAAAAATTGGATTGCATTTTTTAAATTGTCGTTGAAAAGTACATCTGTCAGTTATCAAATTTCAAGCAACTTCCAAAAAATATTTTTTTTCAGACCTGTGTTATTTCTTCATTGATCGGTATGATGTTAGTTGTCTCCCTTTTATTTTGTGTAAGAGCTCGTACCATTGCTCAATGTTGTCTATAAATTCTGTTTGTGACAAGTTCTGTCTCTGTCCGAATTTTCCCCAGAGGGAATTGTATATTTTGGCCACAGCCCGCTTGCCATCGTTCGGTTCAGTATTGTTAATGTTGTGCATGATGTCTTGCTTTCCCTCGATAGTTCGACCGTATTCCTCTTTAGACTTCTAATTACCTTCCCAAGGACTAGTTTCCAGTTTGACCTTCATGAAGGTTTTAATGTAGTTTGTGAACAGTCAATTACTTTCCCATTCAAAGTGCCACACCTCGTAAATTTCCTGTATTGTGCAGCCTTCTCGATGGCTTTGTTAAGCTCTATAGTTGTCAAAGTTCGTACAAATGCTCGCTCATAGTCACTATGGTTGCAACTACTATCAGGCTTTTCTTCTACACTTTTCGAATGTAGAGCAAACAAAAGCTGTTCCTGCTCAACTGGAAGCACAGAGTGGTACAAGCCGTGAAGCACATGCACTTTGCATTTAACGAAACGAAATCATTCGTCGTCATATTTTTGTGGCCTCAGTATCTGTATGGGATGACCAACAGATAATCGTCGTAAAACATCGCTGTCGGATATAGCCTGCCCATGTCTATATATCGCAGCTTCTTGCCTGAAACCTTGAATTTAGCAGCGTTTGTTCTTGCGCCGAAAAAGACATCTCTAGGGTTCAGGGGTTGTATGACATTTACATTCTCTTTTGAATTATTCCACTTACAGCTCCATATTTCGACACAGTTACAACCGGCGTTCCTCGACTTCTGTGTGAGGTCTAAGAGATCCATGGTTTCATTGTTGACCGTTGTCGATAGTATTGGGCGAATAACACACTGGACAGCCGTGCCAGAAGCAATTGTGATATTGGTAAACTGTTTTTGTGTTTGCGTTCTAGCTGTCAACATTTGCGCCACATTTTGTAACTTCTCCACCGTTCAATGCATTTTGTACATTAGGAAACGAATTTTACCACACAATTTACTCTTTGCTGAACATTTCCTTCTTTTGATGTTTGACTGCAGCAAGTAGGTTCAATGTATTCTGACCTGTAAATACAAACACCAGACATTATTATGTACTGGAAAGGATCAATGTTTCTCATTTCCAGGAAATATCTCCTAAATTCAAGACAGCTGCGGCGCAATATGTCGTCAGGATGGAAATATTCGGAAAATCCCTTCTGGAAGTCAAACGTAATTTTCACCCACTTTCTGAGCGTGCCATTCTAAGAATGCTTTTCTAGCCTTACATATCACAATGTCAACACCGTAGTACTTGTTTGCTGGAAGTCGCCCTACGTAATTTTGATTTGATTATTGAAGAAGTGTGGAAAGTAACCTTTTTTCAGCTCTTTCAGACTGAATGTCTTGGAAAACGTCGCGATTTCCTTGGATACCATATTTACTGGGATCTAACCCGTACTTTTTTTCCTGTTTTTGTAATTCAAAAAACCGCCTGCGGCTTAGAATCGAGTGCAAAGTAAGCGGAAGTTCTGAAAAATATTTGTAGGTGCCGCCACAACTAACTTCTGCCGTCAAATATATGTAGCGCTACACAGGCATGCTTTGCAGGCACAAAGATGAATACTGGCGCCAAAACCTGTGCGTCCGTAAATAAATTAAAAGAAAAGGTAGAAGAATGTAAAAATTATGCGATGTATTCTTTTGTGTTTGCTGCTGTCTCATTTAAATTTTGTCTGCCTAATAAACTACGAAACTCGAGTGAGACAACAGCAAATGTGGAAGAATATACATATCATGTCATTTTTATATTCGTATTATTCTTACGTTGAATAGTGATAATGAGAAATGAAGCGCAGCAACTGACTAGATTTTTAAATCTAAGATGACTTTAATTTCTGTGCAGAATGTGATGCACTAAAGAGGCGTGTGCAAAGATTTTCAGACGGAGAAAAATTTTCGCTAGACTCTAGTTCAGAACATCTTCTCTCATACGCTGTCTATTATTTGGTTCTTGTTGGTCATTATCAAACAAAGCAGCAGTGTAATTGACAGCAAATAGCAGTCCCTTGCCAGTGTTTCCCTTATGAGACAATATTTTTTTTTTTTTTTTTTTTTTTTTTTTTTTTTTTTTTTTATTGTAAGCCACGGTAGCGCGTATAAAAGCAAGCCATGCTGCAAGCGGGGACTGGTTGTAAACACTCATTGTCAGTATGCGACAAACAATGCATGACACAGTACAGTAATGCATTTTCAGCTTAGAGTGACTTAAACACTTATAACAAAGAGAACAGCACTCATCAGATCAAAGCAAAATACGCAATCGATTGAAACCAGACGAAGCACGTGAGAAAGGAAGGGTACCCGTGTAATGCCTGACACACAGCAATGAATGTTTATAGAACATAGTTGCCTGGAGATAGCAGCGATTGCTTGTACATGATTACTTACTGATATAGCTTTACAGTGTAAATTGCCCTGAAGATGACCCCCATTGCGGGTTGAAACCGGTTGGCGACAAAATAAATAATGTGGCTGTCATTTTGATTAATTGACATAGAAATGGCTACTTGATAAAGTTTAACTGTTAAGCTTACGACTCGGACCAAACTACTGTAGCTGTATCTTCATCCATTCGACCTAAATTGTCTTTCACGTTAGAGTGGTCTAAAACTTTTCTCTCCCCTTGATTTTAGAACCTCAAATTTCAGGTGCAGCTTAGATTCGGAAATTTTTTTTTTCCGTTTATTTAGTCTCATTTTTCGAGTGCGGCTTAGATTAGATTCGAGTGAATACGGTAAGGTTTATGCTGTCAGTTATTCTGAGCCTTAGGGAAGGTATTTTTAGCACTATAATTTTCGTTCCTTAGTAAATGGTTTTAATATTAATTCCGTTATTTACACAATACTGTACAATAAAGTACGTATCATCAGTTTGTGTATTGTGTGCTATACACGTATAGCCCCTCTTACTCTGTGACAGCAACCATTCGCAAAGTTCATTGTTCCTAAATTCGTATGTTTCCTTTGAAATCATGCACAGCCACAAAGTTTGGCGTGTGTATGCCTGTATCTTGTTCTGTTTCGAAATCGGGAAAGTAGTACCTCTCTTTGTAAGTGCATTTTTAAATTTTTTAGTGCCACTCCCATTGCAAGTATATTTGTTATTGCAGTAACCACCACTTCTTTTTCTCCTTTGCATGTAGCATTTGTTTTCACTTACCTTCACATGCTCATCAGCGCAATTTTGGCAATCAGAGAAGCCAGAGTAGTCTGCCGAGGCTGCTTCTGCGTTATTTTTTTACATTTTTCGCACTCGAAAATCTTTTCACATGCTCACTTGTGATTACCCATACACTCTTTACCAAAACAATACAGTAGAGTCTCGATAGTGCGAGTTCCCAATAATCCGAGCCTCTTTAATAAAAAAGAAAAAAAATGGAGGTTGCAATGATCTACTTTCTTTTCTTCACTGACATGATAAATAATGAAAGGGAGAGTACAGGTCAGTGACAAAGCAGTCGACAATGCAACCAACACCGACGGTTAGCTCGCTGCCCTGTTGCACAAACGTCTGTCGTCAGTATGGCACGAAATACCCCGGCTGCTGTCGATCAAAACTGGGGAGTTCAGATGCCGCTGTAGTTCCCAGTACCTGTACTGTACAGTGTGTTCCGTTGTACACTTTACAAAGATGAGTGCTGTAACAAAAAAAGAGAAAATTTGTGCCTTTGCATCTAAGATTAGAAGCACTAAGGAGAAACAATAAAAAAACTTGCTCTCAGATATGGGGTAGCTGAAGTTAATGGTTGCTGACCGGCCAAGAAAGACTTAAAATTGGAGCAGTTTTCTTCACAGAAGTGCTGACATGAATCTCAGTCGAAGTATAAAGATGTCACTGCAAAAAAACAAGTGCGTCATTGTTCATGAGGTTTACCCAACAGAGACAGAAGGGTCCTCTGATTTCTGGCCCAATCTTGCAAGAAAAAGGTTTGTTTTTCAGAAACCAGCTGCAGGAAGGAGATAAGTTCGCTGCTAGTGTGGGTTTGCTCGACAAGTGGAAGAAAAGGTATGGAGTGCGTCAACTAGACGTATGTGGAGGAAAAACTCTCCGGTGACGCTCAGGCCGTTCCAAAATTTATCGTAGAGTTTAAAAAAGTCATAACTGACGAAACTGGGCTAAATTTGAAAATGTTACCAGCGAGAACACTTGCTTCTCGTAGCTCCTGGGCACTAAAAAAGCAAAGAGCGGCTCTCAGTTATGGTAGCTTCAAATGCAACTGAAAACCACAAACTAAAACTAGTTGTGATTGGGAAGTTTGCCAAGCCAAGAGCATCCAAGACTGTATCCATCTCGGCTCTTCCGGTTGAGTAATGCCTGGATGAATCAGGAAATCTTCAAGAACTGGTTTTTTAACTCATTTGTACCTGACTGCAAGAATTTTTTAAAAGGAAGGGGACTGCCATGCAAAGCAATTTCGCTCACGGATACTGCGTCCTCATATCCGAGTGCAGGAGAACTGCAGTGCGACGATATCCGCGCCTTGTTTTTCCCACCAAACGTCACCTGCCCCATTCAGCCCACGGATCAGGGCGTTCTGGAATGTCTAAAAAAAAGTATCGACGGCGATTGCTACAGTCAATGTTGCATTCCGAAGACAACGAAAGCATTGTAGGAGCTTTGAAGAAAGTGACTTTGAAGGATGTCGTGTACTGGATTAGCGAATCTTGGAGCGAAATAGTCACACAATTTATAAGTCGTAGAGGAAAATTCTATAGGAAAGTATGCTAGACACAGAAACTGAAAATTCAGCAGATGGGGACGATCAGCCACTGTGTAATTTAATCAGTGGATTGCCAGGGTGTGAAGAGGTGGAAGGAGGCGAGTGGTTAAATCCGGACCAACAGTTGGAAGTGACAGACTCTTCTGTAATTGACACGGCTAACATTCGACGGCAGTGCGAGGGTGACGAGGCAGCGGCTGCACCGGTGGTGAGTCACACGGATGGCTGCGCTGCCCTCGAGGCCGCCATGTGCTCCGTGGAACAGCAGCCTGAGGCGACACCGGTGGCGTCACTCTGCCGCGAGCGAACGTCGCACACACTTCGCTATTACTTGGCTAAATAAATAATTATTGTTATTCTGCCAATGCAAATACGTGTGTAAATATTTTATTTTAATAAAGTTCAAATTTGAGTTGTATTACTTACAATATTATAATATTTCTTTCTCCCATTTAAATTTCGATCGTCAGAGTTTTTGATAGTTCGAGGTGGTTCCGGTCCCGTTTACCTTGAACTATCGAGACTCTACTGTGTGTGTTGCACTTTCTGCATTAAATCCTTGGCTGTTTACGTTCATGCTTTGGTCTTACCACGCAAGTTGCACACATTTCCTTTATCTGTTTTGCAGAAGTATTTGTCCTTCTGATTGCAGGATTCATCACACGTCTTGCAATAGACATTCTGCCTAAAAAACTCTTCATATTTTTGATGCTATTGTGGTGGTCATTATTTAAGCACAAATAGTGTTGCTCCCTTTTCGCCGCCAGAGGAATGCATAACTGTGCTAAAATTGACAGCTGAAACAACTTTAATCTGAACATTCAAAAAAAGCTGCTGCATCGTTGATATCGTCCAGACTGAAACATTCTTCAAAGTTCTTTGAGTCTCGCTCACAACTCTTTTGCTAATTCTTCCTGTGGAGCTCTCCCTTTCCTAGTGTAGAGAGCGTCATTATATGTCAGTTCCTTGCACAAGTGTGTTTCTAGTGATCATTGCTCGAGGACCGCACAGGCTATCGTTGTTGGTTATTTTGTTTATACTTGTCTTGCCAATTATATCTTTAGTAATATTTACTATTTTTGTTTCCCTTTGAACTTTTACCTCGACCTATATCGTAGACCTCAAAGTAAAATTTGGTGTTGTTTGTGTTTACATTTTCATTGGATCATTGGATGTTATTATTATTTCAATCTGGTCAAGAGCTGTGAAGCGTTGCCTTTTAAATTCCTTTTCGATGAAATTGCATGATTAAAATCATTTTCAGCAACTGTTTTCATTTTGTCCCCTTACTTGTAATCGGGCAATTTTCTTACTGCATTTATAGCTGCGTGTATAGCCTTTCTGACAGCTTTCATTTGTTACATGGGATTGCCTTTCTTTGAGTCTTTCTCACTCATGTTGTTTCTTTCCATATCTATCCTAACTTCTTGAGTCCAGGCTATTGTTGACTTCTTGTCCCGAAGATATCTAAAAATCTGTTTGGTTAACCTGTTGCTGTTCATTCTCTGTAAGTGTCCAAAAAATAGCAGTCGCCTCTTTTGTCGTGTTCCATTTATGTTTCCAATGTTGCGATAAACTTCTTCATTACTTCTTAATTTCATACCTCTGTATTTTTTGGTGCCCAAATATTTTTCGAATTTCTTTCTAGGACTTCAATTTTGTATACTTTGTAGTTCAGTACTAAACATTCATTTCCATAAAGAAACTCTGGTTTTACTATAGTGTTGTAGTGCCGTATCTTTAAATTGTTAGACAGGCACCTTTTGTTGCAGATATTCCTTGTTATTTCACAAGTGCTCTCCATTTTATGTACTCTTTCTTCTAAAACAAATTTTTCTAAGCCATTTTGTTGCATAATTCCTCAAATATTTAAATTTATTTACCATCTTTATCTGCTGCTAGGGATTCCAGAGCATTTTTTATATTTGTCATAAAGTTTTTCTGGATATTCAACCTGCTTTGTTGGCTATTTCTTCCAAGAGACTGATTTGTAATCCAGAATTTGTTAGATTTTCAAAAAGAATGGCAAAATCATTCGCAAATGCTAAGCAATGAATTTCAATGCCTTTGGTTTTAGTTCCCAGTCTGATCGGTGATGGCTTCTGCTCTTTCAGTTTTTGTTTCCACTCTCTTACTGTTTTCTCTAGTGCACAGTTAAGGAGAGTGGAAACAAGCCATTACCTTGCCTTCCACCTGTTTTTATGTCGAATGCCTTCGATATATCACCCCGAAAATTTACTTTTGTTGTGGTGTTTGTGAGCGTTTCAACGAATAAGGTTTGCTGATTTAGATTTGATGGCAAATTCTCTGTTCACTCTTCATCAAGTGTTGCCCTATCAATCGAGTCAAATGCATTTTTAAAATATACAAATGTTACAACTATATCTTTGGACTTTGTAAATCTTTGACGAATTACGGACTGTAGGTTGAAAATCTGTTCTGAGCAAAATGTGCCCTTTCTAAAACCACTGTCATACTCTCCCAAATGGTTACAAAGTGTTGCTCCTTCCATGTTTAATAGTAGTGTTGAAAATTTTGTTACACATTATATATTTTTTTAATCCGTGTTTCTGCTAATTCAGTTTTAGTGACACTGTTTGTGCGCACGAACCGCTGCGAAGCATTCCCTGTTCTAATCTGTGGCACACTAAGGGAAGCAGGATGTCGCAGCGTTGTCAGCAGCTGGTCTCTTCCGTCAACACATGTCGCCGAGGTTTGCGCCTTGTAAATTACTGCAGTACATGTTTTGCTTTACTCGTTACGGAAATGCAGATGGGACGGTCATGCCAGCAGAAAATTAGAGAGAAGTGAAGTTAGCGTTTAGTCTCTTCAAACGAGCTGCAACTATCTGGCAAAAACCACACATTTCATGCGAGAAATAAGGTGACTGTCGGTGCTTTCAGAAAGTGCTGCATTGCCGCACCAACCGTACGTACAAGCTGCAAATGCTTGACCTCGCTCCCTGGTCTGCCTCAGGCTAGCGAGTCGCCACTGTTCCTGTGTTCTGCCCCCCCTCCCCCTCCCCAGTTAAAGACGGGCGACAGGTGCAAGAAGGAGCAGCTCCCATCACGTCGCGGATCGTCGAGAGAAAAAGAAAAAAATCCCTACGGGGTTTCCTTCACGTGGCACCGAAGGTTTCGCCCTTTTTGCATCAACAATTTTAATGGCTCTCGACACATTAAAAAATTCTGCTAACAACTTAGCCTCATGGAGATATTTGATATCGTTATCCAGTTCGTCTCTGGTGTAGTCATCATCCTCGATATTGAAATAGTTCATGTGGTAGTCGATGATCAAGTTTTCCTTCATTCTTTGGTACAAATTTATCGAATTTGCATTGTACTCAACCCTCGGCATTTCTTCACTATTTGGGTGTTTGACCATGATGCTTTTGCAAATTTCTTCTCTACACTCTGATGACACGGTAAGTGTAATCGCAGTCATCGTGAAATAATTTCGAGAGTATGAACATGTTTCAAATTTTCATTTTTAGGGACAAGATGAGGTAGTAATTGATGTAAATTCTGAATGTGCTCGTCACTAATACTGCTCAAACTTTCGAAGTGAATTATGTGGCCTCGATACATCTCTTTAACTCTTCACTCACTGTGTTTTCTAAGGGCAGGCGTACACGGAAGACTTACTGTCGCGCAACCATTCCGTCTTTGTTGCTTTATTGTTGCTTCTGCTTTTGAGAGCTCGCACACGATGCGCAACTGTTTCCTGACAGCGGACCCGTTTTCAAGGGTTTCTGTAGTGTAGTCGAACAGTGGTCAGGGAGGGATTGTTTTGAGACTGCAGTGGTTTGTGCTGTCATCATTCGACAAAGGTCAAAACGGAAAAGGAATTACTGGATTCGCCAACTTACGTCTGAAAGACTAAAGGAAGGGAAATTCACTGAAATCCTTCAGTTCCGCACGAGTGTAACGTCATTTGACGAGCTAGTCCCAAATCTGGGGCCTGCCATCGCCTACCGAAATACAAATACACGCCTCCTACCAAAATACAAATACACGACAGGTGATTCCACCCGAAGAGGGGCTCAGTGTTAAGTTACGGTAGGTTGCATTAAATTACACATTTTTATTTAGCTTGATATTTATTAAATCCAGCAATCCAGTTAGTAACAGTAATCATTACATTTTGTATAAAACAGGGATCCCCAAACTGTTTTGGACAAGTGACCCTTTTTCCAAAATGAAATGTTACCTCAGACCCCCATGGCCAAATTACTTACTTTTAAGATCAACCCCCTTATTCATAATGGTCAGCTAACTTAAAACAGCTGCTACAGAGTGTTATTTTTCATTCTGACTTAGGCCAATAGAAGAAGACAGAGTGAGAATTAGCAATGCTTTAAGTTAGCAGAGTATTATGAATGAGGGGCCTATATTTAGTTTTTTCTTATTGATACAAAATACCTAGGTACTAAGGTACCAATTGGAAAACTTTGCACTTGGTTAAGTGAGTAAAGTTGACTTAATTTTCTCATCAAATGTCCACAGCATTTTATAGACCATGCTCGAGTTATACCTGCTGTCAATATACGCAGCTATTTTAAAATCTATTATATGTCCCATGGAGGATCTGTTCCATGGCAGTGCAATAGACTCTGATTTCACTACGATTCAACAATATTGAAAAACTTACTTGTTCTATCCACAAAACATTTTTAAGAAGCGTAAGATGATGATAATGTTGAAAGTATGTCAATAAAAGCAACTCTGTAAAACAAATACTTGTCTGCTTGGCGTTCTTTTGTGGAGGATGTCCTCAGATTGTACTCATTTACACACAGTTCTTCCCACACTTTGCTTTTCAAATTAGCGTCAGAATAATCTTTCAAAGTTTCTATATTGAACAGTGCAGGTCTGTTTTTTACTTCATTTACGATCAGTTCACTATCGATGTCTTCGTCCCTTACAACAGCCAGTGTACGAACTCGCAAGTTTCCAACTGCCGGCAGCAGAGATGGCAACTGCATTGTCTGCCGTGCACACGCGCTCGTGTATCCTGTGGGGGGGACAGGACGGAGGCAGTTGCTTCGCCCTTCTGTCGGCGGCTGGAGCTACTGAAAAGTTGTCTCTGGGGAGTCGCTGTGTGTGTGGTCTTACATATGATTGTACAGACTCTGTGCAAAAGACGAGGCAGTTGCACGACAAAAGTTCTCCCTTGTGCTCCCGCCCTAATGGAAGGCAAGACTTCGTCAAACACCCAATCACTAAATTTAACAGTGAGAGACATTGTTGGCTTCAGCACCCAATCGCTAAATTTAACAGTGAGAGACATTGTTGACTTCAGCACTAACATGTAGAGTCCGGTTTCATTGACAAAATTTGTCGCTCGCAGCTACACTACAATTTTTTTATTGTGAGGTATCTTTTTCTCTAACATTATCTTTCAAGGCGTGTCTAGAATTTGCATACTCGAGAAATTCACATACATCTTTCGCCTCGAACGAGAGATTATTCTGTCCATCTAATTCTATAATGTCGCCAGTGAATCATAACTTGGCGACTAAGGAGGACATTTGTACAAAATTACAAATGCTAGCACGTAAATACAATAAATTGATATAAAACATACCTAGAGCTCGATTGCGAGTGTAAGATTCTTTCAGGAGGTAGATACAACAATGTGCCGAATTACGAGGAATATGAAACGCTGAAAGGCACACTTAAGATATATAAAGGTTAAAAGAATGTCAATTGCTGTGACGTTCACGATATCGAATTCCGATAAATTCTTACGGTTTATCGACGATAAGAATTGCAGGAAACGTGAGACCTGTTTCTTTTTAAAATTTCTCCTTAAATATATTTGCAGAGTACGATTAAAAGCTTGTTAAACAAGCGAAGAACAGGACGTTTGAACAGCTGAAAAGTTAGTTCCATGAGTGGAAGGCGAAGCCGATAACAGAATACGAGGAGTATAAGAAAGGCGTCCAGCCTGTGACAGATAAACTGAGTGCTTTAGAGAAAGAAGTTACTGGTGCTGTAGCGAAAAATGGAGAGGTTGAAAGAGCTAGTTCCTTCGGAAGGGAATTATGACAATGTGTGTCCTATTCCGCCTACAACTGAGGAATAACCTTTCAAAGAAGTTTATTTGTCGATGATGATCGGATCACGCGAAAGACACGTAAGAGGCTTGAGCCCGCGTTGCAGCAAATTGAGGAAGAAGACCGGGAGGAGATGAAGGCTGTTAGAAACTAAACAACACCTTATGTTGGGCTGAAAGTATCAAAATACTTGCGCGGTCTCATCGTACAGTATTTGGCTTAAGATTTGACAGTCGAAAGCAATGCATGGGCGGTTCCGAAGTAACGTTTAACAATGACACTATTTCTGTCAAAGGTAGCAGTCTTCAGTGCCAGCAATGAATTCATGAAACTGCTAACCCGAAAAAAACGTAGCATTCGAAGACTACACACCTGATGACCGTGAAGCATATACAACTACGCTGAAGGAAACTAATGCAATATTTCACCACTATGATCCAAATACGAATAAACCCAAGTCGAACCGCAGTGAAAAGTACATCATCATTATTCCGATATAGCACTCGTTCGTCTTGTGTAGTAATTCTACATCAGTGGCCAGTCACCAGTCAATAGCAAAAGTTCAGTATATAGAATTCATTCTGGAAACAACCCCCAGGCTGTGGCTAAGCCATGTCCCCGCAGTATCCTTTCTTTCAGGAGTGCTAGTTCTGCAAGTTTTGCAGGAGAGCTTCTGTAAAGTTTGGAAGGTACGAGACGAGGTACTGGCGGAATTAAAGCTGTGAGGACGGGGCGTGAGTCGTGCTTGGGTAGCTCAGTTGGTAGAGCACTTGCCTGCGAAAGGCATAGGTCCCGAGTTCGAGTCTCGGTCCGGCACACAATTTTAATCTGCCAGGAAGTTTCTGTTGAGTATGTTTGGATGAATGACCTCAGATCTAATCGACCAGGTGATAGTGGTTCACGGTGAAGAGAATGCAGCTGGTAGGTCGCTGGGGTTTGCAGAAATGGAAGAACAGGGAAGCCGGCATGAAGTGTTCCGGACAAACCGGATGTGTGACTAAAGCGGACTATGGACCCATCAGGCCCCTTTCATTGTGCCACCTGCGTGCATCTACCGTTTTTAGCAAAGTGTTTATCGGTATGCCTGAACGTCCAACGTTCTGCTTTAAATTTTTGCTCTAAAGGGGATATGCAGGCTGCTAGCTCAGGGTGTATACGACCCGGGAGATCCGCGAAAAACCCGGGAATTTTTTTATCTGTGAGGAAACCGGGAAAAACCCGGGACTTGTTAAGAATTGAGGGAAATTTTCATTGTTTTAGTTTTGAGTTAAATTTTTGAGATTTTTGTTGGTAAGAACTAATATTCTAACTAAGGATAAAACTGTATCCCGCTACTGCAGAATAATACTGCAGTAACAAAACACGAACGACAGAAAAGAAACGAAAATAAAACTTAAGTTTCGAAGGAAACAACAAAACACAGTGCTCATACAAGCGTCTGCCAACAGCAAAGTATGTCGGAGGCTTTAGGAAGACTGTGCAGTGCTCGATTACAACAAATTGCCTCCGATGAGCGTCACGTGACAGCTGTTTTAATTGGATTCGTTTGAAGAGTTGCGTGCTGCCTCTCGCGCATGCGCAGTTGAGTGGCGTGTGAGCAGTCCCTCCTCCCTGTTGTGGTTACAGAAGTGTGGCTGGGAGCCGCCATCTGACGTCGCCGCCCTTGGGAAATGCGGTGGATCCGGGGCTGGTGCAGAGAGCAGCCCGAGCTGTGGTGGGCAGGTGGGTCGCCTCCACGTGGCCTGTCTATACGTTCAGAGGTTTCACTGTTTCCTCTTCGTTTATTGCTCTCACGTTAAATTAAAACAAAACGGATTTCTGTGACCTGGAGCTGTCAAATGAATTAAAATACAGGGCTATTACAAATGATTGAAGCGATTTCATAAATTCACTGTAGCTCCATTCATTGACATATGGTCATGACACACTACAGATACGTAGAAAAACTCAGTTTTATTCGGCTGAAGCCGCATTTCAGGTTTCTGCCGCCAGAGCGCTCGAGAGCGCAGTGAGACAAAATGGCGACAGGAGCCGAGAATGCGTATGTCGTGATTGAAATGCACTCACATCAGTCAGTCATAACAGTGCAACGACACTTCAGGACGAAGTTCAACAAAGATCCACCAACTGCTAACTCCATTCGGCGATGGTATGCACAGTTTAAAGCTTCTGGATGCCTCTGTAAGGGGAAATCAACGGGTCGGCCTGCAGTGAGCGAAGAAACGGTTGAACGCGTGCGGGCAAGTTTCACGCGTAGCCCGCGGAAAATTGGCTCATGCCACAACTGGAGACCGACAGCGCCGACTTCATCTTTCAACAGGATGGTGCTCCACCGCACTTCCATCATGATGTTCGGCATTTCTTAAACAGGAGATTGGAAAACCGATGGATCGGTCTTGGTGGAGATCATGATTAGCAATTCATGTCATGGCCTCCACGCTCTCCCGACTTAACCCCATGCGATTTCTTTCTGTGGGGTTGTGTGAAAAATTCAGTGTTTAAACCTCCTCTACCAAGAAACGTGCCAGAAATACGAGCTCGCATCAACGATGCTTTCGAACTCATTGATGGGGACATGGCTGCGCTGAGTGTGGGAGGAACTTGATTATCGGCTTGATGTCTGCCGAATCACTAAAGGGGCACATATCGAACATTCGTGAATGCCTAAAAAAACTTTTTGAGTTTTTGTATGTGTATGCAAAGCATTGTGAAAATATCTCAAATAATAAAGTTATTGTAGAGCTGTGAAATCGCTTCAATCATTTGTAATAACCCTGTACTTTCGCACAATTACCGAGGGCTAAAATATGTTACTAGTTTCATATTTTATTTCCACCTTTCTGACAGTCAAGCAGTAATCGATTTCCAGAAGAGTGAAGTTATTTTTCAAGTTTCACTAAAGAGATTTAGCTTTTAGTAATCTTTTCCGCTCAGGCAGTCAATTTATTTGAAACAAAGTGTTTTATTTCACACTATTGCCTAGTTTCAACTATTCGCTGCACATCGAGTGCACTTATGGTATTATACCATAATAAAGAACCAAAGATGATGTAATGCAGTACCCGGCCGAAGCGGCCGTGCGGTTAAAGGCGCTGCAGTCTGGAACCGCAAGACCGCTACGGTCGCAGGTTCGAATCCTGCCTCGGGCATGGATGTTTGTGATGTCCTTAGGTTAGTTAGGTTTAACTAGTTCTAAGTTCTAGGGGACTAATGACCTCAGCAGTTGAGTCCCATAGTGCTCAGAGCCATTTGAACATTTGTAATGCAGTACTGGTGCTGCAAGAAAATTTACATCGGAATCTCGACTTAAGAATGCGCGCTTTAAGGCGAATTGTGCATTTTAGTGTGGTGCACGAAATCCGGGTGCTCTTAAAGTAATCATGTGATGTCTTGTTTCTTTCGAGACATGATGTAAGATCTTTCAGTGTTTTACACGTACGAACATGAGGGCCTCCTGCGTCATCGTAGCTGCGCAATCGTGGTGACTCCTTCCATCTGGCGCTCTCTGTCAACTGCTGAAACGAACCTCGTATTTCTAACAGGTCGCGGGAAAATACTGCGAATGGTGGTTTCAAAAACGTACAGCGTAAATTTGCTTTTACGCAAGATGAACTACGTGCGAGAATGTACGATGAATTTATTAAATCATACAGCGTTTGACTCTCATTTAAAAATCAACTCTTCGGTGACGGGCCATTTAGAGGAATTTCGGGTCCAGAAGATGAGACATTTTGGTCGTTATTAAAAGTTTTATTATCACTTTAGTGTGATGTGTCTTAAAGTGTAACACTCGCACAGATCATCAACATTATATGTGCGGTCTTAGCTTCTCTTGCAGCTTGTTACTCTTTGAGACCAATGTTAAATGTGAACGATGTGTATATTAATTTAAACTCAACTTTCCTTATTTGTGTCCTGGCGCTACTTAAGAGTGATGTTGCTGTTGGCTGACTACATCGCGTGTCGTGTGCCGCCGTCAGCTGGCGAGATCACGTGACATAAGCTATGACTGGCTTACAAAAGCTCACTGCAATCTCGATTTCAATGCATCGGAAAGTGACGTGCGGTGTTTGGTGGTATCCGATTTTATACCTCCATAATAGGAACATATGCACGACATCAAAGGACTTGCAAAACGTTTTTTTCGCCGCTGAGTTTAGTTTTCTAAAGGGCCGGGAAATTCTACGTTGGTATAACAATCAGAATTGATGAGTTTTACAGTGGCGAGGAAGAGTATAATGTCGCTTAACACCAAAAAAGTGTATTTTGATGCGGAAAAAAGTGTATTTTTAAGTGGGGAATCCGGGAAAATTTCGGCAAGTTTTTTCCTTGTCGACGTACAGACCCTGTTACCAGAATGACATTTTCACTCTGCAGCGGAGCGTGCGTTTATATGAAACTTCCTGGCAGATTAAACCGTGTGCCCGACCGAGACTCGAACTCGGGACCTTTGCCTTTCGCGGGCAAGTGCTCTACCAGGTGCAAAGGTCCCGAGTTTGAGTCTCGGTCGGGCACACGGTTTTAATCTTCCAGGAAGTTTCACACCCTGTTAGCTTGTTGATGTACAGAAGATGTAATAATAAGTCGATACTTCTACAACTCTAAAACCAGCAGTCTATATACAATGTGCAGCTGCTGTTTTTATACCTAGGAGTGTCCCGATATTTAGTACGCCGATACACACTTTTTCAAGATATCGAGAGTCCGTATCGAGATTTTAATAAATATCGATGTATTGGATACTCCATATTTTTAAAAATACCGACAATCCTGGTGTAGCGCCGACTGCCGTTCCGCAGCCGAAGTGTGTCAATTGCGGCCGTGCGGCCATCGGAGAAGGCGGCGGCAGCCCTTGCAGGCGAGTCAGCCGAGTACAGGGGACAGCCCGGCCGACGCTCGGCCCTCCCTGCAGCTCGCGTGCGCCACGCCGCAGCCGCCTGCGTGTGCAGACACGGTTGTCGCACGTCTAACATTCAACCTGGTCTGTGCTGGAAGGCACGCGGTTGCTTCCTGACGGTGAAACACCTGGTCTCAGGTCGAAATTACAAACTACTCGCAATTGTACGTAGACGGAATACACTTTAAATAGAGTAAACATTTTGTTCAGAGTAACTGACGGCTTCCCACCCACGAACTAAATACTTTGAGCACATACTGAAATGTGTTCGAAAGTCGCTGGCAGGCGGTAGGGGGCGTCGCTTGCGATGGCCGCCTGCAGACGGCGCAGCCTGCCCTGGCCGCCCTCTGCCCTGGACGCGGTACAATGTGTCCGTCAAGTCGTGCGCCCTCTCCGCTCCACAGTGCTGTCCCGGCGACCCAGTCTGGCGGCGCTCACTCCCAGCTCAGCGACTGCCCCGTCCAGGAAAACACGGCATTACGGAGTAAATTGCATTAACACGGGAACAGGAATCAAATGTCAGTGTTCCCGTATCTGTTAGAAATATGAAAGCGGATGCCTGTTCGTGTGAGTGCGTGTTCGTGTACAACTTCATCCACAATTGGCGCATACATTCCGTCGGATACGATTTTTAAACAAAACATAGTGGAGCTGTACTGGACAATTTAAGCCTTTGCTTCGATGGGGTGCTCAGAAACGCGACAACTCTTGCGACACGAGTAGTACTCAAAAGTAACGGGGAATTCACCATTTTGCGTTTTTTGTAACTGAGATTCGCAAGACTTTTTTGTCGTTGTGATGGTAAACGTGCCTGAAAAGTATGTGTAGAGCAGGGAAATGGGATATTCAGTCTGTGGTCACATCTTGGAAACGTTATTGGTGTGTTAGCAGAATTGGTGATTATTTGTTTAATGTAAAAGCGGATTATCGTGTTTGTATTACATTTGCCTATGCGAACGGAGTCAAATTCATCAAACTTTTAGAGACATTAGATTTTGCTTTCATCGAATCTACTATCAGTACGGGAAGTCTTTACGACTGGTGTAAATATTTCTTAGATTTCAACAGTTTTGGTGCACCACAAATTCCTGTGACAAGGTGAAACAGTCAGCAAGCAGTAAAACATACAAGCTCAACGCCAGCGGCATGACACAATCCGAAAAAAAAACCTCCAGATTTGTTGCGGAACAGTTGATGATTTCTGCACTGCGATAACGCATCTGCTTAGAATTCGTTGCGTGCTCGTGAGTGTTTGGCTATAAACAATACTGTGGTGACGCCCTTGGCTGCACGATCACCCGATGTGAAATTTTGTTCCTAAAAATTAAGACGAACCTTAAAGGGCTGTCTTTTTCACACACAGATTAGATTTGAAATGCATCGCTGAGAGAACTACAGGGTATCACAACGAAAGTTCCAGAATTGTTTGACACAGCGGAACAAACACTGGAATAAATGTATTCACATGTAGTGGAAAATATTTTGATGAAGACAACATTGATTTAGAGTAATACATAAACCCAGCAATGGATCCAATATTCACCGCTTTCGCTTTCACTAATATTGTCCGTGTTGCGACCTACATTTTGTTAACAGATGAGGAAGTTGTGTTTCTGTACTTAGAGTTCTGATTAGTTGCCTGTGTTTTCTTCGCAAGTGTCGGAAGGGGTTGCTCGAAAGACAATCTAGCATTAGAGGTGTGTTTCTCTGAAGGTCAGCGATTGGTTACCAACAGAATGCTGAGCTCACAGGAGGTCACTCCTTGGAGTGAATTAGGAGGAAAAGTTAAAACAGCCGGTAATGAGATGCAGTGACGGTTTCTTTCGTTCGGTGTGTGTGTGTGTGTGTGTGTGTGTGTCTGTGTCTGTGTGTGTGTGTCTGTGTCTGTGTGTGTGTGTCTGTGTCTGTGTAGTAGAGTGAGAGAGTCGATGTTTTGTGCAGGAGCCTCTCTCAACAGGAGAGAGGGAGGAGGCTGATAGAGGCGGCCTTGCAGGGCGCGGCGGAGCAGCTGCGCGAGTTGCTGGCGGCGGGGGCGGACGTTGGGTCGAGGGGGGAGGGGTTGGATAGCAGCTGGACCGCCCTGCACTGGGCAGCACGCGGGGGTCACGTGGCGGCGGCCAGCTGCCTCGTCGGCGCCGGCGCGGAGGTCGACGCCAGGGAGAGCTGGGGGCAGTGGACGCCCCTGCACTTGGCTGCAGAGTACGGCCACGCTGGTGTGGTGCGGCTGCTGGTCGGCGCCTCTGCTGACCTCAACGCCAGGGATGTGTGCGGGCAGACGCCGCTGCACTGCGCGGCAGTGGTGGGCCACGCAGAGGCGGCGGCTGAGCTCCTCCTGGCGGGGGCGGACAGGGGGGCCCGGGATGTGTTTGGCTGGACCCCCCTGGACATCGCCAGGCTGAATGGAAACCAGGAGCTGGTGGATATGCTGAGACAACGCTGACATACGGCATTCAGGAAGCACGATCAGTTACATCATATGTGTTGGTCTTTCAAATAAAGAATACAAAAATGAATCCTTTGTTCATTTATTTGTACATACCATTTTGTGCTGTTCATGACAACTCCGGTAACACCATGACACTGACTAGAGATACCTGTAAACTAATGTGAGGAGCCCTTCTTTTGACGATTTAGCCTTTAAATACTTCACGATCAGTTTTTGCAAAAGCTGAGTAACAACTGAAAAACACTCCACTATTACTAAACACCACTTGTCCCCCCCAAGATTGTCTTCCTCATGGGGTACAACATATGCAAGCAACGTACAAGAACACAGCCGACCTCTATCACGACCGCCTGCATTTCAAAACTTTACCAATCAAACTGTTTGAAGACATGAATGGCGCAATATTGTTGGTTGTCTACCACAATCACACAACTGCATTAATGTTCGTTGTTCGAACCAGTCCACTACATTATCCAATTACTGGAAACTATATGCTACTAGCATGTGTGGTGCTATGTTACACCAGCATATACTCCACCATACTCATGAATTACTGGCACACAAGTCGTTCAGTCAGAATGTGTCTTCAGTTCCGATCTCACGCCGAGTGTACCTGCGTATCTGCAGTACGCAAATACTTGCGCCGCCTTTAATTGCAGCCTCACATTGGTAGCAAGAGTTACACCACATACTTGACAACACTGCACACGGAACGTGTCACACATAAGGCAGATTCGTAGAGTTGACACTATCACGAAAACTAAAATAAAATTCTCTACTTTGGCCCACAAATCGAGTAACTGCTTCCAACTGCTGGTGAGATTCTAATGAGTGACTTGCTGTTACGTTAATTCAAATGTAGATGTGACTGCCAATGTAAATTATACAGTTTACCATACTATCGCCATCTGTATATGAGCGTGTCGTTATTTCCTAACTTTCGTCACCTGAGTACGACGTTTAATAAAAATGACGGAACGAACAGTGGGGATGTCAAAAACAAAACACACTACAACTAACTTTTAAAAGACGGTTTCTCTGACAACAGTGCTACACCGAAGCGAATCGCTTGTGGCTACACGGAGGGAAGAGATACATGTCCAGTGTGCACAGAAGAGGTTCTTATAAAGCGTCAACCGATGTGAAAGACTCATAAAATGTTGACGTCGAAAGTGAACTGGCCGGATTGAGCGTGGGAGGTTCCAATCCCTGTCAACAGGAACTTACTTTTCCAGATTTTACGTTTCAATGCGACGCTGCAGCTAAGGGAACAGTGCAGAATACAGCATTGGCTGCGGCGGCGGCGAGCGATAAGGCGTTCCCCGCGCATGCGCCGGCAGCGGATTCGCCGCGCGGCGTGACGGTGAGTGGCTGGGGTGAGGCTCGCGAGCCAGCCGTGGGGCCGCCAGAGAGACTCGCGCCCGCCAGCCTCCAGCACTCGGCTGCGAGGCGCACCTGCAACTTCCCCTCAGCCAGCATCGGCCGCCAGGGCCCACCTGTGGCGCAGCAGGCGGTCACGTGTGGAACCGCCACACCCACACATTCACACCAGGTTATGATCGGAAACAGAAAAAACACTAAATTTTCTGAATCTCGCCGTTCGAAAGAGAAACACCACACATGGCTTCACAATATTTGGGAAACCGACAGCCACGAAGCATCGCCGTTCACAAACTGCCGAATCACCCGGTGGCGCACGAACTTCAGATTCGGACTCCACAGACTGAACGGAACATCCGTAAGCAAACACTATCACACAAAGCAGCTACACACAATAAAACATATAGGAGAGGAAAATAGTGGCAAGTCCCATATGATCGAGAAATTAAACCAGCAAATTAGTAGAGATAAAAGGAACACATGCACACGCACACACAGGGAGGGGAGGGAGGGAGAGAGAGAGAGGTAGGGAGAGGGAGAGAGAGAGTGTAAACAAAATTCAAATCCGTCGCCAAATACTCTCTACAACAAATGAACGCAAACGGTGTTAGCAAACAACAGTGTGTATGTGTGTGTGTGTGTGTGTGTGCAGTGCCCTCAGAACGCAAAAGAAGGATGTCCCAACAAAACCTGATTAATAACAAATACGTAAGCGAAATATTTTGACACGCCAAAATCATGTCGTTTAATAATCAAGAGATGTGTTGGCTTGCTGATAAATTTCACATTTCCAGCGTTTGCAGATGACACGCAATCATTCCAGGACACCATACAGATAGTCTTTCAAAACTGTGTAATGTAAAAATTACGGTAACAAGAGAAACGAACAAAAATTTTCTTTACGGTTCACTTTGTTAGATCAATTAAAACATAAAATATGCTCACTTTCTACAGCTTGCAGTAACCAGATCCCACTCAGGATGGCACACAGGTGCCGAAACATGTTTAGGTAACAAGAGATATTAGTCTTTCTGCATAAAAGGGCAACCTGTTTTCAATAATATATGTATATATTCGCCATTTACTGTAACAGTTATTTTCACGACTGCAATGTCGCCTTTGGGCTCTGAACAAGATTTCATCTCGGCACATGTCAGACTTTAAACTCCTCCGACACACACACACACACACACACACACACACACGTCTCGATTTTAGTAACTTCATGTGGTGAACCGTTTCACCTATTTAAATGCTAACTGTTTTACTGCATTCTTTAATAAATGTACTGTGATGGCGTCTTGGAATTCACTACAAATGTGTTAACTACTCTCACCACCAAATTACACTCACAGATCGCCTGCTTGCATCTAAATAGCTATCCGTTCTGCTGCAAGAACTGCCCAAGTGGCTATATCAGCGAGAGACGTACGAAGAACAATCAGGAGGGATTGCGGTGCGTCGGCTCACTAACACCGTACAGGAAATAGTTAACTGTAGCAGTCTTGGGTGGGAAGTTACGGTGCGTTTATTGCTTTCTTCGGAGTCGTGGCTACATTCAGAAACATGTACGGAGATTTGGTACCAAATGGGGGTCTTGCGCGTAAAAAAACGTTTGGAAGAGAAGTAAGGAGCAAATATTTGTACAAAGAACGGAAGTTGAAAAATTACAGAGTGTATACGACCCAGGACAACCGGAAATCTGGGAAAAACCTGGGAATTGTTTCATCGTTTTAGTTTTCAGATAAAGTTTTGTAATTTTGGCTGGTAGGAACTGATTCTGTGGCAAAGAATGCTACTTTATCCCGCTATTGGAGAGTAATACTGCAGCAATGAAACATAAACGGGAGGGGGGGAAAAAAATAAATCTGCAGTTGCAGAGGAAATGCACCATTTACAACAAGAAAATACAGATAAAAATATGTCAAAGGCCTTAGGGCGAAGACGATGTGATACTTCGTAACAATACACTCCTTTCTGTGAGCGTGACGTCACGTCAGGTTCATCTGAGCAGTCGCCAGCGGGCTGTTGCGCATGCGCAGTTGACTCGCCTGCGAGCAGTACCTTCCCCCGCCCACCGCTGCTCGGACTGCTCCGGCCGTTAGCTGTATCGCGCGCCTTGGCTGCCGCATTCGCGCATGCGCAGAGCTATCCGAGTTGTAGAGAAAGGGGGGAATTCTGTCCACGTGACCCATGTTTGCGTTCAGTGATTTGGCTGCTTCGTCTTCATATACAGCTCCCACGTCTAATGAACACAAAACCTATTTCTGTGGCCAGGAGCTATCAAGCGTATTAAAATACATTCACATATTTAGTGAAGGCAAAAATACATTATTAGTTTCAGTTTTCTGGATTTTATTTCAAAGTTTTTGGCAGTCAAGCATTAATCCCTTTGCAGAACGATGAAGTTATTGTTGTCAGTTTGCTAGAGAAATTTGGCGTTACTATTCTCGCTGAGGCAGTCAATTTATTTGAAACGAAGTGTTTCGTTCCACAGCTGTTCGTTGAATGTAAAGTGCACGTTTTCATGTTCTGCCATGTATGGCATGATGTCATAAAGAAGAAAAAAGATGAGATGCTACAGTACTGCTACTCAAAGAAAACTTACGCCGCAAAAACCACACCGAAAAGCTTAATGTCAGGTGGGACTTACTTAATTGCGAATCTGGACAGTGTGCACTTCAGACCGAAGTATTCACGTTAGTAAAGTTTACGAAATTCCGATGCACTCGGAGTATCCTCTGACGTCCTGTTTCTTTTGTGGCGTAATGTAACACCTCTTTATGCTTTATACACACAAACATGCGGCCTTCCTACGTCACTGCAGCTGCGCACGCGCAGTAATGCCTGTTTTCTGGCGCTCTCTGGCTACTGCTAAGCCGAAAATATTTGTGACGGTCTCGGGATAGTTTTGCGAATGGTGGTTTGAAAAGTGTTACTTTCAAAGTAAATATGCTTCTACGCAGGATGAATTATGTTACGTGTGGGAAAGTGGGCTGAATTCCTTAAATCACAGAGCGTTTGACTCTCGCTTAAAACTGAACACTTTCAGGACCAACCACGTAGAAGAATTTCGAGCCCTAAAGACCAGACATTTACGTCAGTATTTTAAATTTACTGGCAAATTTGTGCGACGTACCTTAAAGTATAACACACGCAATAAACGTCGATATTGTATGTGAAAGCTTGGCTTTTCTTGTTGCTACACTACATATTTTAATGTTAACCCCTAACTTTTCCTATTTGTGTGTTTGCCTTACGTAAGTGATTGCTATTGGCTTACCACATAACGTGTCCTATGCTCTGAATGTCTGCTGTCATCGGCTGGCCAAGTCACGTGCCATGACATCGCAATCTCGATTTCGAAGCTCCGGAAACTAGGGTGCCGTGTTTGGTGCAATTCGAATTTATAGTTTCGTAATACGAAAATATGCAGCGTAGGCCTATATGTTGCTGCAAATGAAAGGCCGTGAAAAAACTTCTCTCCCCGTTCCATTTTTTCCAGGAAGTTCCACGCCAGTGTATAAAACGTAAACCATTCAAAGGATTGATAAGTTTTACAGTTCTGAGGGAAAATCTACGGGAAACCTACCGTCACTTAGCACGGAAAAAGCGTATTTTCGCTCTGGAAGAAGTATATTTTACTAAACGGGATATCTGAAAAATCCTGGAATTTTTTTCCTTGTGCGTGTATAGACCCTGAATTAGGAGTAAAAAACAAAACAAAACAAAACAAAAACAGGTGAGAATCCTGGAGGCCAAAGAAAATGCGTGACCGTTAAGAAGCAGCAAATACACTTTCCCACAACGTAAGTAAGACATCTGGTAAAAATTATTCTCTGTATCAGGAACCTGACTTCGGCACGCTTTGCCCCCAAAATCTCGGGTAAATTACTCTAAAAGCTGACTGATATTGTCGTGTTGGTTCCACTAGCGATGGGAACGACAGGAATTACTGAGAATAAGTACCATTCATTTCATTTACCACTATTATTCATGTCCAACAGGTGTATTTACCGGTTTCCGCTACTTGCAGTAGACTCCAAAGCTTGGAAGGCTTCGCCGTAAAACACGTAACGTGGTAATTGATGTACTCGATGTCCCCGGTCTGCGACTCGTATTTGTTACATTAGAGGGTGCTGTGGCGTGGCTGGAGGATGCGATATCTTTCATTTCGATGACTGTGCTCAGATGACGGCAGACGAACCCGTTAAATACTTCGGAGCAGACTGTGAATAACGTAAGCAATAAACATAGGTGACTGGACGATTAGTCGGAAAACAGACTGCGCGCTCCTAAACAGAAAGGTGGCAGCTGAAGTGCGTGTTGCACGATGCCACGGAAGTAGCGACAAGCGCGTGGTAACATTCTTTCTGAGAGTGTGGCTCATTTCCAGTGTAAAGGGGGCCGTGCAGATCCATATCCGCTCATTCGAAATCTACATCTACATGATTACTCTGCAATTCACACTTAGGTGACTGGCGGAGGGTTGATCGAACCACCTTTAAGCTACTCCCCTATCGTTTCACTCTCGAACAGTTGTGGGAGAAACAAACACTTACATCTCCCTGTGCGAGCTCTGACTTGTCCTAATTCATTATGAAGATCATTTCTACTGGTGTAGGTGGGCGCCAGAAAAATATTACCGTACTCTGAGGGGAAAGCTGGCGATTGAAATTGCATGGGAAGGTTCTACCGTAGCAAGAAACGGCTTCGTTTTGACGGCTGTCACTTTAATTGCTGTATCGTATCCGTAGCGCTGTCTCACCCATTTCGCGGTAATACGACCTGCCCTTCTTCGAACTTTTTCGATCGCTTCTGTGAATCCTGTCTGAGGCGGGTCCCACACTGCACAACAGTACTCGAGAAGAGGGCGTACAAGTGTAGTGTAGGCGGTCTCTTTAGTGTACCTGCCACGTCCTCTACTTCTTCTGTCAGTAAATCGTAGTCTCTAGCTTGCTATCTGCACAACATTATCCATGTCATCGTTGCAATTTGAGGTATTAACAACTTTAATCCCTAAGTATTTAGCTGAATTTATATCCCTCAGATTTTTGTGATTTATCGTGTTTGTGGTTTCTTTGTCATGCTCATGTGTACGACTTCACACTTTCCATGATTCATAGTCAATTGCCACTTCTTGCACCATTCTGATATCTTGTGTAAATCATTTTGCAATTCGTTTTGGTCATCTGATGACATTGCATAACGGTAAGTGGCTGCACCAGCTAGACACTATCTAAGAGCACTGCTCAGATTGTCTCGTAAGTGGTGTACAGAGACCAGCAACATCAGAGGGCCTCTTAACACTTACTTTGGGCAACACCAGGCGTTATTTCTGTTTCACTCGATGACCTTCCGGCGGTTTCTACCAACTGTGACTTTCCTAACGTCAAATCACGAATCCAGTCACACAACTCCACAGGTGCGCAATTTAACTAGAAGGGACGGTGTCAGAAGCGATATGGAAACCTAAAAACTATGTAATCAAATTGACGTCCCTTGTCAATAGCACTCATTAGTTCGTGGGAATCAAGAGCTGGTTTTGTTTTACAAGAGCGTTATCTTCTTATTCCGTGCTGGCTATTTGTCAATAAATCGAGGTGGTTCATGGTGTTCGAGCGCAGTATATGTTCCAAAACACTACTGCAAACCGAGGTTAGTGATGTGGGCCTGTTATTCAGTGGATTACTCTTATCCCCCTCCTTGGCTATTGGTCTGACTTGCGCAACTTTCCATTCTCTGAGTACGGAGCTTTCTGCGAGCGAGTGGTTGTATATGGTTGCTAAGTGTGGAGCTATTGTATCAGCATACGCTGGGCGTAGCATGACTGGTATACAATCTACACCGCAGGGTTTGCCTTCCTTGTGGATTAAACTGTTTTCCTACACGAGGAATATTTGCTTCTGAATTACTCAAGTCGGCAGTTGTTCTCGATTCGAATTCTTGCGTGTTTGCTTTGACTTCCCCTGTGAAGGAAGATCGGAAAACTGTCGGGTAACTCTGTCTCCGTGGCGCTGTCATCAAAAACATCACCGCTGTTATCGTGAAGTGAAGGTATCTATTGCGTCTTCAGGGTGTATACCATCCGGGAAAAACCAGGCAATTTTCGCATCCGGTAGAAAACCAGGAAGTACCTGGGAATTTTTCAGAAATCCTCTATTTTTTCATTGTTTTAGTCTTGAGTCAAACTCGCAATTTTGACTCGAAAGAAGTGATAAACAGCAAAGTGTGTCAAAGGCTTTAGGACGAAGACTGTGGAATACTTCATACCAATAAACTGCTGCCGACGAGTGTGACGTCACACCTGTTTGCATTAAGTTCAAAAAATGGCGCTGAGCACTATGCGACGTAACATCTGAGGTCATCAGTCCCACAGAACTTAGAACTACTTAAACCTGACTAACCTAAGGACATCACACACATGCATGGCTGAGGCAGGATTAGAACCTGCTACCGTAGCAGTCGCGCGGTTCCGGACTGGAGTGCCTAGAGCCGTTCGGCCACAATGGCCAGCTAAATATCACACCGACGCATCCTTTTACGCGCAAAACAGCTTAGGCTCTGAAAAGATAAACTGTTTCACGCGTCCCTTGTCTTCCTGGTATTTGCTGTTCACGAAATCAAATGCCTCACCAATGCGACTTTTTCACACGTCATTCGCCTTCCTACCATCTTCTCCAAATGCCTTAAATTTGCTACTTGTCAGTCAGATACCTCATCAGTGTAGCTTTTTATGCACAAGACAGCTAGGCCTGAGGCGGTGAGCTTGTAACGCTTCGTTTCATTACACCAGTTTCCGCTGTCGGTTTGGTTGCATGCTAGTGTGCATTCCAGCCTCCTTGTTCATTTACATAGCTAGCAATACCTGTTGCGGATATTTCATTTTCCCCTGACGCCAGAAAATAAGTTTTGTTTGAGGACCCCGCCTTCTGCGTTATGCGGTTCTGATGCGTTCTTCTCGTCGTCATTTCGCTAGACAGGACGAGCCGTAGTGCTTCTGGAATCTCGACACGCCGTTTTAGATCACTTTGTAGTCTACCTTCATGTTTTGCGATCCTACTGACATATTCTTGTGTAACCGTGCGGCAGGGAGATTGTAAACGTTGTAATAACCAACTCCAGACTGTATCGAGCAACAGTTGGTCATTTTCAGAGTTGTTCTTCACTATCGCGAAGTAGTGGGGGGAGTGTCACAGATACAATACCGCAGATGGGGTGGCAGAGATTAAAACAGTGGCGCTTTTCCGTGCGACGAGATGTTATCCGAAATTTCAGTCACCATCTTTCTGATCGCCTTACGAAAATGTTTTGCTGCCGTGCACCCCGTAGAGAAAAATCTTTTGAAAGACTTATTGAGTATTTCTGCAGGTTTTTTGCGACGTTGTACCAGTAAGTACGGATAGCGGAAGTGCTCTCTCCACGACAGACTTTGGTGACGTCACAACACAGACAACCGTGAAGAGTTTATCTCTGAGCTTGTCCTCCTGTTCTTCTCACCTATATAATACATTTAGTACCCTGAAAGATTCACCCTTTTATGACGAAACAAAGATTTTTCGATTCTATTGTGTCTACCTTTTGTTATAATATAGTTGAAGACACACAATTGACGTACATCTGTCAGACTGTTTCTTACGCTCCGGGTTAGAAGCGCCAAACGTGTACTTTTTTTCCCGCTCTGTTCCTGCCTCGACAGGCCGGTCACGTGACCTGTTCTGGCTGCAGGTCACCACTGCTGTAACGTCTTCTGTCTCGAAATTCTGCTGCAGTCTGCTCCGTGTTCAGGGTGTATATACAAACTACGACTTACAACGGAACAGTCCAGTAAGACATGTCGAAATTTACTGTGAAAGTTTTTACAGAGGAAGAAAACAACGAAAGAATTGGATTGCCAAACTTTTAACTGCTGAGGAGCACTGCAAGTATTTTGTAAAAAAATGTTGAAGTTACGGTGCACACATTTTTGCCACGCCGAGAGCGGCTTACGACAGCGGTTTGTACAGCCCTGGCCGCCTAGCGCGCGACTCGCAGAATCAGACATGCAGCGCTGCGCAGCGGGATTGTCCGTAGTTAACAGACACCAATTTTAAGCACCTGAATAGAGATGGGCAAAACTGTTCTTTTCAGAGATTGGATCAGAACTGTTCACTCCCTGAAATGAATTAGCTCTTTTTCATGACTCACCACTCATTTACAATATAAAATAAATGGAAGGCACATTGCCCTTTAAACTTGGTTTATTCCAGTACTATACCTGTATTTTGATCTTATTTGATCCTATTTTGAAGTAACACAGATAATGAGTAAGAATTTTGTATTGTTTATTGAAATTTCCACGATATGACAAAGATTTTGATTATTGATTTATTTTGCACTATCGTGGTATTTTGGGTGATCAGAAAATGTTGTAACTTGAGATTTACATTAACATTATATTTGGCTATAATGTATTAAAATTTCATTAACCTCATACAAATACATCGCAAACCATATATTTTTAAAGTGAACGTTTCCTTCCGAAGACGCCTAAAACCGCAAAATCCGTACCAGAATAAGAAAAAAAAATATAAATTTGACTGTAAAACGGAAGTGCTGCATATAGCCTTACGCAGAATAAAACAAGGAAAATATTGGTGTATCACATATTGCGATACGTTTATCGGTTCGCTCGTAATTAAAGCGTAAATTCGAGTGTCCATAATAAAAATCCTATAGTAAGAGGAGTCATCAGGAACCTAATCTAATCAGTTTAAACAAATAAAAATAAAATAAAAACAATTGATGTATACATAACATAATAATGTAGTATATATAGCGGTATTACTACGAAGAACAATATCCAGTAGGGACGAACTCCGATGCAGAGGCGCTGAGTCGAGCAGGTCGAGCCGCGAGCTGTATTACTGCGTGAGCTGAGACCGCAGAGACCAGAGTGACACCTGAGTCGCTTTGCACAATGCTGTGGCTAGAGTCGAGACGGTGGGGTGAGCGTTGAGCAGGCGAGTTCCGAGGTTGGGGGGAGCGGTGAACTCACCCGCTCCGAGACAAATCGTCCATTCCCTTGCGAGCAGGTTGTTGCAAGTAGTTCCTATGTTATCCGCTAGGTGGCTCACTGTCCTGTTGCTCGCATCAACTGCCCAGAGGGCAGGATGTGCGACTGAAACGATCGCCGACAGAGTGCGATGCGAAGTTAAGCTGCGCCAGACGACTCACAGAGACGGCACGGCATATGTGAAACACAAAATCCAATGGGGCACTGCACAATGCAGGCAGCCAAGGTAGAAGCAGGGCAGAGGCCGGCGCTGGCTGTGTTGTGTGGCGTGCACTGTGCTCTGACCAGCAGAGGCGCTGCTGATATGCCCCTCTCTCTCTCTCTCTCTCTCTCTCTCTCTGGCGTGGGAAACGTTTGGAGCTACCATTCTTTTTTTCTGAATCACTGATTGTTCACTCCTTTAACTCTATGAATTAGTTCAAGAGCGGATCCCCCATCTCTACACCTGAAGCCTGGCTTACGTTCTGTCTAGGAATCCTACATACTCGGTTCGCTAGACAAAGAGACAAACAACTAACTCATAGGAATGAGTTTCGTTGCAAAACACAATTACTATTACTCAACGTAGGTATGTGTCGCATGCAACGGGCGGCATTCAAATAATCAGCCTCCTTCATAAGAGACAAACAAGTCTGTAAGTCTGTGCTACGCAGGGGCAGCCGCCGCCGAAGCTGCGGTCCGCCTCCAGTCGGGGGCGGCACCGACGCCGACGCCGCCTCCACGCGGGGGCCGCTGGTGGCGCGTTGTCGTCCTGGAGGGAGGCCGTTCTCTCGTGTGCGGCTGGAACCGTCTGTACGGAGGAGAACTGCCTGTGAACGCTGCTTTACTGGTTTCTACTCTCTGGAGCTAATACTCGGCACACAGGATACAGCTCCGTCCTGCTACAGCCGCAACGCGAAACTTTGCAATTCAGTGAGGATTATTTTGCGTGTCAAGCGCACTGTTCTTGACGGAGGATCCAAAATGGCGCAGGGAAGCAGAAATTTAAGTGTCTCAACTTCTACAGAAGCGTGACATGCGCGGAGATCGTGCACTTTGCAACGGAATTGCATCTCCATGTCTCGTTAGCACTGGTCCAAAATGTTCCTCGTATGTCGGCTACCATCTTTCCCTGGCTTCTCACTACCACTGAGGGAAAAGTTATAAACAGAACGCCAATTACCGACATCGGACATCATCTGAAGAGCGGGCGACACAGCTAGCGTTTCCACTAAGGTTTGTGACGTCTAACGGTCATATTCCTTTTTGTTTCTTTTTTTTCTCTAAAACATAAATACTGCAGTGGCAAAGCACCCACTTCGTTATCCAGAGAGAGCGCGATCAAATCCCGTTCAGAGCGCAACTGCTTCCACTGTGATTTTTAACCGAGCATGCACTTCCTCAGACGTTGGAGTGGCCACGAAAGACACGTGGTTGGGACTCCACGTCAAACTGCAGGTGTCCACTTTGCGATCAGGTGACAGGGGAGGGCCAGGGAAGCGCCAGCAGCTGCAGTGCGGCCACCAGAGAGACCTGCAAGAGGCCTGCCGGGCGGGTTCTCTCCAGCTCGTGCTCGTCAGCCCGTCTGCCGCTGTGGAAACCTGCCTCGAACTGCGCATACAACTGTCTGAATAACTTCATGTCGACTGTTGCATTTCTGGACGTATATAGGTTAATTAAAGAATGTGATTCTGAGCTAAGTAACATATTAAGCTATCTGTGTAACCAGTCGTTTATCAGTGGAATATTTCCTGAGTGGCTGAAATATGCTGAAGTTAAGCCACTGTTTAAGAAGGGGGATAAAGAAATAGCATCAAATTTCCGTACAATTTCACTGTTGCCAGCATTCTCAAAAATTTTCGAAAAAGTAATGTACAGTAGTCTTTATAACCATCTTATCTCAAATAACATACTGTCAAAGTCCCAGTTTGGATTTCTAAAAGGTTCTGATATTGAGAAGGCTATCTACACTTACAGTGAAAATGTGCTTCATTCATTAGACAAAAAATGGCAGGCAACTGGTATATTTCGTGATCTGTCAAAGGCATTTGACTGTGTAAATAACAATATCCTTTTAAGTAAACTAGAATATTATAGTGTAACGGGAAATGCTGCAAAATGGTTCAAATCTTATATCTCTGGCAGGAAACAAAGGGTGTTATTAGGTAAGAGACATGTATCAAGCTATCAGGCATCATCCAACTGCGAACTAATTACATGTGGGGTCCCACAAGGTTCCATTTTGGGGCCCTTACTTTTTCTTGTGTATATCAATGACCTTTCATCAGTAACATTACCAGATGCCTAGTTTGTTTTGTTTGCCTATGATACAAACATTGGAATAAATAGCAAATCAAGTGTAGTCTTAGAAAGATCAGCCAATAAAATATTTGTGGACATTAATCACTGGTTCCTAGCCAATTCTTTGTCACTATGAGAAAACACACTACATGCAGTTCAGAACTTGTAAGGGGTGTCCCAAGAGTATATGTCTAACATATGATGACAAGAAGATAGAAGAAGTGGACAGTGTTAAATTCTTGGGATTACAGCTTGATAATAAATTCAACTGGGAGGAGCACACCACAGAACTGCTGAAGCGTCTTAACAAATCTCTGTTTGCAATGCGAATTTTATCAGGCATAGGGGATATAAAAATGAAAAAGCTGGCATACTATGCTTACTTTCATTCCATAATGTCATATGGGATTATTTTTTGGGGTAATTCATCAAGCCAAGCTAAAGTTTTCTGGGCACAAAAACGTGCAGTAAGAGTTATATGTGGTGTGAACTCAAGAACATCCTGCAGAAGCCTGTTTAGGGAACTAGGGATACTAACTACTGCTTCCCAATATATTTACTCCTTAATGAAATTTGTCATTAAAAATATATCACTTTTTCAAACCAACAGCTCAATTCATGGAATCAATACTAGAAATAAGAATAATCTTCACAAGGATTTAAAGTCACTTAGTCTTGTACAAAAACGTGTGCATTATTCAGGAACACACATTTTCAATAACTTGCCAGCAGCCATAAAAAGCTTAACAACCAATGAAATTCAGTTTAAGAGAAGCCTAAAGGATTTATTGGTGGCCAACTCCTTCTACTCCATTGATGAATTTCTTAGTAAAACCAACTGATTTGTATGTAAGTACAACATAACTTCTGCACAATTTCAGTGCAGAAATTTGTTCATTGAAAATGTGTGTGTGCGTGTGTGTAAGTATAATCTAACTTCTGCACCATTTCAGTGCAGTAATGTGTTCATTGTAAATAAGTATTACAGTAGTTGTATTACATGTTTATTACCTTATAAATAAATAAAAAACTTTTTTATTTTAAATTCAGTGCATTAGTATTTGTAAAATGACTCTTAGTGTTCATTAAAAAATGACGATCATTCGACTTGGGACCTGTGGAATGGTACATTAGCTTACTTGTTTTAGTTGTAAATATTTGTCGTGTATTGTTGTTTTTCTGACATGTTCCACATCCTGGAGGACCTCCTCACTACGGATCAATTGGAATGAAAGTAAATCTAATCTAATCTAATCTAATAGGTGGCTAGCAGAGACAATAAAATCATGCCAGTGTCCGATGTGGCAGACGACTTGCATCAATGAGGACTTGTTGAACTGAAATGTGTCTTCCAGTACCACATTTTATAACATTTCCTGTAGGCCATTCCTTGCAATGATGATCGAATGTTGTACATTTGACTATCAGTGAAAAAGTTGTTTGTTAATTCTCTGTAGTCGTCACAAAAATGCAAAGTGTCTGTTGAATGTCAAAAACAAATTGGACAAACGAAACATTGATGCAGCAACCACTAGTATTATTTAGACAGAGCTGGGATGCAGTGAGAAGTGGTCCTGGGCATTGTTCTGCATATTGCGCTTGATTCCAGGGGTGACTGATCTAATTCGTAAAGTGTGACCAAGACAAGTGGCGATCGACAAATGGCGGTAGCTTAAGAATACTCTTCCGCTGATAAACCTGAAACGAGAGAGAGGTATCGGAAATGTTGTGTGGTAATTTCCTGAAAAAATGCTTTCCACTGTCGAAAACATCCTTTATCGAGAGCTTCAATCGCACTACTACTTCCAGGCGGAATCCACATCACATCCACAGATTTTTCGTTGCCCTCCAGAAAAACAGAGGCGTCGTTATGTCCAGACGATGAATCCAGCAAAAGCAATGAATTGAGTTCTGCAGCTGGTAGGAATACTTCTCGAACGAAATGTTGGACATTATTCTTTCTAATTTTTAGAGATTTTTGATATATTGATCACAAGATCTTTGCAGTTAGACAGTCCATTCTCTATTTTTGGTCCCTACTTTCTGTTGCGGTTATCGGAGACAGATGTACAGCTGCGGAGACAATAAAGCGTCCGCACTTACCACTGGCATTATCGCACAAGAATGTGTCACTGCATTCACTGGGTGGGCAGCCGACTCCGTCTCTTTTCCACCCCGACACGATAAAGAGCGGGGCGCACGCAGTTCTCTCACCAAACCCGACTGATCGGCGCTGTAAACGCCAGTTGCGGCGACGGCGGCAGGTTTCGCCTCCGAGTCAGCCGCGAATTCCCGTGCAGCACTGCCCGCCCCTGGCAGCTGCTCCACACGGTCACGTGACGTAAACTCGGCGGCTCTGCGGCCTCCTGCTGTGTGCGACTCCTGGAAGCTGCGCAGCCGGCCGGACAGAGGCCCAGAGCCGGCCGCAGCCCCGCACACCTCCGCCGCTGACGGCGCACAGCCTCCCACGGCCAGTCCTCCATCTTCCCCCGACACTTTTTCCACTCAGCTGGTTTCGGGCCTCCGTTCGGCGCACATTCCTCACTTCCTGTAATTCATTCTTCCACTTCTACAGTTCACGCTCCAATTGTACGAAACGAGAACGCCTTCGCACACTGCGTAACTTCGAGCGTTTTCCCGTCCTTCGTCTGACCGATACTTCGCTGCCTTCTCTTTGTCGCTGTAAGCTGTTGCAGTACGTGTGTTGTTTTCAGACTTGGGAGCTATTCTCCTTCACAACTGTTACTGGTACTGCAGACGTCGTCCCAACCACAGTTCACGGAGTCGTCACCGCTATTTCGTATTTCTTCTGACGTATCCACAGTTTCAAACGAAATGTCGACATCATTCGAATGAATGTCAAGGGAATCAACTAATAAACGACAAATATGCACATCCTCAGGAGAAGTAGGTGATTTCGGCTGGAAGCCACGTTGTTCATATTTCATCATTGCTAAATTGAGAACGTTAATTCGAATCCACATTATTGTGAAACAGGAAGAAAAAAACGTTCCGTTAGAAGGCGTGTCTTAAGAAAGCGCACTAAATATTAACTCAGCTTTATCTGTATTGTCAGTAGCTCCCAATACTGCAAAATGGAACTGATAATTTGGAATAAATGTTTCATGACTGGCTAATTCCAGAGAATAGAAACAGTGTACTACAGTGTCCGAGAAACTATCAAGGAAAGGTTACCTGAGACGTCCTTTACGAATTACAGTCGGGTTGTGTCGTCTTTCCTGTTTATAATTGTAGCGCCGATCTCGGCTGTGTTGAGCATGCGCAGCTGCTACAGCATCAGTAGGGGTCTACATTTCTACCGCTGCCTGGCGCGCAACGCATTTGGCAATTTTCAACGATTTTTCTAAATATTTGCAGTGCCTCTTAGCAGCTAATATTTTGAAAGTGCATTTCTTTCGTTGCCTTCTTCCTGTGTAAAATATTTGAGGGCTAGGTTTCGACTTGTCTTATTGGAACATTCCCTTGTTAGTTTTCTTGATCATTATGTGAAACGAATAAAAAATTGTAATCCTTATCTCCTCTTCTAAAGTGACCCATCCGCCTTATTTAACTACTGGACATCGTAAAGTTGTTCCACAAATCTGCGCGATTCGCATCTCTATGCCTTCTTCCAAAATCATTGCCCACTGTGGGACAAAAGCATCTACTTTTCAACCAAAATTTTTCGTTGTCTTACGAAAGCAGTGTGCGATTTGCAGGGGGGGGAGGATGGGGGCAATTTCCCCCCCCCCCCCTCTCTGCATCAGAACATCCCCTCCTCTGGTTTTAGTTTATGCATCCCAACCTGGGATGTTTATTTCCCACGGACTGGAGTAAAACTTTACATATAATTTTAATTTGTGGAGCCGAACACTCAAAGTTTTTAATACAGTCTTATTATTAATACTATTAATATGTTTGCGTATTAATTTTGAAAAAGCGCAAGACGTCGCCCCAGGGTAAACGAAGCTTTAGAGACAGGTCTGTATTGTATGGTGGATGTGATGTGTTGCGAACGAAACTAAAACCTGGAATCTGACCCAAACGTCGTGGAAAACTGTGAAGAGGTGTCATGCTGCAGCAAGATAATGCTTGCGCACATTCTGCCAAACGGACAGCCGACGCAATAAAGGAGTTGAGATTCGAGGTGCTGGAACATCCACCATACAGTCCAGACCTAGCTCCAAGCGATTTTCGCATGTTTGGACCCTTAACGGAAGCACTACAGGGAAGAAGATTTGAAAGTGATGAAGACGTCATTGCTGTGGTTCAAAATTTGTCACAGATGCAACCGATAAATGTATTTTCTGATGAAATAAAAAACCTCGTAAAACATTGGGAAAACTGCATTGAAGTCCAGGGAGGTTACGTAGAAAAATAACGCATGTTTCTATCATCAGAACAAGTACAGCTTTTCATAAATGTACCTTAACTTCATAAATTCCCCTCGTATACCTGTATGTAGATGATTTTGTAAATAAGCTTTAATAACAAGGGATGGTGTTTCTGACAGTGCATACGCGTGAATAGTGAGTTTCGGCATTAACATCTATTTATAAATAACTGTTTAACCATGGGTAACGCCAAGCTAGTAACATGTATAATTATACTAACCCCCTAAGACATCCCCCCCCCCCCCCCCCCCACTGGTAAAAGCACAAATCGCACACTGTACGAAAGGCATTCCATGCAGTTTCGCACGCCCGCCTGATCAACAAAATAACGAGCGTGCGGAATACGAGACCAGCTGTGAGACTGGGCAGAAGAGCGCCCAGCAAACGGAACGCAGCGTATCATCCTGAACGGAGAGAAGTCTTTGCACGTACGAGTAACTTAAGCGGCCATTACACGAGGATTCGCCGCGAATGGCACTGATCATGCGCGACAGCCATGTAGCGGTAGAACGGGTGAAACTACGAAAATTAGCAGACAGATTATCCGCGCGAGAGAATAGAAAGCACTTCCAAAAGTGCAGGCAATCCGCGCATGCGCATTAAGCAGCGATAACTCGCGCATGCGCAGAAGGGTGTACCACAGTGCTTAGTGCTTGTTCTTTGGTTATTGCTAGGTGTCTAGCGGCTAATTTCAGATTTTCGTGTTGGGGATTTTTCGCGTTGGGGATGTTACACATTTTATTTTTCAGTAAGCAGGTTTCATAAATGCAGTAGACTCTTTCATACTAGCCGTTTGAGAAAGGATTTTTCTATTGATAGCTTCGTATTCTAGAAATGAAATGGAGCAAAGAGGCGTTAAGCGTCTTAAATCAGGTATACAGCGAGGAAGGTGATTTATGACCGACTCTATTATATTAAGCTACATCGGAAGTCGTTTCTTTCCGAGTAATAGGCGTATAACGTTATACGGCGATTTACGATTTGTATCTAATTTCCTAGTTTGCGAAAGTTCCGGTTTGATTTGATAGCATCTCTTGCTCTATTTCTGCATGCGAGAAAAGAGGAACTGGCAGTGAAAGGGAGAAAGTCGTTGCATTTTGGCACAGTGCGACAGACGAGTACTGCAAAACTCTGCGTAGACCATATATGTATATAGAGGGATCCAAAAAAAAGTATCCACTCTTTAAAAGTCCATAACTTGCAAACTAATTGACGGAGTTGTCTCATTTTTGGTGAAAGTGTAGCTTAAAGTCCATCTTAAAGATATCACTGTAGGTGTTCGAAGTGGTCACCATTAACATCCACACACACACTGCCGCCGAACTGCAGCACGAACTACTGACTGCAACGTGTTCAGTTCGATATTTGCACACGAATGTACGATGGATCCTCAAAGTTCATCCAATGTGCGAGGCTTTTGTCGATGAACGACGTCCTTCAGTGTTCCCCACAGGTAAAAGTCCAGAGGAGTTAGGTCTGGGGAACGTGGTGGGTACTCCACAGCTCCTCTATGGCCAGTCCATCTTCCTGGTAGATTTTCGACGAGATACGCCCTAACACGATTTTGGTAGTGGGCTGGGGCACCATCTTGTTGGAAGTAAACTCTTCTGTCTCCATACAAGTCTCGGATGGCAGGTAAAATGGATGTCTCAAGCTTCTGAAGGTACACCTCGCCGTCAAAGAAGAATGGCCCAATCGAGCCCCGGTGAGGCAACCCACACCACACATTTACTCCTGGCAAATTCACGGCTTTGTCTACAGGGACGTTTCATATTTTCGGCGGCCCAGTAGATGCAATTGTGGCGATTTACTGTACCATTGAGTTTGAACTGTGCCTCATCAGACCACACAATCATCTCTGAAAACTGTCCATAGTTGCGCACCACGTTAGTAAACCACCCGCAGTACTCCACTCTACGGTCTGGGTCGTCCTCGTTCATTGCGTGTAGCGGTCGTGGGATGCAGCACTTCCACTCTGCTGTCTTCAAAATTCGCCAAACACTTGAGCGACTCACTCCAGCTTCATGGGCACGCTGCCTCACAGACTTCTGTGGTGAGCGAGTGAACTGTTGCAACACACGACGGGAGTTAGCCGGACTTGTTACTGTTACGGGTCGTCCAGATCGCTGTTTGTGTACATCTCTAACGCAGCCTTCGGCTTCACATATGTCTCGAATGCGTCGAAACTTTAAACGTGTCGGTGGCTCTGTTTGATACTCATTTTGCCATTGCTGTTGAACCTCATTAATGTTTTCGTACTTGAAATACCACTTCAAAACAGACTTCCTTTCATCGAATGTAAGCCTTGCGCCAGCCATGTTTACTCGGGTAACTAGGTGCAGCTAAGAAGAAAACAGTGACCATCTGTCGACTGTCATCTGACAAAACAAAACAACGCAGTACAACGCTTGTGTGGCGACTGCCGGAACTACAATCTATTACACTACCAAAGATGAGACAACTCTGTCAATTAGTTTGCCACTTATGGACTTTTAAACAGTGGATACATGTTTGGACCCATCTGTGTATATATACATTCCAAACTTGGAAAATTGACACAAGTACAACTTTAAGTTGTGCTGCAAATTGCAGAGCATACATCCACAACAAGTTTTGAAATGGTGGGCTGTGGTATTATGTGGTTAATAGCCAGACTCTTGAAAGATTCCACAGTCAGCAGGAAACGTAATGTTACATCCAGTCTGCATCGTAACACGGCATTTACCGGTATTTTATTGGTAATGTAGGCTGGTATAATGACCAAATGTATAAGCATATGATTTTATTCTTAGTTTCAAGAATGTGAGATAGCTTTCGTCATGATTGTGTCACACTTGTTAATTCCATCTTCTATCACAGACAGCAGCTTCTCGAAACAGGCCATGTCCATCCTCACGAAGGTCCGAAATTCATGCGTATACTTCGAGCCTCAGTTCTTTCGTAAGCAGTGAATTTAATCCCATGCTTTCGTCCCTTCTTTTCAGCCAGGATCGAACTCACCAACAACATCTGGCTTTCTGTTTCCGTCGCCGTTCTGCCCTAGTCCGAAGATTTACTGTCACTGCCAGGGCAACAGCTGCAGAAACAAGTGGGTCCTCCATGTGCAGAATGCTGTACGAACGCATATAGCTGTGTAACCGAGTGTCGTAATGTAAAACTAAGTGTAGAGTCTCTAATTCAGAACATTAGTAACCTACATAAAAAATTAACAACTACTTAATAAATAATGATAAACAGTTTCTTATGAAACAGGAACCTTGAGTGACATGAATAATTCGAACGGATGACGTTCCAATGTGTGACACGGTCCCCCTCGTGTTTCACGCGGAAGAACGAACGACTCCACAACAGATCTGACAGTTCTGTTTGCGTTTCGCGCGTTACCACTGTCTACTGCGCATGCGCGGCAAGTATGTCCCGCGTGGATGGCGTAACAGGTCTACGTGAACCAGCCTGTAGTTACGGACATGCACGTTTGGGTCGCTGGTCGCTGCTGCAGTTTAGGGACAAAAGTCTAATACGGGCTTTTAGGTTGTGCCCCACGGGATTATTACAGGACGGTTACTTTTCACTATATATATGACGTAGTAGATGACGTCAGGAGTTACTTGATGCTTTTGCTGCTGCACGCGGAGGAGTCGCGACGGTGGGAAACTGCAGCTGAATACTGGAGCACTAGCAGGGGGTGCAGGCTTTGGTGCAGGGAGTCGCAGCAGACCCTCAACACGAACAGGCGTAACATAGTGAGAGTATGTACACAGGGAGACCATTCACTGTAAGATTACAAAATTACAGAACAATCACTGGACAAATGGTTGCAGCAAGTATCAGCTCTTACGTTCTCGAATTTTCTCGCTGAGGCCATATCGCGAGATGTGTGAGGGGCAGAGGTAGTGTGTAGTGCGACTCTTCGTGGAAAATGCTCTCTCGGAATGTCAGCAGCAGACCTCTCCCTGATGCACAACGCCTATCTTGCAGCGTCTGCCACTCGAGTTTGTTGGGCGTCTCTGTGACGCTCTCGCGCCGACCAAAAGGTCCCGTGACGAAACGCGCCGCTCTTCTTTGGATCTCCCCCATCTCTTTCTCCAGTCCCACACTGACGAACAGTACTCAAGAATCGGTCGCACAAGCGCCTTGTGGGGCACGTGTCTCGTGGATGGTTTACGTTTCCTTAAGATTCTCCCTATGAATGTGTCTGGCACCCGCTTTTGCTGCTAATTGGTTTCGATGGTCATTCCACGTAGGTTCACTCTGGATGGCTACTCCTACATTTACAGTAGATAACTTCCGGTTTCCAGAAATTTGTCATCAGATACGTGGTTCTAGAATTGTGGATGTCTTTTCCTATGTTTGAACAATAAGTTAAATTCATTTACGTTCAGCGTCAATTGCGAGAGCCTCCAATGTTCATTAATTGTCTGCAGGTGATTCATCAAATCTGCACCGCCTTCTGGCGTCGCTGCTTCCTTACAGATGACCGCGTCATCCACCAACAGCGTCAGAGACCTTCCAACTGTAACACTGTCACAGCAGGGCTGCAGAACCACTTGTTCAGAATGTAGTCTGCCACTACTAGTCACACATCCACAGACAGGGATGCTGAGTCTAACTCTATGACAGCAGACAGGTGAATGAATGTTCGAAATGTCGTCTGCCAGAATACGTACACGGGGACGCACAGAGATGCTACGAGTGATTTAGATATGCAAGTCCAGTGCGTCCACCGCACACTTCTCGTAACGTATTTTTAGTGCTTTTTGATTACTTCATGTCTCACAGGCGTTGCCCCAATAACATTCTTCTCTGTCGTTCGCGAGCTGTAACTCTTGGACCGTAAACACTGCTTAATAATGTGATGACTACGTACCTTTTAAAACTCAGCATAACAAGAACCGTAGGATGGTAGGATCCCACCTAATTTTGTTGTATTTCACCAATGGCAAAATCAGTAAGACGATTTCTACAGCCAGTCTCTCGTTAATACTCCTGACAAGATTCCCAGTCACTATTCAGTGGTTCCCGAGCCCTCCTAACGTCTCAAAAATGCTTCACACGGTCTTGGAGTCAACTTGATACCGCACAAACACGTTTGCCGAGACAGCTGTAACGATTAACTCTGTCTTTACGCGGAGTTGCACTTCACACACCAGGTCGCGTAATGCCACTTTGGAAAACTATGGTAGACTTGTCGTGTGCTATCTTCACAGTCTGAGTACGAAACGTACCCCTTGGTCCATGATTTCCATCAATAAGCACTGCATAATAGAGTGATGACTACATACGCTTCAATGCTGAGCATAACAAGAATCATAAGATGGTAGGATGCCAACCATTTTTGTTCTATTTCACCAATGGCAAAATCAGTAAGACGATTTCTACAGCGAGTCTGTCGTTAATATTCATGGAAAGATTCCCAGTCACTATTCAGTGGTTCCCGAGCCCTCCTAACGTCACAAAAATGCTTCACACAGTCTTGGAGTCAACTTGATACCGCACAAACACGTTTGCCGAGACAGCTGTAACGATTAACTCTGTCTTTACGCGGAGTTGCACTTCACACACCAGGTCGCGTGATGCCTATTTGGAAACCTATGGTAGACTAGTCGTGAGCTATCTTTACAGTCTGAGTTCGGCACCTACCCCTTGGTCCATGATTTCCATCAATAAGCACTGCATAATAGTGTGATGACTACATACGCTTCAATGCTGAGCATAACAAGAATCATAAGATGGTAGGATGCCAACCATTTATGTTCTATTTCATAAAAAACAAAATCAGTACGACGGTTTCTACAGCCAGTCTGTCGTTAATATTCATGGAAAGATTCCCAGTCACTATTCAGTGGTTCCCGAGCCCTCCTAACGTCTCAAAAATGCTTCACACAGTCTTGGAGTCAACTTGATACCGCACAAACACGTTTGCCGAGACAGCTGCAACAATTAACTCTGTCTTTACGCGGAGTTGCACTTCACACACCAGGTCGCGTGATGCCTATTTGGAAACCTATGGTAGACTAGTCGTGAGCTATCTTAACAGTCTGAGTTCGGCGCCTACCCCTTGGTCCATGATTTCCATCAATAAGCACTGCATAATAGAGTGATGACTACATACGCTTCAATGCTGAGCATAACAAGAACCATAAGATGGTAGGATGCCAACCATTTATGTTCTATTTCATAAAAAACAAAATCAGTACGACGGTTTCTACAGCCAGTCTGTCGTTAATATTCATGGAAAGATTCCCAGTCACTATTCAGTGGTTCCCGAGCCCTCCTAACGTCTCAAAAATGCTTCACACAGTCTTGGAGTCAACTTGATACCGCACAAACACGTTTGCCGAGACAGCTGCAACAATTAACTCTGTCTTTACGCAGAGTTGCACTTCACACACCAGGTCGCGTGATGCCTATTTGGAAACCTATGGTAGACTAGTCGTGAGCTATCTTAACAGTCTGAGTTCGGCGCCTACCCCTTGGTCCATGATTTCCATCAATAAGCACTGCATAATAGAGTGATGACTACATACGCTTCAATGCTGAGCATAACAAGAACCATAAGATGGTAGGATGCCAACCATTTATGTTCTATTTCATAAAAAACGAAATCAGTACGACGGTTTCTACAGCCAGTCTGTCGTTAATATTCATGGAAAGATTCCCAGTCACTATTCAGTGGTTCCCGAGCCCTCCTAACGTCTCAAAAATGCTTCACACAGTCTTGGAGACAACTTGATACTGCACAAACACGTTTGCCGAGACAGCTGTAACGATTAACTCTGTCTTTACGCGGAGTTGCACTTCACACACCAGGTCGCGTGATGCCTATTTGGAAACCTATGGTAGACTAGTCGTGAGCTATCTTTACAGTCTGAGTTCGGCACCTACCCCTTGGTCCATGATTTCCATCAATAAGCACTGCATAATAGTGTGATGACTACATACGCTTCAATGCTGAGCATAACAAGAATCATAAGATGGTAGGATGCCAACCATTTATGTTCTATTTCATAAAAAACAAAATCAGTACGACGGTTTCTACAGCCAGTCTGTCGTTAATATTCATGGAAAGATTCCCAGTCACTATTCAGTGGTTCCCGAGCCCTCCTAACGTCTCAAAAATGCTTCACACAGTCTTGGAGTCAACTTGATACTGCACAAACACGTTTGCCGAGACAGCTGTAACGATTAACTCTGTCTTTACGCGGAGTTGCACTTCACACACCAGGTCGCGTGATGCCTATTTGGAAACCTATGGTAGACTAGTCGTGAGCTATCTTCACAGTCTGAGTTCGGCGCGTACCACTTGGTCCATGATTTCCATCAATAAGCACTGCATAATAGAGTGATGACTACATACGCTTCAATGCTGAGCATAACAAGAACCATAAGATGGTAGCATGCCAACCATTTTTGTTCTATTTCACCAATGGCAAAATCAGTACGATGGTTTCTACAGCCAGTCTGTCGTTAATATTCATGGAAAGATTCCCAGTCATTATTCAGTGGTTCCCGAGCCCTCCTAACGTCTCAAAAATGCTTCACACAGTCTTGGAGTCAACTTGATACCGCACAAACACGTTTGCCGAGACAGCTGTAACAATTAACTCTGTCTTTACGCGGAGATGCACTTCACACACCAGGTCGCGTGATGCCACTTTGGAAAAATATGGTAGACTAGTGGTGTGCTATCTTCACAGTCTGAGTTCGGCGCGTACCACTTGGTCCATGATTTCCATCAATAAGCACTGCATAATAGTGTGATGACTACATACGCTTCAATGCTGAGCATAACAAGAACCATAAGATGGTAGGATGCCAACCATTTTTGTTCTATTTCACCAATGGCAAAATCAGTACGACGGTTTCTACAGCCAGTCTGTCGTTAATATTCATGGAAAGATTCCCAGTCACTATTCAGTGGTTCCCGAGCCCTCCTAACGTCTCAAAAATGCTTCACACAGTCTTGGAGTCAACTTGATACCGCACAAACACGTTTGCCGAGACAGCTGCAACAATTAAATCTGTCTTTACGCGGAGTTGCACTTCACACACCAGGTCGCGTGATGCCTATTTGGAAACCTATGTTAGACTAGTCGTGAGCTATCTTAACAGTCTGAGTTCGGCACCTACCCCTTGGTCCATGATTTCCATCAATAAGCACTGCAGAATAGTGTGATGACTACATACGCTTCAATGCTGAGCATAACAAGTACCATAAGATGGTAGGATGCCAACCATTTTTGTTCTATTTCACCAATGGGAAAATCAGTACGACGGTTTCTACAGCCAGTCTGTCGTTAATATTCATGGAAAGATTCCCAGTCACTATTCAGTGGTTCCCGAGCCCTCCTAACGTCTCAAAAATGCTTCACACAGTCTTGGAGTCAACTTGATACTGCACAAACACGTTTGCCGAGACAGCTGCAACAATCAACTCTGTCTTTACGTGGAGTTGCACTTCACACACCAGGTCGCGTGATGCCACTTTGGAATACTATGGTAGACTAGTCGTGAGCTATCTTCTCAGTCTGTGTTCGGCGCGTACCACTTGGTCCATGTTTTCCATCAATAAGCACTGCATAATAGAGTGATGACTACATACGCTTCAATGCTGAGCATAACAAGTACCATAAGATGGTAGGATGCCAACCATTTTTGTTCTATTTCACCAATGGCAAAATCAGTACGACGGTTTCTACAGCCAGTCTGTCGTGAATATTCATGGAAAGATTCCCAGTCACTATTCAGTGGTTCCCGAGCCCTCCTAACGTCTCAAAAATGCTTCGCAGAGTCTTGGAGTCAAATTGATACCGCACAAACACGTTTGCCGAGACAGCTGCAACAATTAACTCTGTCTTTACGCGGAGTTGCACTTCACACACCAGGTCGCGTGATGCCTATTTGGAAACCTATGGTAGACTAGTCGTGAGCTATCTTAACAGTCTGAGTTCGGCGCCTACCCCTTGGTCCATGATTTCCATCAATAAGCACTGCAGAATAGTGTGATGACTACATACGCTTCAATGCTGAGCATAACAAGTACCATAAGATGGTAGGATACCAACCATTTTTGTTCTATTTCACCAATGGCAAAATCAGTAAGACGATTTCTACAGCTAGTCCGTCGTTAATATTCATGGAAAGATTCCCAGTCACTATTCAGTGGTTCCCGAGCCCTCCTAACGTCTCAAAAATGCTTCACACAGTCTTGGAGTCAACTTGATACCGCACAAACACGTTTGCCGAGACAGCTGCAACAATTAACTCTGTCTTTACGCGGAGTTGCACTTCACACACCAGGTCGCGTGATGCCTATTTGGAAACCTATGGTAGACTAGTCGTGAGCTATCTTAACAGTCTGAGTTCGGCGCCTACCCCTTGGTCCATGATTTCCATCAATAAGCACTGCATAATAGTGTGATGACTACATACGCTTCAATGCTGAGCATAACAAGAATCATAAGATGGTAGGATGCCAACCATTTTTGTTCTATTTCACCAATGGCAAAATCAGTACGACGGTTTCTACAGCCAGTCTGTCGTTAATATTCATGGAAAGATTCCCAGTCACTATTCAGTGGTTCCCGAGCCCTCCTAGCGTCTCAAAAATGCTTCACACAGTCTTGGAGTCAACTTGATACCGCACAAACACGTTTGCCGAGACAGCTGCAACAATTAACTCTGTCTTTACGCGGAGTTGCACTTCACACACCAGGTCGCGTGATGCCTATTTGGAAACCTATGGTAGACTAGTCGTGAGCTATCTTAACAGTCTGAGTTCGGCGCCTACCCCTTGGTCCATGATTTCCATCAATAAGCACTGCATAATAGTGTGATGACTACATACGCTTCAAAGCTGAGCATAACAAGTATCATAAGATGGTAGGATGCCAACCATTTTTGTTCTATTTCACCAATGGCAAAATCAGTAAGACGATTTCTACAGCTAGTCCGTCGTTAATATTCATGGAAAGATTCCCAGTCACTATTCAGTGGTTCCCGAGCCCTCCTAGCGTCTCAAAAATGCTTCACACAGTCTTGGAGTCAACTTGATACCGCACAAACACGTTTGCCGAGACAGCTGCAACAATTAACTCTGTCTTTACGCGGAGTTGCACTTCACACACCAGGTCGCGTGATGCCTATTTGGAAACCTATGGTAGACTAGTCGTGAGCTATCTTAACAGTCTGAGTTCGGCGCCTACCCCTTGGTCCATGATTTCCATCAATAAGCACTGCAAAATAGTGTGATGACTACATACGCTTCAATGCTGAGCATAACAAGAACCATAAGATGGTAGGATGCCAACCATTTTTGTTCTATTTCACCAATGGCAAAATCAGTACGACGGTTTCTACAGCCAGTCTGTCGTTAATATTCATGGAAAGATTCCCAGTCACTATTCAGTGGTTCCCGAGCCCTCCTAACGTCTCAAAAATGCTTCACACAGTCTTGGAGTCAACTTGATACCGCACAAACACGCTTGCCGAGACAGCTGCAACAATTAACTCTGTCTTTACGCGGAGTTGCATTTCACACACCAGGTCGCGTGATGCCTATTTGGAAACCTATGGTAGACTAGTCGTGAGCTATCTTAACAGTCAGAGTTCGGCGCCTACCCCTTGGTCCATGATTTTCATCAATAAGCACTGCATAATAGTGTGAAGACTACATACGCTTCAATGCTGAGCATAACAAGAATCATAAGATGGTAGGATGCCAACCGTTATTGTTCTATTTCACCAATGGCAAAAACAGTACGACGGTTTCTACAGCCAGTCTGTCGTTAATATTCATGGAAAGATTCCCAGTCACTATTCAGTGGTTCCCGAGCCCTCCAAACGTCTCAAAAATGCTTCACACAGTCTTGGAGTCAACTTGATACCGCAGAAACACGTTTGCCGAGACAGCTGCAACAATTAACTCTGTCTTTACGCGGAGTTGCACTTCACACACCAGGTCGCGTGATGCCTATTTGGAAACCTATGGTAGACTGGTCGTGAGCTATCTTAACAGTCTGAGTTCGGCGCCTACCCCTTGGTCCATGATTTCCATCAATAAGCACTGCAGAATAGTGTGATGACTACATACGCTTCAATGCTGAGCATAACAAGTACCATAAGATGGTAGGATGCCAACCATTTTTGTTCTATTTCACCAATGGGAAAATCAGTACGACGGTTTCTACAGCCAGTCGGTCGTTAATATTCATGGAAAGATTCCCAGTCACTATTCAGTGGTTCCCGAGCCCTCCTAACGTCTCAAAAATGCTTCACACAGTCTTGGAGTCAACTTGATACTGCACAAACACGTTTGCCGAGACAGCTGCAACAATCAACTCTGTCTTTACGTGGAGTTGCACTTCACACACCAGGTCGCGTGATGCCACTTTGGAATACTATGGTAGACTAGTCGTGAGCTATCTTCTCAGTCTGTGTTCGGCGCGTACCACTTGGTCCATGTTTTCCATCAATAAGCACTGCATAATAGAGTGATGACTACATAAGCTTCAATGCTGAGCATAACAAGTACCATAAGATGGTAGGATGCCAACCATTTTTGTTCTATTTCACCAATGGCAAAATCAGTACGACGGTTTCTACAGCCAGTCTGTCGTGAATATTCATGGAAAGATTCCCAGTCACTATTCAGTGGTTCCCGAGCCCTCCTAACGTCTCAAAAATGCTTCGCAGAGTCTTGGAGTCAAATTGATACCGCACAAACACGTTTGCCGAGACAGCTGCAACAATTAACTCTGTCTTGACGCGGAGTTGCACTTCACACACCAGGTCGCGTGATGCCTATTTGGAAACCTATGGTAGACTAGTCGTGAGCTATCTTAACAGTCTGAGTTCGGCGCCTACCCCTTGGTCCATGATTTCCATCAATAAGCACTGCATAATAGTGTGATGACTACATACGCTTCAATGCTGAGCATAACAAGAATCATAAGATGGTAGGATGCCAACCATTTTTGTTCTATTTCACCAATGGCAAAATCAGTACGACGGTTTCTACAGCCAGTCTGTCGTTAATATTCATGGAAAGATTCCCAGTCACTATTCAGTGGTTCCCGAGCCCTCCTAGCGTCTCAAAAATGCTTCACACAGTCTTGGAGTCAACTTGATACCGCACAAACACGTTTGCCGAGACAGCTGCAACAATTAACTCTGTCTTTACGCGGAGTTGCACTTCACACACCAGGTCGCGTGATGCCTATTTGGAAACCTATGGTAGACTAGTCGTGAGCTATCTTAACAGTCTGAGTTCGGCGCCTACCCCTTGGTCCATGATTTCCATCAATAAGCACTGCATAATAGTGTGATGACTACATACGCTTCAAAGCTGAGCATAACAAGTATCATAAGATGGTAGGATGCCAACCATTTTTGTTCTATTTCACCAATGGCAAAATCAGTAAGACGATTTCTACAGCTAGTCCGTCGTTAATATTCATGGAAAGATTCCCAGTCACTATTCAGTGGTTCCCGAGCCCTCCTAACGTCTCAAAAATGCTTCACACAGTCTTGGAGTCAACTTGATACCGCACAAACACGTTTGCCGAGACAGCTGCAACAATTAACTCTGTCTTTACGCGGAGTTGCACTTCACACACCAGGTCGCGTGATGCCTATTTGGAAACCTATGGTAGACTAGTCGTGAGCTATCTTAACAGTCTGAGTTCGGCGCCTACCCCTTGGTCCATGATTTTCATCAATAAGCACTGCATAATAGTGTGATGACTACATACGCTTCAATGCTGAGCATAACAAGAATCATAAGATGGTAGGATGCCAACCGTTATTGTTCTATTTCACCAATGGCAAAAACAGTACGACGGTTTCTACAGCCAGTCTGTCGTTAATATTCATGGAAAGATTCCCAGTCACTATTCAGTGGTTCCCGAGCCCTCCAAACGTCTCAAAAATGCTTCACACAGTCTTGGAGTCAACTTGATACCGCAGAAACACGTTTGCCGAGACAGCTGCAACAATTAACTCTGTCTTTACGCGGAGTTGCACTTCACACACCAGGTCGCGTGATGCCTATTTGGAAACCTATGGTAGACTGGTCGTGAGCTATCTTAACAGTCTGAGTTCGGCGCCTACCCCTTGGTCCATGATTTCCATCAATAAGCACTGCATAATAGTGTGATGACTACATACGCTTCAATGCTGAGCATAACAAGAATCATAAGATGGTAGGATGCCAACCATTTTTGTTCTATTTCACCAATGACAAAATCAGTACGACGGTTTCTACAGCCAGTCTGTCGTTAATATTCATGGAAAGATTCCCAGTCACTATTCAGTGGTTCCCGAGCCCTCCTAACGTCTCAAAAATGCTTCACACTGTCTTGGAGTCAACTTGATACCGCACAAACACGTTTGCCGAGACAGCTGCAACAATTAACTCTGTCTTTACGCGGAGTTGCACTTCACACACCTGGTCGCGTGATGCCTATTTGGAAACCTATGGTAGACTAGTCGTGAGCTATCTTAACAGTCTGAGTTCGGCGCCTACCCCTTGGTCCATGATTTCCATCAATAAGCACTACATAATAGTGTGATGACTACATACGCTTCAATGCTGAGCATAACAAGAATCATAAGATGGTAGGATGCCAACCATTTTTGTTCTATTTCACCAATGGCAAAATCAGTACGACGGTTTCTACAGCCAGTCTGTCGTTAATATTCATGGAAAGATTCCCAGTCACTATTCAGTGGTTCCCGAGCCCGCCTAGCGTCCCAAAAATGCTTCACACAGTCTTGGAGTCAACTTGATACCGCACAAACACGTTTGCCGAGACAGCTGCAACAATTAACTCTGTCTTTACGCGGAGTTGCACTTCACACACCAGGTCGCGTGATGCCTATTTGGAAACCTATGGTAGACTGGTCGTGAGCTATCTTAACAGTCTGAGTTCGGCGCCTACCCCTTGGTCCATGATTTCCATCAATAAGCAAGGCATAATAGTGTGATGACTACATAAGCTTCAAAGCTGAGCATAACAAGTAACATAAGATGGTAGGATGCCAACCATTTTTGTTCTATTTCACCAATGGCAAAATCAGTACGACGGTTTCTACAGCCAGTCTGTCGTTAATATTCATGGAAAGATTCCCAGTCACTATTCAGTGGTTCCCGAGCCCTCCTAACGTCTCAAAAATGCTTCACACAGTCTTGGAGTCAACTTGATACCGCACAAACACGCTTGCCGAGACAGCTGCAACAATTAACTCTCTCTTTACGCGGAGTTGCATTTCACACACCAGGTCGCGTGATGCCTATTTGGAAACCTATGGTAGACTAGTCGTGAGCTATCTTAACAGTCTGAGTTCGGCGCCTACCCCTTGGTCCATGATTTTCATCAATAAGCACTGCATAATAGTGTGATGACTACATACGCTTCAATGCTGAGCATAACAAGAATCATAAGGTGGTAGGATGCCAACCGTTATTGTTCTATTTCACCAATGGCAAAAACAGTACGACGGTTTCTACAGCCAGTCTGTCGTTAATATTCATGGAAAGATTCCCAGTCACTATTCAGTGGTTCACGAGCCCTCCAAACGTCTCAAAAATGCTTCACACAGTCTTGGAGTCAACTTGATTCCGCAGAAACACGTTTGCCGAGACAGCTGCAACAATTAACTCTGTCTTTACGCGGAGTTGCACTTCACACACCAGGTCGCGTGATGCCTATTTGGAAACCTATGGTAGACTGGTCGTGAGCTATCTTAACAGTCTGAGTTCGTCGCCTACCCCTTGGTCCATGATTTCCATCAATAAGCACTGCAGAATAGTGTGATGACTACATACGCTTCAATGCTGAGCATAACAAGTACCATAAGATGGTAGGATGCCAACCATTTTTGTTCTATTTCACCAATGGCAAAATCAGTACGACGGTTTCTACAGCCAGTCTGTCGTGAATATTCATGGAAAGATTCCCAGTCACTATTCAGTGGTTCCCGAGCCCTCCTAACGTCTCAAAAATGCTTCGCAGAGTCTTGGAGTCAAATTGATACCGCACAAACACGTTTGCCGAGACAGCTGCAACAATTAACTCTGTCTTTACGCGGAGTTGCACTTCACACACCAGGTCGCGTGATGCCTATTTGGAAACCTATGGTAGACTAGTCGTGAGCTATCTTAACAGTCTGAGTTCGGCGCCTACCGCTTGGTCCATGATTTCCATCAATAAGCACTGCATAATAGTGTGATGACTACATACGCTTCAATGCTGAGCATAACAAGAATCATAAGATGGTAGGATGCCAACCATTTTTGTTCTATTTCACCAATGGCAAAATCAGTACGACGGTTTCTACAGCCAGTCTGTCGTTAATATTCATGGAAAGATTCCCAGTCACTATTCAGTGGTTCCCGAGCCCTCCTAGCGTCTCAAAAATGCTTCACACAGTCTTGGAGTCAACTTGATACCGCACAAACACGTTTGCCGAGACAGCTGCAACAATTAACTCTGTCTTTACGCGGAGTTGCACTTCACACACCAGGTCGCGTGATGCCTATTTGGAAACCTATGGTAGACTGGTCGTGAGCTATCTTAACAGTCTGAGTTCGGCGCCTACCCCTTGGTCCATGATTTCCATCAATAAGCAAGGCATAATAGTGTGATGACTACATACGCTTCAAAGCTGAGCATAACAAGTATCATAAGATGGTAGGATGCCAACCATTTTTGTTCTAGTTCACCAATGGCAAAATCAGTAAGACGATTTCTACAGCTAGTCCGTCGTTAATATTCATGGAAAGATTCCCAGTCACTATTCAGTGGTTCCCGAGCCCTCCTAGCGTCTCAAAAATGCTTCACACAGTCTTGGAGTCAATATGATACCGCACAAACACGTTTGCCGAGACAGCTGCAACAATTAACTCTGTCTTTACGCGGAGTTGCACTTCACACACCAGGTCGCGTGATGCCTATTTGGAAACCTATGGTAGACTAGTCGTGAGCTATCTTAACAGTCTGAGTTCGGCGCCTACCCCTTGGTCCATGATTTCCATCAATAAGCACTGCAGAATAGTGTGATGACTACATACGCTTCAATGCTGAGCATAACAAGTACCATAAGATGGTAGGATGCCAACCATTTTTGTTCTATTTCACCAATGGCAAAATCAGTAAGACGATTTCTATAGCCAGTCTGTCGTTAATATTCATGGAAAGATTCCCAGTCACTATTCAGTGGTTCCCGAGCCCTCCTAACGTCTCAAAAATGCTTCACACAGTCTTGGAGTCAACTTGATACCGCACAAACACGCTTGCCGAGACAGCTGCAACAATTAACTCTGTCTTTACGCGGAGTTGCACTTCACACACCAGGTCGCGTGATGCCTATTTGGAAACCTATGGTAGACTAGTCGTGAGCTATCTTAACAGTCTGAGTTCGGCGCCTACCCCTTGGTCCATGATTTTCATCAATAAGCACTGCATAATAGTGTGATGACTACATACGCTTCAATGCTGAGCATAACAAGAATCATAAGATGGTAGGATGCCAACCGTTTTTGTTCTATTTCACCAATGGCAAAAACAGTACGACGGTTTCTACAGCCAGTCTGTCGTTAATATTCATGGAAAGATTCCCAGTCACTATTCAGTGGTTCCCGAGCCCTCCAAACGTCTCAAAAATGCTTCACACAGTCTTGGAGTCAACTTGATACCGCACAAACACGTTTGCCGAGACAGCTGCAACAATTAACTCTGTCTTTACGCGGAGTTGCACTTCACACACCAGGTCGCGTGATGCCTATTTGGAAACCTATGGTAGACTGGTCGTGAGCTATCTTAACAGTCTGAGTTCGGCGCCTACCCCTTGGTCCATGATTTCCATCAATAAGCACTGCATAATAGTGTGATGACTACATACGCTTCAATGCTGAGCATAACAAGAATCATAAGATGGTAGGATGCCAACCATTTTTGTTCTATTTCACCAATGGCAAAATCAGTACGACGGTTTCTACAGCCAGTCTGTCGTTAATATTCATGGAAAGATTCCCAGTCACTATTCAGTGGTTCCCGAGCCCTCCTAACGTCTCAAAAATGCTTCACACAGTCTTGGAGTCAACTTGATACCACACAAACACGTTTGCCTAGACAGCTGCAACAATTAACTCTGTCTTTACGCTGAGTTGCACTTCACACACCAGGTCGCGTGATGCCTCTTTGGAAACCTATGGTAGACGAGTCGTGGGCTATCTTAACAGTCTGAGTTCAGCGCCTATCCCTTGGTCCATGATTTCCCTCAATAAGCACTGCATAATAGTGTGATGACTACACACGCTTCAATGCTGAGCATAACAAGAACCATAAGATGGTAGCATGCCAACCATTTTTGTTCTGTTTCACCAATGGCAAAATCAGTACGATGGTTTCTACAGCCAGTCTGTCGTTAATATTCATGGAAAGATTCCCAGTCATTATTCAGTGGTTCCCGAGCCCTCCTAACGTCTCAAAAATGCTTCACACAGTCTTGGAGTCAACTTGATACCGCACAAACACGTTTGCCGAGACAGCTGTAACAATTAACTCTGTCTTTACGCGGAGATGCACTTCACACACCAGGTCGCGTGATGCCACTTTGGAAAAAAATGGTAGACTAGTCGTGTGCTATCTTCACAGTCTGAGTTCGGCGCGTACCACTTGGTCCATGATTTCCATCAATAAGCACTGCATAATAGTGTGATGACTACATACGCTTCAATGCTGAGCATAACAAGAACCATAAGATGGTAGGATGCCAACCATTTTTGTTCTATTTCACCAATGGCAAAATCAGTACGACGGTTTCTACAGCCAGTCTGTCGTTAATATTCATGGAAAGATTCCCAGTCACTATTCAGTGGTTCCCGAGCCCTCCTAACGTCTCAAAAATGCTTCACACAGTCTTGGAGTCAACTTGATACCGCACAAACACGTTTGCCGAGACAGCTGCAACAATTAAATCTGTCTTTACGCGGAGTTGCACTTCACACACCAGGTCGCGTGATACCTATTTGGAAACCTATGTTACACTAGTCGTGAGCTATCTTAACAGTCTGAGTTCGGCGCCTACCCCTTGGTCCATGATTTCCATCAATAAGCACTGCAGAATAGTGTGATGACTACATACGCTTCAATGCTGAGCATAACAAGTACCATAAGATGGTAGGATGCCAACCATTTTTGTTCTATTTCACCAATGGCAAAATCAGTACGACGGTTTCTACAGCCAGTCGGTCGTTAATATTCATGGAAAGATTCCCAGTCACTATTCAGTGGTTCCCGAGCCCTCCTAACGTCTCAAAAATGCTTCACACAGTCTTGGAGTCAACTTGATACCGCACAAACACGTTTGCTGAGACAGCTGCAACAATCAACTCTGTCTTTACGTGGAGTTGCACTTCACACACCAGGTCGCGTGATGCCACTTTGGAATACTATGGTAGACTAGTCGTGAGCTATCTTCACAGTCTGTGTTCGGCGCGTACCACTTGGTCCATGTTTTCCATCAATAAGCACTGCATAATAGAGTGATGACTACATACGCTTCAAAGCTGAGCATAACAAGTACCATAAGATGGTAGGATGCCAACCATTTTGTTCTATTTCACCAATGGCAAAATCAGTACGACGGTTTCTACAGCCAGTCTGTCGTGAATATTCATGGAAAGATTCCCAGTCACTATTCAGTGGTTCCCGAGCCCTCCTAACGTCTCAAAAATGCTTCGCAGATTCTTGGAGTCAACTTGATACCGCACAAACACGTTTGCCGAGACAGCTGCAACAATTAACTCTGTCTTGACGCGGAGTTGCACTTCACACACCAGGTCGCGTGATGCCTATTTGGAAACCTATGGTAGACTAGTCGTGAGCTATCTTAACAGTCTGAGTTCGGCGCCTACCCCTTGGTCCATGATTTCCATCAATAAGCACTGCATAATAGTGTGATGACAACATACGCTTCAATGCTGAGCGTAACAAGAATCATAAGATGGTAGGATGCCAACCATTTTTGTTCTATTTCACCAATGGCAAAATCAGTACGACGGTTTCTACAGCCAGTCTGTCGTTAATATTCATGGAAAGATTCCCAGTCACTATTCAGTGGTTCCCGAGCCCTCCTAACGTCTCAAAAATGCTTCACACAGTCTTGGAGTCAACTTGATACCGCACAAACACTTTTGCCGAGACAGCTGCAACAATTAACTCTGTCTTTACGCGGAGTTGCACTTCACACACCAGGTCGCGTGATGCCTATTTGGAAACCTATGGTAGACTAGTCGTGAGCTATCTTAACAGTCTGAGTTCGGCGCCTACCCCTTGGTCAATGATTTCCATCAATATGCACTGCATAATAGTGTGATGACTACATACGCTTCAATGCTGAGCATAACAAGAATCATAAGATGGTAGGATGCCAACCATTTTTGTTATATTTCACCAATGGCAAAATCAGTAACACGATTTCTACAGCCAGTCGGTCGTTAATATTCGTGGAAAGATTCCCAGTCACTATTCAGTGGTTCCCGAGCCCTCCTAACGTCTCAAAAATGCTTCACACAGTCTTGGAGTCAACTTGATACCGCACAAACACGTTTGCCGAGACAGCTGTAACAATTAACTCTGTCTTTACGCGGAGATGCACTTCACACACCAGGTCGCGTGATGCCACTTTGGAAAAAAATGGTAGACTAGTCGTGTGCTATCTTCACAGTCTGAGTTCGGCGCGTACCACTTGGTCCATGATTTCCATCAATAAGCACTGCATAATAGTGTGATGACTACATACGCTTCAATGCTGAGCATAACAAGAACCATAAGATGGTAGGATGCCAACCATTTTTGTTCTATTTCACCAATGGCAAAATCAGTACGACGGTTTCTACAGCCAGTCTGTCGTTAATATTCATGGAAAGATTCCCAGTCACTATTCAGTGGTTCCCGAGCCCTCCTAACGTCTCAAAAATGCTTCACACAGTCTTGGAGTCAACTTGATACCGCACAAACACGTTTGCCGAGACAGCTGCAACAATTAAATCTGTCTTTACGCGGAGTTGCACTTCACACACCAGGTCGCGTGATACCTATTTGGAAACCTATGTTACACTAGTCGTGAGCTATCTTAACAGTCTGAGTTCGGCGCCTACCCCTTGGTCCATGATTTCCATCAATAAGCACTGCAGAATAGTGTGATGACTACATACGCTTCAATGCTGAGCATAACAAGTACCATAAGATGGTAGGATGCCAACCATTTTTGTTCTATTTCACCAATGGCAAAATCAGTACGACGGTTTCTACAGCCAGTCGGTCGTTAATATTCATGGAAAGATTCCCAGTCACTATTCAGTGGTTCCCGAGCCCTCCTAACGTCTCAAAAATGCTTCACACAGTCTTGGAGTCAACTTGATACCGCACAAACACGTTTGCTGAGACAGCTGCAACAATCAACTCTGTCTTTACGTGGAGTTGCACTTCACACACCAGGTCGCGTGATGCCACTTTGGAATACTATGGTAGACTAGTCGTGAGCTATCTTCACAGTCTGTGTTCGGCGCGTACCACTTGGTCCATGTTTTCCATCAATAAGCACTGCATAATAGAGTGATGACTACATACGCTTCAAAGCTGAGCATAACAAGTACCATAAGATGGTAGGATGCCAACCATTTTGTTCTATTTCACCAATGGCAAAATCAGTACGACGGTTTCTACAGCCAGTCTGTCGTGAATATTCATGGAAAGATTCCCAGTCACTATTCAGTGGTTCCCGAGCCCTCCTAACGTCTCAAAAATGCTTCGCAGATTCTTGGAGTCAACTTGATACCGCACAAACACGTTTGCCGAGACAGCTGCAACAATTAACTCTGTCTTGACGCGGAGTTGCACTTCACACACCAGGTCGCGTGATGCCTATTTGGAAACCTATGGTAGACTAGTCGTGAGCTATCTTAACAGTCTGAGTTCGGCGCCTACCCCTTGGTCCATGATTTCCATCAATAAGCACTGCATAATAGTGTGATGACAACATACGCTTCAATGCTGAGCGTAACAAGAATCATAAGATGGTAGGATGCCAACCATTTTTGTTCTATTTCACCAATGGCAAAATCAGTACGACGGTTTCTACAGCCAGTCTGTCGTTAATATTCATGGAAAGATTCCCAGTCACTATTCAGTGGTTCCCGAGCCCTCCTAACGTCTCAAAAATGCTTCACACAGTCTTGGAGTCAACTTGATACCGCACAAACACTTTTGCCGAGACAGCTGCAACAATTAACTCTGTCTTTACGCGGAGTTGCACTTCACACACCAGGTCGCGTGATGCCTATTTGGAAACCTATGGTAGACTAGTCGTGAGCTATCTTAACAGTCTGAGTTCGGCGCCTACCCCTTGGTCAATGATTTCCATCAATATGCACTGCATAATAGTGTGATGACTACATACGCTTCAATGCTGAGCATAACAAGAATCATAAGATGGTAGGATGCCAACCATTTTTGTTATATTTCACCAATGGCAAAATCAGTAACACGATTTCTACAGCCAGTCGGTCGTTAATATTCGTGGAAAGATTCCCAGTCACTATTCAGTGGTTCCCGAGCCCTCCTAACGTCTCAAAAATGCTTCACACAGTCTTGGAGTCAACTTGATACCGCACAAACACGTTTGCCGAGACAGCTGCAACAATCAACTCTTTCTTTACGCGGAGTTGCACTTCACACACCAGGTCGCGTGATGCCTATTTGGAAACCTATGGTAGACTAGTCGTGAGCGATCTTAACAGTCTGGGTTCGGCGCCTACCCCTTGGTCCATGATTTCCATCAATAAGCACTGCATAATAGTGTGATGACTACATACGCTTCAATGCTGAGCATAACAAGAATCATAAGATGGTAGGATGCCAACCATTTTTGTTCTATTTCACCAATGGCAAAATCAGTAAGACGATTTCTACAGCCAGTCTGTCGTTAATATTCATGGAAAGATTCCCAGTCACTATTCAGTGGTTCCCGAGCCCTCCTAACGTCTCAAAAATGCTTCACACAGTGTTGGAGTCAACTTGATACCGCACAAACACGTTTGCCGAAACAGCTGCAACAATTAACTCTGTCTTCACGCGGAGTTGCACTTCACACTCCAGGTCGCGTGATGCCTATTTGGAAACCTATGGTAGACTAGTCGTGAGCTATCTTAACAGTCTGAGTTCGGCGCCTACCCCTTGGTCCATGATTTCCATCAATAAGCACTGCATAATAGTGTGATGACTACATACGCTTCAATGCTGAGCATAACAAGAACCATAAGATGGTAGGATGCCAACCATTTTTGTTCTATTTCACCAATGGCAAAATCAGTACGACGGTTTCTACAGCCAGTCTGTCGTTAATATTCATGGAAAGATTCCCACTGACTATTCAGTGGTTCCTGAGCTCTCCTACGTCTCAAAAATGCTTCACACTGTCTCGGCGTCAACTTGATACCGCACAAACACGTTTGCCGAGACAGCTGCAACAATCAACTCTGTCTTTACGCGGAGTTGCACTTCACACACCAGGTCGCGTGATGCCACTTTGGAATACTATGGTAGACTAGTCGTGAGCTATCTTCACAGTCTGAGTTCGGCGCGTACCACTTGGTCCATGTTTTCCATCAATAAGCACTGCATAATAGAATGATGACTACATACGCTTCAATGCTGAGCATAACAAGAACCATAAGATGGTAGGATGCCAACCATTTTTGTTCTATTTCACCAATGGCAAAATCAGTACGACGATTTCTACAGCCAGTCTGTCGTTAATATTCATGGAAAGATTCCCAGTCACTATTCAGTGGTTCCCGAGCCCTCCTAACGTCTCAAAAATGCTTCACACAGTCATGGAGTCAACTTGATACCGCACAAACACGTTTGCCGAGACAGCTGCAACAATTAACTCTGTCTTTACGCGGAGTTGCACTTCACACACCAGGTCGCGTGATGCCTATTTGGAAACCTATGGTAGACTAGTCGTGAGCTATCTTAACAGTCTGAGTTCGGCGCCTACCCCTTGGTCCATGATTTCCATCAATAAGCACTGCATAATAGTGTGATGACTACATACGCTTCAATGCTGAGCATAACAAGTACCATAAGATGGTAGGATGCCAACCATTTTTGTTCTATTTCACCAATGGCAAAATCAGTACGACGGTTTCTACAGCCAGTCTGTCGTTAATATTCATGGAAAGATTCCCAGTCACTATTCAGTGGTTCCCGAGCCCTCCTAACGTCTCAAAAATGATTCACACAGTCTTGGAGTCAACATGATACCGCACAAACACGTTTGCCGAGACAGCTGCAACAATCAACTCTGTCTTTACGCGGAGTTGCACTTCACACACCAGGTCGCGTGATGCCTATTTGGAAACCTATGGTAGACTAGTCGTGAGCTATCTTAACAGTCTGAGTTCGGCGCCTACCCCTTGGTCCATGATTTCCATCAATAAGCACTGCAGAATAGTGTGATGACTACATACGCTTCAATGCTGAGCATAACAAGTACCATAAGATGGTAGGATGCCAACCATTTTTGTTCTATTTCACCAATGGCAAAATCAGTACGACGGTTTCTACAGCCAGTCTGTCGTTAATATTCATGGAAAGATTCCCAGTCACTATTCAGTGGTTCCCGAGCCCTCCTAACGTCTCAAAAATGCTTCACACAGTCTTATAGTCAACTTGATACCGCACAAACACGTTTGCCGAGACAGCTGCAACAATTAATTCTGTCTTTATGCGGAGTTGCACTTCACACACCAGGTCGCGTGATGCCTATTTGGAAACCTATGGTAGACTAGTCGTGAGCTATCTTAACAGTCTGAGTTCGGCGCCTACCCCTTGGTCCATGATTTCCATCAATAAGCACTGCAGAATAGTGTGATGACTACATACGCTTCAATGCTGAGCATAACAAGTACCTTAAGATGGTAGGATGCCAACCATTTTTGTTCTATTTGACCAATGGCAAAATCAGTACGACGGTTTCTACAGCCAGTCTGTCGTTAATATTCATGGAAAGATTCCCAGTCACTATTCAGTGGTTCCCGAGCCCTCCTAACGTCTCAAAAATGCTTCACACTTTCTTGGAGTCAACTTGATACCGCACAAACACGTTTGCCGAGACAGCTGCAACAATCAACTCTGTCTTTACGCGGAGTTGCACTTCACACACCAGGTCGCGTGATGCCACTTTGGAATACTATGGTAGACTAGTCGTGAGCTATCTTCACAGTCTGAGTTCGGCACGTACCACTTGGTCCATGATTTCCATCAATAAGCACTGCATAATAGAGTGATGACTACATACGCTTCAATGCTGAGCATAACAAGTACCATAAGATCGTAGGATGCCAACCATTTTTGTTCTATTTCACCAATGGCAAATTCAGTACGACGGTTTCTACAGCCAGTCTGTCGTTAATATTCATGGAAAGATTCCCAGTCACTATTCAGTGGTTCCCGAGCCCTCCTAACGTCTCAAAAATGCTTCACACAGTCTTGGAGTCAACTTGATACCGCACAAACACGTTTGCCGAGACAGCTGCAACAATTAACTCTGTCTTTACGCGGAGTTGCACTTCACACACCAGGTCGCGTGATGCCTATTTGGAAACCTATGGTAGACTAGTCGTGAGCTATCTTAACAGTCTGAGTTCGGCGCCTACCCCTTGGTCCATGATTTCCATCAATAAGTACTGCATAATAGTGTGATGACTACATACGCTTCAATGCTGAGCATAACAAGAATCATAAGATGGTAAGATGCCAACCATTTTCGTTCTATTTCACCAATGGCAAAATCAGTAAGACGATTTCTACAGCGAGTCGTAAATATTCATGGAAAGATTCCAAGTCACTATTCAGTGGTTCCCGAGCCCTCCTAAAGTCTCAAAAATGCTTCACACAGTCTTGGAGTCAACTTGATACCGCACAAATACGTTTGCCGAGACAGCTGCAACTATTAACTCTGTCTTTACGCGGAGTTGCACTTCACACACCGGGTCGCGTGATGCCTATTTGGAAACCTATGGTAGACTAGTCGTCAGCTATCTTAACACTCTGAGTTCGGCGCCTACCCCTTGGTCCATGATTTCCATCAATAAGCACTGCATAATAGTGTGATGACTACATACGCTTCAATGCTGAGCATAACAAGTACCATAAGATGGTAGGATGCCAACCATTTTTGTTCTATTTCACCAATGGCAAAATCAGTAAGACTATTTCTACAGCGAGTCGTAAATATTCATGGAAAGATTTCCAGTCACTATTCAGTGGTTCCCGAGCCCTCCTAACGTCTCAAAAATGCTTCACACAGTCGTGGAGTCAACTTGATACCGCACAAACACGTTTGCCGAGACAGCTGCAACAATTAACTCTGTCTTTACGCGGAGTTGCACTTCACACACCAGGTCGCGTGATGCGTATTTGGAAACCTATGGTAGACTAGTCGTGAATTATCTTAACAGTCAGAGTTCGGCGCCTACCCCTTGGTCCATGATTTCCATCAATAAGCACTGCATAATAGTGTGATGACAACATACGCTTCAATGCTGAGCATAACAAGAATCATAAGATGGTAGGATGCCAACCATTTTTGTTCTATTTCACCAATGGCAAAATCAGTACGACGGATTCTACAGCCAGTCTGTCGTTAATAATCATGGAAAGATTCCCAGTCACTATTCAGTGGTTCCCGAGCCCTCCTAACGTCTCAAAAATGCTTCGCACAGTCTTGGAGTCAACGTGATACCGCACAAACACGTTTGCCGAGACAGCTGCAACAATTAACTCTGTCTTTACGCGGAGTTGCACTTCACACACCAGGTCGCGTGATGCCTATTTGGAAACCTATGGTAGACTAGTCGTGAGCTATCTTAACAGTCTGAGTTCGGCGCCTACCCCTTGGTCCATGATTTCCATCAATAAGCACTGCATAATAGTGTGATGACTACATACGCTTCAATGCTGAGCATAACAAGAATCATAAGATGGTAGGATGCCAACCATTTTTGTTCTATTTCACCAATGGCAAAATCAGTACGACGGTTTCTACAGCCAGTCTGTCTTTAATATTCATGGAAAGATTCCCACTCACTATTCAGTGGTTCCTGAGCTCTCCTACGTCTCAAAAATGCTTCACACAGTCTCGGCGTCAACTTGATACCGCACAAACCCGTTTGCCGAGACAGCTGCAACAATCAACTCTGTCTTTACGCGGAGTTGCACTTCACACACCAGGTCGCGTGATGCCACTTTGGAATACTATGGTAGACTAGTCGTTAGCTATCTTCACAGTCTGAGTTCGGCGCGTACCACTTGGTCCATGATTTCCATCAATAAGCACTGCATAATAGAATGATGACTACATACGCTTCAATGCTGAGCATAACAAGTACCATAAGATGGTAGGATGCCAACCATTTTTGTTCTATTTCACCAATGGCAAAATCAGTACGACGGTTTCTACAGCCAGTCTGTCGTTAATATTCATGGAAAGATTCCCAGTCGCTATTCAGTGGTTCCCGAGCCCTCCTAACGTCTCAAAAATGATTCACACAGTCTTGGAGTCAACATGATACCGCACAAACACGTTTGCCGAGACAGCTGCAACAATCAACTCTGTCTTTACGCGGAGTTGCACTTCACACACCAGGTCGCGTGATGCCTATTTGGAAACCTATGGTAGACTAGTCGTGAGCTATCTTAACAGTCTGAGTTCGGCGCCTACCCCTTGGTCCATGATTTCCATCAATAAGCACTGCAGAATAGTGTGATGACTACATACGCTTCAATGCTGAGCATAACAAGTACCATAAGATGGTAGGATGCCAACCATTTTTGTTCTATTTCACCAATGGCAAAATCAGTACGACGGTTTCTACAGCCAGTCTGTCGTTAATATTCATGGAAAGATTCCCAGTCACTATTCAGTGGTTCCCGAGCCCTCCTAACGTCTCAAAAATGCTTCACACAGTCTTATAGTCAACTTGATACCGCACAAACACGTTTGCCGAGACAGCTGCAACAATTAACTCTGTCTTTATGCGGAGTTGCACTTCACACACCAGGTCGCGTGATGCCAATTTGGAAACCTATGGTAGACTAGTCGTGAGCTATCTTAACAGTCTGAGTTCGGCGCCTACCCCTTGGTCCATGATTTCCATCAATAAGCACTGCAGAATAGTGTGATGACTACATACGCTTCAATGCTGAGCATAACAAGTACCTTAAGATGGTAGGATGCCAACCATTTTTGTTCTATTTCACCAATGGCAAAATCAGTACGACGGTTTCTACAGCCAGTCTGTCGTTAATATTCATGGAAAGATTCCCAGTCACTATTCAGTGGTTCCCGAGCCCTCCTAACGTCTCAAAAATGCTTCACACTTTCTTGGAGTCAACTTGATACCGCACAAACACGTTTGCCGAGACAGCTGCAACAATCAACTCTGTCTTTACGCGGAGTTGCACTTCACACACCAGGTCGCGTGATGCCACTTTGGAATACTATGGTAGACTAGTCGTGAGCTATCTTCACAGTCTGAGTTCGGCACGAACCACTTGGTCCATGATTTCCATCAATAAGCACTGCATAATAGAGTGATGACTACATACGCTTCAATGCTGAGCATAACAAGTACCATAAGATGGTAGGATGCCAACCATTTTTGTTCTATTTCACCAATGGCAAATTCAGTACGACGGTTTCTACAGCCAGTCTGTCGTTAATATTCATGGAAAGATTCCCAGTCACTATTCAGTGGTTCCCGAGCCCTCCTAACATCTCAAAAATGCTTCACACAGTCTTGGAGTCAACTTGATACCGCACAAACACGTTTGCCGAGACAGCTGCAACAATTAACTCTGTCTTTACGCGGAGTTGCACTTCACACACCAGGTCGCGTGATGCCTATTTGGAAACCTATGGTAGACTAGTCGTGAGCTATCTTAACAGTCTGAGTTCGGCGCCTACCCTTTGTTCCATGATTTCCATCAATAAGCACTGCATAATAGTGTGATGACTACATACGCTTCAATGCTGAGCATAACAAGAATCATAAGATGGTAGGATGCCAAACATTTTTGTTCTATTCCCAAATGGCAAAATCAGTAAGATGATTTCTACAGCGAGTCGTAAATATTCATGGAAAGATTCCCAGTCACTATTCAGTGGTTCCCGAGCCCTCCTAACGTCTCAAAAATGCTTCACACAGTCTTGGAGTCAACTTGATACCGCACAAACACGTTTGCCGAGACAGCTGCAACAATTAACTCTGTCTTTACGCGGAGTTGCACTTCACACACCAGGTCGCGTGATGCCTATTTGGAAACCTATGGTAGACTAGTCGTGAGCTATCTTAACAGTCTGAGTTCGGCGCCTACCCCTTGGTCCATGATTTCCATCAATAAGTACTGCATAATAGTGTGATGACTACATACGCTTCAATGCTGAGCATAACAAGAATCATAAGATGGTAAGATGCCAACCATTTTCGTTCTATTTCACCAATGGCAAAATCAGTAAGACGATTTCTACAGCGAGTCGTAAATATTCATGGAAAGATTCCAAGTCACTATTCAGTGGTTCCCGAGCCCTCCTAACGTCTCAAAAATGCTTCACACAGTATTATAGTCAACTTGATACGGCACAAACACGTTTGCCGAGACAGCTGCAACAATTAACTCTGTCTTTGCGCGGAGTTGCACTTCACACACCAGGTCGCGTGATGCCTATTTGGAAACCTATGGTAGACTAGTCGTGAGCTATCTTAACAGTCTGAGTTCGGCGCCTACCCCTTGGTCCATGATTTCCATCAATAAGCACTGCAGAATAGTGTGATGACTACATACGCTTCAATGCTGAGCATAACAAGTACCATAAGATGGTAGGATGCCAACCATTTTTGTTCTATTTCACCAATGGCAAAATCAGTACGACGGTTTCTACAGCCAGTCTGTCGTTAATATTCATGGAAATATTCCCAGTCACTATTCAGTGGTTCCCGAGCCCACCTAACGTCTCAAAAATGCTTCACACAGTCTTATAGTCAATTTGATACCGCACAAACACGTTTGCCGAGACAGCTGCAACAATCAACTCTGTCTTTACGCGGAGTTGCACTTCACACTCCAGGTCGCGTGATGCCACTTTGGAATACTATGGTAGACTAGTCGTGAGCTATCTTCACAGTCTGAGTTCGGCGCATACCACTTGGTCCATGATTTCCATCAATAAGCACTGCATAACAGAGTGATGACTACATACGCTTCAATGCTGAGCATAACAAGTACCATAAGATGGTAAGATGCCAACCATTTTTGTTCTATTTCACCAATGGCAAAATCAGTACGACGGTTTCTACAGCCAGTCTGTCGTTAATATTCATGGAAAGATTCCCAGTCACTATTCAGTGGTTCCCGAGCCCTCCTAACGTCTCAAAAATGCTTCACACAGTCTTATAGTCAACTTGATACCGCACAAACACGTTTGCCGAGACAGCTGCAACAATTAACTCTGTCTTTACGCGGAGTTGCACTTCACACACCAGGTCGCGTGATGCCTATTTGGAAACCTATGGTAGACTAGTCGTGAGCTATCTTAACAGTCTGAGTTCGGCGCCTACCCCTTGGTCCATGATTTCCATCAATAAGCACTGCAGAATAGTGTGATGACTACATACGCTTCAATGCTGAGCATAACAAGTACCATAAGATGGTAGGATGAAAACCATTTTTGTTCTATTTCACCAATGGCAAAATCAGTACGACGGTTCCTACAGCCAGTCTGTCGTTAATATTCATGGAAAGATTCCCAGTCACTATTCAGTGGTTCCCGAGCCCTCCTAACGTCTCAAAAATGCTTCACACTGTCTTGGAGTCAACTTGATACCGCACAAACACGCTTGCCGAGACAGCTGCAACAATCAACTCTGTCTTTACGCGGAGTTGCACTTCACACACCAGGTCGCATGATGCCTATTTGGAAACCTATGGTAGACTAGTCGTGAGCTATCTTAACAGTCCGAGTTTGGCGCCTAACCCTTGGTCCATGATTTCCATCAATAAGCACTGCATAATAGTGTGATGACTACATACGCTTCAATGCTGAGCATAACAAGAACCATAAGATGGTAGGATTCCAACCATTTTTGTTCTATTTCACCAATGGCAAAATCAGTACGACGGTTTCTACAGCCAGTCTGTCGTTAATATTCACGGAAAGATTCCCAGTCACTATTCAGTGGTTGCCGAGCCCTCCTAAAGTCTCAAAAATGCTTCGCACAGACTTGCAGTCAACTTGATACCGCACAAACACGTTTGCCGAGACAGCTGCAACAATTAACTCTGTCTTTACGCGGAGTTGCACTTCACACACCAGGGCGCGTGATGCCTATTTGGAAACCTATGGTAGACTAGTCGTGAGCTATCTTAACAGTCTGAGTTCGGCGCCTACCCCTTGGTCCATGATTTCCATCATTAAGCACTGCATAATAGTGTGATGACTACATACGCTTCAGTGCTGAGCATAACAAGAACCATAAGATGGTAGGATGCCAACCATTTTTGTTCTATTTCACCAATGGCAAAATCAGTACGACGGTTTCTACAGCCAGTCTGTCGTTAATATTCATGGAAAGATTCCCAGTCACTATTCAGTGGTTCCCGAGCCCTCCTAACGTGTCAAAAATGCTTCACACAGTCTTGGAGTCAACTTGATACCGCACAAACACGTTTGCCGAGACAGCTGCAACAATTAACTCTGTCTTTACGCGGAGTTGCACTTCACACACCAGGTCGCGTGATGCCACTTTGGAATACTATGGTAGACTAGTCGTGAGCTATCTTCACAGTCTGAGTTCGGCGCGTACCACTTGGTCCATGATTTCCATCAATAAGCACTGCATAATAGAGTGATGACTACATACGCTTCAATGCTGAGCATAACAAGAATCATAAGATGGTAAGATGCCAACCATTTTTGTTCTATTTCACCAATGGCAAATCAGTAAGACGATTTCTACAGCGAGTCGTAAATATTCATGGAAAGATTCCAAGTCACTATTCAGTGGTTCCCGAGCCCTCCTAAAGTCTCAAAAATGCTTCACACAGTCTTGGAGTCAACTTGATACCACACAAATACGTTTGCCGAGACAGCTGCAACAATTAACTCTGTCTTTACGCGGAGTTGCACTTCACACACCAGGTCGCGTGATGCCTATTTGGAAACCTATGGTAGACTAGTCGTCAGCTATCTTAACAATCTGAGTTCGGCGCCTTCCCCTTGGTCCATGATTTCCATCAATAAGCACTGCATAATAGTGTGATGACTACATACGCTTCAATGCTGAGCATAACAAGTACCATAAGATGGTAGGATGCCAACCATTTTTGTTCTATTTCACCAATGGCAAAATCAGTACGACGGTTTCTACAGCCAGTCTGTCGTTAATATTCATGGAAAGATTCCCAGTCACTATTCAGTGGTTCCCGAGCCCTCCTAACGTCTCAAAAATGCTTCACACAGTCTTGGAGTCAACATGATACCGCACAAACACGTTTGCCGAGACAGCTGCAACAATTAACTCTGTCTTTACGCGGAGTTGCACTTCACACACCAGGTCGCGTGATGCCAATTTGGAAAACTATTTTAGACTAGTCGTGAGCTATCTTCACAGTCTGAGTTCGGCGCGTACCACTTGGTCCATGATTTCCATCAATAAGCACTGCATAACAGAGTGATGACTACATACGCTTCAATGCTGAGCATAACAAGAATCATAAGATGGTAGGATGCCAACCATTTTTGTTCTATTTCACCAATGGCAAAATCAGTACGACGGTTTCTACAGCCAGTCTGTCGTTAATATTCACGGAAAGATTCCCAGTCACTATTCAGTGGTTCCCGAGCCCTCCTAACGTCTCAAAAATGCTTCACACAGTCTTATAGTCAACTTGATACCGCACAAACACGTTTGCCGAGACAGCTGCAACAATTAACTCTGTCTTTACGCGGAGTTCACACACCAGGTCGCGTGATGCCTTCTTGGAAACCTATGGTAGACTAGTCGTGAGCTATCTTAACAGTCTGAGTTCGGCGCCTACCCCTTGGTCCATGATTTCCATCAATAAGCACTGCATAATAGTGTGATGACAACATACGCTTCAATGCTGAGCATAACAATAATCATAAGATGGTAGGATGCCAACCATTTTTGTTCTATTTCACCAATGGCAAAATCAGTACGACGGTTTCTACAGCCAGTCTGTCGTTAATATTCATGGAAAGATTCCCAGTCACTATTCAGTGGTTCCCGAGCCCTCCTAACGTCTCAAAAATGCTTCACACAGTCTTGGAGTCAACTTGATACCGCACAAACACGTTTGCCGAGACAGCTGCAACAATTAACTCTGTCTTTACGCGGAGTTGCACTTCACACACCAGGTCGCGTGATGCCTATTTGGAAACCTATGGTAGACTAGTCGTCAGCTATCTTAACAGTCTGTGTTCGGCGCCTACCCCTTGGTCCATGATTTCCATCAATAAGCACTGCATAATAGTGTGATGACTACATACGCTTCAATGCTGAGCATAACAAGAATCATAAGATGGTTAGATGCCAACCATTTTTGTTCTACTTTACCAATGGCAAAATCAGTAAGACGATTTCTACAGCGAGTCGTAAATATTCATGGAAAGATTCCAAGTCACTATTCAGTGGTTCCCGAGCCCTCCTAAAGTCTCAAAAATGCTTCACACAGTCTTGGAGTCAACTGGATACCGCACAAATACGTTTGCCGAGACAGCTGCAACAATTAACTCTGTCTTTACGCGGAGTTGCACTTCACACACCAGGTCGCGTGATGCCTATTTGGAAACCTATGGTAGACTAGTCGTGAGCTATCTTAACAGTCTGAGTTCGGCGCCTACCCCTTGGTCCATGATTTCCATCAATAAGCACTGCATAATAGTGTGATGACTACATACGCTTCAATGCTGAGCATAACAAGTACCATAAGATGGTAGGATGCCAACCATTTTTGTTCTATTTCACCAATGGCAAAATCAGTACGACGGTTTCTACAGCCAGTCTGTCGTTAATATTCATGGAAAGATTCCCAGTCACTATTCAGTGGTTCCCGAGCCCTCCTAACGTCTCAAAAATGCTTCACACAGTCTTGGAGTCAACTTGATACCGCATAAACACGTTTGACGAGACAGCTGCAACAATCAACTCTGTCTTTACGCGGAGTTGCACTTCACACACAGGTCGCGTGATGCCACTTTGGAATACTATGGTAGACTAGTCGTGAGCTATCTTCACAGTCTGAGTTCGGCGCCTACCACTTGGTTCATGATTTCCATCAATAAGCACTGCATAATAGTGTGATGACTACATAAGCTTCAATGCTGAGCATAACAAGTACCATAAGATGGTAGGATGCCAACCATTTTTGTTCTATTTCACCAATGGCAAAATCAGTACGACGGTTTCTACAGCCAGTCTGTCGTTAATATTCATGGAAAAATTCCCAGTCACTATTCAGTGGCTCCCGAGCGCTCCTAACGTCTCAAAAATGCTTCACACAGTCTTGGAGTCAACTTGATACCGCAGAAACACGTTTGCCGAGACAGCTGCAACAATTAACTCTGTCTTTACGCGGAGTTGCACTTCAAACACCAGGTCGCGTGATGCCTATTTGGAAACCTATGGTAGACTAGTCGTGAGCTATCTTAACAGTTTGAGTTCGGCGCCTACCCCTTGGTCCATGATTTCCATCAATAAGCACTGCATAATAGTGTGATGACTACATACGCTTCAATGCTGAGCATAACAAGAACCATAAGATGGTAGGATGCCAACCATTTTTGTTCTATTTCACCAATGGCAAAATCAGTACGACGGTTTCTACAGCCAGTCTGTCGTTAATATTCATGGAAAGATTCCCAGTCACTATTCAGTGGTTCCCGAGCCCTCCTAACGTCTCAAAAATGCTTCGCACAGTCTTGGAGTCAACTTGATACCAAACAAACACGTTTGAGGAGACAGCTGCAACAATTAACTCTGTCTTTACGCGGAGTTGCACTTCACACACCAGGTCGCGTGATGCCTATTTGGAAACCTATGGTAGACTAGTCGTGAGCTATCTTAACAGTCTGAGTTCGGCGCCTACACCTTGGTCCGTGATTTCCATCAATAAGCACTGCATAATAGTGTGATGACTACATACGCTTCAACGCTGAGCATAATAAGAACCATAAGGTGGTAGGATGCCAACCATTTTTGTTCTATTTCACCAATGGCAAAATCAGTAAGACGGTTTCTACAGCCAGTCTGTCGTTAATACTCATGGAAAGATTCCCAGTCACTATTCAGTGGTTCCCGAGCCCTCCTAACGTCTCAAAAATGCTTCACACAGTCTTGGAGTCAACTTGATACCGCACAAAAACGTTTGCCGAGACAGCTGCAACAATTAACTCTGTCTTTACGCGGAGTTGCACTTCACACACCAGGTCGCGTGATGCCTATTTGGAAACCTATGGTAGACTAGTCGTGAGCTATTTTAACAGTCTGAGTTCGGCGCCTACCCCTTGGTCCATGATTTCCATCAATAAGCACTGCATAATAGTGTGATGATTACATACGCTTCAATGCTGAGCATAACAAGTACCATAAGATGGTAGGATGCCAACCATTTTTGTTCTATTTCACCAATGGCAAAATCAGTACGACGGTTTCTACAGCCAGTCTGTCGTTAATATTCATGGAAAGATTCCCAGTCACTATTCAGTGGTTCCCGAGCCCTACTAACGTCTCAAAAATGCTTCACACAGTCTTTGAGTCAACTTGATACCGCACAAACACGTTTGCCGAGACAGCTGCAACAATTAACTCTGTGTTTACGCGGAGTTGCACTTCACACACCAGGTCGCGTGATGCCTATTTGGAAACCTATGGTAGACTAGTCGTGAGCTATTTTAACAGTCTGAGTTCGGCGCCTACCCCTTGGTCCATGATTTCCATCAATAAGCACTGCATAATACTGTGATGACTACATACGCTTCAATGCTGAGCATAACAAGAATCATAAGATGGTAGGATGCCAACCATTTTTGTTCTATTTCACCAATGGCAAAATCAGTAAGACGATTTCTACAGCCAGTCGGTCGTTAATATTCATGGAAAGATTCCCAGTCACTATTCAGTGGTGCCCGAACCCTCCTAACGTCTAAAAAATGCTTCACACAGTCTTGGAGTCAACTTGATACCGCATAAACACGTTTGACGAGACAGCTGCAACAATCAACTCTGTCCTTACGCGGAGTTGCACTTCACACACAGGTCGCGTGATGCCACTTTGGAATACTATGGTAGACTAGACGTGAGTTATCTTCACAGTCTGAGTTCGGCGCCTACCACTTGGTCCATGATTTCCAACAATAAGCACTGCATAATAGTGTGATGACTACATACGCTTAAATGCTGAGCATAACAAGAAACATAGGATGAAAGGATGCCAACCATTTTTGTTCTATTTCACCATGGCAAAATCAGTACGACGGTTTCTACAGCCAGTCTGTCGTTAATATTCATGGAAAGATTCCCAGTCACTATTCAGTGGTTCCCGAGCCCTCCTAACGTCTCAAAAATGCTTCACACAGTCTTGGAGTCAACTTGATACCGCACAAACACGTTTGCCGAGACAGCTGCAACAATTAACTCTGTCTTTACGCGGAGTTGCACTTCACACACCAGGTCGCGTGATGCCTATTTGGAAACCTATGGTAGACTAGTCGTCAGCTATCTTAACAGTCTGAGTTCGGCGCCTATCCCTTGGTCCATGATTTCCATCAATAAGCACTGCATAATAGTGTGATGATTACATACGCTTCAATGCTGAGCATAACAAGAATCATAAGATGGTAGGATGCCAACCATTTTTGTTCTATTTCACCAATGGCAAAATCAGTACGGCGGTTTCTACAGCCAGTCTGTCGTTAATATTCATGGAAAGATTCCCAGTCACTATTCAGTGGTTCCCGAGCCCTCCTAACGTCTCAAAAATGCTTCACACAGTCTTGGAGTCAACTTGATACCGCACAAACACGTTTGCCGAGACAGCTGCAACAATTAACTCTGTCTTTACGCGGAGTTGCACTTCACACACCAGGTCGCGTGATGCCTATTTGGAAACCTATGGTAGACTAGTTGTGAGCTATCTTAACAGTCTGAGTTCGGCGCCTACCCCTTGGTCCATGATTTCCATCAATAAGCACTGCATAATAGTGTGATGACTACATACGCTTCAATGCTGAGCATAACAAGAATCGTAAGATGGTAGGATGCCAACCATTTTTGTTCTATTTCACCAATGGCAAAATCAGTACGACGGTTTCTACAGCCAGTCTGTCGTTAATATTCATGGAAAGATTCCCAGTCACTATTCAGTGGCTCCCGAGCCCTCCTAACGTCTCAAAAATGCTTCACACAGTCTTGGAGTCAACTTGATACTGCACAAACACGTTTGACGAGACAGCTGCAACAATCAACTCTGTCTTTACGCGGAGTTGCACTTCACACACAGGTCGCGTGATGCCACTTTGGAATACTATGGTAGACTTGTCGTGAGCTATCTTCACAGTCTGAGTTCGGCGCGTACCACTTGGTCCATGATTTCCATCAATAAGCACTGCATAATAGAGTGATGACTACATACGCTTCAATGCTGAGCATAACAAGTACCATAAGATGGTAGGATACCAACCATTTTTGTTCTATTTCACCAATGGCAAAATCAGTACGACGGTTTCTACAGCCAGTCTGTCGTTAATATTCATGTAAAGATTCCCAGTCACTATTCAGTGGTTCCCGAGCCTTCCTAACGTCTCAAAAATGCTTCACACAGTCTTGGAGTCAACTTGATACTGCACAAACACGTTTGACGAGACAGCTGCAACAATCAACTCTGTCTTTACGCGGAGTTGCACTTCACACACCAGGTCGCGTGATGCCTATTTGGAAACCTATGGTAGACTAGTCGTCAGCTATCTTAACAGTCTGAGTTCGGCGCCAATCCCTTGGTCCATGATTTCCATCAATAAGCACTGCATAATGGTGTGATGATTACATACGCTTCAATGCTGAGCATAACAAGAATCATAAGATGGCAGGATGCCAACCATTTTTGTTCTATTTCACCAATGGCAAAATCAGTACGACGGTTTCTACAGCCAGTCTGTCGTTAATATTCATGGAAAGATTCCCAGTCACTATTCAGTGGTTCCCGAGCCCTCCTAACGTCTCAAAAATGCTTCACACAGTCTTGGAGTCAACTTGATACCGCACAAACACGTTTGCCGAGACAGCTGCAACAATTAACTCTGTCTTTACGCGGAGTTGCACTTCACACACCAGGTCGCGTGATGCCTATTTGGAAACCTATGGTAGACTAGTTGTGAGCTATCTTAACAGTCTGAGTTCGGCGCCTACCCCTTGGTCCATGATTTCCATCAATAAGCACTGCATAATAGTGTGATGACTACATACGCTTCAATGCTGAGCATAACAAGAATCGTAAGATGGTAGGATGCCAACCATTTTTGTTCTATTTCACCAATGGCAAAATCAGTACGACGGTTTCTACAGCCAGTCTGTCGTTAATATTCATGGAAAGAATCCCAGTCACTATTCAGTGGCTCCCGAGCCCTCCTAACGTCTCAAAAATGCTTCACACAGTCTTGGAGTCAACTTGATACTGCACAAACACGTTTGACGAGACAGCTGCAACAATCAACTCTGTCTTTACGCGGAGTTGCACTTCACACACAGGTTGCGTGATGCCACTTTGGAATACTATGGTAGACTTGTCGTGAGCTATCTTCACAGTCTGAGTTCGGCGCGTACCACTTGGTCCATGATTTCCATCAATAAGCACTGCATAATAGAGTGATGACTACATACGCTTCAATGCTGAGCATAACAAGTACCATAAGATGGTAGGATGCCAACCATTTTTGTTCTATTTCACCAATGGCAAAATCAGTACGACGGTTTCTACAGCCAGTCTGTCGTTTATATTCATGTAAAGATTCCCAGTCACTATTCAGTGGTTCCCGAGCCCTCCTAACGTCTCAAAAATGCTTCACACAGTCTTGGAGTCAACTTGATACCGCACAAACACGTTTGCCGAGACAGCTGCAACAATTAACTCTGTCTTTACGCGGAGTTGCACTTCACACACCAGGTCGCGTGATGCCTATTTGGAAACCTATGGTAGACTAGTTGTGAGCTATCTTAACAGTCTGAGTTCGGCGCCTACCCCTTGGTCCATGATTTCCATCAATAAGCACTGCATAATAGTGTGATGACTACATACGCTTCAATGCTGAGCATAACAAGAATCGTAAGATGGTAGGATGCCAACCATTTTTGTTCTATTTCACCAATGGCAAAATCAGTACGACGGTTTCTACAGCCAGTCTGTCGTTAATATTCATGGAAAGAATCCCAGTCACTATTCAGTGGCTCCCGAGCCCTCCTAACGTCTCAAAAATGCTTCACACAGTCTTGGAGTCAACTTGATACTGCACAAACACGTTTGACGAGACAGCTGCAACAATCAACTCTGTCTTTACGCGGAGTTGCACTTCACACACAGGTTGCGTGATGCCACTTTGGAATACTATGGTAGACTAGTCGTGAGCTATCTTCACAGTCTGAGTTCGGCGCGTACCACTTGGTCCATGATTTCCATCAATAAGCACTGCACAATAGAGTGATGACTACATACGCTTCAATGCTGAGCATAACAAGTATCATAAGATGGAAGGATGCCAACCATTTTTGTTCTATTTCACCAATGGCAAAATCAGTACGACGGTATCTACAGCCAGTCTGTCGTTAATATTCATGGAAAGATTCCCAGTCACTATTCAGTGGTTCCCGAGCCCTCCTAACGTCTCAAAAATGCTTCACACAGTCTTGGAGTCAACTTGATACCGCACAAACACGTTTGCCGAGACAGCTGCAACAATTAACTCTGTCTTTACGCGGAGTTGCACTTCACACATCAGGTCGCGTGATGTCTATTTGGAAACCTATGGTAGACTAGTCGTGAGCTATCTTAACAGTCTGAGTTCGGCGCCTACCCCTTGGTCCATGATTTCCATCAATAAGCACTGCATAATAGTGTGATGATTACATACGCTTCAATGCTGAGCATAACAAGAATCATAAGATGGTAGGATGCCAACCATTTTTGTTCTATTTCACCAATGGCAAAATCAGTACGACGGTTTCTACAGCCAGTCTGTCGTTAATATTCATGGAAAGATTCCCAGTCACTATTCAGTGGTTCCCGAGCCCTCCTAACGTCTCAAAAATGCTTCACACAGTCTTGGAGTCAACTTGATACCGCACAAACACGTTTGCCGAGACAGCTGCAACAATTAACTCTGTCTTTACGCGGAGTTGCACTTCACACACCAGGTCGCGTGATGCCTATTTGGAAACCTATGGTAGACTAGTTGTGAGCTATCTTAACAGTCTGAGTTCGGCGCCTACCCCTTGGTCCATGATTTCCATCAATAAGCACTGCATAATAGTGTGATGACTACATACGCTTCAATGCTGAGCATAACAAGAATCGTAAGATGGTAGGATGCCAACCATTTTTGTTCTATTTCACCAATGGCAAAATCAGTACGACGGTTTCTACAGCCAGTCTGTCGTTAATATTCATGGAAAGAATCCCAGTCACTATTCAGTGGCTCCCGAGCCCTCCTAACGTCTCAAAAATGCTTCACACAGTCTTGGAGTCAACTTGATACTGCACAAACACGTTTGACGAGACAGCTGCAACAATCAACTCTGTCTTTACGCGGAGTTGCACTTCACACACCAGGTCGCGTGATGTCTATTTGGAAACCTATGGTAGACTAGTCGTGAGCTATCTTAACAGTCTGAGTTCGGCGCCTACCCCTTGGTCCATGATTTCCATCAATAAGCACTGCATAATAGTGTGATGATTACATACGCTTCAATGCTGAGCATAACAAGAATCATAAGATGGTAGGATGCCAACCATTTTTGTTCTATTTCACCAATGGCAAAATCAGTACGACGGTTTCTACAGCCAGTCTGTCGTTAATATTCATGGAAAGATTCCCAGTCACTATTCAGTGGTTCCCGTGCCCTCCTAACGTCTCAAAAATGCTTCACACAGTCTTGGAGTCAACTTGATACCGCACAAACACGTTTGCCGAGACAGCTGCAACAATTAACTCTGTCTTTACGCGGAGTTGCACTTCACACACCAGGTCGCGTGATGTCTATTTGGAAACCTATGGTAGACTAGTCGTGAGCTATCTTAACAGTCTGAGTTCGGCGCCTACCCCTTGGTCCATGATTTCCATCAATAAGCACTGCATAATAGTGTGATGATTACATACGCTTCAATGCTGAGCATAACAAGAATCATAAGATGGTAGGATGCCAACCATTTTTGTTCTATTTCACCAATGGCAAAATCAGTACGACGGTTTCTACAGCCAGTCTGTCGTTAATATTCATGGAAAGATTCCCAGTCACTATTCAGTGGTTCCCGTGCCCTCCTAACGTCTCAAAAATGCTTCACACAGTCTTGGAGTCAACTTGATACCGCACAAACACGTTTGCCGAGACAGCTGCAACAATTAACTCTGTCTTTACGCGGAGTTGCACTTCACACACCAGGTCGCGTGATGCCTATTTGGAAACCTATGGTAGACTAGTCGTGAGCTATCTTAACAGTCTGAGTTCGGCGCCTACCCCTTGGTCCATGATTTCCATCAATAAGCACTGCATACTAGTGTGATGACTACATACGCTTCAATGCTGAGCATAACAAGAATCATAAGATGGTAGGATGCCAACCATTTTTGTTCTATTTCACCAATGGCAAAATCAGTACGACGGTTTCTACAGCCAGTCTGTCGTTAATATTCATGGAAAGATTCCCAGTCACTATTCAGTGGTTCCTGAGCCCTCCTAACGTCTCAAAAATGCTTCACACAGTCTTGGAGTCAACTTGATACCGCACAAACACGTTTGCCGAGACAGCTGCAACAATCAACTCTGTCTTTACGCGGAGTTGCACTTCACACACCAGGGCGCGTGATGCCAATTTGGAATACTATGGTAGACTAGTCGTGAGCTATCTTCACAGTCTGAGTTCGGCGCGTACCACTTGGTCCATGATTTCCATCAATAAGCACTGCATAATAGAGTGATGACTACATACGCTTCAATGCTGAGCATAACAAGTACCATAAGATGGTAGGATGCCAACCATATTTGTTCTATTTCACCAATGGCAAAATCAGTACGACGGTTTCTACAGCCAGTCTGTCGTTAATATTCATGGAAAGATTCCCAGTCACTATTCAGTGGTTCCCGAGCCCTCCTAACGTCTCAAAAATGCTTCACACAGTCTTGGAGTCAACTTGATACCGCACAAACACGTTTGACGAGACAGCTGCAACAATCAACTCTGTCTTTACGCGGAGTTGCACTTCACACACAGGTCGCGTGATGCCACTTTGGAATACTATGGTAGAGTAGTCGTGAGCTATCTTAACAGTCTGAGTTCGGCGCCTACCCCTTGGTCCATGATTTCCATCAATAAGCACTGCATACTAGTGTGATGACTACATACGCTTCAATGCTGAGCATAACAAGAATCATAAGATGGTAGGATGCCAACCATTTTTGTTCTATTTCACCAATGGCAAAATCAGTACGACGGTTTCTACAGCCAGTCTGTCGTTAATATTCATGGAAAGATTCCCAGTCACTATTCAGTGGTTCCCGAGCCCTCCTAACGTCTCAAAAATGCTTCACACAGTCTTGGAGTCAACTTGATACCGCACAAACACGTTTGCCGAGACAGCTGCAACAATTAACTCTGTCTTTACGCGGAGTTGCACTTCACACACCAGGTCGCGTGATGCCTATTTGGAAACCTATGGTAGACTAGTTGTGAGCTATCTTAACAGTCTGAGTTCGGCGCCTACCCCTTGGTCCATGATTTCCATCAATAAGCACTGCATAATAGTGTGATGACTACATACGCTTCAATGCTGAGCATAACAAGAATCGTAAGATGGTAGGATGCCAACCATTTTTGTTCTATTTCACCAATGGCAAAATCAGTACGACGGTTTCTACAGCCACTCTGTCGTTAATATTCATGGAAAGAATCCCAGTCACTATTCAGTGGCTCCCGAGCCCTCCTAACGTCTCAAAAATGCTTCACACAGTCTTGGAGTCAACTTGATACTGCACAAACACGTTTGACGAGACAGCTGCAACAATCAACTCTGTCTTTACGCGGAGTTGCACTTCACACACAGGTTGCGTGATGCCACTTTGGAATACTATGGTAGACTAGTCGTGAGCTATCTTCACAGTCTGAGTTCGGCGCGTACCACTTGGTCCATGATTTCCATCAATAAGCACTGCACAATAGAGTGATGACTACATACGCTTCAATGCTGAGCATAACAAGTATCATAAGATGGAGGGATGCCAACCATTTTTGTTCTATTTCACCAATGGCAAAATCAGTACGACGGTATCTACAGCCAGTCTGTCGTTAATATTCATGGAAAGATTCCCAGTCACTATTCAGTGGTTCCCGAGCCCTCCTAACGTCTCAAAAATGCTTCACACAGTCTTGGAGTCAACTTGATACCGCACAAACACGTTTGCCGAGACAGCTGCAACAATTAACTCTGTCTTTACGCGGAGTTGCACTTCACACACCAGGTCGCGTGATGTCTATTTGGAAACCTATGGTAGACTAGTCGTGAGCTATCTTAACAGTCTGAGTTCGGCGCCTACCCCTTGGTCCATGATTTCCATCAATAAGCACTGCATAATAGTGTGATGATTACATACGCTTCAATGCTGAGCATAACAAGAATCATAAGATGGTAGGATGCCAACCATTTTTGTTCTATTTCACCAATGGCAAAATCAGTACGACGGTTTCTACAGCCAGTCTGTCGTTAATATTCATGGAAAGATTCCCAGTCACTATTCAGTGGTTCCCGTGCCCTCCTAACGTCTCAAAAATGCTTCACACAGTCTTGGAGTCAACTTGATACCGCACAAACACGTTTGCCGAGACAGCTGCAACAATTAACTCTGTCTTTACGCGGAGTTGCACTTCACACACCAGGTCGCGTGATGCCTATTTGGAAACCTATGGTAGACTAGTCGTGAGCTATCTTAACAGTCTGAGTTCGGCGCCTACCCCTTGGTCCATGATTTCCATCAATAAGCACTGCATACTAGTGTGATGACTACATACGCTTCAATGCTGAGCATAACAAGAATCATAAGATGGTAGGATGCCAACCATTTTTGTTCTATTTCACCAATGGCAAAATCAGTACGACGGTTTCTACAGCCAGTCTGTCGTTAATATTCATGGAAAGATTCCCAGTCACTATTCAGTGGTTCCTGAGCCCTCCTAACGTCTCAAAAATGCTTCACACAGTCTTGGAGTCAACTTGATACCGCACAAACACGTTTGCCGAGACAGCTGCAACCATCAACTCTGTCTTTACGCGGAGTTGCACTTCACACACCAGGGCGCGTGATGCCAATTTGGAATACTATGGTAGACTAGTCGTGAGCTATCTTCACAGTCTGAGTTCGGCGCGTACCACTTGGTCCATGATTTCCATCAATAAGCACTGCATAATAGAGTGATGACTACATACGCTTCAATGCTGAGCATAACAAGTACCATAAGATGGTAGGATGCCAACCATATTTGTTCTATTTCACCAATGGCAAAATCAGTACGACGGTTTCTACAGCCAGTCTGTCGTTAATATTCATGGAAAGATTCCCAGTCACTATTCAGTGGTTCCCGAGCCCTCCTAACGTCTCAAAAATGCTTCACACAGTCTTGGAGTCAACTTGATACCGCACAAACACGTTTGACGAGACAGCTGCAACAATCAACTCTGTCTTTACGCGGAGTTGCACTTCACACACCAGGTCGCGTGATGCCTATTTGGAAACCTATGGTAGACTAGTCGTGAGCTATCTTAACAGTCTGAGTTCGGCGCCTACCCCTTGGTCCATGATTTCCATCAATAAGCACTGCATAATAGTGTGATGACAACATACGCTTCAATGCTGAGCATAACAAGAATCATAAGATGGTAGGATGCCAACCATTTTTGTTCTATTTCACCAATGGCAAAAACAGTACGACGTTTTCTACAGCCAGTCTGTCGTTAATATTCATGGAAAGATTCCCAGTCACTATTCAGTGGTTCCCGAGCCCTCCTAACGTCTCAAAAATGCTTCACACAGTCTTGGAGTCAACTTGATAACACACAAACACGTTTGCCGAGACAGCTGCAACAATTAACTCTGTCTTTACGCGGAGTTGCACTTCACACACCAGGTCGCGTGATGCCTTCTTGGAAACCTATGGTAGACTAGTCGTGAGCTATCTTAACAGTCTGAGTTCGGCGCCTACCCCTTGGTGCATTATTTCCATCAATAAGCATTGCATAATAGTGTGATGACTACATACGCTTCAATGCTGAGCATAACAAGAATCATAAGATGGTAGGATGCCAACCATTTTTGTTCTATTTCACCAATGGCAAAATCAGTACGACGGTTTCTACAGCCAGTCTGTCGTTAATATTCATGGAAAGATTCCCAGTCACTATTCAGTGGTTCCCGAGCCCTCCTAACGTCTCAAAAATGCTTCACACAGTCTTGGAGTCAACTTGATACCGCACAAACACGTTTGCCGAGACAGCTGCAACAATTAACTCTGTCTTTACGCGGAGTTGCACTTCACACACCAGGTCGCGTGATGCCTATTTGGAAACCTATGGTAGACTAGTCGTCAGCTATCTTAACAGTCTGAGTTCGGCGCCTATCCTTTGGTCCATGATTTCCATCAATAAGCACTGCATAATAGTGTGATGATTAGATACGCTTCAATGCTGAGCATAACAAGAATCATAAGATGGTATGATGCCAACCAATTTTGTTCTATTTCACCAATGGCAAAATCAGTACGACGGTTTCTACAGCCAGTCTGTCGTTAATATTCATGGAAAGATTCCCAGTCACTATTCAGTGGTTCCCGAGCCCTCCTAACGTCTCAAAAATGCTTCACACAGTCTTGGAGTCAACTTGATACCGCACAAACACGTTGCCGAGACGGCTGCAACAATTAACTCTGTCTTTACGCGGAGTTGCACTTCACACACCAGGTCGCGTGATGCCTATTTGGAAACCTATGGTAGACTAGTTGTGAGCTATCTTAACAGTCTGAGTTCGGCGCCTACCCCTTGGTCCATGATTTCCATCAATAAGCACTGCATAATAGTGTGATGACTACATACGCTTCAATGCTGAGCATAACAAGAATCGTAAGATGGTAGGATGCCAACCATTTTTGTTGTATTTCACCAATGGCAAAATCAGTACGACGGTTTCTACAGCCAGTCTGTCGTTAATATTCATGGAAAGATTCCCAGTCACTATTCAGTGGTTCCCGAGCCCTCCTAACGTCTCAAAAATGCTTCACACAGTCTTGGAGTCAACTTGATACTGCACAAACACGTTTGACGAGACAGCTGCAACAATCAACTCTGTCTTTACGCGGAGTTGCACTTCACACACAGGTCGCGTGATGCCACTTTGGAATACTATGGTAGACTAGTCGTGAGCTATCTTGACAGTCTGAGTTCGGCGCGTACCACTTGGTCCATGATTTCCATCAATAAGCACTGCATAATAGAGTGATGACTACATACGCTTCAATGCTGAGCATAACAAGAATCATAAGATGGTAGGATGCCAACCATTTTTGTTCTATTTCACCAATGGCAAAATCAGTAAGACGATTTCTACAGCCAGTCGGTCGTTAATATTCATGGAAAGATTCCCAGTCACTATTCAGTGGTTCCCGAGCCCTCCTAACGTCTCAAAAGTGCTTCACACAGTCTTGGAGTCAACTTGATAACACACAAACACGTTTGCCGAGACAGCTGCAACAATTAACTCTGTCTTTACGCGGAGTTGCACTTCACACACCAGGTCGCGTGATGCCTTCTTGGAAACCTATGGTAGACTAGTTGTGAGCTATCTTAACAGTCTGAGTTCGGCGCCTACCCCTTGGTCCATGATTTCCATCAATAAGCATTGCATAATAGTGTGATGACTACATACGCTTCAATGCTGAGCATAACAAGAATCATAAGATGGTAGGATGCCAACCATTTTTGTTCTATTTCACCAATGGCAAAATCAGTACGACGGTTTCTACAGCCAGTCTGTCGTTTATATTCATGGAAAGATTCCCAGTCACTATTCAGTGGTTCCCGAGCCCTCCTAACGTCTCAAAAATGCTTCACACAGTCTTGGAGTCAACTTGATACCGCACAAACACGTTTGCCGAGACAGCTGCAACAATTAACTCTGTCTTTACGCGGAGTTGCACTTCACACACCAGGTCGCGTGATGCCTATTTGGAAACCTATGGTAGACTAGTCGTGAGCTATCTTAACAGTCTGAGTTTGGCGCCTACCCCTTGGTCCATGATTTCCATCAATAAGCACTGCATAATAGAGTGATGACTACATACGCTTCAATGCTGAGCATAACAAGTACCATAAGATGGTAGGATGCCAACCATTTTTGTTCTATTTCACCAATGGCAAAATCAGTACGACGGTTTCTACAGCCAGTCTGTCGTTAATATTCATGGAAAGATTCCCAGTCACTATTCAGTGGTTCCCGAGCCCTCCTAACGTCTCAAAAATGCTTCACACAGTCTTGGAGTCAACTTGATACCGCACAAACACGTTTGACGAGACAGCTGCAACAATCAACTCTGTCTTTACGCGGAGTTGCACTTCACACACAGGTCGCGTGATGCCACTTTGGAATACTATGGTAGACTAGTCGTGAGCTATCTTCACAGTCTGAGTTCGGCGCGTACCACTTGGTCCATGATTTCCATCAATAAGCACTGCATAATAGAGTGATGACTACATACGCTTCAATGCTGAGCATAACAAGTACCATAAGATGGTAGGATGCCAACCATTTTTGTTCTATTTCACCAATGGCAAAATCAGTACGACGGTTTCTACAGCCAGTCTGTCGTTAATATTCATGGAAAGATACCCAGTCACTATTCAGTGGTTCCCGAGCCCTCCTAACGTCTCAAAAATGCTTCACACAGTCTTGGAGTCAACTTGATACCGCACAAACACGTTTGCCGAGACAGCTGCAACAATTAACTCTGTCTTTACGCGGAGTTGCACTTCACACACCAGGTCGCGTGATGCCTATTTGGAAACCTATGGTAGACTAGTCGTGAGCTATCTTAACAGTCTGAGTTCGGCGCCTACCCCTTGGTCCATGATTTCCATCAATAAGCACTGCATAATAGTGTGATGACAACATACGCTTCAATGCTGAGCATAACAAGAATCATAAGATGGTAGGATGCCAACCATTTTTGTTCTATTTCACCAATGGCAAAATCAGTACGACGGTTTCTACAGCCAGTCTGTCGTTAATATTCATGGAAAGATTCCCAGTCACTATTCAGTGGTTCCCGAGCCCTCCTAACGTCTCAAAAATGCTTCACACAGTCTTGGAGTCAACTTGATACCGCACAAACACGTTTGCCGAGACAGCTGCAACAATTAACTCTGTCTTTACGGGGAGTTGCACTTCACACACCAGGTCGCGTGATGCCTATTTGGAAACCTATGGTAGACTAGTCGTGAGCTATCTTAACAGTCTGAGTTCGGCGCCTACCCCTTGGTCCATGATTTCCATCAATATGCACTGCATAATAGTGTGATGACTACATACGCTTCAATGCTGAGCATAACAAGAATCATAAGATGGTATGATGCCAACCAATTTTGTTCTATTTCACCAATGGCAAAATCAGTAAGACGATTTCTACAGCCAGTCGGTCGTTAATATTCATGGAAAGATTCCCAGTCACTATTCAGTGGTTCCCGAGCCCTCCTAACGTATCAAAAATGCTTCGCACAGTCTTGGAGTCAACTTGATAACACACAAACACGTTTGCCGAGACAGCTGCAACAATTAACTCTGTCTTTACGCGCAGTAGCACTTCACACACCAGGTCGCGTGATGCCTATTTGGAAACCTATGGTAGACTAGTCGTGAGCTATCTTAACAGTCTGAGTTCGGCGCCTACCCCTTGGTCCATGATTTCCATCAATAAGCACTGCATAATAGTGTGATGACTACATACGCTTCAATGCTGAGCATAACAAGAATCATAAGATGGTAGGATGCCAACCATTTTTGTTCTATTTCACCAATGGCAAAATCAGTACGACGGTTTCTACAGCCAGTCTGTCGTTAATATTCATGGAAAGATTCCCAGTCACTATTCAGTGGTTCCCGAGCCTTCCTAACGTCTCAAAAATGCTTCACACAGTCTTGGAGTTAACTTGATACCGCACAAACACGTTTGCCGAGACAGCTGCAACAATTAACTCTGTCTTTACGCGGAGTTGCACTTCACACACCAGGTCGCGTGATGCCTATTTGGAAACCTATGGTAGACTAGTCGTAAGCTATCTTAACAGTCTGAGTTCGGCGCCTACCCCTTGGTCCATGATTTCCATCAATATGCACTGCATAATAGTGTGATGACTACATACGCTTCAATGCTGAGCATAACAAGAATCATAAGATGGTATGATGACAACCATTTTTGTTCTATTTCACCAATGGCAAAATCAGTAAGACGATTTCTACAGCCAGTCGGTCGTTAATATTCATGGAAAGATTCCCAGTCACTATTCAGTGGTTCCCGAGCCCTCCTAACGTCTCAAAAATGCTTCACACAGTCTTGGAGTCAACTTGATAACACACAAACACGTTTGCCGAGACAGCTGCAACAATTAACTCTGTCTTTACGCGGAGTTACCCTTCACACACCAGGTCGCGTGATGCCTTCTTGGAAACCTATGGTAGACTAGTCGTGAGCTATTTTAACAGTCTGAGTTCGGCGCCTACCCCTTGGTGCAATATTTCCATCAATAAGCATTGCATAATAGTGTGATGACTACATACGCTTCAATGCTGAGCATAACAAGAATCATAAGATGGTAGGATGCCAACCATTTTTGTTCTATTTCACCAATGGCAAAATCAGTACGACGGTTTCTACAGCCAGTCTGTCGTTAATATTCATGGAAAGATTCCCAGTCACTATTCAGTGGTTCCCGAGCCCTCCTAACGTCTCAAAAATGCTTCACACCGTCTTGGAGTCAACTTGATACCGCACAAACACGTTTGCCGAGACAGCTGCAACAATTAACTCTGTCTTTACGCGGAGTTGCACTTCACACACCAGGTCGCGTGATGCCTATTTGGAAACCTATGGTAGACTAGTTGTGAGCTATCTTAACAGTCTGAGTTCGGCGCCTACCCCTTGGTCCATGATTTCCATCAATAAGCACTGCATAATAGTGTGATGACTACATACGCTTCAATGCTGAGCATAACAAGAATCGTAAGATGGTAGGATGCCAACCATTTTTGTTCTATTTCACCAATGGCAAAATCAGTACGACGGTTTCTACAGCCAGTCTGTCGTTAATATTCATGGAAAGATTCCCAGTCACTATTCAGTGGTTCCCGAGCCCTCCTAACGTCTCAAAAATGCTTCACACAGTCTTGGAGTCAACTTGATACTGCACAAACACGTTTGACGAGACAGCTGCAACAATCAACTCTGTCTTTACGCGGAGTTGCACTTCACACACAGGTCGCGTGATGCCACTTTGGAATACTATGGTAGACTAGTCGTGAGCTATCTTGACAGTCTGAGTTCGGCGCGTACCACTTGGTCCATGATTTCCATCAATAAGCACTGCATAATAGAGTGATGACTACATACGCTTCAATGCTGAGCATAACAAGTACCATAAGATGGTAGGATGCCAACCATTTTTGTTCTATTTCACCAATGGCAAAATCAGTACGACGGTTTCTACAGCCAGTCTGTCGTTAATATTCATGGAAAGATTCCCAGTCACTATTCAGTGGTTCCCGAGCCCTCCTAACGTCTCAAAAATGCTTCACACAGTCTTGGAGTCAACTTGATACTGCACAAACAGGTTGGCGAGACAGCTGCAACAATCACATCTGTCTTTACGCGGAGTTGCACTTCACACACAGGTCGCGTGATGCCACTTTGGAATACTATGGTAGACTAGTCGTGAGCTATCTTCACAGTCTGAGTTCGGCGCGTACCACTTGGTCCATGATTTCCATCAATAAGCACTGCACAATAGAGTGATGACTACATACGCTTCAATGCTGAGCATAACAAGTACCATAAGATGGTAGGATGCCAACCATTTTTGTTCTATTTCACCAATGGCAAAATCAGTACGACGGTTTCTACAGCCAGTCTGTCGTTAATATTCATGGAAAGATTCCCAGTCACTATTCAGTGGTTCCCGAGCCCTCCTAACGTCTCAAAAATGCTTCACACAGTCTTGGAGTCAACTTGATACCGCACAAACACGTTTGCCGAGACAGCTGCAACAATTAACTCTGTCATTACGCGGAGTTGCACTTCACACACCAGGTCGCGTGATGCCTATTTGGAAACCTATGGTAGACTAGTCGTGAGCTATCTTGTCTGAGTTCGGCGCCTACCCCTTGGTCCATGATATCGATCAATATGCACTGCATAATAGTGTGATGACTACATACGCTTCAATGCTGAGCATAACAAGAATCATAAGATGGTATGATGCCAACCATTTTTGTTCTATTTCACCAATGGCAAAATCAGTAAGACGATTTCTACAGCCAGTCGGTCGTTAATATTCATGGAAAGATTCCCAGTCACTATTCAGTGGTTCCCGAGCCCTCCTAACGTCTCAAAAATGCTTCACACAGTCTTGGAGTCAACTTGATAACACACAAACACGTTTGCCGAGACAGCTGCAACAATTAACTCTGTCTTTACGCGGAGTTGCACTTCACACACCAGGTCGCGTGATGCCTATTTGGAAACCTATGGTAGACTAGTTGTGAGCTATCTTAACAGTCTGAGTTCGGCGCCTACCCCTTGGTCCATGATTTCCATCAATAAGCATTGCATAATAGTGTGATGACTACATACGCTTCAATGCTGAGCATAACAAGAATCATAAGATGGTAGGATGCCAACCATTTTTGTTCTATTTCACCAATGGCAAAATCAGTACGACGGTTTCTACAGCCAGTCTGTCGTTTATATTCATGGAAAGATTCCCAGTCACTATTCAGTGGTTCCCGAGCCCTCCTAACGTCTCAAAAATGCTTCACACAGTCTTGGAGTCAACTTGATACCGCACAAACACGTTTGCCGAGACAGCTGCAACAATTAACTCTGTCTTTACGCGGAGTTGCACTTCATACACCAGGTCGCGTGATGCCTATTTGGAAACCTATGGTAGACTAGTCGTGAGCTATCTTAACAGTCTGAGTTTGGCGCCTACCCCTTGGTCCATGATTTCCATCAATAAGCACTGCATAATAGAGTGATGACTACATACGCTTCAATGCTGAGCATAACAAGTACCATAAGATGGTAGGATGCCAACCATTTTTGTTCTATTTCACCAATGGCAAAATCAGTACGACGGTTTCTACAGCCAGTCTGTCGTTAATATTCATGGAAAGATTCCCAGTCACTATTCAGTGGTTCCCGAGCCCTCCTAACGTCTCAAAAATGCTTCACACAGTCTTGGAGTCAACTTGATACCGCACAAACACGTTTGACGAGACAGCTGCAACAATCAACTCTGTCTCTACGCGGAGTTGCACTTCACACACAGGTCGCGTGATGCCACTTTGGAATACTATGGTAGACTAGTCGTGAGCTATCTTCACAGTCTGAGTTCGGCGCGTACCACTTGGTCCATGATTTCCATCAATAAGCACTGCATAATAGAGTGATGACTACATACGCTTCAATGCTGAGCATAACAAGTACCATAAGATGGTAGGATGCCAACCATTTTTGTTCTATTTCACCAATGGCAAAATCAGTACGACGGTTTCTACAGCCAGTCTGTCGTTAATATTCATGGAAAGATACCCAGTCACTATTCAGTGGTTCCCGAGCCCTCCTAACGTCTCAAAAATGCTTCACACAGTCTTGGAGTCAACTTGATACCGCACAAACACGTTTGCCGAGACAGCTGCAACAATTAACTCTGTCTTTACGCTGAGTTGCACTTCACACACCAGGTCGCGTGATGCCTATTTGGAAACCTATGGTAGACTAGTCGTGAGCTATCTTAACAGTCTGAGTTCGGCGCCTACCCCTTGGTCCATGATTTCCATCAATATGCACTGCATAATAGTGTGATGACTACATACGCTTCAATGTTGAGCATAACAAGAATCATAAGATGGTATGATGACAACCATTTTTGTTCTATTTCACCAATGGCAAAATCAGTAAGACGATTTCTACAGCCAGTCGGTCGTTAATATTCATGGAAAGATTCCCAGTCACTATTCAGTGGTTCCCGAGCCCTCCTAACGTCTCAAAAATGCTTCACACAGTCTTGGAGTCAACTTGATAACACACAAACACGTTTGCCGAGACAGCTGCAACAATTAACTCTGTCTTTACGCGGAGTTGCACTTCACACACCAGGTCGCGTGATGCCTTCTTGGAAACCTATGGTAGACTAGTCGTGAGCTATTTTAACAGTCTGAGTTCGGCGCCTACCCCTTGGTGCAATATTTCCATCAATAAGCATTGCATAATAGTGTGATGACTACATACGCTTCAATGCTGAGCATAACAAGAATCATAAGATAGTAGGATGCCAACCATTTTTGTTCTATTTCACCAATGGCAAAATCAGTACGACGGTTTCTACAGCCAGTCTGTCGTTTATATTCATGGAAAGATTCCCAGTCACTATTCAGTGGTTCCCGAGCCCTCCTAACGTCTCAAAAATGCTTCACACAGTCTTGGAGTCAACTTGATACCGCACAAACACGTTTGCCGAGACAGCTGCAACAATTAACTCTGTCTTTACGCGGAGTTGCACTTCACACACCAGGTCGCGTGATGCCTATTTGGAAACCTATGGTAGACTAGTCGTGAGCTATCTTAACAGTCTGAGTTTGGCGCCTACCCCTTGGTCCATGATTTCCATCAATAAGCACTGCATAATAGAGTGATGACTACATACGCTTCAATGCTGAGCATAACAAGTACCATAAGATGGTAGGATGCCAACCATTTTTGTTCTATTTCACCAATGGCAAAATCAGTACGACGGTTTCTACAGCCAGTCTGTCGTTAATATTCATGGAAAGATACCCAGTCACTATTCAGTGGTTCCCGAGCCCTCCTAACGTCTCAAAAATGCTTCACACAGTCTTGGAGTCAACTTGATACCGCACAAACACGTTTGCCGAGACAGCTGCAACAATTAACTCTGTCTTTACGGGGAGTTGCACTTCACACACCAGGTCGCGTGATGCCTATTTGGAAACCTATGGTAGACTAGTCGTGAGCTATCTTAACAGTCTGAGTTCGGCGCCTACCCCTTGGTCCATGATTTCCATCAATATGCACTGCATAATAGTGTGATGACTACATACGCTTCAATGCTGAGCATAACAAGAATCATAAGATGGTATGATGCCAACCAATTTTGTTCTATTTCACCAATGGCAAAATCAGTAAGACGATTTCTACAGCCAGTCGGTCGTTAATATTCATGGAAAGATTCCCAGTCACTATTCAGTGGTTCCCGAGCCCTCCTAACGTATCAAAAATGCTTCGCACAGTCTTGGAGTCAACTTGATAACACACAAACACGTTTGCCGAGACAGCTGCAACAATTAACTCTGTCTTTACGCGGAGTAGCACTTCACACACCAGGTCGCGTGATGCCTATTTGGAAACCTATGGTAGACTAGTCGTGAGCTATCTTAACAGTCTGAGTTCGGCGCCTACCCCTTGGTCCATGATTTCCATCAATAAGCACTGCATAATAGTGTGATGACAACATACGCTTCAATGCTGAGCATAACAAGAATCATAAGATGGTAGGATGCCAACCATTTTTGTTCTATTTCACCAATGGCAAAATCAGTACGACGGTTTCTACAGCCAGTCTGTCGTTAATATTCATGGAAAGATTCCCAGTCACTATTCAGTGGTTCCCGAGCCTTCCTAACGTCTCAAAAATGCTTCACACAGTCTTGGAGTCAACTTGATACCGCACAAACACGTTTGCCGAGACAGCTGCAACAATTAACTCTGTCTTTACGCGGAGTTGCACTTCACACACCAGGTCGCGTGATGCCTATTTGGAAACCTATGGTAGACTAGTCGTGAGTTATCTTAAAAGTCTGAGTTCGGCGCCTACCTCTTGGTCCATGATTTCCATCAATATGCACTGCATAATAGTGTGATGACTACATACGCTTCAATGCTGAGCATAACAAGAATCATAAGATGGTATGATGACAACCATTTTTGTTCTATTTCACCAATGGCAAAATCAGTAAGACGATTTCTACAGCCAGTCGGTCGTTAATATTCATGGAAAGATTCCCAGTCACTATTCAGTGGTTCCCGAGCCCTCCTAACGTCTCAAAAATGCTTCACACAGTCTTGGAGTCGACTTGATAACACACAAACACGTTTGCCGAGACAGCTGCAACAATTAACTCTGTCTTTACGCGGAGTTGCACTTCACACACCAGGTCGCGTGATGCCTTCTTGGAAACCTATGGTAGACTAGTCGTGAGCTATTTTAACAGTCTGAGTTCGGCGCCTACCCCTTGGTGCAATATTTCCATCAATAAGCATTGCATAATAGTGTGATGACTACATACGCTTCAATGCTGAGCATAACAAGAATCATAAGATGGTAGGATGCCAACCATTTTTGTTCTATTTCACCAATGGCAAAATCAGTACGACGGTTTCTACAGCCAGTCTGTCGTTAATATTCATGGAAAGATTCCCAGTCACTATTCAGTGGTTCCCGAGCCCTCCTAACGTCTCAAAAATACTTCACACAGTCTTGGAGTCAACTTGATACTGCACAAACACGTTTGACGAGACAGCTGCAACAATCACATCTGTCTTTACGCGGAGTTGCACTTCACACACAGGTCGCGTGATGCCACTTTGGAATACTATGGTAGATTAGTCGTGAGCTATCTTCACAGTCTGAGTTCGGCGCGTACCACTTGGTCCATGATTTCCATCAATAAGCACTGCACAATGGAGTGATGACTACATACGCTTCAATGCTGAGCATAACAAGTACCATAAGATGGTAGGATGCCAACCATTTTTGTTCTATTTCACCAATGGCAAAATCAGTACGACGGTTTCTACAGCCAGTCTGTCGTTAATATTCATGGAAAGATTCCCAGTCACTATTCAGTGGTTCCCGAGCCCTCCTAACGTCTCAAAAATGCTTCACACAGTCTTGGAGTCAACTTGATACCGCACAAACACGTTTGCCGAGACAGCTGCAACAATTAACTCTGTCTTTACGCGGAGTTGCACTTCACACACCAGGTCGCGTGATGCCTATTTGGAAACCTATGGTAGACTAGTCGTGAGCTATCTTAACAGTCTGAGTTCGGCGCCTACCCCTTGGTCCATGATTTCCATCAATAAGCACTGCATAATAGTGTGATGACAACATACGCTTCAATGCTGAGCATAACAAGAATCATAAGATGGTAGGATGCCAACCATTTTTGTTCTATTTCACCAATGGCAAAATCAGTACGACGGTTTCTACAGCCAGTCTGTCGTTAATATTCATGGAAAGATTCCCAGTCACTATTCAGTGGTTCCCGAGCCCTCCTAACGTCTCAAAAATGCTTCACACAGTCTTGGAGTCAACTTGATACCGCACAAACACGTTTGCGGAGACAGCTGCAACAATTAACTCTGTCTTTACGGGGAGTTGCACTTCACACACCAGGTCGCGTGATGCCTATTTGGAAACCTATGGTAGACTAGTCGTGAGCTATCTTAACAGTCTGAGTTCGGCGCCTACCCCTTGGTCCATGATTTCCATCAATATGCACTGCATAATAGTGTGATGACTACATACGCTTCAATGCTGAGCATAACAAGAATCATAAGATGGTATGATGCCAACCAATTTTGTTCTATTTCACCAATGGCAAAATCAGTAAGACGATTTCTACAGCCAGTCGGTCGTTAATATTCATGGAAAGATTCCCAGTCACTATTCAGTGGTTCCCGAGCCCTCCTAACGTATCAAAAATGCTTCGCACAGTCTTGGAGTCAACTTGATAACACACAAACACGTTTGCCGAGACAGCTGCAACAATTAACTCTGTCTTTACGCGGAGTAGCACTTCACACACCAGGTCGCGTGATGCCTATTTGGAAACCTATGGTAGGCTAGTCGTGAGCTATCTTAACAGTCTGAGTTCGGCGCCTACCCCTTGGTCCATGATTTCCATCAATAACCACTGCATAATAGTGTGATGACAACATACGCTTCAATGCTGAGCATAACAAGAATCATAAGATGGTAGGATGCCAACCATTTTTGTTCTATTTCACCAATGGCAAAATCAGTACGACGGTTTCTACAGCCAGTCTGTCGTTAATATTCATGGAAAGATTCCCAGTCACTATTCAGTGGTTCCCGAGCCTTCCTAACGTCTCAAAAATGCTTCACACAGTCTTGGAGTCAACTTGATACCGCACAAACACGTTTGCCGAGACAGCTGCAACAATTAACTCTGTCTTTACGCGGAGTTGCACTTCACACACCAGGTCGCGTGATGCCTATTTGGAAACCTATGGTAGACTAGTCGTGAGCTATCTTAACAGTCTGAGTTCGGCGCCTACCTCTTGGTCCATGATTTCCATCAATATGCACTGCATAATAGTGTGATGACTACATACGCTTCAATGCTGAGCATAACAAGAATCATAAGATGGTATGATGACAACCATTTTTGTTCTATTTCACCAATGGCAAAATCAGTAAGACGATTTCTACAGCCAGTCGGTCGTTAATATTCATGGAAAGATTCCCAGTCACTATTCAGCGGTTCCCGAGCCCTCCTAACGTCTCAAAAATGCTTCACACAGTCTTGGAGTCAACTTGATAACACACAAACACGTTTGCCGAGACAGCTGCAACAATTAACTCTGTCTTTACGCGGAGTTGCACTTCACACACCAGGTCGCGTGATGCCTTCTTGGAAACCTATGGTAGACTAGTCGTGAGCTATTTTAACAGTCTGAGTTCGGCGCCTACCCCTTGGTGCAATATTTCCATCAATAAGCATTGCATAATAGTGTGATGACTACATACGCTTCAATGCTGAGCATAACAAGAATCATAAGATGGTAGGATGCCAACCATTTTTGTTCTATTTCACCAATGGCAAAATCAGTGCGACGGTTTCTACAGCCAGTCTGTCGTTAATATTCATGGAAAGATTCCCAGTCACTATTCAGTGGTTCCCGAGCCCTCCTAACGTCTCAAAAATACTTCACACAGTCTTGGAGTCAACTTGATACTGCACAAACACGTTTGACGAGACAGCTGCAACAATCACATCTGTCTTTACGCGGAGTTGCACTTCACACACAGGTCGCGTGATGCCACTTTGGAATACTATGGTAGATTAGTCGTGAGCTATCTTCACAGTCTGAGTTCGGCGCGTACCACTTGGTCCATGATTTCCATCAATAAGCACTGCACAATGGAGTGATGACTACATACGCTTCAATGCTGAGCATAACAAGTACCATAAGATGGTAGGATGCCAACCATTTTTGTTCTATTTCACCAATGGCAAAATCAGTACGACGGTTTCTACAGCCAGTCTGTCGTTAATATTCATGGAAAGATTCCCAGTCACTATTCAGTGGTTCCCGAGCCCTCCTAACGTCTCAAAAATGCTTCACACAGTCTTGGAGTCAACTTGATACCGCACAAACACGTTTGCCGAGACAGCTGCAACAATTAACTCTGTCTTTACGCGGAGTTGCACTTCACACACCAGGTCGCGTGATGCCTATTTGGAAACCTATGGTAGACTAGTCGTGAGCTATCTTAACAGTCTGAGTTCGGCGCCTACCCCTTGGTCCATGATTTCCATCAATAAGCACTGCATAATAGTGTGATGACAACATACGCTTCAATGCTGAGCATAACAAGAATCATAAGATGGTAGGATGCCAACCATTTTTGTTCTATTTCACCAATGGCAAAATCAGTACGACGGTTTCTACAGCCAGTCTGTCGTTAATATTCATGGAAAGATTCCCAGTCACTATTCAGTGGTTCCCGAGCCCTCCTAACGTCTCAAAAATGCTTCACACAGTCTTGGAGTCAACTTGATACCGCACAAACACGTTTGCGGAGATAGCTGCAACAATTAACTCTGTCTTTACGGGGAGTTGCACTTCACACACCAGGTCGCGTGATGCCTATTTGGAAACCTATGGTAGACTAGTCGTGAGCTATCTTAACAGTCTGAGTTCGGCGCCTACCCCTTGGTCCATGATTTCCATCAATATGCACTGCATAATAGTGTGATGACTACATACGCTTCAATGCTGAGCATAACAAGAATCATAAGATGGTATGATGCCAACCAATTTTGTTCTATTTCACCAATGGCAAAATCAGTAAGACGATTTCTACAGCCAGTCGGTCGTTAATATTCATGGAAAGATTCCCAGTCACTATTCAGTGGTTCCCGAGCCCTCCTAACGTATCAAAAATGCTTCGCACAGTCTTGGAGTCAACTTGATAACACACAAACACGTTTGCCGAGACAGCTGCAACAATTAACTCTGTCTTTACGCGGAGTAGCACTTCACACACCAGGTCGCGTGATGCCTATTTGGAAACCTATGGTAGACTAGTCGTGAGCTATCTTAACAGTCTGAGTTCGGCGCCTACCCCTTGGTCCATGATTTCCATCAATAACCACAGCATAATAGTGTGATGACAACATACGCTTCAATGCTGAGCATAACAAGAATCATAAGATGGTAGGATGCCAACCATTTTTGTTCTATTTCACCAATGGCAAAATCAGTACGACGGTTTCTACAGCCAGTCTGTCGTTAATATTCATGGAAAGATTCCCAGTCACTATTCAGTGGTTCCCGAGCCTTCCTAACGTCTCAAAAATGCTTCACACAGTCTTGGAGTCAACTTGATACCGCACAAACACGTTTGCCGACACAGCTGCAACAATTAACTCTGTCTTTACGCGGAGTTGCACTTCACACACCAGGTCGCGTGATGCCTATTTGGAAACCTATGGTAGACTAGTCGTGAGCTATCTTAACAGTCTGAGTTCGGCGCCTACCCCTTGGTCCATGATTTCCATCAATATGCACTGCATAATAGTGTGATGACTACATACGCTTCAATGCTGAGCATAACAAGAATCATAAGATGGTATGATGACAACCATTTTTGTTCTATTTCACCAATGGCAAAATCAGTAAGACGATTTCTACAGCCAGTCGGTCGTTAATATTCATGGAAAGATTCCCAGTCACTATTCAGTGGTTCCCGAGCCCTCCTAACGTCTCAAAAATGCTTCACACAGTCTTGGAGTCAACTTGATAACACACAAACACGTTTGCCGAGACAGCTGCAACAATTAACTCTGTCTTTACGCGGAGTTGCACTTCACACACCAGGTCGCGTGATGCCTTCTTGGAAACCTATGGTAGACTAGTCGTGAGCTATTTTAACAGTCTGAGTTCGGCGCCTACCCCTTGGTGCAATATTTCCATCAATAAGCATTGCATAATAGTGTGATGACTACATACGCTTCAATGCTGAGCATAACAAGAATCATAAGGTGGTAGGATGCCAACCATTTTTGTTCTATTTCACCAATGGCAAAATCAGTACGACGGTTTCTACAGCCAGTCTGTCGTTAATATTCATGGAAAGATTCCCAGTCACTATTCAGTGGTTCCCGAGCCCTCCTAACGTCTCAAAAATACTTCACACAGTCTTGGAGTCAACTTGATAACACACAAACACTTTTGACGAGACAGCTGCAACAATCACATCTGTCTTTACGCGGAGTTGCACTTCACACACAGGTCGCGTGATGCCACTTTGGAATACTATGGTAGATTAGTCGTGAGCTATCTTCACAGTCTGAGTTCGGCGCGTACCACTTGGTCCATGATTTCCATCAATAAGCACTGCACAATGGAGTGATGACTACATACGCTTCAATGCTGAGCATAACAAGTACCATAAGATGGTAGGATGCCAACCATTTTTGTTCTATTTCACCAATGGCAAAATCAGTACGACGGTTTCTACAGCCAGTCTGTCGTTAATATTCATGGAAAGATTCCCAGTCACTATTCAGTGGTTCCCGAGCCCTCCTAACGTCTCAAAAATGCTTCACACAGTCTTGGAGTCAACTTGATACCGCACAAACACGTTTGCCGAGACAGCTGCAACAATTAACTCTGTCATTACGCGGAGTTGCACTTCACACACCAGGTCGCGTGATGCCTATTTGGAAACCTATGGTAGACTAGTCGTGAGCTATCTTGTCTGAGTTCGGCGCCTACCCCTTGGTCCATGATTTCCATCAATATGCACTGCATAATAGTGTGATGACTACATACGCTTCAATGCTGAGCATAACAAGAATCATAAGATGGTATGATGCCAACCATTTTTGTTCTATTTCACCAATGGCAAAATCAGTAAGACGATTTCTACAGCCAGTCGGTCGTTAATATTCATGGAAAGATTCCCAGTCACTATTCAGTGGTTCCCGAGCCCTCCTAACGTCTCAAAAATGCTTCACACAGTCTTGGAGTCAACTTGATAACACACAAACACGTTTGCCGAGACAGCTGCAACAATTAACTCTGTCTTTACGCGGAGTTGCACTTCACACACCAGGTCGCGTGATGCCTATTTGGAAACCTATGGTAGACTAGTCGTGAATTATCTTAACAGTCAGAGTTCGGCGCCTACCCCTTGGTCCATGATTTCCATCAATAAGCATTGCATAATAGTGTGATGACTACATACGCTTCAATGCTGAGCATAACAAGAATCATAAGATGGTAGGATGCCAACCATTTTTGTTCTATTTCACCAATGGCAAAATCAGTACGACGGTTTCTACAGCCAGTCTGTCGTTTATATTCATGGAAAGATTCCCAGTCACTATTCAGTGGTTCCCGAGCCCTCCTAACGTCTCAAAAATGCTTCACACAGTCTTGGAGTCAACTTGATACCGCACAAACACGTTTGCCGACACAGCTGCAACAATTAACTCTGTCTTTACGCGGAGTTGCACTTCACACACCAGGTCGCGTGATGCCTATTTGGAAACCTATGGTAGACTAGTCGTGAGCTATCTTAACAGTCTGAGTTCGGCGCCTACCCCTTGGTCCATGATTTCCATCAATATGCACTGCATAATAGTGTGATGACTACATACGCTTCAATGCTGAGCATAACAAGAATCATAAGATGGTATGATGACAACCATTTTTGTTCTATTTCACCAATGGCAAAATCAGTATGACGATTTCTACAGCCAGTCGGTCGTTAATATTCATGGAAAGATTCCCAGTCACTATTCAGTGGTTCCCGAGCCCTCCTAACGTCTCAAAAATGCTTCACACAGTCTTGGAGTCAACTTGATAACACACAAACACGTTTGCCGAGACAGCTGCAACAATTAACTCTGTCTTTACGCGGAGTTGCACTTCACACACCAGGTCGCGTGATGCCTTCTTGGAAACCTATGGTAGACTAGTCGTGAGCTATTTTAACAGTCTGAGTTCGGCGCCTACCCCTTGGTGCAATATTTCCATCAATAAGCATTGCATAATAGTGTGATGACTACATACGCTTCAATGCTGAGCATAACAAGAATCATAAGATGGTAGGATGCCAACCATTTTTGTTCTATTTCACCAATGGCAAAATCAGTACGACGGTTTCTACAGCCAGTCTGTCGTTAATATTCATGGAAAGATTCCCAGTCACTATTCAGTGGTTCCCGAGCCCTCCTAACGTCTCAAAAATACTTCACACAGTCTTGGAGTCAACTTGATAACACACAAACACTTTTGACGAGACAGCTGCAACAATCACATCTGTCTTTACGCGGAGTTGCACTTCACACACAGGTCGCGTGATGCCACTTTGGAATACTATGGTAGATTAGTCGTGAGCTATCTTCACAGTCTGAGTTCGGCGCGTACCACTTGGTCCATGATTTCCATCAATAAGCACTGCACAATGGAGTGATGACTACATACGCTTCAATGCTGAGCATAACAAGTACCATAAGATGGTAGGATGCCAACCATTTTTGTTCTATTTCACCAATGGCAAAATCAGTACGACGGTTTCTACAGCCAGTCTGTCGTTAATATTCATGGAAAGATTCCCAGTCACTATTCAGTGGTTCCCGAGCCCTCCTAACGTCTCAAAAATGCTTCACACAGTCTTGGAGTCAACTTGATACCGCACAAACACGTTTGCCGAGACAGCTGCAACAATTAACTCTGTCATTACGCGGAGTTGCACTTCACACACCAGGTCGCGTGATGCCTATTTGGAAACCTATGGTAGACTAGTCGTGAGCTATCTTGTCTGAGTTCGGCGCCTACCCCTTGGTCCATGATTTCCATCAATATGCACTGCATAATAGTGTGATGACTACATACGCTTCAATGCTGAGCATAACAAGAATCATAAGATGGTATGATGCCAACCATTTTTGTTCTATTTCACCAATGGCAAAATCAGTAAGACGATTTCTACAGCCAGTCGGTCGTTAATATTCATGGAAAGATTCCCAGTCACTATTCAGTGGTTCCCGAGCCCTCCTAACGTCTCAAAAATGCTTCACACAGTCTTGGAGTCAACTTGATAACACACAAACACGTTTGCCGAGACAGCTGCAACAATTAACTCTGTCTTTACGCGGAGTTGCACTTCACACACCAGGTCGCGTGATGCCTATTTGGAAACCTATGGTAGACTAGTCGTGAATTATCTTAACAGTCAGAGTTCGGCGCCTACCCCTTGGTCCATGATTTCCATCAATAAGCATTGCATAATAGTGTGATGACTACATACGCTTCAATGCTGAGCATAACAAGAATCATAAGATGGTAGGATGCCAACCATTTTTGTTCTATTTCACCAATGGCAAAATCAGTACGACGGTTTCTACAGCCAGTCTGTCGTTTATATTCATGGAAAGATTCCCAGTCACTATTCAGTGGTTCCCGAGCCCTCCTAACGTCTCAAAAATGCTTCACACAGTCTTGGAGTCAACTTGATACCGCACAAACACGTTTGCCGAGACAGCTGCAACAATTAACTCTGTCTTTACGCGGAGTTGCACTTCACACACCAGGTCGCGTGATGCCTATTTGGAAACCTATGGTAGACTAGTCGTGAGCTATCTTAACAGTCTGAGTTTGGCGCCTACCCCTTGGTCCATGATTTCCATCAATAAGCACTGCATAATAGAGTGATGACTACATACGCTTCAATGCTGAGCATAACAAGTACCATAAGATGGTAGGATGCCAACCATTTTTGTTCTATTTCACCAATGGCAAAATCAGTACGACGGTTTCTACAGCCAGTCTGTCGTTAATATTCATGGAAAGATTCCCAGTCACTATTCAGTGGTTCCCGAGCCCTCCTAACGTCTCAAAAATGCTTCACACAGTCTTGGAGTCAACTTGATACCGCACAAACACGTTTGCCGAGACAGCTGCAACAATTAACTCTGTCTTTACGCGGAGTTGCACTTCACACACCAGGTCGCGTGATGCCTATTTGGAAACCTATGGTAGACTAGTCGTGAGCTATCTTAACAGTCTGAGTTTGGCGCCTACCCCTTGGTCCATGATTTCCATCAATAAGCACTGCATAATAGTGTGATGACAACATACGCTTCAATGCTGAGCATAACAAGAATCATAAGATGGTAGGATGCCAACCATTTTTGTTCTATTTCACCAATGGCAAAATCAGTACGACGGTTTCTACAGCCAGTCTGTCGTTAATATTCATGGAAAGATTCCCAGTCACTATTCAGTGGTTCCCGAGCCCTCCTAACGTCTCAAAAATGCTTCACACAGTCTTGGAGTCAACTTGATACCGCACAAACACGTTTGACGAGACAGCTGCAACAATCAACTCTGTCTTTACGCGGAGTAGCACTTCACACACCAGGTCGCGTGATGCCTATTTGGAAACCTATGGTAGACTAGTCGTGAGCTATCTTCACAGTCTGAGTTCGGCGCGTACCACTTGGTCCATGATTTCCATCAATAAGCACTGCATAATAGAGTGATGACTACATACGCTTCAATGCTGAGCATAACAAGAATCATAAGATGGTAGGATGACAACCATTTTTGTTCTATTTCACCAATGGCAAAATCAGTACGACGGTTTCTACAGCCAGTCTGTCGTTAATATTCATGGAAAGATTCCCAGTCACTATTCAGTGGTTCCCGAGCCTTCCTAACGTCTCAAAAATGCTTCACACAGTCTTGGAGTCAACTTGATACCGCACAAACACGTTTGCCGTGACAGCTGCAACAATTAACTCTGTCTTTACGCGGAGTTGCACTTCACACACCAGGTCACGTGATGCCTATTTGGAAACCTATGGTAGACTAGTCGTGAGCTATCTTAACAGTCTGAGTTCGGCGCCTACCCCTTGGTCCATGATTTCCATCAATATGCACTGCATAATAGTGTGATGACTACATACGCTTCAATGCTGAGCATAACAAGAATCATAAGATGGTATGATGACAACCATTTTTGTTCTATTTCACCAATGGCAAAATCAGTAAGACGATTTCTACAGCCAGTCGGTCGTTAATATTCATGGAAAGATTCCCAGTCACTATTCAGTGGTTCCCGAGCCCTCCTAACGTCTCAAAAATGCTTCACACAGTCTTGGAGTCAACTTGATAACACACAAACACGTTTGCCGAGACAGCTGCAACAATTAACTCTGTCTTTACGCGGAGTTGCACTTCACACACCAGGTCGCGTGATGCCTTCTTGGAAACCTATGGTAGACTAGTCGTGAGCTATTTTAACAGTCTGAGTTCGGCGCCTACCCCTTGGTGCAATATTTCCATCAATAAGCATTGCATAATAGTGTGATGACTACATACGCTTCAATGCTGAGCATAACAAGAATCATAAGATGGTAGGATGCCAACCATTTTTGTTCTATTTCACCAATGGCAAAATCAGTACGACGGTTTCTACAGCCAGTCTGTCGTTAATATTAATGGAAAGATTCCCAGTCACTATTCAGTGGTTCCCGAGCCCTCCTAACGTCTCAAAAATACTTCACACAGTCTTGGAGTCAACTTGATACTGCACAAACACGTTTGACGAGACAGCTGCAACAATCACATCTGTCTTTACGCGGAGTTGCACTTCACACACAGGTCGCGTGATGCCACTTTGGAATACTATGGTAGATTAGGCGTGAGCTATCTTCACAGTCTGAGTTCGGCGCGTACCACTTGGTCCATGATTTCCATCAATAAGCACTGCACAATGGAGTGATGACTACATACGCTTCAATGCTGAGCATAACAAGTACCATAAGATGGTAGGATGCCAACCATTTTTGTTCTATTTCACCAATGGCAAAATCAGTACGACGGTTTCTACAGCCAGTCTGTCGTTAATATTCATGGAAAGATTCCCAGTCACTATTCAGTGGTTCCCGAGCCCTCCTAACGTCTCAAAAATGCTTCACACAGTCTTGGAGTCAACTTGATACCGCACAAACACGTTTGCCGAGACAGCTGCAACAATTAACTCTGTCATTACGCGGAGTTGCACTTCACACACCAGGTCGCGTGATGCCTATTTGGAAACCTATGGTAGACTAGTCGTGAGCTATCTTGTCTGAGTTCGGCGCCTACCCCTTGGTCCATGATTTCCATCAATATGCACTGCATAATAGTGTGATGACTACATACGCTTCAATGCTGAGCATAACAAGAATCATAAGATGGTATGATGCCAACCATTTTTGTTCTATTTCACCAATGGCAAAATCAGTAAGACGATTTCTACAGCCAGTCGGTCGTTAATATTCATGGAAAGATTCCCAGTCACTATTCAGTGGTTCCCGAGCCCTCCTAACGTCTCAAAAATGCTTCACACAGTCTTGGAGTCAACTTGATAACACACAAACACGTTTGCCGAGACAGCTGCAACAATTAACTCTGTCTTTACGCGGAGTTGCACTTCACACACCAGGTCGCGTGATGCCTATTTGGAAACCTATGGTAGACTAGTCGTGAATTATCTTAACAGTCAGAGTTCGGCGCCTACCCCTTGGTCCATGATTTCCATCAATAAGCATTGCATAATAGTGTGATGACTACATACGCTTCAATGCTGAGCATAACAAGAATCATAAGATGGTAGGATGCCAACCATTTTTGTTCTATTTCACCAATGGCAAAATCAGTACGACGGTTTCTACAGCCAGTCTGTCGTTTATATTCATGGAAAGATTCCCAGTCACTATTGAGTGGTTCCCGAGCCCTCCTAACGTCTCAAAAATGCTTCACACAGTCTTGGAGTCAACTTGATACCGCACAAACACGTTTGCCGAGACAGCTGCAACAATTAACTCTGTCTTTACGCGGAGTTGCACTTCACACACCAGGTCGCGTGATGCCTATTTGGAAACCTATGGTAGACTAGTCGTGAGCTATCTTAACAGTCTGAGTTTGGCGCCTACCCCTTGGTCCTTGATTTCCATCAATAAGCACTGCATAATAGAGTGATGACTACATACGCTTCAATGCTGAGCATAACAAGTACCATAAGATGGTAGGATGCCAACCATTTTTGTTCTATTTCACCAATGGCAAAATCAGTACGACGGTTTCTACAGCCAGTCTGTCGTTAATATTCATGGAAAGATTCCCAGTCACTATTCAGTGGTTCCCGAGCCCTCCTAACGTCTCAAAAATGCTTCACACAGTCTTGGAGTCAACTTGATACCGCACAAACACGTTTGCCGAGACAGCTGCAACAATTAACTCTGTCTTTACGCGGAGTTGCACTTCACACACCAGGTCGCGTGATGCCTATTTGGAAACCTATGGTAGACTAGTCGTGAGCTATCTTAACAGTCTGAGTTCGGCGCCTACCCCTTGGTCCATGATTTCCATCAATAACCACTGCATAATAGTGTGATGACAACATACGCTTCAATGCTGAGCATAACAAGAATCATAAGATGGTAGGATGCCAACCATTTTTGTTCTATTTCACCAATGGCAAAATCAGTACGACGGTTTCTACAGCCAGTCTGTCGTTAATATTCATGGAAAGATTCCCAGTCACTATTCAGTGGTTCCCGAGCCTTCCTAACGTCTCAAAAATGCTTCACACAGTCTTGGAGTCAACTTGATACCGCACAAACACGTTTGCCGAGACAGCTGCAACAATTAACTCTGTCTTTACGCGGAGTTGCACTTCACACACCAGGTCGCGTGATGCCTATTTGGAAACCTATGGTAGACTAGTCGTGAATTATCTTAACAGTCAGAGTTCGGCGCCTACCCCTTGGTCCATGATTTCCATCAATAAGCATTGCATAATAGTGTGATGACTACATACGCTTCAATGCTGAGCATAACAAGAATCATAAGATGGTATGATGACAACCATTTTTGTTCTATTTCACCAATGGCAAAATCAGTACGACGGTTTCTACAGCCAGTCTGTCGTTTATATTCATGGAAAGATTCCCAGTCACTATTCAGTGGTTCCCGAGCCCTCCTAACGTCTCAAAAATGCTTCACACAGTCTTGGAGTCAACTTGATACCGCACAAACACGTTTGCCGAGACAGCTGCAACAATTAACTCTGTCTTTACGCGGAGTTGCACTTCACACACCAGGTCGCGTGATGCCTATTTGGAAACCTATGGTAGACTAGTCGTGAGCTATCTTAACAGTCTGAGTTCGGCGCCTACCCCTTGGTCCATGATTTCCATCAATATGCACTGCATAATAGTGTGATGACTACATACGCTTCAATGCTGAGCATAACAAGAATCATAAGATGGTATGATGACAAACATTTTTGTTCTATTTCACCAATGGCAAAATCAGTAAGACGATTTCTACAGCCAGTCGGTCGTTAATATTCATGGAAAGATTCCCAGTCACTATTCAGTGGTTCCCGAGCCCTCCTAACGTCTCAAAAATGCTTCACACAGTCTTGGAGTCAACTTGATAACACACAAACACGTTTGCCGAGACAGCTGCAACAATTAACTCTGTCTTTACGCGGAGTTGCACTTCACACACCAGGTCGCGTGATGCCTTCTTGGAAACCTATGGTAGACTAGTCGTGAGCTATTTTAACAGTCTGAGTTCGGCGCCTACCCCTTGGTGCAATATTTCCATCAATAAGCATTGCATAATAGTGTGATGACTACATACGCTTCAATGCTGAGCATAACAAGAATCATAAGATGGTAGGATGCCAACCATTTTTGTTCTATTTCACCAATGGCAAAATCAGTACGACGGTTTCTACAGCCAGTCTGTCGTTAATATTCATGGAAAGATTCCCAGTCACTATTCAGTGGTTCCCGAGCCCTCCTAACGTCTCAAAAATGCTTCACACAGTCTTGGAGTCAACTTGATACTGCACAAACACGTTTGACGAGACAGCTGCAACAATCACATCTGTCTTTACGCGGAGTTGCACTTCACACACAGGTCGCGTGATGCCACTTTGGAATACTACGGTAGATTAGTCGTGAGCTATCTTCACAGTCTGAGTTCGGCGCGTACCACTTGGTCCATGATTTCCATCAATAAGCACTGCACAATAGAGTGATGACTACATACGCTTCAATGCTGAGCATAACAAGTACCATAAGATGGTAGGATGCCAACCATTTTTGTTCTATTTCACCAATGGCAAAATCAGTACGACGGTTTCTACAGCCAGTCGGTCGTTAATATTCATGGAAAGATTCCCAGTCACTATTCAGTGGTTCCCGAGCCCTCCAAACGTCTCAAAAATGCTTCACACAGTCTTGGAGTCAACTTGATAACACACAAACACGTTTGCCGAGACAGCTGCAACAATTAACTCTGTCTTTACGCGGAGTTGCACTTCACACACCAGGTCGCGTGATGCCTATTTGGAAACCTATGGTAGACTAGTCGTGAATTATCTTAACAGTCAGAGTTCGGCGCCTACCCCTTGGTCCATGATTTCCATCAATAAGCATTGCATAATAGAGTGATGACTACATACGCTTCAATGCTGAGCATAACAAGAATCATAAGATGGTAGGATGCCAACCATTTTTGTTCTATTTCACCAATGGCAAAATCAGTACGACGGTTTCTACAGCCAGTCTGTCGTTTATATTCATGGAAAGATTCCCAGTCACTATTCAGTGGTTCCCGAGCCCTCCTAACGTGTCAAAAATGCTTCACACAGTCTTGGAGTCAACTTGATACCGCACAAACACGTTTGCCGAGACAGCTGCAACAATTAACTCTGTCTTTACGCGGAGTTGCACTTCACACACCAGGTCGCGTGATGCCTATTTGGAAACCTATGGTAGACTAGTCGTGAGCTATCTTAACAGTCTGAGTTTGGCGCCTACCCCTTGGTCCATGATTTCCATCAATAAGCACTGCATAATAGAGTGATGACTACATACGCTTCAATGCTGAGCATAACAAGTACCATAAGATGGTAGGATGCCAACCATTTTTGTTCTATTTCACCAATGGCAAAATCAGTACGACGGTTTCTACAGCCAGTCTGTCGTTAATATTCATGGAAAGATACCCAGTCACTATTCAGTGGTTCCCGAGCCCTCCTAACGTCTCAAAAATGCTTCACACAGTCTTGGAGTCAACTTGATACCGCACAAACACGTTTGCCGAGACAGCTGCAACAATTAACTCTGTCTTTACGCGGAGTAGCACTTCACACACCAGGTCGCGTGATGCCTATTTGGAAACCTATGGTTGACTAGTCGTGAGCTATCTTAACAGTCTGAGTTCGGCGCCTACCCCTTGGTCCATGATTTCCATCAATAAGCACTGCATAATAGTGTGATGACAACATACGCTTCAATGCTGAGCATAACAAGAATCATAAGATGGTAGGATGCCAACCATTTTTGTTCTATTTCACCAATGGCAAAATCAGTACGACGGTTTCTACAGCCAGTCTGTCGTTAATATTCATGGAAAGATTCCCAGTCACTATTCAGTGGTTCCCGAGCCCTCCTAACGTCTCAAAAATGCTTCACACAGTCTTGGAGTCAACTTGATACCGCACAAACACGTTTGCCGAGACAGCTGCAACAATTAACTCTGTCTTTACGGGGAGTTGCACTTCACACACCAGGTCGCGTGATGCCTATTTGGAAACCTATGGTAGACTAGTCGTGAGCTATCTTAACAGTCTGAGTTCGGCGCCTACCCCTTGGTCCATGATTTCCATCAATATGCACTGCATAATAGTGTGATGACTACATACGCTTCAATGCTGAGCATAACAAGAATCATAAGATGGTATGATGCCAACCAATTTTGTTCTATTTCACCAATGGCAAAATCAGTAAGACGATTTCTACAGCCAGTCGGTCGTTAATATTCATGGAAAGATTCCCAGTCACTATTCAGTGGTTCCCGAGCCCTCCTAACGTCTCAAAAATGCTTCACACAGTCTTGGAGTCAACTTGATAACACACAAACACGTTTGCCGAGACAGCTGCAACAATTAACTCTGTCTTTACGCGGAGTAGCACTTCACACACCAGGTCGCGTGATGCCTATTTGGAAACCTATGGTAGACTAGTCGTGAGCTATCTTAACAGTCTGAGTTCGGCGCCTACCCCTTGGTCCATGATTTCCATCAATAACCACTGCATAATAGTGTGATGACAACATACGCTTCAATGCTGAGCATAACAAGAATCATAAGATGGTAGGATGCCAACCATTTTTGTTCTATTTCACCAATGGCAAAATCAGTACGACGGTTTCTACAGCCAGTCTGTCGTTAATATTCATGGAAAGATTCCCAGTCACTATTCAGTGGTTCCCGAGCCTTCCTAACGTCTCAAAAATGCTTCACACAGTCTTGGAGTCAACTTGATACCGCACAAACACGTTTGCCGAGACAGCTGCAACAATTAACTCTGTCTTTACGCGGAGTTGCACTTCACACACCAGGTCGCGTGATGCCTATTTGGAAACCTATGGTAGACTAGTCGTGAGCTATCTTAACAGTCTGAGTTCGGCGCGTACCACTTGGTCCATGATTTCCATCAATAAGCACTGCACAATAGAGTGATGACTACATACGCTTCAATGCTGAGCATAACAAGTACCATAAGATGGTAGGATGCCAACCATTTTTGTTCTATTTCACCAATGGCAAAATCAGTACGACGGTTTCTACAGCCAGTCTGTCGTTAATATTCATGGAAAGATTCCCAGTCACTATTCAGTGGTTCCCGAGCCCTCCTAACGTCTCAAAAATGCTTCACACAGTCTTGGAGTCAACTTGATACCGCACAAACACGTTTGCCGAGACAGCTGCAACAATTAACTCTGTCATTACGCGGAGTTGCACTTCACACACCAGGTCGCGTGATGCCTATTTGGAAACCTATGGTAGACTAGTCGTGAGCTATCTTGTCTGAGTTCGGCGCCTACCCCTTGGTCCATGATTTCCATCAATATGCACTGCATAATAGTGTGATGACTACATACGCTTCAATGCTGAGCATAACAAGAATCATAAGATGGTATGATGCCAACCATTTTTGTTCTATTTCACCAATGGCAAAATCAGTAAGACGATTTCTACAGCCAGTCGGTCGTTAATATTCATGGAAAGATTCCCAGTCACTATTCAGTGGTTCCCGAGCCCTCCTAACGTCTCAAAAATGCTTCACACAGTCTTGGAGTCAACTTGATAACACACAAACACGTTTGCCGAGACAGCTGCAACAATTAACTCTGTCTTTACGCGGAGTTGCACTTCACACACCAGGTCGCGTGATGCCTATTTGGAAACCTATGGTAGACTAGTCGTGAATTATCTTAACAGTCAGAGTTCGGCGCCTACCCCTTGGTCCATGATTTCCATCAATAAGCATTGCATAATAGTGTGATGACTACATACGCTTCAATGCTGAGCATAACAAGAATCATAAGATGGTAGGATGCCAACCATTTTTGTTCTATTTCACCAATGGCAAAATCAGTACGACGGTTTCTACAGCCAGTCTGTCGTTTATATTCATGGAAAGATTCCCAGTCACTATTCAGTGGTTCCCGAGCCCTCCTAACGTCTCAAAAATGCTTCACACAGTCTTGGAGTCAACTTGATACCGCACAAACACGTTTGCCGAGACAGCTGCAACAATTAACTCTGTCTTTACGCGGAGTTGCACTTCACACACCAGGTCGCGTGATGCCTATTTGGAAACCTATGGTAGACTAGTCGTGAGCTATCTTAACAGTCTGAGTTCGGCGCCTACCCCTAGGTCCATGATTTCCATCAATAAGCACTGCATAATAGAGTGATGACTACATACGCTTCAATGCTGAGCATAACAAGTACCATAAGATGGTAGGATGCCAACCATTTTTGTTCTATTTCACCAATGGCAAAATCAGTACGACGGTTTCTACAGCCAGTCTGTCGTTAATATTCATGGAAAGATTCCTAGTCACTATTCAGTGGTTCCCGAGCCCTCCTAACGTCTCAAAAATGCTTCACACAGTCTTGGAGTCAACTTGATACCGCACAAACACGTTTGCCGAGACAGCTGCAACAATTAACTCTGTCTTTACGCGGAGTTGCACTTCACACACCAGGTCGCGTGATGCCTATTTGGAAACCTATGGTAGACTAGTCGTGAGCTATCTTAACAGTCTGAGTTTGGCGCCTACCCCTTGGTCCATGATTTCCATCAATAAGCACTGCATAATAGAGTGATGACTACATACGCTTCAATGCTGAGCATAACAAGTACCATAAGATGGTAGGATGCCAACCATTTTTGTTCTATTTCACCAATGGCAAAATCAGTACGACGGTTTCTACAGCCAGTCTGTCGTTAATATTCATGGAAAGATTCCCAGTCACTATTCAGTGGTTCCCGAGCCCTCCTAACGTCTCAAAAATGCTTCACACAGTCTTGGAGTCAACTTGATACCGCACAAACACGTTTGACGAGACAGCTGCAACAATCAACTCTGTCTTTACGCGGAGTTGCACTTCACACACAGGTCGCGTGATGCCACTTTGGAATACTATGGTAGACTAGTCGTGAGCTATCTTCACAGTCTGAGTTCGGCGCGTACCACTTGGTCCATGATTTCCATCAATAAGCACTGCATAATAGAGTGATGACTACATACGCTTCAATGCTGAGCATAACAAGTACCATAAGATGGTAGGATGCCAACCATTTTTGTTCTATTTCACCAATGGCAAAATCAGTACGACGGTTTCTACAGCCAGTCTGTCGTTAATATTCATGGAAAGATACCCAGTCACTATTCAGTGGTTCCCGAGCCCTCCTAACGTCTCAAAAATGCTTCACACAGTCTTGGAGTCAACTTGATACCGCACAAACACGTTTGCCGAGACAGCTGCAACAATTAACTCTGTCTTTACGCGGAGTAGCACTTCACACACCAGGTCGCGTGATGCCTATTTGGAAACCTATGGTAGACTAGTCGTGAGCTATCTTAACAGTCTGAGTTCGGCGCCTACCCCTTGGTCCATGATTTCCATCAATAAGCACTGCATAATAGTGTGATGACAACATACGCTTCAATGCTGAGCATAACAAGAATCATAAGATGGTAGGATGCCAACCATTTTTGTTCTATTTCACCAATGGCAAAATCAGTACGACGGTTTCTACAGCCAGTCTGTCGTTAATATTCATGGAAAGATTCCCAGTCACTAGTCAGTGGTTCACGAGCCCTCCTAACGTCTCAAAAATGCTTCACACAGTCTTGGAGTCAACTTGATACCGCACAAACACGTTTGCCGAGACAGCTGCAACAATTAACTCTGTCTTTACGGGGAGTTGCACTTCACACACCAGGTCGCGTGATGCCTATTTGGAAACCTATGGTAGACTAGTCGTGAGCTATCTTAACAGTCTGAGTTCGGCGCCTACCCCTTGGTCCATGATTTCCATCAATATGCACTGCATAATAGTGTGATGACTACATACGCTTCAATGCTGAGCATAACAAGAATCATAAGATGGTATGATGCCAACCAATTTTGTTCTATTTCACCAATGGCAAAATCAGTAAGACAATTTCTACAGCCAGTCTGTCGTTAATATTCATGGAAAGATTCCCAGTCACTATTCAGTGGTTCCCGAGCCCTCCTAACGTATCAAAAATGCTTCGCACAGTCATGGAGTCAACTTGATAACACACAAACACGTTTGCCGAGACAGCTGCAACAATTAACTCTGTCTTTACGCGGAGTAGCACTTCACACACCAGGTCGCGTGATGCCTATTTGGAAACCTATGGTAGACTAGTCGTGAGCTATCTTAACAGTCTGAGTTCGGCGCCTTCCCCTTGGTCCATGATTTCCATCAATAACCACTGCATAATAGTGTGATGACAACATACGCTTCAATGCTGAGCATAACAAGAATCATAAGATGGTAGGATGCCAACCATTTTTATTCTATTTCACCAATGGCAAAATCAGTACGACGGTTTCTACAGCCAGTCTGTCGTTAATATTCATGGAAAGATTCCCAGTCACTATTCAGTGGTTCCCGAGCCTTCCTAACGTCTCAAAAATGCTTCACACAGTCTTGGAGTCAACTTGATACCGCACAAACACGTTTGCCGAGACAGCTGCAACAATTAACTCTGTCTTTACGCGGAGTTGCACTTCACACACCAGGTCGCGTGATGCCTATTTGGAAACCTATGGTAGACTAGTCGTGAGCTATCTTAACAGTCTGAGTTCGGCGCCTACCCCTTGGTCCATGATTTCCATCAATATGCACTGCATAATAGTGTGATGACTACATACGCTTCAATGCTGAGCATAACAAGAATCATAAGATGGTATGATGACAACCATTTTTGTTCTATTTCACCAATGGCAAAATCAGTAAGACGATTTCTACAGCCAGTCGGTCGTTAATATTCATGGAAAGATTCCCAGTCACTATTCAGTGGTTCCCGAGCCCTCCTAACGTCTCAAAAATGCTTCACACAGTCTTGGAGTCAACCTGATAACACACAAACACGTTTGCCGAGACAGCTGCAACAATTAACTCTGTCTTTACACGGTGTTGCACTTCACACACCAGGTCGCGTGATGCCTTCTTGGAAACCTATGGTAGACTAGTCGTGAGCTATCTTAACAGTCTGAGTTCGGCGCCTACCCCTTGGTGCAATATTTCCATCAATAAGCATTGCATAATAGTGTGATGACTACATACGCTTCAATGCTGAGCATAACAAGAATCATAAGATGGTAGGATGCCAACAATTTTTGATCTATTTCACCAATGGCAAAATCAGTACGACGGATTCTACAGCCAGTCTGTCGTTAATATTCATGGAAAGATTCCCAGTCACTACTCAGTGGTTCCCGAGCCCTCCTAACGTCTCAAAAATGCTTCACACAGTCTTGGAGTCAACTTGATACCGCACAAACACGTTTGCCGAGACAGCTCCAACAATTAAGTCTGTCTTTACGCGGAGTTGCACTTCACACACCAGGTCGCGTGATGCCTATTTGGAAACCTATGGTAGACTAGTCGTGGGCTATCTTAACAGTCTGAGTTCGGCGCCTACCCCTTGGTCCATGATATCCATCAATAAGCACTGCATAATACTGTGATGACTACATACGCTTCAATGCTGAGCATAACAAGTACCATAAGATGGTAGGATGCCAACCATTTTTGTTCTATTTCACCAATGGCAAAATCAGTACGACGGTTTCTACAGCCAGTCTGTCGTTAATATTCATGGAAAGATTCCCAGTCACTATTCAGTGGTTCCTGAGCCCTCCTACGTCTCAAAAATGCTTCACACAGTCTTGGAGTCAACTAGATACCGCACAAACACGTTTGCCGAGACAGCTGCAACAATTAACTCTGTCTTTACGCGGAGTTGCACTTCACACACCAGGTCGCGTGATGCCTATTTGGAAACCTATGGTAGACTAGTCGTGAGCTATCTTAACAGTCTGAGTTTGGCGCCTACCCCTTGGTCCATGATTTCCATCAATAAGCACTGCATAATAGAGTGATGACTACATACGCTTCAATGCTGAGCATAACAAGTACCATAAGATGGTAGGATGCCAACCATTTTTGTTCTATTTCACCAATGGCAAAATCAGTACGACGGTTTCTACAGCCAGTCTGTCGTTAATATTCATGGAAAGATACCCAGTCACTATTCAGTGGTTCCCGAGCCCTCCTAACGTCTCAAAAATGCTTCACACAGTCTTGGAGTCAACTTGATACCGCACAAACACGTTTGCCGAGACAGCTGCAACAATTAACTCTGTCTTTACGCGGAGTAGCACTTCACACACCAGGTCGCGTGATGCCTATTTGGAAACCTATGGTTGACTAGTCGTGAATTATCTTAACAGTCTGAGTTCGGCGCCTACCCCTTGGTCCATGATTTCCATCAATAAGCACTGCATAATAGTGTGATGACAACATACGCTTCAATGCTGAGCATAACAAGAATCATAAGATGGTAGGATGCCAACCATTTTTGTTCTATTTCACCAATGGCAAAATCAGTACGACGGTTTCTACAGCCAGTCTGTCGTTAATATTCATGGAAAGATTCCCAGTCACTATTCAGTGGTTCCCGAGCCCTCCTAACGTCTCAAAAATGCTTCACACAGTCTTGGAGTCAACTTGATACCGCACAAACACGTTTGCCGAGACAGCTGCAACAATTAACTCTGTCTTTACGGGGAGTTGCACTTCACACACCAGGTCGCGTGATGCCTATTTGGAAACCTATGGTAGACTAGTCGTGAGCTATCTTAACAGTCTGAGTTCGGCGCCTACCCCTTGGTCCATGATTTCCATCAATATGCACTGCATAATAGTGTGATGACTACATACGCTTCAATGCTGAGCATAACAAGAATCATAAGATGGTATGATGCCAACCAATTTTGTTCTATTTCACCAATGGCAAAATCAGTAAGACGATTTCTACAGCCAGTCGGTCGTTAATATTCATGGAAAGATTCCCAGTCACTATTCAGTGGTTCCCGAGCCCTCCTAACGTCTCAAAAATGCTTCACACAGTCTTGGAGTCAACTTGATAACACACAAACACGTTTGCCGAGACAGCTGCAACAATTAACTCTGTCTTTACGCGGAGTAGCACTTCACACACCAGGTCGCGTGATGCCTATTTGGAAACCTATGGTAGACTAGTCGTGAGCTATCTTAACAGTCTGAGTTCGGCGCCTACCCCTTGGTCCATGATTTCCATCAACAACCACTGCATAATAGTGTGATGACAACATACGCTTCAATGCTGAGCATAACAAGAATCATAAGATGGTAGGATGCCAACCATTTTTGTTCTATTTCACCAATGGCAAAATCAGTACGACGGTTTCTACAGCCAGTCTGTCGTTAATATTCATGGAAAGATTCCCAGTCACTATTCAGTGGTTCCCGAGCCTTCCTAACGTCTCAAAAATGCTTCACACAGTCTTGGAGTCAACTTGATACCGCACAAACACGTTTGCCGAGACAGCTGCAACAATGAACTCTGTCTTTACGCGGAGTTGCACTTCACACACCAGGTCGCGTGATGCCTATTTGGAAACCTATGGTAGACTAGTCGTGAGCTATCTTAACAGTCTGAGTTCGGCGCGTACCACTTGGTCCATGATTTCCATCAATAAGCACTGCACAATAGAGTGATGACTACATACGCTTCAATGCTGAGCATAACAAGTACCATAAGATGGTAGGATGCCAACCATTTTTGTTCTATTTCACCAATGGCAAATTCAGTACGACGGTTTCTACAGCCAGTCTGTCGTTAATATTCATGGAAAGATTCCCAGTCACTATTCAGTGGTTCCCGAGCCCTCCTAACGTCTCAAAAATGCTTCACACAGTCTTGGAGTCAACTTGATACCGCACAAACACGTTTGCCGAGACAGCTGCAACAATTAACTCTGTCATTACGCGGAGTTGCACTTCACACACCAGGTCGCGTGATGCCTATTTGGAAACCTATGGTAGACTAGTCGTGAGCTATCTTGTCTGAGTTCGGCGCCTACCCCTTGGTCCATGATTTCCATCAATATGCACTGCATAATAGTGTGATGACTACATACGCTTCAATGCTGAGCATAACAAGAATCATAAGATGGTATGATGCCAACCATTTTTGTTCTATTTCACCAATGGCAAAATCAGTACGTCGGTTTCTACAGCCAGTCTGTCGTTTATATTCATGGAAAGATTCCCAGTCACTATTCAGTGGTTCCCGAGCCCTCCTAACGTCTCAAAAATGCTTCACACAGTCTTGGAGTCAACTTGATACCGCACAAACACGTTTGCCGAGACAGCTGCAACAATTAACTCTGTCTTTACGCGGAGTTGCACTTCACACACCAGGTCGCGTGATGCCTATTTGGAAACCTATGGTAGACTAGTCGTGAGCTATCTTAACAGTCTGAGTTTGGCGCCTACCCCTTGGTCCATGATTTCCATCAATAAGCACTGCATAATAGAGTGATGACTACATACGCTTCAATGCTGAGCATAACAAGTACCATAAGATGGTAGGATGCCAACCATTTTTGTTCTATTTCACCAATGGCAAAATCAGTACGACGGTTTCTACAGCCAGTCTGTCGTTAATATTCATGGAAAGATTCCCAGTCACTATTCAGTGGTTCCCGAGCCCTCCTAACGTCTCAAAAATGCTTCACACAGTCTTGGAGTCAACTTGATACCGCACAAACACGTTTGACGAGACAGCTGCAACAATCAACTCTGTCTTTACGCGGAGTTGCACTTCACACACAGGTCGCGTGATGCCACTTTGGAATACTATGGTAGACTAGTCGTGAGCTATCTTCACAGTCTGAGTTCGGCGCCTACCCCTTGGTCCATGATTTCCACCAATAAGCACTGTATAATAGAGTGATGACTACATACGCTTCAATGCTGAGCATAACAAGTACCATAAGATGGTAGGATGCCAACCATTTTTGTTCTATTTCACCAATGGCAAAATCAGTACGACGGTTTCTACAGCCAGTCTGTCGTTAATATTCATGGAAAGATACCCAGTCACTATTCAGTGGTTCCCGAGCCCTCCTAACGTCTCAAAAATGCTTCACACAGTCTTGGAGTCAACTTGATACCGCACAAACACGTTTGCCGAGACAGCTGCAACAATTAACTCTGTCTTTACGCGGAGTAGCACTTCACACACCAGGTCGCGTGATGCCTATTTGGAAACCTATGGTAGACTAGTCGTGAGCTATCTTAACAGTCTGAGTTCGGCGCCTACCCCTTGGTCCATGATTTCCATCAATAAGCACTGCATAATAGTGTGATGACAACATACGCTTCAATGCTGAGCATAACAAGAATCATAAGATGGTAGGATGCCAACCATTTTTGTTCTATTTCACCAATGGCAAAATCAGTACGACGGTTTCTACAGCCAGTCTGTCGTTAATATTCATGGAAAGATTCCCAGTCACTAGTCAGTGGTTCCCGAGCCCTCCTAACGTCTCAAAAATGCTTCACACAGTCTTGGAGTCAACTTGATACCGCACAAACACGTTTGCCGAGACAGCTGCAACAATTAACTCTGTCTTTACGGGGAGTTGCACTTCACACACCAGGTCGCGTGATGCCTATTTGGAAACCTATGGTAGACTAGTCGTGAGCTATCTTAACAGTCTGAGTTCGGCGCCTACCCCTTGGTCCATGATTTCCATCAATATGCACTGCATAATAGTGTGATGACTACATACGCTTCAATGCTGAGCATAACAAGAATCATAAGATGGTATGATGCCAACCATTTTTGTTCTATTTCACCAATGGCAAAATCAGTAAGACGATTTCTACAGCCAGTCGGTCGTTAATATTCATGGAAAGATTCCCAGTCACTATTCAGTGGTTCCCGAGCCCTCCTAACGTATCAAAAATGCTTCGCACAGTCATGGAGTCAACTTGATAACACACAAACACGTTTGCCGAGACAGCTGCAACAATTAACTCTGTCTTTACGCGGAGTAGCACTTCACACACCAGGTCGCGTGATGCCTATTTGGAAACCTATGGTAGACTAGTCGTGAGCTATCTTAACAGTCTGAGTTCGGCGCCTACCCCTTGGTCCATGATTTCCATCAATATGCACTGCATAATAGTGTGATGACTACATACGCTTCAATGCTGAGCATAACAAGAATCATAAGATGGTATGATGCCAACCAATTTTGTTCTATTTCACCAATGGCAAAATCAGTAAGACGATTTCTACAGCCAGTCGGTCGTTAATATTCATGGAAAGATTCCCAGTCACTATTCAGTGGTTCCCGAGCCCTCCTAACGTATCAAAAATGCTTCGCACAGTCATGGAGTCAACTTGATAACACACAAACACGTTTGCCGAGACAGCTGCAACAATTAACTCTGTCTTTACGCGGAGTAGCACTTCACACACCAGGTCGCGTGATGCCTATTTGGAAACCTATGGTAGACTAGTCGTGAGCTATCTTAACAGTCTGAGTTCGGCGCCTACCCCTTGGTCCATGATTTCCATCAATATGCACTGCATAATAGTGTGATGACTACATACGCTTCAATGCTGAGCATAACAAGAATCATAAGATGGTATGATGCCAACCAATTTTGTTCTATTTCACCAATGGCAAAATCAGTAAGACGATTTCTACAGCCAGTCGGTCGTTAATATTCATGGAAAGATTCCCAGTCACTATTCAGTGGTTCCCGAGCCCTCCTAACGTATCAAAAATGCTTCGCACAGTCATGGAGTCAACTTGATAACACACAAACACGTTTGCCGAGACAGCTGCAACAATTAACTCTGTCTTTACGCGGAGTAGCACTTCACACACCAGGTCGCGTGATGCCTATTTGGAAACCTATGGTAGACTAGTCGTGAGCTATCTTAACAGTCTGAGTTCGGCGCCTACCCCTTGGTCCATGATTTCCATCAATAACCACTGCATAATAGTGTGATGACAACATACGCTTCAATGCTGAGCATAACAAGAATCATAAGATGGTAGGATGCCAACCATTTTTATTCTATTTCACCAATGGCAAAATCAGTACGACGGTTTCTACAGCCAGTCTGTCGTTAATATTCATGGAAAGATTCCCAGTCACTATTCAGTGGTTCCCGAGCCTTCCTAACGTCTCAAAAATGCTTCACACAGTCTTGGAGTCAACTTGATACCGCACAAACACGTTTGCCGAGACAGCTGCAACAATTAACTCTGTCTTTACGCGGAGTTGCACTTCACACACCAGGTCGCGTGATGCCTATTTGGAAACCTATGGTAGACTAGTCGTGAGCTATCTTAACAGTCTGAGTTCGGCGCCTACCCCTTGGTCCATGATTTCCATCAATATGCACTGCATAATAGTGTGATGACTACATACGCTTCAATGCTGAGCATAACAAGAATCATAAGATGGTATGATGACAACCATTTTTGTTCTATTTCACCAATGGGAAAATCAGTAAGACGATTTCTACAGCCAGTCGGTCGTTAATATTCATGGAAAGATTCCCAGTCACTATTCAGTGGTTCCCGAGCCCTCCTAACGTCTCAAAAATGCTTCACACAGTCTTGGAGTCAACTTGATAACACACAAACACGTTTGCCGAGACAGCTGCAACAATTAACTCTGTCTTTACACGGAGTTGCACTTCACACACCAGGTCGCGTGATGCCTTCTTGGAAACCTATGGTAGACTAGTCGTGAGCTATCTTAACAGTCTGAGTTCGGCGCCTACCCCTTGGTGCAATATTTCCATCAATAAGCATTGCATAATAGTGTGATGACTACATACGCTTCAATGCTGAGCATAACAAGAATCATAAGATGGTAGGATGCCAACCATTTTTGTTCTATTTCACCAATGGCAAAATCAGTACGACGGATTCTACAGCCAGTCTGTCGTTAATATTCATGGAAAGATTCCCAGTCACTATTCAGTGGTTCCCGAGCCCTCCTAACGTCTCAAAAATGCTTCACACAGTCTTGGAGTCAACTTGATATCGCACAAACACGTTTGCCGAGACAGCTGCAACAATTAACTCTGTCTTTACGCGGAGTTGCACTTCACACACCAGGTCGCGTGATGCCTATTTGGAAACCTATGGTAGACTAGGCGTGAGCTATCTTATCAGTCTGAGTTCGGCGCCTACCCCTTGGTCCATGATATCCATCAATAAGCACTGCATAATACTGTGATGACTACATACGCTTCAATGCTGAGCATAACAAGTACCATAAGATGGTAGGATGCCAACCATTTTTGTTCTATTTCACCAATGGCAAAATCAATACGACGGTTTCTACAGCCAGTCTGTCGTTAATATTCATGGAAAGATTCCCAGTCACTACTCAGTGGTTCCCGAGCCCCACTAACGTCTCAAAAATGCTTCACACAGTCTTGGAGTCAACTTGATACCGCACAAACACGTTTGCCGAGACAGCTCCAACAATTAAGACTGTCTTTACGCGGAGTTGCACTTCACACACCAGGTCGCGTGATGCCTATTTGGAAACCTATGCTAGACTAGTCGTGGGCTATCTTAACAGTCTGAGTTCGGCGCCTACCCCTTGGTCCATGATATCCATCAATAAGCACTGCATAATACTGTGATGACTACATACGCTTCAATGCTGAGCATAACAAGTACCATAAGATGGTAGGATGCCAACCATTTTTGTTCTATTTCACCAATGGCAAAATCAGTACGACGGTTTCTACAGCCAGTCGGTCGTTAATATTCATGGAAAGATTCCCAGTCACTATTCAGTGGTTCCTGAGCCCTCCTACGTCTCAAAAATGCTTCACACAGTCTTGGAGTCAACTAGATACCGCACAAACACGTTTGCCGAGACAGCTGCAACAATCAACTCTGTCTTTACGCGGAGTTGCACTTCACACACAGGTCGCGTGATGCCACTTTGGAATACTATGGTAGACTAGTCGTGAGCTATCTTCACAGTCTGAGTTCGGCGCGTACCACTTGGTCCATGATTTCCATCAATAAGCACTGCATAATAGAGTGATGACTACATACGCTTCAATGCTGAGCATAACAAGTACCATAAGATGGTAGGATGCCAACCATTTTTGCTCTATTTCACCAATGGCAAAATCAGTACGACGGTTTCTACAGCCAGTCTGTCGTTAATATTCATGGAAAGATTCCCAGTCACTATTCAGTGGTTCCCGAGCCCTCCTAACGTCTCAAAAATGCTTCACACAGTCTTGGAGTCAACTTGATACCGCACAAACACGTTTGACGAGACAGCTGCAACAATCAACTCTGTCTTTACGCGGAGTTGCACTTCACACACAGGTCGCGTGATGCCACTTTGGAATACTATGGTAGACTAGTCGTGAGCTATCTTCACAGTCTGAGTTCGGCGCGTACCACTTGGTCCATGATTTCCATCATTAAGCACTGCATAATAGAGTGATGACTACATACGCTTCAATGCTGAGCATAACAAATACCATAAGATGGTAGGATGCCAACCATTTTTGTTCTATTTCACCAATGGCAAAATCAGTACGACGGTTTCTACAGCCAGTCTGTCGTTAATATTCATGGAAAGATTCCCAGTCACTATTCAGTGGTTCCCGAGCCCTCCTAACGTCTCAAAAATGCTTCACACAGTCTTGGAGTCAACTTGATACCGCACAAACACGTTTGCCGAGATAGCTGCAACAATTAACTCTGTCTTTACGCGGAGTAGCACTTCACACACCAGGTCGCGTGATGCCTATTTGGAAACCTATGGTAGACTAGTCGTGAGCTATCTTAACAGTCTGAGTTCGGCGCCTACCCCTTGGTCCATGATTTCCATCAATAAGCACTGCATAATAGTGTGATGACAACATACGCTTCAATGCTGAGCATAACAAGAATCATAAGATGGTAGGATGCCAACCATTTTTGTTCTATTTCACCAATGGCAAAATCAGTACGACGGTTTCTACAGCCAGTCTGTCGTTAATATTCATTAAAAGATTCCCAGTCACTATTCAGTGGTTCCCGAGCCCTCCTAACGTCTCAAAAATGCTTCACACAGTCTTGGAGTCTACTTGATACCGCACAAACACGTTTGCCGAGACAGCTGCAACAATTAACTCTGTCTTTACGGGGAGTTGCACTTCACACACCAGGTCGCGTGATGCCTATTTGGAAACCTATGGTAAACTAGTCGTGAGCTATCTTAACAGTCTGAGTTCGGCGCCTACCCCTTGGTCCATGATTTCCATCAATATGCACTGCATAATAGTGTGATGACTACATACGCTTCAATGCTGAGCATAACAAGAATCATAAGATGGTATGATGCCAACCATTTTTATTCTATTTCACCAATGGCAAAATCAGTAAGACGATTTCTACAGCCAGTCGGTCGTTAATATTCATGGAAAGATTCCCAGTCACTATTCAGTGGTTCCCGAGCCCTCCTAACGTCTCAAAAATGCTTCACACAGTCTTGGAGTCAACTTGATAACACACAAACACGTTTGCCGAGACAGCTGCAACAATTAACTCTGTCTTTACGCGGAGTTGCACTTCACACACCAGGTCGCGTGATGCCTTCTTGGAAACCTATGGTAGACTAGTCGTGAGCTATCTTAACAGTCTGAGTTCGGCGCCTACCCCTTGGTCCATTATTTCCATCAATAAGCATTGCATAATAGTGTGATGACTACATACGCTTCAATGCTGAGCATAACAAGAATCATAATATGGTAGGATGCCAACCATTTTTGTTCTATTTCACCAATGGCAAAATCAGTAAGATGATTTCCACAGCGAGTCGTAAATATTCATGGAAAGATTCCCAGTCACTATTCAGTGGTTCCCGAGCCCTCCTAACGTCTCAAAAATGCTTCACACAGTCTTGGAGTCAACTTGATACCGCACAAACACGTTTGCCGAGACAGCTGCAACAATTAACTCTGTCTTTACGCGGAGTAGCACTTCACACACCAGGTCGCGTGATGCCTATTTGGAAACCTATGGTAGACTAGTCGTGAGCTATCTTAACAGTCTGAGTTCGGCGCCTACCCCTTGGTCCATGATATCCATCAATAAGCACTGCATAATACTGTGATGACAACATACGCTTCAATGCTGAGCATAACAAGAATCATAAGATGGTAGGATGCCAACCATTTTTGTTCTATTTCACCAATGGCAAAATCAGTACGACGGTTTCTACAGCCAGTCTGTCGTTAATATTCATGGAAAGATTCCCAGTCACTATTCAGTGGTTCCCGAGCCCTCCTAACGTCTCAAAAATGCTTCACACAGTCTTGGAGTCAACTTGATACCGCACAAACACGTTTGCCGAGACAGCTGCAACAATCAACTCTGTCTTTACGTGGAGTTGCACTTCACACACCAGGTCGCGTGATGCCTATTTGGAAACCTATGGTAGACTAGTCGTGAGCTATCTTAACAGTCTGAGTTCGGCGCCTACCCCTTGGTCCATGATTTCCATCAATATGCACTGCATAATAGTGTGATGACTACATACGCTTCAATGCTGAGCATAACAAGAATCATAAGATGGTATGATGCCAACCATTTTTGTTCTATTTCACCAATGGCAAAATCAGTAAGACGATATCTACAGCCAGTCGGTCGTTAATATTCATGGAAAGATTCCCAGTCACTATTCAGTGGTTCCCGAGCCCTCCTAACGTCTCAAAAATGCTTCACACAGTCTTGAAGTCAACTTGATAACACACAAACACGTTTGCCGAGACAGCTGCAACAATTAACTCTGTCTTTACGCGGAGTTGCACTTCACACACCAGGTCGCGTGATGCCTTCTTGGAAACCTATGGTAGACTAGTCGTGAGCTATCTTAACAGTCTGAGTTCGGCGCCTACCCCTTGGTCCATTATTTCCATCAATAAGCATTGCATAATAGTGTGATGACTACATACGCTTCAATGCTGAGCATAACAAGAATCATAATATGGTAGGATGCCAACCATTTTTGTTCTATTTCACCAATGGCAAAATCAGTAAGATGATTTCCACAGCGAGTCGTAAATATTCATGGAAAGATTCCCAGTCACTATTCAGTGGTTCCCGAGCCCTCCTAACGTCTCAAAAATGCTTCACACAGTCTTGGAGTCAACTTGATACCGCACAAACACGTTTGCCGAGACAGCTGCAACAATTAACTCTGTCTTTACGCGGAGTAGCACTTCACACACCAGGTCGCGTGATGCCTATTTGGAAACCTATGGTAGACTAGTCGTGAGCTATCTTAACAGTCTGAGTTCGGCGCCTACCCCTTGGTCCATGATTTCCATCAATAAGCACTGCATAATAGTGTGATGACAACATACGCTTCAATGCTGAGCATAACAAGAATCATAAGATGGTAGGATGCCAACCATTTTTGTTCTATTTCACCAATGGCAAAATCAGTACGACGGTTTCTACAGCCAGTCTGTCGTTAATATTCATGGAAAGATTCCCACTCACTATTCAGTGGATCCCGAGCCCTCCTAACGTCTCAAAAATGCTTCACACAGTCTTGGAGTCAACTTGATACCGCACAAACACGTTTGCCGAGACAGCTGCAACAATCAACTCTGTCTTTACGTGGAGTTGCACTTCACACACCAGGTCGCGTGATGCCTATTTGGAAACCTATGGTAGACTAGTCGTGAGCTATCTTAACAGTCTGAGTTCGGCGCCTACCCCTTGGTCCATGATTTCCATCAATATGCACTGCATAATAGTGTGATGACTACATACGCTTCAATGCTGAGCATAACAAGAATCATAAGATGGTATGATGCCAACCATTTTTGTTCTATTTCACCAATGGCAAAATCAGTAAGACGATATCTACAGCCAGTCGGACGTTAATATTCATGGAAAGATTCCCAGTCACTATTCAGTGGTTCCCGAGCCCTCCTAACGTCTCAAAAATGCTTCACACAGTCTTGGAGTCAACTTGATAACACACAAACACGTTTGCCGAGACAGCTGCAACAATTAACTCTGTCTTTACGCGGAGTTGCACTTCACACACCAGGTCGCGTGATGCCTTCTTGGAAACCTATGGTAGACTAGTCGTGAGCTATCTTAACAGTCTGAGTTCGGCGCCTACCCCTTGGTGCATTATTTCCATCAATAAGCATTGCATAATAGTGTGATGACTACATACGCTTCAATGCTGAGCATAACAAGAATCATAAGATGGTAGGATGCCAACCATTTTTGTTCTATTTCACCAATGGCAAAATCAGTACGACGGTTTCTACAGCCAGTCTGTCGTTAATATTCATGGAAAGATTCCCAGTCACTATTCAGTGGTTCCCGAGCCCTCCTAACGTCTCAAAAATGCTTCACACAGTCTTGGAGTCAACTTGATATCGCACAAACACGTTTGCCGAGACAGCTGCAACAATTAACTCTGTCTTTACGCGGAGTTGCACTTCACACACCAGGTCGCGTGATGCCTATTTGGAAACCTATGGTAGACTAGTCGTGAGCTATCTTAACAGTCTGAGTTCGGCGCCTACCCCTTGGTCCATGATATCCATCAATAAGCACTGCATAATACTGTGATGACTACATACGCTTCAATGCTGAGCATAACAAGTACCATAAGATGGTAGGATGCCAACCATTTTTGTTCTATTTCACCAATGGCAAAATCAGTACGACGGTTTCTACAGCCAGTCTGTCGTTAATATTCATGGAAAGATTCCCAGTCACTATTCAGTGGTTCCTGAGCCCTCCTACGTCTCAAAAATGCTCACACAGTCTTGGAGTCAACTTGATACCACACAAACACGTTTGCCGAGACAGCTGCAACAATCAACTCTGTCTTTACGCGGAGTTGCACTACACACACCAGGTCGCGTGATGCCACTTTGGAATACTATGGTAGACTAGTCGTGAGCTATCTTCACAGTCTGAGTTCGGCGCGTACCACTTGGTCCATGATTTCCATCAATAAGCACTGCATAATAGAGTGATGACTACATACGCTTCAATGCTGAGCATAACAAGTACCATAAGATGGTAGGATGCCAACCATTTTTGTTCTATTTCACCAATGGCAAAATCAATACGACGGTTTCTACAGCCAGTCTGTCGTTAATATTCATGGAAAGATTCTCAGTCACTATTCAGTGGTTCCCGAGCCCTCCTAACGTCTCAAAAATGCTTCACACAGTCTTGGAGTCAACTTGATACCGCATAAACACGTTTGACGAGACAGCTGCAACAATCAACTCTGTCTTTACGCGGAGTTGCACTTCACACACAGGTCGCGTGATGCCACTTTGGAATACTATGGTAGACTAGTCGTGAGCTATCTTAACAGTCTGAGTTCGGCGCCTACCCCTAGGACCATGATTTCCATCAATAAGCACTCCATAATAGTGTGATGTCTACATACCCTTCAATGCTGAGCATAACAAGAAACATAAGATGGTAGGATGCCAACCATTTTTGTTCTATTTCACCAATGGCAAAATCAGTAAGACGATTTCTACAGCCAGTCGGTCGTTAATATTCATGGAAAGATTCCCACTCACTATTCAGTGGTTCCCGAGCCCTCCTAACGTCTCAAAAATGCTTCACACAGTCTTGGAGTCAACTTGATACCGCACAAACACGTTTGCCGAGACAGCTGCAACAATTAACTCTGTCTTTACGCGGAGTTGCACTTCACACACCAGGTCGCGTGATGCCCATTTGGAAACCTATGGTAGACTGGTCGTGAGCTATCTTAACAGTCTGAGTTCGGCGCCTACCCCTTGGTCCATGATTTCCATCAATATGCACTGCATAATAGTGTGATGACTACATACGCTTCAATGCTGAGCATAACAAGAATCATAAGATGGTATGATGCCAACCATTTTTGTTCTATTTCACCAATGGCAAAATCAGTAAGACGATTTCTACAGCCAGTCGGTCGTTAATATTCATTAAAAGATTCCCAGTCACTATTCAGTGGTTCCCGAGCCCTCCTAACGTCTCAAAAATGCTTCACACAGTCTTGGAGTCAACTTGATAACACACAAACACGTTTGCCGAGACAGCTGCAACAATTAACTCTGTCTTTACGCGGAGTTGCACTTCACACACCAGGTCGCGTGATGCCTTCTAGGAAACCTATGGTAGACTAGTCGTGAGCTATCTTAACAGTCTGAGTTCGGCGCCTACCCCTTGGTGCATTATTTCCATCAATAAGCATTGCATAATAGTGTGATGACTACATACGCTTCAATGCTGAGCATAACAAGAATCATAAGATGGTAGGATGCCAACCATTTTTGTTCTATTTCACCAATGGCAAAATCAGTACGACGGTTTCTACAGCCAGTCTGTCGTTAATATTCATGGAAAGATTCCCAGTCACTATTCAGTGGTTCCCGAGCCCTCCTAACGTCTCAAAAATGCTTCACACAGTCTTGGAGTCAACTTGATATCGCACAAACACGTTTGCCGAGACAGCTGTAACAATTAACTCTGTCTTTACGCGGAGTTGCACTTCACACACCAGGTCGCGTGATGCCTATTTGGAAACCTATGGTAGACTAGTCGTGAGCTATCTTAACAGTCTGAGTTCGGCGCCTACCCCTTGGTCCATGATATCCATCAATAAGCACTGCATAATACTGTGATGACTACATACGCTTCAATGCTGAGCATAACAAGTACCATAAGATGGTAGGATGCCAACCATTTTTGTTCTATTTCACCAATGGCAAAATCAGTACGACGGTTTCTACAGCCAGTCTGTCGTTAATATTCATGGAAAGATTCCCAGTCACTATTCAGTGGTTCCTGAGCCCTCCTACGTCTCAAAAATGCTTCACACAGTCTTGGAGTCAACTTGATACCACACAAACACGTTTGCCGAGACAGCTGCAACAATCAACTCTGTCTTTACGTGGAGTTGCACTTCACACACCAGGTCGCGTGATGCCACTTTGGAATACTATGGTAGACTAGTCGTGAGCTATCTTCACAGTCTGAGTTCGGCGCGTACCACTTGGTCCATGATTTCCATCAATAAGCACTGCATAATAGAGTGATGACTACATACGCTTCAATGCTGAGCGTAACAAGTACCATAAGATGGTAGGATGCCAACCATTTTTGTTCTATTTCACCAATGGCAAAATCAATAAGACGGTTTCTACAGCCAGTCTGTCGTTAATATTCATGGAAAGATTCCCAGTCACTATTCAGTGGTTCCCGAGCCCTCCTAACGTCTCAAAAATGCTTCACACAGTCTTGGAGTCAACTTGATACCGCATAAACACGTTTGACGAGACAGCTGCAACAATCAACTCTGTCTTTACGCGGAGTTGCACTTCACACACAGGTCGCGTGATGCCACTTTGGAATACTATGGTAGACTAGTCGTGAGCTATCTTCACAGTCTGAGTTCGGCGCCTACCCCTAGGTCCATGATTTCCATCAATAAGCACTGCATAATAGTGTGATGTCTACATACCCTTCAATGCTGAGCATAACAAGAAACATAAGATGGTAGGATGCCAACCATTTTTGTTCTATTTCACCAATGGCAAAATCAGTACGACGGTTTCTACAGCCAGTCTGTCGTTAATATTCATGGAAAGATTCCCAGTCACTATTCAGTGGTTCCCGAGCCCTCCTAACGTCTCAAAAATGCTTCACACAGTCTTGGAGTCAACTTGATACCGCACAAACACGTTTGCCGAGACAGCTGCAACAATTAACTCTGTCTTTACGCGGAGTTGCACTTCACACACCAGGTCGCGTGATGCCTATTTGGAAACCTATGGTAGACTAGTCGTGAGCTATCTTGTCTGAGTTCGGCGCCTACCCCTAGGTCCATGATTTCCATCAATAAGCACTGCATAATAGTGTGATGACTACATACGCATCAATGCTGAGCATAACAAGTACCATAAGATGGTAGGATGCCAACCATTTTTGTTCTATTTCACCAATGGCAAAATCAGTACGACGGTTTCTACAGCCAGTCTGTCGTTAATATTCATGGAAAGATTCCCAGTCACTATTCAGTGGTTCCCGAGCCCTCCTAACGTCTCAAAAATGCTTCACACAGTCTTGGAGTCAACTTGATACCGCATAAACACGTTTGACGAGACAGCTGCAACAATCAACTCTGTCTTTACGCGGAGTTGCACTTCACACACAGGTCGCGTGATGCCACTTTGGAATACTATGGTAGACTAGTCGTGAGCTATCTTCACAGTCTGAGTTCGGCGCCTACCCCTAGGTCCATGATTTCCATCAATAAGCACTCTATAATAGTGTGATGACTACATACTCTTCAATGCTGAGCATAACAAGAATTATAAGATGGTAGGATGCCAACCATTTTTGTTCTATTTCACCAATGGCAAAATCAGTACGACGGTTTCTACAGCCAGTCGGTCGTTAATATTCATGGAAAGATTCCCAGTCACTATTCAGTGGTTCCTGAGCCCTCCTACGTCTCAAAAATGCTTCACACAGTCTTGGAGTCAACTTGATACCGCACAAACACGTTTGCCGAGACAGCTGCAACAATCAACTCTGTCTTTACGCGGAGTTGCACTTCACACACAGGTCGCGTGATGCCACTTTGGAATACTATGGTAGACTAGTCGTGAGCTATCTTCACAGTCTGAGTTCGGCACCTACCCCTTGGTCCATGATTTCCATCAATAAGCACTCCATAATAGTGTGATGACTACATACCCTTCAATGCTGAGCATAACAAGAAACATAAGATGGTAGGATGCCAACCATTTTTGTTCTATTTCACCAATGGCAAAATCAGTACGACGGTTTCTACAGCCAGTCTGTCGTTAATATTCATGGAAAGATTCCCAGTCACTATTCAGTGGTTCCCGAGCCCACCTAACGTCTCAAAAATGCTTCACACAGTCTTGGAGTCAACTTGATACCGCACAAACACGTTTGCCGAGACAGCTGCAACAATTAACTCTGTCTTTACGCGGAGTTGCACTTCACACACCAGGTCGCGTGATGCCGATTTGGAAACTTATGGTAGACTAGTCGTGAGCTATCTTAACAGTCTGAGTTCGGCGCCTATCCCTTGGTCCATGATTTACATCAATAAGCACTGCATAATAGAGTGATGACTACATACGCTTCAATGCTGAGCATAACAAGAATCATAAGATGGTATGATGCCAACGATTTTTGTTCTATTTCACCAATGGCAAAATCAGTACGACGGTTTCTACAGCCAGTCTATCGTTAATATTCATGGAAAGATTCCCAGTCACTATTCAGTGGTTCCCGAGCCCTCCTAAGGTCTCAAAAATGCTTCGCACAGTCTTGGAGTCAACTTGATACCGCACAAACACGTTTGCCGAGACAGCTGCAACAATTAACTCTGTCTTTACGCGGAGTTGCACTTCACACACCAGGTCGCGTGATGCCTATTTGGAAACCTATGGTAGACTAGTCGTGAGCTATCTTAACAGTATGAGTTCGGCTCCTATCCCTTGGTCCATGATTTCCATCAATAAGCACTGCATAATAGTGTGATGACTACATACGCTTCAATGCTGAGCATAACAAGAATCATAAGATGGTATGATGCCAACGATTTTTGTTCTATTTCACCAATGGCAAAATCAGTACGATGGTTTCTACAGCCAGTCTGTCGTTAATATTCATGGAAAGATTCCCAGTCACTATTCAGTGGTTCCCGAGCCCACCTAACGTCTCAAAAATGCTTCACACAGTCTTGGAGTCAACTTGATACCGCACAAACACGTTTGACGAGACAGCTGCAACAATTAACACTGTCTTTACGCGGAGTTGCACTTCACACACCAGGTCACGTGATGCCTATTTGGAAACCTATGGTAGACTAGTCGTGAGCTATCTTAACAGTCTGAGTTCGGCGCCTACCCCTTGGTCCATGATTTCCATCAATAAGCACTGCATAATAGTGTGATGACTACATTCGCTTCAATGCTGAGCATAACAAGTACCATAAGATGGTAGGATGCCAACAATTTTTGTTCTATTTCACCAATGGCAAAATCAGTACGACGGTTTCTACATCCAGTCTGTCGTTAATATTCATGGAAAGATTCCCACTCACTATCAGTGGTTCCTGAGCCCTCCTACATCTCAAAAATGGTTCACACAGTCTTGGAGTCAACTTGATACCGCATAAACACGTTTGACGAGACAGCTGCAACAATCAACTCTGTCTTTATGCGGAGTTGCACTTCACACACACGCCGCGTGATGCCACTTTGGAATAGTATGGTAGACTAGTCGTGAGCTATCTTAACAGTCTGAGTTCGGCGCCTACTCCTTGGTCCATGATTTCCATCAATAAGCACTGCATAATAGTGTGATGACTACATACGCTTCAATGCTGAGCATAACAAGAATCATAAGATGGTAGGATGCCAACCATTTTTGTTCTATTTCACTAATGGCAAAATCAGTAAGACGATTTCTACAGCGAGTTGTAAATATTCATGGAAAGATTCCAAGTCACTATTCAGTGATTCCCGAGTCCTCCTAACGTCTCAAAAATGCTTCACACAGTCTTGGAGTCAACTTGATACCGCACAAACACGTTTTCCGAGACAGCTGCAACAATTAACTCTGTCTTAACGTGGAGTTGCACTTCACACACCAGGTCGCGTGATGCCTATTTGGAAACCTATGGTAGACTAGTCGTCAGCTATCTTAACAGTCTGAGTTCGGCGCCTACCACCTGGTCCATGATTTCCATCAATAAGCACTGCATAATAGTGTGATGACTACATACGCTTCAATGCTGAGCATAACAAGAATCATAAGATGGTAGGATGCCAACCATTTTTGTTCTATTTCACCAACGGCAAAATCAGTAGGACGATTTCTACAGCGAGTCGTAAATATTCATGGAAAGATTCCAAGTCACTATTCAGTGGTTCCCGAGCCCTCCTAACGTCTCAAAAATGCTTCACACAGTCTTGGAGTCAACTTGATACCGCACAAACACGTTTGCCGAGACAGCTGCGACAATTAACTCTGTCTTTACGCGGAGTTGCACTTCACACACCAGGTCGCGTGATGCCTATTTGGAAACCTATGGTAGACTAGTCGTGAGCTATCTTAACAGTCTGAGTTCGGCGCCTATCCCTTGGTCCATGATTTCCATCAATAAGCACTGCATAATAGTGTGATGCCTACATACGCTTCAATGCTGAGCATAACAAGAATCATAAGATGGTAGGATGCCAAACATTTTTGTTCTATTTCACCAATGGCAAAATCAGTACGACGGTTTCTACAGCCAGTCTGTCGTTAATATTCATGGAAAGATTCCCAGTCACTATTCAGTGGTTCCCGAGCCCACGTAACATCTCAGAAATGCTTCACACAGTCTTGGAGTCAACTTGATACCGCACAAACACGTTTGCCGAGACAGCTGCAACAATTAACTCTGTCTTTACGCGGAGTTGCACTTCACACACCAGGTCGCGTGATGCCACTTTGGAATACTATGGTAGACTAGTCGTGAGCTATCTTCACAGTATGAGTTCGGCGCGTACCACTTGGTCCATGATTTCCATCAATAAGCACTGCATAATAGAGTGATGACTATATATGCTTCAATGCTGAGCATTACAAGTACCATAAGATGGTAGGATGCCAACCATTTTTGTTCTATTTCACCAATGGCAAAATCAGTAAGACGATTTCTACAGCGAGTCGTAAATATTCATGGAAAGATTCCAAGTCACTATTCAGTGGTTCCCGAGACCTCCTAACGTCTCAAAAATGCTTCACACAGTCTTGGAGTCAACTTGATACCGCACAAACACGTTTGCCGAGACAGCTGCAACAATTAACTTTGTCTTTACGCGGAGTTGCACTTCACACACCAGGTCGCGTGATGCCACTTTGGAATACTATGGTAGACTAGTCGTGAGCTATCTTCACAGTCTGAGTTCGGCGCGTACCACTTGGTCCATGATTTCCATCAATAAGCACTGCATAATAGAGTGATGACTATATATGCTTCAATGCTGAGCATTACAAGTACCATAAGATGGTAGGATGCCAACCATTTTTGTTCTATTTCACCAATGGCAAAATCAGTAAGACGATTTCTACAGCGAGTCGTAAATATTCATGGAAAGATTCCAAGTCACTATTCAGTGGTTCCCGAGACCTCCTAACGTCTCAAAAATGCTTCACACAGTCTTGGAGTCAACTTGATACCGCAGAAACACGTTTGCCGAGACAGCTGCAACAATTAACTCTGTCTTTACGCGGAGTTGCACTTCACACACCAGGTCGCGTGATGCCTATTTGGAAACCTATGGTAGACTAGTCGTGAGCTATCTTAACAGTCTGAGTTCGGCGCCTACCCCTTTGTCCATGATTTCCATCAATATGCACTGCATAATAGTGTGATGATTACAGACGCTTCAATGCTGAGCATAAAAAGAAACATTAGATGGTAGGATGCCAACCGTTTTTGTTCTATTTCACCAATGGCAAAATCAGTACAACGGTTTCTACAGCCAGTCTGTCGTTAATATTCATGGAAAGATTCCCAGTCACTATTCAGTGGTTCCCGAGCCCTCCTAACGTCTCAAAAATGCTTCACACAGTCTTGGAGTCAACTTGATAGCGCACAAACACATTTGCCGAAACAGCTGCAACAATTAACTCTGTCTTTACGCGGAGTTGCACTTCACACACCAGGTCGCGTGATGCCTATTTGGAAACCTATGGTAGACTAGTCGTGAGCTATCTTAACAGTCTGAGTTCGGCGCCTACCCCTTGGTCCATGATTTCCATCAATAAGCACTGCATAATAGTGTGATGACTACATACGCTTCAATGCTGAGCATAACAAGAATCATAAGATGGTAGGATGCCAACCATTTTTGTTCTATTTCACCAATGGCAAAATCAGTACGACGGTTTCTACAGCCAGTCTGTCGTTAATATTCATGGAAAGATTCCCAGTCACTATTCAGTGGTTCCCGAGCCCTCCTAACGTCACAAAAATGCTTCGAACAGTCTTGGAGTCAACTTGATACCGCACAAACACGTTTGCCGAGACAGCTGCAACAATTAACTCTGTCTTTACGCGGAGTTGCACTTCACACACCAGGTCACGTGATGCCTATTTGGAAACCTATGGTAGACTAGTCGTGAGCTATCTTTACAGTCTGAGTTCGGCGCCTACCCCTTGGTCCATGATTTCCATCAATATGCACTGCATAATAGTGTGATGATTACATACGCTTCAATGCTGAGCATAACAAGAAACATAAGATGGTAGGATGCCAACCATTTTTGTTCATTTTCACCATTGGCAAAATCACTACGACGGTTTCTACAGCCAGTCTGTCGTTAATATTCATGGAAAGATTCCCAGTCACTATTCAGTGGTTCCCGAGCCCTACTAACGTCTCAAAAATGCTTCACACAGTCTTGGAGTCATCTTGATACCGCACAAACACGTTTGCCGAGACAGCTGCAACAATTAACTCTGTCTTTACGCGGAGTTGCACTTCACACACCAGGTCGCGTGATGCCTATTTGGAAACCTATGGTAGACTAGTCGTGAGCTATCTTAACAGTCTGAGTTTGGCGCCTACCCCTTGGTCCATTATTTCCATCAATAAGCATTGCATAATAGTGTGATGACTACATACGCTTCAATGCTGAGCATAACAAGAATCATAAGATGGTAGGATGCCAACCATTTTTGTTCTATTTCACCAATGGCAAAATCAGTAAGATGATTTCTACAGCGAGTCGTAAATATTCATGGAAAGATTCCCAGTCACTATTCAGTGGTTCCCGAGCCCTCGTAACGTCTCAAAAATGCTTCACACAGTCTTGGAGTCAACTTGATACCGCACAAACACGTTTGCCGAGACAGCTGCAACAATTAACTCTGTCTTTACGCGGAGTTGCACTTCACACACCAGGTCGCGTGATGCCTATTTGGAAACCTATGGTAGACTAGTCGTGAGCTATCTTAACATTCTGAGTTCAGCGCCTACCCCTTGGTCCATGATTTCCATCAATAAGCACTGCATAATAGTGTGATAATTACATACGCTTCAATGCTGAGCATAACAAGAATCATAAGATGGTAGGATGCCAACCATTTTTGTTCTATTTCACCAATGGCAAAATCAGTACGACGGTTTCTACAGCCAGTCGGTCGTTAATATTCATGGAAAGATTCCCAGTCACTATTCAGTGGTTCCCGAGCCCTCCTAACGTCTCAAAAATGCTTCACACAGTCTTGGAGTCAACTTGATACCGCACATACACGTTTGCCGAGACAGCTGCAACAATTAACTCTGTCTTTACGCTGAGTTGCACTTCACACACCAGGTCGCGTGATGCCTATTTGGAAACCTATGGTAGACTAGTCGTGAGCTATCTTAACAGTCTGAGTTCGGCGCCTACCCCTTGGTCCATGATTTCCATCAATAAGCACTGCATAATAGTGTGATGACTACATACGCTTCAATGCTGAGCATAACAAGAATCATAAGATGGTAGGATGCCAACCATTTTTGTTCTATTTCACCAATGGCAAAATCAGTACGACGGTTTCTACAGCCAGTCTGTCGTTAATATTCATGACAAGATTCCCAGTCACTATTCAGTGGTTCCCGAGCCCTCCTAACGTCTCAAAAATGCTTCACACAGTCTTGGAGTCTACTTGATACCGCACAAACACATTTGCCGAGACAGCTGCAACAATTAACTCTGTCTTTACGCGGAGTTGCACTTCACACACCAGGTCGCGTGATGCCTATTTGGAAACCTATGGTAGACTAATCGTCAGCTATCTTAACAGTCTGAGTTCGGCGCCTACCTCTTGGTCCATGATTTCCATCAATAAGCACTGCATAATAGTGTGATGACTACATACGCTTCAATGCTGGGCATAACAAGAACCATAAGATGGTAGGATGCCAAGGATTTTTGTTCTATTTCACCAATGGCAAAATCAGTACGACGGTTCCTACAGCCAGTCTGTCGTTAACATTCATGGAAAGATTCCCAGTCACTATTCAGTGGTTCCCGAGCCCTCCTAACGTCTCAAAAATGCTTCACACAGTCTTGGAGTCAACTTGATACCGCACAAACACGTTTGCCGAGACAGCTGCATCAATTAACTCTGTCTTTACGCGGAGTTGCACTTCACACACGAGGTCGCGTGATGCCTATTTGGAAACCTATGGTAGACTAGTCGTGAGCTATCTTAACAGTCTGAGTTTGGCGCCTACCCCTTGGTCCATGATTTCCATCAATATGCACTGCATAATAGTGTGATGATTACATACGCTTCAATGCTGAGCATAACAAGAAACATAAGATGGTAGGATGCCAACCATTTTTGTTCAATTTCACCATTGGCAAAATCAGTACGACGGTTTCTACAGCCAGTCTGTCGTTAACATTCATGGAAAGATTCCCAGTCACTATTCAGTGGTTCCCGAGCCCTCCTAACGTCTCAAAAATGCTTCAAACAGTCTTGGAGTCAACTTGATACCGCACAAACACGTTTGCCGAGACAGCTGCAACAATTAACTCTGTCTTTACGCGGAGTTGCACTTCACACACTAGGTCGCGTGATGCCTATTTGGAAACCTATGGTAGACTAGTCGTGAGCTATCTTAACAGTCTGAGTTCGGCGCGTACCCCTTGGTCCATGATTTCCATCAATAAGCACTGCATAATAGTGTGATGACTACATACGCTTCAATGCTGAGCATAACAAGAATCATAAGATGGTAGGATGCCAACCATTTTTGTTCTATTTCACCAATGGTAAAATCAGTACGACGGTTTCTACAGCCAGTCTGTCGTTAATATTCATGGAAAGATTCCCAGTCACTATTCAGTGGTTCCCGAGCCCTCCTAACGTCTCAAAAATGCTTCACACAGTCTTGGAGTCAACTTGATACCACACAAACACGTTTGCCGAGACAGCTGCAACAATTAACTCTGTCTTTACGTAGAGTTGCACTTCACACACCAGGTCGCGTGATGCCTATTTGGAAACCTATGGTAGACTAGTCGTGAGCTATCTTCACAGTCTGAGTTCGGCGCCTATCCCTTGGTCCATGATTTCCATCAATAAGCACTGCATAATAGTGTGATGACTACATACGCTTCAATGCTGAGCATAACAAGAATCATAAGATGGTAGGATGCCAACCATTTTTGTTCTATTTCACCAATGGCAAAATCAGTAAGACGATTTCTACAGCCAGTCGGTCGTTAATATTCATGGAAAGATTCCCACTCACTATTCAGTGGTTCCCGAGCCCTCCTAACGTCTCAAAAATGCTTCACACAGTCTTGGAGTCAACTTGATACCGCACAAACACGTTTGCCGAGACAGCTGCAACAATTAACTCTGTCTTTACGCGGAGTTGCACTTCACACACCAGGTCGCGTGATGCCTATTTGGAAACCTATGGTAGACTAGTCGTGAGCTATCTTAACAGTCTGAGTTCGGCGCCTATCCCTTGGTCCATGATTTCCATCAATAAGCACTGCATAATAGTGTGATGACTACATACGCTTCAATGCTGAGCATAACAAGAATCATAAGATGGTAGGATGCCAACCATTTTTGTTCTATTTCACCAATTGCAAAATCAGTAAGACGATTTCTACAGCCAGTCGGTCGTTAATATTCATGGAAAGATTCCCACTCACTATTCAGTAGTTCCCGAGCCCTCCTAACGTCTCAAAAATGCTTCACACAGTCTTGGAGTCAACTTGATACCGCACAAACACGTTTGCCGAGACAGCTGCAACAATTAACTCTGTCTTTACGCGGAGTTGCACTTCACACACCAGGTCGCGTGATGCCTTCTTGGAAACCTATGGTAGCTTAGTCGTGAGCTATCTTAACAGTCTGAGTTCGGCGCCTATCCCTTGGTCCATGATTTCCATCAATAAGCACTGCATAATAGTGTGATGACTACATACGCTTCAATGCTGAGCATAACAAGAATCATAAGATGGTAGGATGCCAACAATTTTTGTTCTATTTCACCAATGGCAAAATCAGTAAGACGATTTCTACAACCAGTCTGTCGTTAATATTCATGGAAAGATTCCCACTCACTATTCAGTGGTTCCCGAGCCCTCCTAACGTCTCAAAAATGCTTCACACAGTCTTGGAGTCAACTTGATACCGCACAAACACGTTTGCCGAGACAGCTGCTACAATTAACTCTGTCTTTACGCGGAGTTGCACTTCACACACCAGGTCGCGTGATGCCTATTTGGAAACCTATGGTAGACTAGTCGTCAGCTATCTTAACAGTCTGAGTTCGGCGCCTACCCCTTGGTCCATTATTTCCATCAATAAGCACTGCATAATAGTGTGGTGACTACATACGCTTCAATGCTAAGCATAACAAGAATCATAAGATGGTAGGATGCCAACCATTTTTGTTCTATTTCACCAATGGCAAAATCAGTAAGACGATTTCTACAGCTAGACTGTCGTTAATATTCATGGAAAGATTCCCACTCACTATTCAGTGGTTCCCGAGCCCTCCTAACGTCTCAAAAATGCTTTACACAGTCTTGGAGTCAACTTGATACCACACAAACACGTTTGCCGAGACAGCTGCAACAATTAACTCTGTCTTTACGCGGAGTTGCACTTCACACACCAGGTCGCGTGATGCCTTCTTGGAAACCTATGGTAGACTAGTCGTGAGCTAACTTAACAGTCTGAGTTCGGCGCCTATCCCTTGGTCCATGATTTCCATCAATAAGCACTGCATAATAGTGTGATGACTACATACGCTTCAATGCTGAGCATAACAAGAATCATAAGATGGTAGGATGCCAACCATTTTTGTTCTATTTCACCAATGGCAAAATCAGTAAGACGATTTCTACAGCCAGTCGGTCGTTAATATTCATGACAAGATTCCCACTCACTATTCAGTGGTTCCCGAGCCCTCCTAACGTCTCAAAAATGCTTCACACAGTCTTGGAGTCAACTTGATACTGCACAAACACGTTTGCCGAGACAGCTGCAACAATTAACTCTGTCTTTACGCGGAGTTGCACTTCACACACCAGGTCGCGTGATGCCTTCTTGGAAACCTATGGTAGACTAGTCGTGAGCTATCTTAACAGTCTGAGTTCGGCGCCTATCCCTTGGTCCATGATTTCCATCAATAAGCACTGCATAATAGTGTGATGACTACATACGCTTCAATGCTGAGCATAACAAGAATCATAAGATGGTAAGATGCCAACCATTTTAGTTCTATTTCACCAATGGCAAAATCAGTAAGACGATTTCTACAGCCAGTCTGTCGTTACTATTCATGAAAAGGTTCCCACTCACTATTCAGTGGTTCCCGAGCCCTCCTAACGTCTCAAAAATGCTTCACACAGTCTTGGAGTCAACTTGATACCGCACAAACACGTTTGCCGAGACAGCTGCAACAATTAACCCTGTCTTTACGCTGAGTTGCACTTCACACACCAGGTCGCGTGATGCCTATTTGGAAACCTATGGTAGACTAGTCGTGAGCTATCTTAACAGTCTGAGTTCGGCGCCTATCCCTTGGTCCATGATTTCCATCAATAAGCACTGCATAATAGTGTGATGACTACATACGCTTCAATGCTGCGCATAACAAGAATCATAAGATGGTAGGATGCCAACCATTTTTGTTCTATTTCATCCAAGGCAAAATCAGTAAGACGATTTCTACAGCCAGTCGGTCGTTAATATTCATGGAGAGATTCCCAGTCACTATTCAGTGGTTCCCGAGCCCTCCTAATGTCTCAAAAATGCTTCACACAGTCTTGGAATCAACTTGATACCGCACAAACACGTTTGCCGAGACAGCTGCAACAATGAACTCTGTCTTTACGCGGAGTTGCACTTCACACACCAGGTCGCGTGATGCCTTCTTGGAAACCTATGGTAGACTAGTCGTGAGCTATCTTAACAGTCTGAGTTCGGCGCCTATCCCTTGGTCCATGATTTCCATCAATAAGCACTGCATAATAGTGTGATGACTACATACGCTTCAATGCTGAGCATAACAAGAATCATAAGATGGTATGATGCCAACCATTTTTGTTCTATTCCACCAATGGCAAAATCAGTAAGACGATTTCTACAGCCAGTCGGTCGTTAATATTCATGGAAAGATTCCCACTCACTATTCAGTGGTTCCCGAGCCCTCCTAACGTCTCAAAAATGCTTCACACAGTCTTGGAGTCAACTTGATACCGCACAAATACGTTTGCCGAGACAGCTGCAACAATTAACTCTGTCTTTACGGGGAGTTGCACTTCACACACCAGGTCGCGTGATGCCTTCTTGGAAACCTATGGTAGACTAGTCGTGAGCTATCTTAACAGTCTGAGTTCGGCGCCTATCCCTTGGTCCATGATTTCCATCAATAAGCACTGCATAATAGTGTGATGACTACATACGCTTCAATGCTGAGCATAACAAGAATCATAAGATGGTAGGATGCCAACCATTTTTGTTCTATTTCACCAATGGCAAAATCAGTACGACGGTTTCTACAGCCAGTCTGTCGTTAATATTCATGGAAAGATTCCCACTCACTATTCAGTGGTTCCCGAGCCCTTCTAACGTCTCAAAAATGCTTCACACAGTCTTGGAGTCAACTTGATACCGCACAAACACGTTTGCCGAGACAGCTGCAACAATTAACTCTGTCTTTACGCGGAGTAGCACTTCACACACCAGGTCGCGTGATGCCTTCTTGGAAACCTATGGTAGACTAGTCGTGAGCTATCTTAACAGTCTGAGTTCGGCGCCTATCCCTTGGTCCATTATTTCCATCAATAAGCACTGCATAATAGTGTGATGACTACATACGCTTAAATGCTGAGCATAACAAGAATCATAAGATGGTAGGATGCCAACCATTTTTGTTCTATTTCACCAATGGCAAAATCAGTACGACGGTTTCTACAGCCAGTCTGTCGTTAATATTCATGGAAAGATTCCCACTCACTATTCACTGGTTCCCAAGCCCTTCTAACGTCTCAAAAATGTTTCACGCAGTCTTGGAGTCAACTTGATACCGCACAAACACGTTTGCCGAGACAGCTGCAACAATTAACTCTGTCTTTACGCGGAGTTGCACTTCACACACCAGGTCGCGTGATGCCTTCTTGGAAACCTATGGTAGACTAGTCGTGAGCTATCTTAACAGTCTGAGTTCGGCGCCTACCCCTTGGTCCATTATTTCCATCAATAAGCACTGCATAATAGTGTGATGACTACATACGCTTCAATGCTGAGCATAACAAGAATCATAAGATGGTAGGATGCCAACCATTTTTGTTCTATTTCACCAATGGCAAAATCAGTAAGACGATTTCTACAGCCAGTCTGTCGTTAATATTCATGGAAAGATTCCCACTCACTATTCAGTGGTTCCCGAGCCCTCCTAACGTCTCAAAAATGCTTCACACAGTCTTGGAGTCAACTTGATACCGCACAAACACGTTTGCCGAGACAGCTGCAACAATTAACTCTGTCTTTATGCGGAGTTGCACTTCACACACCAGGTCGCGTGATGCCTATTTGGAAACCTATGGTAGACTAGTCGTGAGCTATCTTAACAGTCTCAGTTCGGCGCCTACCCCTTGGTCCATGATTTCCATCAATAAGCACTGCATAATAGTGTGATGACTACATACGCTTCAATGCTGAGCATAACAAGAATCATAAGATGGTAGGATGCCAACCATTTTTGTTCTATTTCACCAATGGCAAAATCAGTAAGACGATTTCTACAGCTAGACTGTCGTTAATATTCATGGAAAGATTCCCACTCACTATTCAGTGGTTCCCGAGCCCTCCTAACGTCTCAAAAATGCTTCACACAGTCTTGGAGTCAACTTGATACCGCACAAACACGTTTGCCGAGACAGCTGCAAGAATTAACTCGGTCTTTACGCGGAGTTGCACTTCACACACCAGGTCGCGTGATGCCTTCTTGGAAACCTATGGTAGACTAGTCGTGAGCTATCTTAACAGTCTGAGTTCGGCGCCTATCCCTTGGTCCATGATTTCCATCAATAAGCACTGCATAATAGTGTGATGACTACATACGCTTCAATGCTGAGCATAACAAGAATCATAAGATGGTAGGATGCCAACCATTTTTGTTCTATTTCACCAATGGCAAAATCAGTAAGACGATTTCTACAGCCAGTCTGTCGTTAATATTCATGGAAAGATTCCCAGTCACTATTCAGTGGTTCCCGAGCCCTCCTAACGTCTCAAAAATGCTTCACACAGTCTTGGAGTCAATTTGATACCGCACAAACACGTTTGCCGAGACAGCTGCAAGAATTAACTCGGTCTTTACGCGGAGTTGCACTTCACACACCAGGTCGCGTGATGCCTTCTTGGAAACCTATGGTAGACTAGTCGTGAGCTATCTTAACAGTCTGAGTTCGGCGCCTATCCCTTGGTCCATGATTTCCATCAATAAGCACTGCATAATAGTGTGATGACTACATACGCTTCAATGCTGAGCATAACAAGAATCATAAGATGGTAGGATGCCAACCATTTTTGTTCTATTTCACCAATGGCAAAATCAGTAAGACGATTTCTACAGCCAGTCTGTCGTTAATATTCATGGAAAGATTCCCAGTCACTATTCAGTGGTTCCCGAGCCCTCCTAACGTCTCAAAAATGCTTCACACAGTCTTGGAGTCAACTTGATACCGCACAAACACGTTTGCCGAGACAGCTGCAACAATTAACTCTGTCTTTACGCGGAGTTGCACTTCACACACCAGGTCGCGTGATGCCTATTTGGAAACCTATGGTAGACTAGTCGTGAGCTATCTTAACAGTCTGAGTTCGGCGCCTACCCCTTGGTCCATTATTTCCATCAATAAGCACTGCATAATAGTGTGATGACTACATACGCTTCAATGCTGAGCATAACCAGAATCATAAGATGGTAGGATGCCAACCATTTTTGTTCTATTTCACCAATGGCAAAATCAGTAAGACGATTTCTACAGCTAGACTGTCGTTAATATTCATGGAAAGATTCCCACTCACTATTCAGTGGTTCCCGAGCCCTCCTAACGTCTCAAAAATGCTTCACACAGTCTTGGAGTCAACTTGATACCGCACAAACACGTTTGCCGAGACAGCTGCAACAATTAACTCTGTCTTTATGCGGAGTTGCACTTCACACACCAGGTCGCTTGATGCCCTCTTGGAAACCTATGGTAGACCAGTCGTGAGCTATCTTAACAGTCTGAGTTCGGCGCCTATCCCTTGGTCCATGATTTCCATCAATAAGCACTGCATAATAGTGTGATGACTACATACGCTTCAATGCTGAGCATAACAAGAATCATAAGATGGTAGGATGCCAACAATTTTTGTTCTATTTCACCAATGGCAAAATCAGTAAGACGATTTCTACAGCCAGTCTGTCGTTAATATTCATGGAAAGATTCCCACTCACTATTCAGTGGTTCCCGAGCCCTCCTAACGTCTCAAAAATGTTTCACACAGTCTTGGAGTCAACTTGATACCGCACAAACACGTTTGCCGAGACAGCTGCAACAATTAACTCTGTCTTTACGCGGAGTTGCACTTCACACACCAGGTCGCGTGATGCCTATTTGGAAACCTATGGTAGACTAGTCGTGAGCTATCTTAACAGTCTGAGTTCGGCGCCTATCCCTTGGTCCATGATTTCCATCAATAAGCACTGCATAATAGTGTGATGACTACATACGCTTCAATGCTGAGCGTAACAAGAATCATAAGATGGTAGGATGCCAACCATTTTTGTTCTATTTCACCAATGGCAAAATCAGTAAGACGATTTCTACAGCCAGTCTGTCGTTAATATTCATGGAAAGATTCCCAGTCACTATTCAGTGGTTCCAGAGCCCTCCTAACGTCTCAAAAATGCTTCACACAGTCTTGGAGTACTCTTGATACCGCAGAAACACGTTTGCCGAGACAGCTGCAACAATTAACTCTGTCTTTACGCGGAGTTGCACTTCACACACCAGGTCGCGTGATGCCTTCTTGGAAACCTATGGTAGACTAGTCGTGAGCTATCTTAACGGTCTGAGTTCGGCGCCTATCCCTTGGTCCATGATTTCCATCAATAAGCACTGCATAATAGTGTGATGACTACATACGCTTCAATGCTGAGCATAACAAGAATCATGAGATGGTAGGATGCCAACCATTTTTGTTCTATTTCACCAATGGCAAAATCAGTAAGACGATTTCTACAGCCAGTCGGTCGTTAATATTCATGGAAGGATTCCCACTCACTATTCAGTGGTTCCCGAGCCCTCCTAACGTCTCAAAAATGCTTCACACAGTCTTGGAGTCAACTTGATACCGCAGAAACACGTTTGCCGAGACAGCTGCAACAATTAACTCTGTCTTTACGCGGAGTTGCACTTCACACACCAGGTCGCGTGATGCCTTCTTGGAAACCTATGGTAGACTAGTCGTGAGCTATCTTAACAGTCTGAGTTCGGCGCCTACCCCTTGGTCCATGATTTCCATCAATAAGCACTGCATAATTGTGTGATGACTACATACGCTTCAATGCTGAGCATAACAAGAACCATAATATGGTAAGATGCCAACCATTTTTGTTCTATTTCACCAATGGCAAAATCAGTACGACGGTTTCTACAGCCAGTCTGTCGTTAATATACATGGAAAGATTCCCAGTCACTATTCAGTGGTTCCCGAGCCCTCCTAACGTCTCAAAAATGCTTCACACAGCCTTGGAGTCAACTTGATACCGCACAAACACGTTTGCCGAGACACCTGCAACAATTAACTCTGTCTTTACGCGGAGTTGCACTTCACACACCAGGTCGCGTGATGCCTATTTGGAAACCTATGGTAGACTAGTCGTGACCTATCTTAACAGTCTGAGTTCGGCGCCTACCCCTTGGTCCATGATTTCCATCAATAAGCACTGCATAATTGTGTGATGACTACATACGCTTCAATGCTGAGCATAACAAGTACCATAAGATGGTAGGATGCGAACCATTTCTGTTCTATTTCACCAATGGCAAAATCAGTACGACGGTTTCTACAGCCAGTCTGTCGTTAATATTCACGGAAAGATTCCCAGTCACTATTCAGTGGTACCTGAGCCCTCCTACCGTCTCAAAAATGCTTCACACAGTCTTGGAGTCAACTTGATACCACACAAACACGTTTGCTGAGACAGCTGAAACAATCAACTCTGTCTTTACGCGGAGTTGCACTTCACACACAGGTCGCGTGATGCCACTTTGGAAAACTATGGTAGACTAGTCGTGAGCTATCTTCACAGTCTGAGTTCGGCGCCTACCGCTTAGTCCATGATTTCCATCAATAAGCACTGCATAATATTGTGATGACCACATACGCTTCAATGCTAAGCATAACAAGTACCATAAGATGGTAGGATGCCAACCATTTTTGTTCTATTTCACCAATTGCAAAATCAGTACGACGGTTTCTACAGCGAGTCGTAGATATTCATGGAAAGATTCCCAGTCACTATTCAGTGGTTCCCGAGCCCTCCTAACGTCTCAAAAATGCTTCACACAGTCTTGGAGTCAACTTGATACCGCACAAACACGTTTGCCGAGACAGCTGCAACAATTAACTCTGTCTTTACGCGGAGTTGCACTTCACACACCAGGTCGCGTGATGCCTATTTGGAAACCTATGCTAGACTAGTCGTGAGCTATCTTAACAGTCTGAGTTCGGCGCCTACCCCTTGGTCCATGATGTCCATCAATAAGCACTGCATAATAGTGTGATGACTACATACGCTTCAATGCTGAACATAACCAGAATCATAAGATGGTAGGATGCCAACCATTTTTGTTCTATTTCACCAATGGCAAAATCAGTACGACGGTTTCTACAGCCAGTCTGTCGTTAATATTCATGGAAAGATTTCCAGTCACTATTCAGTGGTTCCCGAGCCCTCCTAACGTCTCAAAAATGCTTCGCACAGTCTTGGAGTCAACTTGATACCGCACAAACACGTTTGCCGAGACAGCTGCAACAATTAACTCTGTCTTTACGCGGAGTTGCACTTCACACACCAGGTCGCGTGATGCCTTCTTGGAAACCTATGGTAGACTAGTCGTGAGCTATCTTAACAGTCTGAGTTCGGCGCCTATCCCTTGGTCCATGATTTCCATCAATAAGCACTGCATAATAGTGTGATGACTACATACGCTTCAATGCTGAGCATAACAAGAATCATAAGATGGTAGGATGCCAACCATTTCTGTTCTATTTCACCAATGGCAAAATCAGTAAGACGATTTCTACAGCCAGTCGGTCGTTAATATTCATGGAAAAATTCCCAGTCACTATTCAGTGGTTCCCGAGCCCTCCTAACGTCTCAAAAATGCTTCACACAGTCTTGGAGTCAACTTGATACCGCACAAACACGTTTGCCGAGACAGCTGCAAGAATTAACTCGGTCTTTACGCGGAGTTGCACTTCACACACCAGGTCACGTGATGCCTTCTTGGAAACCTATGGTAGACTAGTCGTGAGCTATCTTAAAGGTCTGAGTTCGGCGCCTATCCCTTGGTCCATGATTTCCATCAATAAGCACTGCATAATAGTGTGATGACTACATACGCTTCAATGCTGAGCATAACAAGAATCATAAGATGGTAGGATGCCAACCATTTTTGTTCTATTTCACCAATGGCAAAATCAGTAAGACGATTTCTACAGCCAGTCGGTCGTTAATATTCATGACAAGATTCCCAGTCACTATTCAGTGGTTCCCGAGCCCTCCTAACGTCTCAAAAATGCTTCACACAGTGTTGGAGTCAACTTGATACCGCAGAAACACGTTTGCCGAGACAGCTGCAACAATTAACTCTGTCTTTACGCGGAGTTGCACTTCACACACCAGGTCGCGTGATGCCTTCTTGGAAACCTATGGTAGACTAGTCGTGAGCTATCTTAACAGTCTGAGTTCGGCGCCTACCCCTTGGTCCATTATTTCCATCAATAAGCACTGCATAATAGTGTGATGACTACATACGCTTCAATGCTGAGCATAACAAGAATAATAAGATTGTAGGATGCCAACCATTTTTGTTCTATTTCACCAATGGCAAAATCAGTAAGACGATTTCTACAGCCAGTCGTATATATTCATGGAAAGATTCCCAGTCACTATTCAGTGGTTCCCGAACACTCCTAACGTCTCAAAAATGCTTCACACAGTCTTGGATTCAACTTGATACCGCACAAACACGTTTGCCGAGACAGCTGCAACAATTAACTCTGTCTTTACGCGGAGTTGCACTTCACACACCAGGTCGCGTGATGCCTATTTGGAAACCTATGGTAGACTAGTCGTGAGCTATCTCAACAGTCTGAGTTCGGCGCCTACCCCTTGGTCCATGATGTCCATCAATAAGCACTGCATAATAGTGTGATGACTACATACGCTTCAATGCTGAGCATAACCAGAACCATAAGATGGTAGGATGCCAACCATTTTTGTTCTATTTCACCAATGGCAAAATCAGTACGACGGTTTCTACAGCCAGTCTGTCGTTAATATTCATGGAAAGATTTCCAGTCACTATTCAGTGGTTCCCGAGCCCTCCTAACGTCTCAAAAATGCTTCGCATAGTCTTGGAGTCAACTTGATACCGCACAAACACGTTTGCCGAGACAGCTGCAACAATTAACTCTGTATTTACGCGAAGTTGCACTTCACACAGCAGGTCGCCTGATGCCGATTTGGAAACCTATGGTAGACTAGTCGTGAGCTATCTTAACAGTCTGAGTTCGGCGCCTACCCCTTGGTCCATGATTTCCATCAATAAGCACTGCATAATAGTTTGATGACTACATACGCTTCAATGCTGAGCATAACAAGAACCATAAGATGGTAAGATGCGAACCATTTCTGTTCTATTTCACCAATGGCAAAATCAGTACGACGGTTTCTACAGCCAGTCTGTCGTTAATATACATGGAAAGATTCCCAGTCACTATTCAGTGGTTCCCGAGCCCTCCTAACGTCTCAAAAATGCTTCACACAGTCTTGGAGTCAACTTGATACCGCACAAACACGTTTGCCGAGACAGCTGCAACAATTAACTCTGTCTTTACGCGGAGTTGCACTTCACACACCAGGTCGCGTGATGCCTATTTGGAAACCTATGGTAGACTAGTCGTGAGCTATCTTAACAGTCTGAGTTCGGCGCCTGTCCCTTGGTCCATGATTTCCATCAATAAGCACTGCATAATAGTGTGATGACTACATATGCTTCAATGCTGAGCATAACAAGAATCATAAGATGGTAGGATGCCAACCATTTTTGTTCTATTTCACCAATGGCAAAACCAGTAAGACGATTTCTACAGCCAGTCGGTCGTTAATATTCATGGAAAGATTCCCACTCACTATTCAGTGGTTCCCGAGCCCTCCTAACGTCTCTAAAATGCTTCACACAGTGTTGGAGTCAACTTGATACCGCAGAAACACGTTTGCCGAGACAGCTGCAAGAATTAACTCTGTCTTTACGCGGAGTTGCACTTCACACACCAGGTCGCGTGATGCCTTCTTGGAAACCTATGGTAGACTAGTCGTGAGCTATCTTAACAGTCTGAGTTCGGCGCCTACCCCTTGGTCCATGATGTCCATCAATAAGCACTGCATAATAGTGTGATGACTACATACGCTTCAATGCTGAGCATAACCAGAACCATAAGATGGTAGGATGCCAACCATTTTTGTTCTATTTCACCAATGGCAAAATCAGTACGACGGTTTCTACAGCCAGTCTGTCGTTAATATTCATGGAAAGATTTCCAGTCACTATTCAGTAGTTCCCGAGCCCTCCTAACGTCTCAAAAATGCTTCGCACAGTCTTGGAGTCAACTTGATACCGCACAAACACGTTTGCCGAGACAGCTGCAACAATTAACTCTGTATTTACGCGAAGTTGCACTTCACACACCAGGTCGCGTGATGCCGATTTGGAAACCTATGGTAGACTAGTCGTGAGCTATCTTAACAGTCTGAGTTCGGCGCCTGTCCCTTGGTCCATGATTTCCATCAATAAGCACTGCATAATAGTGTGATGACTACATATGCTTCAATGCTGAGCATAACAAGAATCATAAGATGGTAGGATGCCAACCATTTTTGTTCTATTTCACCAATGGCAAAACCAGTAAGACGATTTCTACAGCCAGTCGGTCGTTAATATTCATGGAAAGATTCCCACTCACTATTCAGTGGTTCCCGAGCCCTCCTAACGTCTCTAAAATGCTTCACACAGTGTTGGAGTCAACTTGATACCGCAGAAACACGTTTGCCGAGACAGCTGCAAGAATTAACTCTGTCTTTACGCGGAGTTGCACTTCACACACCAGGTCGCGTGATGCCTTCTTGGAAACCTATGGTAGACTAGTCGTGAGCTATCTTAACAGTCTGAGTTCGGCGCCTACCCCTTGGTCCATGATGTCCATCAATAAGCACTGCATAATAGTGTGATGACTACATACGCTTCAATGCTGAGCATAACCAGAACCATAAGATGGTAGGATGCCAACCATTTTTGTTCTATTTCACCAATGGCAAAATCAGTACGACGGTTTCTACAGCCAGTCTGTCGTTAATATTCATGGAAAGATTTCCAGTCACTATTCAGTGGTACCTGAGCCCTCCTACCGTCTCAAAAATGCTTCACACAGTCTTGGAGTCAACTTGATACCACACAAACACGTTTGCCGAGACAGCTGCAACAATCAACTCTGTCTTTACGCGGAGTTGCACTTCACACACAGGTCGCGTGATGCCACTTTGGAAAACTATGGTAGACTAGTCGTGAGCTATCTTCACAGTCTGAGTTCGGCGCCTACCGCTTAGTCCATGATTTCCATCAATAAGCACTGCATAATATTGTGATGACCACATACGCTTCAATGCTAAGCATAACAAGTTCCATAAGATGGTAGGATGCCAACCATTTTTGTTCTATTTCACCAATTGCAAAATCAGTACGACGGTTTCTACAGCGAGTCGTATATATTCATGGAGAGATTCCCAGTCACTATTCAGTGGTTCCCGAGCCCTCCTAACGTCTCAAAAATGCTTCACACAGTCTTGGAGTCAACTTGATACCGCACAAACACGTTTGCCGAGACAGCTGCAACAATTAACTCTGTCTTTACGCGGAGTTGCACTTCACACACCAGGTCGCGTGATGCCTATTTGGAAACCTATGGTAGACTAGTCGTGAGCTATCTTAACAGTCTGAGTTCGGCGCCTACCCCTTGGTCCATGATGTCCATCAATAAGCACTGCATAATAGTGTGATGACTACATACGCTTCAATGCTGAGCATAACAAGAATCATAAGATGGTAGGATGCCAACCATTTTTGTTCTATTTCACCAATGGCAAAACCAGTAAGACGATTTCTACAGCCAGTCGGTCGTTAATATTCATGGAAAGATTCCCACTCACTATTCAGTGGTTCCCGAGCCCTCCTAACGTCTCAAAAAAGCTTCACACAGTGTTGGAGTCAACTTGATACCGCAGAAACACGTTTGCCGAGACAGCTGCAAGAATTAACTCTGTCTTTACGCGGAGTTGCACTTCACACACCAGGTCGCGTGATGCCTTCTTGGAAACCTATGGTAGACTAGTCGTGAGCTATCTTAACAGTCTGAGTTCGGCGCCTACCCCTTGGTCCATGATGTCCATCAATAAGCACTGCATAATAGTGTGATGACTACATACGCTTCAATGCTGAGCATAACCAGAACCATAAGATGGTAGGATGCCAACCATTTTTGTTCTATTTCACCAATGGCAAAATCAGTACGACGGTTTCTACAGCCAGTCTGTCGTTAATATTCATGGAAAGATTTCCAGTCACTATTCAGTGGTTCCCGAGCCCTCCTAACGTCTCAAAAATGCTTCGCACAGTCTTGGAGTCAACTTGATACCGCACAAACACGTTTGCCGAGACAGCTGCAACAATTAACTCTGTCTTTACGCGGAGTTGCACTTCACACACCAGGTCGCGTGATGCCTATTTGGAAACCTGTGGTAGACTAGTCGTGAGCTATCTTAACAGTCTGAGTTCGGCGCCTACCCCTTGGTCCATGATTTCCATCAATAAGCACTGCATAATAGTGTGATGACTACATACGCTTCAATGCTGAGCATAACAAGTACCATAAGATGGTAGGATGCGAACCATTTCTGTTCTATTTCACCAATGGCAAAATCAGTACGACGGTTTCTACAGCCAGTCTGTCGTTAATATTCACGGAAAGATTCCCAGTCACTATTCAGTGGTACCTGAGCCCTCCTACCGTCTCAAAAATGCTTCACACAGTCTTGGAGTCAACTTGATACCACACAAACACGTTTGCTGAGACAGCTGCTACAATCAACTCTCTCTTTACGCGGAGTTGCACTTCACACACCAGGTCGCGTGATGCCTTCTTGGAAACCTATGGTAGACTAGACGTGAGCTATCTTAACAGTCTGAGTTCGGCGCCTACCCCTTGGTCCATGATTTCCATCAATAAGCACTGCATAATAGTGTGATGACTACATACGCTTCAATGCTGAGCATAACCAGAACCATAAGATGGTAGGATGCCAACCATTTTTGTTCTATTTCACCAATGGCAAAATCAGTACGACGGTTTCTACAGCCAGTCTGTCGTTAATATTCATGGAAAGATTTCCAGTCACTATTCAGTGGTTCCCGAGACCTCCTAACGTCTCAAAAATGCTTCACACAGTCTTGGAGTCAACTTGATACCGCACAAACACGTTTGCCGAGACAGCTGCAACAATTAACTCTGTATTTACGCGAAGTTGCACTTCACACACCAGGCCGCGTGATGCCGATTTGGAAACCTATGGTAGACTAGTCGTGAGCTATCTTAACAGTCTGAGTTCGGCGCCTACCCCTTGGTCCATGATTTCCATCAATAAGCACTGCATAATAGTGTGATGACTACATACGCTTCAATGCTGAGCATAACGAGAACCATAAGATGGTAAGATGCCAACCATTTTTGTTCTATTTCACCAATGGCAAAATCAGTACGACGGTTTCTACAGCCAGTCTGTCGTTAATATACATGGAAAGATTCCCAGTCACTATTCAGTGGTTCCCGAGCCCTCCTAACGTCTCAAAAATGCTTCACACAGTCTTGGAGTCAACTTGATACCGCACAAACACGTTTGCCGAGACAGCTGCAACAATTAACTCTGTCTTTACGCGGAGTTGCACTTCACACACCAGGTCGCGTGATGCCTATTTGGAAACCTATGGTAGACTAGTCGTGAGCTATCTTAACAGTCTGAGTTCGGCGCCTACCCCTTGGTCCATGATTTCCATCAATAAGCACTGCATAATAGTGTGATGACTACATACGCTTCAATGCTGAGCATAACAAGTACCATAAGATGGTAGGATGCGAACCATTTCTGTTCTATTTCACCAATGGCAAAATCAGTACGACGGTTTCTACAGCCAGTCTGTCGTTAATATTCACGGAAAGATTCCCAGTCACTATTCAGTGGTACCTGAGCCCTCCTACCGTCTCAAAAATGCTTCACACAGTCTTGGAGTCAACTTGATACCACACAAACACGTTTGCCGAGACAGCTGCAACAATCAACTCTGTCTTTACGCGGAGTTGCACTTCACACACAGGTCGCGTGATGCCACTTTGGAAAACTATGGTAGACTAGTCGTGAGCTATCTTCACAGTCTGAGTTCGGCGCCTACCGCTTAGTCCATGATTTCCATTAATAAGCACTGCATAATATTGTGATGACCACATACGCTTCAATGCTAAGCATAACAAGTTCCATAAGATGGTAGGATGCCAACCATTTTTGTTCTATTTCACCAATTGCAAAATCAGTACGACGGTTTCTACAGCGAGTCGTATATATTCATGGAGAGATTCCCAGTCACTATTCAGTGGTTCCCGAGCCCTCCTAACGTCTCAAAAATGCTTCACACAGTCTTGGAGTCAACTTGATACCCCACAAACACGTTTGCCGAGACAGCTGCAACAATTAACTCTGTCTTTACGCGGAGTTGCACTTCACACACCAGGTCGCGTGATGCCTATTTGGAAACCTATGGTAGACTAGTCGTGAGCTATCTTAACAGTCTGAGTTCGGCGCCTACCCCTTGGTCCATGATGTCCATCAATAAGCACTGCATAATAGTGTGATGACTACATACGCTTCAATGCTGAGCATAACCAGAACCATAAGATGGTAGGATGCCAACCATTTTTGTTCTATTTCACCAATGGCAAAATCAGTACGACGGTTTCTACAGCCAGTCTGTCGTTAATATTCATGGAAAGATTTCCAGTCACTATTCAGTGGTTCCCGAGCCCTCCTAACGTCTCAAAAATGCTTCGCACAGTCTTGGAGTCAACTTGATACCGCACAAACACGTTTGCCGAGACAGCTGCAACAATTAACTCTGTCTTTACGCGGAGTTGCACTTCACACACCAGGTCGCGTGATGCCTATTTGGAAACCTGTGGTAGACTAGTCGTGAGCTATCTTAACAGTCTGAGTTCGGCGCCTACCCCTTGGTCCATGATTTCCATCAATAAGCACTGCATAATAGTGTGATGACTACATACGCTTCAATGCTGAGCATAACAAGTACCATAAGATGGTAGGATGCGAACCATTTCTGTTCTATTTCACCAATGGCAAAATCAGTACGACGGTTTCTACAGCCAGTCTGTCGTTAATATTCACGGAAAGATTCCCAGTCACTATTCAGTGGTACCTGAGCCCTCCTACCGTCTCAAAAATGCTTCACACAGTCTTGGAGTCAACTTGATACCACACAAACACGTTTGCTGAGACAGCTGCTACAATCAACTCTCTCTTTACGCGGAGTTATACTTCACACACCAGGTCGCGTGATGCCTTCTTGGAAACCTATGGTAGACTAGACGTGAGCTATCTTAACAGTCTGAGTTCGGCGCCTACCCCTTGGTCCATGATTTCCATCAATAAGCACTGCATAATAGTGTGATGACTACATACGCTTCAATGCTGAGCATAACCAGAACCATAAGATGGTAGGATGCCAACCATTTTTGTTCTATTTCACCAATGGCAAAATCAGTACGACGGTTTCTACAGCCAGTCTGTCGTTAATATTCATGGAAAGATTTCCAGTCACTATTCAGTGGTTCCCGAGACCTCCTAACGTCTCAAAAATGCTTCACACAGTCTTGGAGTCAACTTGATACCGCACAAACACGTTTGCCGAGACAGCTGCAACAATTAACTCTGTATTTACGCGAAGTTGCACTTCACACACCAGGTCGCGTGATGCCGATTTGGAAACCTATGGTAGACTAGTCGTGAGCTATCTTAACAGTCTGAGTTCGGCGCCTACCCCTTGGTCCATGATTTCCATCAATAAGCACTGCATAATAGTGTGATGACTACATACGCTTCAATGCTGAGCATAACGAGAACCATAAGATGGTAAGATGCCATCCATTTTTGTTCTATTTCACCAATGGCAAAATCAGTACGACGGTGTCTACAGCCAGTCTGTCGTTAATATACATGGAAAGATTCCCAGTCACTATTCAGTGGTTCCCGAGCCCTCCTAACGTCTCAAAAATGCTTCACACAGTCTTGGAGTCAACTTGATACCGCACAAACACGTTTGCCGAGACAGCTGCAACAATTAACTCTGTCTTTACGCGGAGTTGCACTTCACACACCAGGTCGCGTGATGCCTATTTGGAAACCTATGGTAGACTAGTCGTGAGCTATCTTAACAGTCTGAGTTCGGCGCCTACCCCTTGGTCCATGATTTCCATCAATAAGCACTGCATAATAGTGTGATGACTACATACGCTTCAATGCTGAGCATAACAAGTACCATAAGATGGTAGGATGCGAACCATTTCTGTTCTATTTCACCAATGGCAAAATCAGTACGACGGTTTCTACAGCCAGTCTGTCGTTAATATTCACGGAAAGATTCCCAGTCACTATTCAGTGGTACCTGAGCCCTCCTACCGTCTCAAAAATGCTTCACACAGTCTTGGAGTCAACTTGATACCACACAAACACGTTTGCCGAGACAGCTGCAACAATCAACTCTGTCTTTACGCGGAGTTGCACTTCACACACAGGTCGCGTGATGCCACTTTGGAAAACTATGGTAGACTAGTCGTGAGCTATCTTCACAGTCTGAGTTCGGCGCCTACCGCTTAGTCCATGATTTCCATTAATAAGCACTGCATAATATTGTGATGACCACATACGCTTCAATGCTAAGCATAACAAGTTCCATAAGATGGTAGGATGCCAACCATTTTTGTTCTATTTCACCAATTGCAAAATCAGTACGACGGTTTCTACAGCGAGTCGTATATATTCATGGAGAGATTCCCAGTCACTATTCAGTGGTTCCCGAGCCCTCCTAACGTCTCAAAAATGCTTCACACAGTCTTGGAGTCAACTTGATACCCCACAAACACGTTTGCCGAGACAGCTGCAACAATTAACTCTGTCTTTACGCGGAGTTGCACTTCACACACCAGGTCGCGTGATGCCTATTTGGAAACCTATGGTAGACTAGTCGTGAGCTATCTTAACAGTCTGAGTTCGGCGCCTACCGCTTGGTCCATGATGTCCATCAATAAGCACTGCATAATAGTGTGATGACTACATACGCTTCAATGCTGAGCATAACCAGAACCATAAGATGGTAGGATGCCAACCATTTTTGTTCTATTTCACCAATGGCAAAATCAGTACGACGGTTTCTACAGCCAGTCTGTCGTTAATATTCATGGAAAGATTTCCAGTCACTATTCAGTGGTTCCCGAGCCCTCCTAACGTCTCAAAAATGCTTCGCACAGTCTTGGAGTCAACTTGATACCGCACAAACACGTTTGCCGAGACAGCTGCAACAATTAACTCTGTCTTTACGCGGAGTTGCACTTCACACACCAGGTCGCGTGATGCCTATTTGGAAACCTGTGGTAGACTAGTCGTGAGCTATCTTAACAGTCTGAGTTCGGCGCCTACCCCTTGGTCCATGATTTCCATCAATAAGCACTGCATAATAGTGTGATGACTACATACGCTTCAATGCTGAGCATAACAAGTACCATAAGATGGTAGGATGCGAACCATTTCTGTTCTATTTCACCAATGGCAAAATCAGTACGACGGTTTCTACAGCCAGTCTGTCGTTAATATTCACGGAAAGATTCCCAGTCACTATTCAGTGGTACCTGAGCCCTCCTACCGTCTCAAAAATGCTTCACACAGTCTTGGAGTCAACTTGATACCACACAAACACGTTTGCTGAGACAGCTGCTACAATCAACTCTCTCTTTACGCGGAGTTGCACTTCACACACCAGGTCGCGTGATGCCTTCTTGGAAACCTATGGTAGACTAGACGTGAGCTATCTTAACAGTCTGAGTTCGGCGCCTACCCCTTGGTCCATGATTTCCATCAATAAGCACTGCATAATAGTGTGATGACTACATACGCTTCAATGCTGAGCATAACCAGAACCATAAGATGGTAGGATGCCAACCATTTTTGTTCTATTTCACCAATGGCAAAATCAGTACGACGGTTTCTACAGCCAGTCTGTCGTTAATATTCATGGAAAGATTTCCAGTCACTATTCAGTGGTTCCCGAGACCTCCTAACGTCTCAAAAATGCTTCACACAGTCTTGGAGTCAACTTGATACCGCACAAACACGTTTGCCGAGACAGCTGCAACAATTAACTCTGTATTTACGCGAAGTTGCACTTCACACACCAGGTCGCGTGATGCCGATTTGGAAACCTATGGTAGACTAGTCGTGAGCTATCTTAACAGTCTGAGTTCGGCGCCTACCCCTTGGTCCATGATGTCCATCAATAAGCACTGCATAATAGTGTGATGACTACATACGCTTCAATGCTGAGCATAACAAGAACCATAAGATGGTAAGATGCCAACCATTTTTGTTCTATTTCACCAATGGCAAAATCAGTACGACGGTTTCTACAGCCAGTCTGTCGTTAATATACATGGAAAGATTCCCAGTCACTATTCAGTGGTTCCCGAGCCCTCCTAACGTCTCAAAAATGCTTCACACAGTCTTGGAGTCAACTTGATACCACACAAACACTTTTGCCAAGACAGCTGCAACAATTAACTATGTCTTTACGCGGAGTTGCACTTCACACACCAGGTCGCGTGATGCCTATTTGGAAACCTATGGTAGACTAGTCGTGAGCTATCTTAACAGTCTGAGTTCGGCGCCTACCCCTTGGTCCATGATTTCCATCAATAAGCACTGCATAATAGTGTGATGACTACATACGCTTCAATGCTGAGCATAACAATTGCCATAAGATGGTAGGATGCGACCCATTTCTATTCTATTTCACCAATGGCAAAATCAGTACGACGGTTTCTACAGCCAGTCTGTCGTTAATATTCACGGAAAGATTCCCAGTCACTATTCAGAGGTACCTGAGCCCTCCTACCGTCTCAAAAATGCTTCACACAGTCTTGGAGTCAACTTGATACCACACAAACACGTTTGCTGAGACAGCTGCAACAATCAACTCTGTCTTTACGCGGAGTTGCACTTCACACACAGGTCGCGTGATGCCACTTTGGAAAACTATGGTAGACTAGTCGTGAGCTATCTTCACAGTCTGAGTTCGGCGCCTACCGCTTAGTCCATGATTTCCATCAATAAGCACTGCATAATATTGTGATGACCACATACGCTTCAATGCTAAGCATAACAAGTACCATAAGATGGTAGGATGCCAACCATTTTTGTTCTATTTCACCAATTGCAAAATCAGTACGACGGTTTCTACAGCCAGTCTGTCGTTAATATTCATGGAAAGATTCCCAGTCCATATTCAGTGGTTCCCGAGCCCTCCTAACGTCTCAAAAATGCTTCGCACAGTCTTGGAGTCAACTTGATACCGCACAAACACGTTTGCCGAGACAGCTGCAACAATTAACTCTGTATTTACGCGAAGTTGCACTTCACACACCAGGTCGCGTGATGCCGATTTGGAAACCTATGGTAGACTAGTCGTGAGCTATCTTAACAGTCTGAGTTCGGCGCCTACCCCTTGGTCCATGATTTCCATCAATAAGCACTGCATAATAGTGTGATGACTACATACGCTTCAATGCTGAGCATAACGAGAACCATAAGATGGTAAGATGCCAACCATTTTTGTTCTATTTCACCAATGGCAAAATCAGTACGACGGTTTCTACAGCCAGTCTGTCGTTAATATACATGGAAAGATTCCCAGTCACTATTCAGTGGTTCCCGAGCCCTCCTAACGTCTCAAAAATGCTTCACACAGTCTTGGAGTCAACTTGATACCGCACAAACACGTATGCCGAGACAGCTGCAACAATTAACTCTGTCTTTACGCGGAGTTGCACTTCACACACCAGGTCGCGTGATGCCTATTTGGAAACCTATAGTAGACTAGTCGTGAGCTATCTTAACAGTCTGAGTTCGGCGCCTACCCCTTGGTCCATGATTTCCATCAATAAGCACTGCATAATAGTGTGATGACTACATACGCTTCAATGCTGAGCATAACAAGTACCATAAGATGGTAGGATGCGAACCATTTCTGTTCTATTTCACCAATGGCAAAATCAGTACGACGGTTTCTACAGCCAGTCTGTCGTTAATATTCACGGAAAGATTCCCAGTCACTATTCAGTGGTACCTGAGCCCTCCTACCGTCTCAAAAATGCTTCACACAGTCTTGGAGTCAACTTGATACCACACAAACACGTTTGCCGAGACAGCTGCAACAATCAACTCTGTCTTTACGCGGAGTTGCACTTCACACACAGGTCGCGTGATGCCACTTTGGAAAACTATGGTAGACTAGTCGTGAGCTATCTTCACAGTCTGAGTTCGGCGCCTACCGCTTAGTCCATGATTTCCATCAATAAGCACTGCATAATATTGTGATGACCACATACGCTTCAATGCTAGGCATAACAAGTTCCATAAGATGGTAGGATGCCAACCATTTTTGTTCTATTTCACCAATTGCAAAATCAGTACGACGGTTTCTACAGCGAGTCGTATATATTCATGGAGAGATTCCCAGTCACTATTCAGTGGTTCCCGAGCCCTCCTAACGTCTCAAAACCGCTTCACACAGTCTTGGAGTCAACTTGATACCGCACAAACACGTTTGCCGAGACAGCTGCAACAATTAACTCTGTCTTTACGCGGAGTTGCACTTCACACACCAGGTCGCGTGATGCCTATTTGGAAACCTATGGTAGACTAGTCGTGAGCTATATTAACAGTCTGAGTTCGGCGCCTACACCTTGGTCCATGATGTCCATCAATAAGCACTGCATAATAGTGTGATGACTACATACGCTTCAATGCTGAGCATAACCAGAACCATAAGATGGTAGGATGCCAACCATTTTTGTTCTATTTCACCAATGGCAAAATCAGTACGACGGTTTCTACAGCCAGTCTGTCGTTAATATTCATGGAAAGATTTCCAGTCACTATTCAGTGGTTCCCGAGCCCTCCTAACGTCTCAAAAATGCTTCGCACAGTCTTGGAGTCAACTTGATACCGCACAAACACGTTTGCCGAGACAGCTGCAACAATTAACTCTGTCTTTACGCGGAGTTGCACTTCACACACCAGGTCGCGTGATGCCTATTTGGAAACCTGTGGTAGACTAGTCGTGAGCTATCTTAACAGTCTGAGTTCGGCGCCTACCCCTTGGTCCATGATTTCCATCAATAAGCACTGCATAATAGTGTGATGACTACATACGCTTCAATGCTGAGCATAACAAGTACCATAAGATGGTAGGATGCGAACCATTTCTGTTCTATTTCACCAATGGCAAAATCAGTACGACGGGTTCTACAGCCAGTCTGTCGTTAATATTCACGGAAAGATTCCCAGTCACTATTCAGTGGTACCTGAGCCCTCCGACCGTCTCAAAAATGCTTCACACAGTCTTGGAGTCAACTTGATACCACACAAACACGTTTGCCGAGACAGCTGCAACAATCAACTCTGTCTTTACGCGGAGTTGCACTTCACACACAGGTCGCGTGATGCCACTTTGGAAAACTATGGTAGACTAGTCGTGAGCTATCTTCACAGTCTGAGTTCGGCGCCTACCGCTTAGTCCATGATTTCCATTAATAAGCACTGCATAATATTGTGATGACCACATACGCTTCAATGCTAAGCATAACAAGTTCCATAAGATGGTAGGATGCCAACCATTTTTGTTCTATTTCACCAATTGCAAAATCAGTACGACGGTTTCTACAGCGAGTCGTATATATTCATGGAGAGATTCCCAGTCACTATTCAGTGGTTCCCGAGCCCTCCTAACGTCTCAAAAATGCTTCACACAGTCTTGCAGTCAACTTGATACCGCACAAACACGTTTGCCGAGACAGCTGCAACAATTAACTCTGTCTTTACGCGGAGTTGCACTTCACACACCAGGTCGCGTGATGCCTATTTGGAAACCTATGGTAGACTAGTCGTGAGCTATGTTAACAGTCTGAGTTCGGCGCCTACCCCTTGGTCCATGATGTCCATCAATAAGCACTGCATAATAGTGTGATGACTACATACGCTTCAATGCTGAGCATAACCAGAACCATAAGATGGTAGGATGCCAACCATTTTTGTTCTATTTCACCAATGGCAAAATCAGTACGACGGTTTCTACAGCCAGTCTGTCGTTAATATTCATGGAAAGATTCCCAGTCCATATTCAGTGGTTCCCGAGCACTCCTAACGTCTCAAAAATGCTTCACACAGTCTTGGAGTCAACTTGATACCACACTAACACGTTTGCCGAGACAGCTGCAACAATCAACTCTGTCTTTACGCGGAGTTGCACTTCACACACAGGTCGCGTGATGCCACTTTGGAAAACTATGGTAGACTAGTCGTGAGCTATCTTCACAGTCTGAGTTCGGCGCCTATCCCTTGGTCCATGATTTCCATCAATAAGCACTGCATAATAGTGTGATGACTACATACGCTTCAATGCTGAGCATAACAAGAATCATAAGATGGTAGGATGCCAACCATTTTTGTTCTATTTCACCAATAGCAAAATCAGTACGACGGTTTCTACAGCCAGTCTGTCGTTAATATTCATGGAAAGTTTCCCAGTCACTATTCAGTGGTTCCCGAGCCCTCCTAACATCTCAAAAATGCTTCACACAGTCTTGGAGTCAACTTGATACCACACAAACACGTTTGCTGAGACAGCTGCTACAATTAACTCTGTCTTTACGCGGAGTTGCACTTCACACACCAGGTCGCGTGATGCCTATTTGGAAACCTATGGTAGACTAGTCGTGAGCTGTCTTAACAGTCTGAGTTCGGCGCCTACCCCTTGGTCCATGATTTCCATCAATAAGCACTGCATAATATTGTGATGACCACATACGCTTCAGTGCTAAGCATAACAAGTACCATAAGATGGTAGGATGCCAACCATTTTTGTTCTATTTCACCAATTGCAAAATCAGTACGACGGTTTCTACAGCCAGTCTGTCGTTAATATTCATGGAAAGATTCCCAGTCCATATTCAGTGGTTCCCGAGCACTCCTAACGTCTCAAAAATGCTTCACACAGTCTTGGAGTCAACTTGATACCACACTAACACGTTTGCCGAGACAGCTGCAACAATCAACTCTGTCTTTACGCGGAGTTGCACTTCACACACAGGTCGCGTGATGCCACTTTGGAAAACTATGGTAGACTAGTCGTGAGCTATCTTCACAGTCTGAGTTCGGCGCCTATCCCTTGGTCCATGATTTCCATCAATAAGCACTGCATAATAGTGTGATGACTACATACGCTTCAATGCTGAGCATAACAAGAATCATAAGATGGTAGGATGCCAACCATTTTTGTTCTATTTCACCAATAGCAAAATCAGTACGACGGTTTCTACAGCCAGTCTGTCGTTAATATTCATGGAAAGATTCCCAGTCACTATTCAGTGGTTCCCGAGCCCTCCTAACATCTCAAAAATGCTTCACACAGTCTTGGAGTCAACTTGATACCGCACAAACACGTTTGCCGAGACAGCTGCAACAATTAACTCTGTCTTTACGCGGAGTTGCACTTCACACACCAGGTCGCGTGATGCCTATTTGGAAACCTATGGTAGACTAGTCGTGAGCTATATTAACAGTCTGAGTTCGGCGCCTACCCCTTGGTCCATGATTTCCATCAATAAGCACTGCATAATAGTGTGATGACTACATACGCTTCAAAGCTGAGCATAACAAGAATCATAAGATGGTAGGATGCCAACCATTTTTGTTCTATTTCACCAATGGCAAAATCAGTAAGACGATTTCTACAGCCAGTCGGTCGTTAATATTCATGGAAAGATTCCCACTCACTATTCTGTGGTTCCCGAGCCCTCCTAACGTCTCAAAAATGGTTCACACAGTATTGGAGTCAACTTGATTCCGCACAAACACGTTTGCCGAGACAGCTGCAACAATTAACTCTGTCTTTACGCGGAGTTGCACTTCACACACCAGGTCGCGTGATGCCTATTTGGAAACCTATGGTAGACTAGTCGTGAGCTATCTTAACAATCTGAGTTCGGTGCCTATCCCTTGGTCCATGATTTCCATCAATAAGCACTGCATAATAGTGTGATGACTACATACGCTTCAATGCTGAGCATAACAAGAAACATAAGATGGTAGGATGCCAACCATTTTTGTTCTATTTCACCAATGGCAAAATCAGTAAGACGATTTTTACAGCCAGTCGGTCGTTAATATTCATGGAAACATTCCCACTCACTATTCAGTGGTTCCCGAGCCCTCCTAACGTCTCAAAAATGCTTCACACAGTGTTGGAGTCAACTTGATACCGCAGAAACACGTTTGCCGAGACAGCTGCAACAATTAACTCTGTCTTTACGCGGAGTTGCACTTCACACACCAGGTCGCGTGATGCCTTCTTGGAAACCTATGGTAGACTAGTCGTGAGCTATCTTAACAGTCTGAGTTCGGCGCCTACCCCTTGGTCCATGATTTCCATCAATAAGCACTGCATAATAGTGTGATGACTACATACGCTTCAATGCTGAGCATAACAAGAATCATAAGATGGTAGGATGCCAACCATTTTTGTTCTATTACACCATTGGCAAAATCAGTACGATTGTTTCTACCGCCAGTCTGTCGTTAATATTCATGGAAAGATTTCCAGTCACTATTCAGTGGTTCCCCAGCCCTCCTAATATCTCAAAAATGCTTCACACAGTCTTGGAGTCAACTTGATACCGCACAAACACGTTTGCCGAGAAAGCTGCAACAATTAACTCTGTCTTTACGCGGAGTTGCACTTCACACACCAGGTCGCGTGATGCCTATTTGGAAACGTATGGTAGACTAGTCGTGAGCTATCTTAACAGTCTGAGTTCGGCGCCTACCCCTTGGTCCATGATTTCCATCAATAAGCAGTGCAGAATAGTGTGATGACTACATACGCTTCAATGCTGAGCATAACAAGTACCATAAGATGGTAGGATGCCAACCATTTTTGTTCTATTTCACCAATGGCAAAATCAGTACGACGGTTTCTACAGCCAGTCTGTTGTTAATATTCATGGAAAGATTCCCAGTCACTATTCAGTGGTTCCCGAGCCCTCCTAACGTCTCAAAAATGCTTCGCGCAGTCTTGGAGTCAACTTGATACCGCAAAAACACGTTTGCCGAGACAGCTGCAACAATTAACTCTGTCTTTACGCGGAGTTGCACTTCACACACCAGGTCGCGTGATGCCTATTTGGAAACCTATGGTAGACTAGTCGTCAGCTATCTTAACAGTCTGAGTTCGGCGCCTACCCCGTGATCCATGATTTCCATCAATAAGCACTGCATAATAGTGTGATGACTACATACGCTTCAATGCTGAGCATAACAAGAATCATAAGATGGTAGGATACCAACCATTTTTGTTCTATTTCACCAATGGCAAAATCAGTACGACGGTTTCTACAGCCAGTCTGTCGTTAATATTCATGGAATGATTCCCAGTCACTAATCAGTGGTTCCGAGCCCTCCTAACGTCTCAAAAATGCTTCGCACAGTCTTGGAGTCAACTTGATACCGCACAAATACGTTTGCCGAGACAGCTGCATCAATTAACTCTGTCTTTACGCGGAGTTCCACTTCACACACCAGGTCGCGTGATGCCCATTTGGAAACCTATGGTAGACTAGTCGTGAGCTATCTTAACAGTCTGAGTTCGGCGCCTACCCCTTGATCCATGATTTCCATCAATAAGCACTGCATAATAGTGTGATGACTACATACGCTTCAATGCTGAGCATAACAAGAATCATAAGATGGTAGGATGCCAACCATTTTTGTTCTATTTCCTCAATGGCAAAATCAGTACGACGGTTTCTACAGCCAGTCTGTCGTTAATATTCATGGAAAGATTCCCAGTCACTAATCAGTGGTTCCGAGCCCTCCTAACGTCTCAAAAATGCTTCGCACAGTCTTGGAGTCAACTTGATACCGCACAAACACGTTTGCCGAGACAGCTGCAACAATTAACTCTGTCTTTACGCGGAGTTGCACTTCACACACCAGGTCGCGTGATGCCTATTTGGAAACCTATGGTAGACTAGTCGTGAGCTATCTTAACAGTCTAAGTTCGGCGCCTACCCCTTGATCCATGATTTCCATCAATAAGCACTGCATAATAGTGTGATGACTACATACGCTTCAATGCTGAGGATAACAAGAATCATAAGATGGTAGGATACCAACCATTTTTGTTCTATTTCACCAATGGCAAAATCAGTACGACGGTTTCTACAGCCAGTCTGTCGTTAATATTCATGGAAAGATTCCCAGTCACTAATCAGTGGTTCCGAGCCCTCCTAACGTCTCAAAAATGCTTCGCACAGTCTTGGAGTCAACTTGATACCGCACAAACACGTTTGCCGAGACAGCTGCAACAATTAACTCTGTCTTTACGCGGAGTTGCACTTCACACACCAGGTCGCGTGATGCCTATTTGGAAACCTATGGTAGACTAGTCGTGAGCTATCTTAACAGTCTGAGTTCGGCGCCTACCCCTTGGTCCATGATTTCCATCAATAAGCACTGCAGAATAGTGTGATGACTACATACGCTTCAATGCTGAGCATAACAAGTACCATAAGATGGTAGGATGCCAACCATTTTTGTTCTATTTCACCAATGGCAAAATCAGTACGACGGTTTCTACAGCCAGTCCGTTGTTAATATTCATGGAAAGATTCCCAGTCACTATTCAGTGGTTCCCGAGCCCTCCTAACGTCTCAAAAATGCTTCACACAGTCTTGGAGTCAACTTGATACCGCACAAACACGTTTCCCGAGACAGCTGCAACAATCAACTCTGTCTTTACGCGGAGTTGCACTTCACACACCAGGTCGCATGATGCCACTTTGGAATACTATGGTAGACTAGTCGTGAGCTATCTTCACAGTCTGAGTTCGGCGCGTACCACCTGGTCCATGATTTCCATCAATAAGCACTGCATAATAGAGTCATGACTACATACGCTTCAATGCTGAGCATAACAAGTACCATAAGATGGTAGGATGCCAACCATTTTTGTTCTATTTCACCAATGGCAAAATCAGTAAGACGATTTCTACAGCGAGTCGTAAATATTCATGGAAAGATTCCCAGTCACTATTCAGTGGTTCCTGAGCCCTCCTAACGTCTCAAAAATGTTTCACAAAGTCTTGGAGTCAACTTGATACCGCACAAACACGTTTGCCGAGACAGCTGCAACAACTAACTCTGTCTTTACGCGGAGTTGCACTTCACACTCCAGGTCGCGTGATGCCTATTTGGAAACCTATGGTAGACTAGTCGTGAGCTATCTTAACAGTCTGAGTTCGGCGCCTACCCCTTGGTCCATGATTTCCATCAATAAGCACTGCATAATAGTGTCATGACCACATACGCTTCAATGCTGAGCATAACAAGAATCATAAGATGGTAGGATGCCAACCATTTTTGTTCTATTTCACCAATGGCAAAATCAGTAAGACGATTTCTACAGCCAGTCTGTTGTTATTATTCATGGAAAGATTCCCAGTCACTATTCAGTGGTTCCCGAGCCCTCCTAACGCGTCAAGAATGCTTCACAGTCTTGGAGTCAAGTTGATACCGCACAAACACCTTTGCCGAGACAGCTGCAACAATTAACTCTGTCTTTACGCGGAGTTGCACTTCACACACCAGGTCGCGTGATGCCTATTTGGAAACCTATGGTAGACTAGTCGTGAGGTATCTTCACAGTCTGAGTTCGGCGCGTACCACTTGGTCCATGATTTCCATCATTAAGCACTGCATAATAGAGTGATGACTACATACGCTTCAATGCTGAGCATAACAAGAATCATAAGATGGTAGGATGCCAACCATTTTTGTTCTATTTCACCAATGGCAAAATCAGTACGACGGTTTCTACAGCCAGTCTGTCGTTAATATTCATGGAAAGATTCCCAGTCACTATTCAGTGGTTCCCGAGCCCTCCTAACGTCTCAAAAATGCTTCACACAGTCTAGGAGTCAACTTGATACCGCACAAACACGTTTGCCGAGACAGCTGCAACAATTAACTCTGTCTTTACGCGGAGTTGCACTTCACACACCAGGTCGCGTGATGCCTATTTGGAAACCTATGGTAGACTAGTCGTGAGCTATCTTAACAGTCTGAGTTCGGCGCCTACCCCTTGGTCCATGATTTCCATCAATAAGCACTGCATAATAGTGTGATGACTACATACGCTTCAATCCTGAGCATAACAAGAATCATAAGATGGTAGGATGCCAACCATGTTTGTTCTATTTCACCAATGGCAAAATCAGTACGACGGTTTCTACAGCCAGTCTGTCGTTAATATTCATGGAAAGATTCCCAGTCACTATTCAGTGGTTCCCGAGCCCTCCTAACGTCTCAAAAATGCTTCACACAGTCTTCGAGTCAACTTGATACCGCACAAACACGTTTGCCGAGACAGCTGCAACAATTAACTCTGTCTTTACGCGGAGTTGCACTTCTCACTCCAGGTCGCGTGATGCCTATTTGGAAACCTATGGTAGACTAGTCGTGAGCTATCTTAACAGTCTGAGTTCGGCGCCTACCCCTTGGTCCATGATTTCCATCAATAAGCACTGCATAATAGTGTGATGACTACATACGCTTCAATGCTGAGCATAACAAGAATCATAAGATGGTAGGATGCCAACCATTTTTGTTCTATTTCACCAATGGCAAAATCAGTACGACGGTTTCTACAGCCAGTCTGTCGTTAATATTCATGGAAAGATTCCCAGTCACTATTCAGTGGTTCCCGAGCCCTCCGAACGTCTCAAAAATGCTTCGCACAGTCTTGGAGTCAACTTGATACCGCACAAACACGTTTGCCGAGACTGCTGCAACAATTAACTCTGTCTTTACGCGGAGTTGCACTTCATACACCAGGTCGCTTGATGCCTATTTGGAAACCTACGGTAGACTAGTCGTGAGCTATCTTAACAGTCTGAGTTCGGCGCCTACCCCTTGGTCCATGATTTCCATCAATAAGCACTGCATAATAGTGTGATGACTACATACGCTTCAATGCTGAGCATAACAAAAACCATAAGATGATAGGATGCCAACCATTTTTGTTGTATTACACAATTGGCAAAATCAGTACGATTGTTTCTACAGCCAGTCTGTCGTTAATATTCATGGAAAGATTCCCAGTCACTATTCAGTGGTTCCCGAGCCCTCCTAACGTCTCAAAAATGCTTCACACAGTCTTGGAGTCAACTTGATACCGCACAAACACGTTTGCCGAGACAGCTGCAACAATTAACTCTGTCTTTACGCGGAGTTGCACTTCACACACCAGGTCGCGTGATGCCTATTTGGAAACCTATGGTAGACTAGTCGTGAGCTATCTTAACAGTCTGAGTTCGGCGCCTACCCCTTGGTCCATGATTTCCATCAATAAGCACTGCAGAATAGTGTGATGACTACATACGCTTCAATGCTGAGCATAACAAGTACCATAAGATGGTAGGATGCCAACCATTTTTGTTCTATTTCACCAATGGCAAAATCAGTACGACGGTTTCTACAGCCAGTCTGTCGTGAATATTCATGGAAAGATTCCCAGTCACTATTCAGTGGTTCCCGAGCCCTCCTAACGTCTCAAAAATGCTTCACACAGTCTTGGAGTCAACTTGATACCGCACAAACACGTTTGCCGAGACAGCTGCAACAATCAACTCTGTCTTTACGCGGAGTTGCACTTCACACACCAGGTCGCGTGATGCCACTTTGGAATACTATGGTAGACTAGTCGTGAGCTATCTTAACAGTCTGAGTTCGGCGCGTACCACTTGGTCCATGATTTCCATCAATAAGCACTGCATAATAGTGTGATGACTACATACGCTTCAATGCTGAGCATAACAAGAATCATAAGATGGTAGGATGCCAACCATTTTTGTTCTATTTCACCAATGGCAAAATCAGTACGACGGTTTCTACAGCTAGTCTGTCGTTAATATTCATGGAAAGATTCCCAGTCACTATTCAGTGGTTCCCGAGCCCTCCGAAAGTCTCAAAAATGCTTCACACAGTCTTGGAGTCAACTTGATACCGCACAAACACGTTTGCCGAGACTGCTGCAACAATTAACTCTGTCCTTACGCGGAGTTGCACTTCACACACCAGGTCGCTTGATGCCTATTTGGAAACCTACGGTAGACTAGTCGTGAGCTATCTTAAAAGTCTGAGTTCGGCGCCTACCCCTTGGTCCATGATTTCCATCAATAAGCACTGCATAATAGTGTGATGACTACATACGCTTCAATGCTGAGCATAACAAGTACCATAATATGGTAGGATGCCAACCATTTTTGTTCTATTTCACCAACGGCAAAATCAGTACGACGGTTTCTACAGCCAGTCTGTCGTTAATATTCATGGAAAGATTCCCAGTCACTATTCAGTGGTTCCCGAGCCCTCCTAACATCTCAAAAATGCTTCACACAGTCTTCGAGTCAACTTCATACCGCACAAACACGTTTGCCGAGACAGCTGCAACAATTAACTCTGTCTTTACGCGGAGTTGCACTTCACACACCAGGTCGCGTGATGCCTATTTGGAAACCTATGGTAGAATAGTCGTGAGCTATCTTAACAGTCTGAGTTCGGCGCCTACCCCTTGGTCAATGATTTCCATCAATAAGCACTGCATAATAGTGTGATGACTACATACGCTTCAATGCTGAGCATAACATGAATCATAAGATGGTAGGATGCCGAACATTTTGGTTCTATTTCACCAATGGCAAAATCAGTAAGACGATTTCTACAGCGAGTCGTAAATATTCATGGGAAGATTCCCAGTCACTATTCAGTGGTTCCCGAGCCCTCCTAACGTCTCAAAAATGCTTCACACAGTCTTGGAGTCAACTTGATACCGCACAAACACGTTTGCCGAGACAGCGTCAACAATTAACTCTGTCTTTACGCGGAGTTGCACTTCACACACCAGGTCGCGTGATGCCTATTTGGAAACCTATGGTAGACTAGTCGTGAGCTATCTTAACAGTCTGAGTTCGGCGCCTACCCCTTGGTCCATGATGTCCATCAATAAGCACTGCCGAATAGTGTGATGACTACATACGCTTCAATGCTGAGCATAACAAGTACCATAAGATGGTAGGATGCCAACCATTTTTGTTCTATTTCACCAATGGCAAAATCAGTACGACGGTTTCTACAGCCAGTCTGTCGTGAATATTCATGGAAACATTCCCATTCACTATTCAGTGGTTCCCGAGCCCTCCTAACGTCTCAAGAATGCTTCACACAGTCTTGGAGTCAACTTGATACCGCACAAACACGTTTGCCGAGACAGCTGTAACGATTAACTCTGTCTTTACGCGGAGTTGCACTTCACACATGAGGTCGCGTGATGCCTATTTGGAAACCTCTGGTAGACTAGTCGTGAGCTATCTTTACAGTCTGAGTTCGGCACCTACCCCTTGGTCCATGATTTCCATCAATAAGCACTGCATAATAGTGTCATGACTACATACGCTTCAATGCTGAGCATAACAAGAATCATAAGATGGTAGGATGCCAACAATTTTTGTTCTATTTCACCAATGGCAAAATCAGTACGACGGTTTCTACAGCCAGTCTGTCGTGAATATTCATGGAAACATTCCCAGTCACTATTCAGTGGTTCCCGAGCCCTCCTAACGTCTCAAAAATGCTTCACACAGTCTTGGAGTCAACTTGATACTGCACAAACACGTTTGCCGAGACAGCTGCAAGAATTAACTCTGTCTTTACGCGGAGTTGCACTTCACACACCAGGTCGCGTGATGCCACTTTGGAATACTATGGTAGACTAGTCGTGAGCTATCTTCACAGTCTGAGTTCGGCGCCTACCCCTTGGTCCATGATTTCCATCAATAAGCACTGCATAATAGTGTGATGACTACATACGCTTCAATGCTGAGCATAACAAAAACCATAAGATGGTAGGATGCCAACCATTTTTGTTCTATTTCACCATTGGCAAAATCAGTACGACGGTTTCTACAGCCAGTCTGTCGTTAATATTCATGGAAAGATTCCCAGTCACTATTCAGTGGTTCCCGAGCCCTCCTAACGTCTCAAAAATGCTTCACACATTCTCGAGTCAACTTGATACCGCACAAACACGTTTGCCGAGACAGCTGCAACAATTAACTCTGTCTTTACGCGGAGTTGCACTTCACACACCAGGTCGCGTGATGCCTATTTGGAAACCTATGGTAGACTAGTCGTGAGCTATCTTAACAGTCTGAGTTCGGCGCCTACCCCTTGGTCCATTATTTCCATCAATAAGCACTGCATAATAGTGTGATGACTACATACGCTTCAATGCTGAGCATAACAAGAATCATAAGTTGGTGGGATGCCAACCATTTTGTTCTATTTCACCAATGGCAAAATCAGTACGACGGTTTCTACAGCCAGTCTGTCGTTAATATTCATGGAAAAATTCCCAGTCACTATTCAGTGGTTCCCGAGCCCTCCTAACATCTCAAAAATGCTTCACACAGTCTTGGAGTCAACTTGATACCGCACAAACACGTTTGCCGAGACAGCTGCAACAATTAACTCTGTCTTTACGCGGAGTTGCACTTCACACACCAGGTCGCGTGATGCCTATTTGGAAACCTATGGTAGACTAGTCGTGAGCTATATTAACAGTCTGAGTTCGGCGCCTACCCCTTGGTCCATGATTTCCATCAATAAGCACTGCATAATAGTGTGATGACTACATACGCTTCAATGCTGAGCATAACAAAAACCATAAGATGGTAGGATGCCAACCATTTTTGTTCTATTTCACCATTGGCAAAATCAGTACGACGGTTTCTACAGCCAGTCTGTCGTTAATATTCATGGAAAGATTCCCAGTCACTATTCAGTGGTTCCCGAGCCCTCCTAACGTCTCAAAAATGCTTCACACAGTCTTCGAGTCAACTTGATACCGCACAAACACGTTTGCCGTGACAGCTGAAACAATTAACTCTGTCTTTACGCGGAGTTGCACTTCACACACCAGGTCGCGTGATGCCTATTTGGAAACCTATGGTAGACTAGTCGTGAGCTATCTTAACAGTCTGAGTTCGGCGCCTACCCCTTGGTCCATGATTTCCATCAATAAGCACTGCATAATAGTGTGATGACTACATACGCTTCAATGCTGAGCATAACAAGAATCATAAGTTGGTGGGATGCCAACCATTTTGTTCTATTTCACCAATGGCAAAATCAGTACGACGGTTTCTACAGCCAGTCTGTCGTTAATATTCATGGAAAAATTCCCAGTCACTATTCAGTGGTTCCCGAGCCCTCCTAACGTCTCAAAAATGCTTCACACAGTCTTGGAGTCAACTTGATACCGCACAAACACGTTTGCCGACACAGCTGCAACAATTAACTCTGTCTTTACGCGGAGTTGCACTTCACACACCAGGTCGCGTGATGCCTATTTGGAAACCTATGGTATACTAGTCGTGAGCTATCTTAGCAGTCTGAGTTCGGCGCCTACCCCTTGGTCCATGATTTCCATCAATAAGCACTGCATAATAGTGTGATGACTACATACGCTTCAATCCTGAGCATAACAAGAATCATAAGATGATAGGATGCCAACCATTTTTGGTCTATTTCACCAATGGCAAAATCAGTACGACGGTTTCTACAGCCAGTCTGTCGTTAATATTCATGGAAAGATTCCCAGTCACTATTCAGTGGTTCCCGAGCCCTCCTAACGTCTCAAAAATGCTTCACACAGTCTTGGAGTCAACTTGATACCGCACAAACACGTTTGCCGAGACAGCTGCAACAATTAACTCTGTCTTTACGCGGAGTTGCACTTCACACTCCAGGTCGCGTGATGCCTATTTGGAAACCTATGGTAGACTAGTCGTGAGCTATCTTAACGGTCTGAGTTCGGCGCCTACCCCTTGGTCCATGATTTCCATCAATAAGCACTGCATAATAGTGTCATGACTACATACGCTTCAATGCTGAGCATAACAAGAATCATAAGATGGTAGGATGCCAACCATTTTTGTTCTATTTCACCAATGGCAAAATCAGTACGACGGTTTCTACAGCCAGTCTGTCGTTAATATTCATGGAAAGATTCCCAGTCGCTATTCAGTTGTTCCCGAGCCCTCCGAACGTCTCAAAAATGCTTCGCACAGTCTTGGAGTCAACTTGATACCGCACAAACACGTTTGCCGAGACTGCTGCAACAATTAACTCTGTCTTTACGCGGAGTTGCACTTCACACACCAGGTCGCTTGATGCCTATTTGGAAACCTACGGTAGACTAGTCGTGAGCTATCTTAACAGTCTGAGTTCGGCGCCTACCCGTTGGTCCATGATTTCCATCAATAAGCACTGCATAATAGTGTGATGACTACATACGCTTCAATGCTGAGCATAACAAAAACCATAAGATGGTAGGATGCCAACCATTTTTGTTCTATTACACCATTGGCAAAATCAGTACGATTGTTTCTACAGCCAGTCTGTCGTTAATATTCATGGAAAGATTCCCAGTCACTATTCAGTGGTTCCCGAGCCCTCCTAACGTCTCAAAAATGCTTCACACAGTCTTGGAGTCAACTTGATACCGCACAAACACGTTTGCCGAGACAGCTGCAACAATTAACTCTGTCTTTACGCGGAGTTGCACTTCACACACCAGGTCGCGTGATGCCTATTTGGAAACCTATGGTAGACTAGTCGTGAGCTATCTTAACAGTCTGAGTTCGGCGCCTACCCCTTGGTCCATGATTTCCATCAATAAGCACTGCAGAATAGTGTGATGACTACATACGCTTCAATGTTGAGCATAACAAGTACCATAAGATGGTAGGATGCCAACCATTTTTGTTCTATTTCACCAATGGCAAAATCAGTACGACGGTTTCTACAGCCAGTCTGTCGTGAATATTCATGGAAAGATTCCCAGTCACTATTCAGTGGTTCCCGAGCCCTCCTAACGTCTCAAAAATGCTTCACACAGTCTTGGAGTCAACTTGATACCGCACAAACACGTTTGCCGAGACAGCTGCAACAATCAACTCTGTCTTTACGTGGAGTTGCACTTCACACACAGGTCGCGTGATGCCACTTTGGAATACTATGGTAGACTAGTCGTGAGCTATCTTAACAGTCTGAGTTCGGCGCGTACCACTTGGTCCATGAATTCCAACAATAAGCACTGCATAATAGAGTGATGACTACATACGCTTCAATGCTGAGCATAACAAGTACCATAAGATGGTAGGATGCCAACCATTTTTGTTCTATTTCACCAACGGCAAAATCAGTACGACGTTTTCTACAGCCAGTCTGTCGTTAATATTCATGGAAAGATTCCCAGTCACTATTCAGTGGTTCCCGAGCCCTCCTAACGTCTCAAAAATGCTTCACACAGTCTTCGAGTCAACTTGATACCGCACAAACACGTTTGCCGAGACAGCTGCAACAATTAACTCTGTCTTTACGTGGAGTTGCACTTCACACACCAGGTCGCGTGATGCCTATTTGGAAACCTATGGTAGACTAGTCGTGAGCTATCTTAACAGTCTGAGTTCGGCGCCTACCCCTTGGTCCATGATTTCCATCAATACCCACTGCATAATAGTGTGATGACTACATACGCTTCAAAGCTGAGCATAACATGAATCATAAGATGGTAGGATGCCGACCATTTTTGTTCTATTTCACCAATGGCAAAATCAGTAAGACGATTTCTACAGCGAGTCGTAAATATTCATGGAAAGATTCCCAGTCACTATTCAGTGGTTCCTGAGCCCTCCTAACGTCTCAAAAATGCTTCACACAGTCTTGGAGTTAACTTGATACCGCACAAACACGTTTGCCGAGACAGCTGCAACAATTAACTCTGTCTTTACGCGGAGTTGCACTTCACACACCAGGTCGCGTGATGCCTATTTGGAAACCTATGGTAGACTAGTCGTGAGGTATCTTAACAGTCTGAGTTCGGCGCCTACCCCATCGTCCATGATTTCCATCAATAAGCACTGCAGAATAGTGTGATGACTACATACGCTTCAATGCTGAGCATAACAAGTACCATAAGATGGTAGGATGCCAACCATTTTTGTTCTATTTCACCAATGGCAAAATCAGTACGACGGTTTCTACAGCCAGTCTGTCGTGAATATTCATGGAAAGATTCCCAGTCACTATTCAGTGGTTCCCGAGCCCTCCTAACGTCTCAAAAATGCTTCACACAGTCTTGGAGTCAACTTGATACCGCACAAACACGTTTGCCGAGACAGCTGCAACAATCAACTCTGTCTTTACGCGGAGTTGCACTTCACACACAGGTCGCGTGATGCCACTTTGGAATACTATGGTAGACTAGTCGTGAGCTATCTTCACAGTCTGAGCTGGGCGCCTACCACTTGGTCCATGATTTCCATCAATAAGCACTGCATAATAGTGTGATGACTAGATACGCTTCAATGCTGAGCATAACAAGTACCATAATATGGTAGGATGCCAACCATTTTTGTTCTATTTCACCAACGGCAAAATCAGTACGACGGTTTCTACAGCCAGTCTGTCGTTAATATTCATGGAAAGATTCCCAGTCACTATTCAGTGGTTCCCGAGCCCTCCTAACGTCTCAAAAATGCTTCACACAGTCTTCGAGTCAACTTGATACCGCACAAACACGTTTGCCGAGACAGCTGCAACAATTAACTCTGTCTTTACGTGGAGTTGCACTTCACACACCAGGTCGCGTGATGCCTATTTGGAAACCTCTGGTAGACTAGTCGTGAGCTATCTTAACAGTCTGAGTTCGGCGCCTACCCCTTGGTCCATGATTTCCATCAATAAGCACTGCATAATAGTGTGATGACTACATACGCTTCAAAGCTGAGCATAACATGAATCATAAGATGGTAGGATGCCGACCATTTTTATTCTATTTCACCAATGGCAAAATCAGTAAGACGATTTTTAGAGCGAGTCGTAAATATTCATGGAAAGATTCCCAGTCACTATTCAGTGGTTCCTGAGCCCTCCTAACGTCTCAAAAATGCTTCACACAGTCTTGGAGTTAACTTGATACCGCACAAACACGTTTGCCGAGACAGCTGCAACAATTAACTCTGTCTTTACGCGGAGTTGCACTTCACACACCAGGTCGCGTGATGCCTATTTGGAAACCTATGGTAGACTAGTCGTGAGCATCTTAACAGTCTGAGTTCGGCCCCTACCCCTTGGTCCATGATTTCCATCAATAAGCACTGCATAATAGTGTGACGACTACATACGCTTCAATGCTGAGCATAACAAGTACCATAAGATGGTAGGATGCCAACCATTTTTGTTCTATTTCACCAATGGCAAAATCAGTACGACGGTTTCTACAGCCAGTCTGTCGTGAATATTCATGGAAAGATTCCCAGTCACTATTCAGTGGTTCCGGAGCCCTCCTAACGTCTCAAAATTGCTTCACACAGTCTTGGAGTCAACTTGATACCGTACAAACACGTTTGCCGAGACAGCTGCAGCAATCAACTCTGTCTTTACGCGGAGTTGCACTTCACACACAGGTCGCGTGATGCCACTTTGGAATACTATGGTAGACTAGTCGTGAGCTATCTTCACAGTCTGAGTTCGGCGCGTACCACTTGGTCCATGACTTCCATCAATAAGCACTGCATAATAGAGTGATGACTACATACGCTTCAATGCTGAGCATAACAAGTACCATAAGATGGTAGGATGCCAACCATTTTTGTTCTATTTCACCAATGGCAAAATCAGTACGACGGTTTCTACAGCCAGTCTGTCGTGAATATTCATGGAAAGATTCCCAGTCACTATTCAGTGGTTCCCGAGCCCTCGTAACGTCTCAAAAATGCTTCACACAGTCTTGGAGTCAACTTGATACCGCACAAACACGTTTGCCGAGACAGCTGCAACAATCAACTCTGTCTTTACGCGGAGTTGCACTTCACACACCAGGTCGCGTGATGCCTATTTGGAAACCTATGGTAGACTAGTCGTGAGCATCTTAACAGTCTGAGTTCGGCCCCTACCCCTTGGTCCATGATTTCCATCAATAAGCACTGCATAATAGTGTGACGACTACATACTATTCAATGCTGAGCATAACAAGAATCATAAGATGGTAGGATGCCAACCATTTTTGTTCTATTTCACCAATGGCAAAATCAGTACGACGGTTTCTACAGCCAGTCTGTCGTTAATATTCATGGAAAGATTCCCAGTCACTATTCAGTGGTTCCCGAGCCCTCCTAACTTCTCAAAAATGCTTCACACAGTCTTGGAGTCAACTTGATACCGCACAAACACGTTTGCCGAGACAGCTGCACCAATTAACTCTGTCTTTACGCGGAGTTGCACTTCACACACCAGGTCGCGTGATGCCTATTTGGAAACCTATGGTAGACTAGTCGTCAGCTATCTTAACAGTCTGAGTTCGGCGCCTAAATCTTGGTCCATGATTTCCATCAATAAGCACTGCATAATAGTGAGATGACTACATACGCTTCAATGCTGAGCATAACAAGAATCATAAGATGGTAGGATGCCAACCATTTTTGTTCTATTTCACCAATGGCAAAATCAGTACGACGGTTTCTACAGCCAGTCTGTCGTTAATATTCATGGAAAGATTCCCAGTCACTATTCAGTGGTTCCCGAGCCCTCCTAACGTCTCAAAAATGCTTCACACAGTCTTGGAGTCAACTTGATAACGCACAAACACGTTTGCCGAGGCAGCTGCAACAATTAACTCTGTCTTTAGGCGGAGTTGCACTTCACACACCAGGTCGCGTGATGCCTATTTGGAAACCTATAGTAGACTAGTCGTGAGCTATCTTAACAGTCTGAGTTCGGCGCGTACCCCTTGGTCCATGATTTCCATCAATAAGCACTGCATAATAGTGTGATGACTACATACGCTTCAATGCTGAGCATAACAAGAATCATAAGATGGTAGGATGCCAACCATTTTTGTTCTATTTCACCAATGGCAATATCAGTAAGACGATTTCTACAGCCAGTCTGTCGTTAATATTCATGGAAAGATTCCCAGTCACTATTCAGTGGTTCCCGAGCCCTCCTAACGTCTCAAAAATGCTTCACACAGTCTTGGAGTCAACTTGATACCGCACAAACACGTTTGCCGAGACAGCTGCAACAATTAACTCTGTCTTTACGCGGAGTTGCACTTCACACACCAGGTCGCGTGATGCCTATTTGGAAACCTATGGTAGACTAGTCGTGAGCTATCTTAACAGTCTGAGTTCGGCGCCTACCCCTTGGTCCATGATTTCCATCAATAAGCACTGCATAATAGTGCCATGACTACATACGCTTCAATGCTGAGCATAACAAGAATCATAAGATGGTAGGATGCCAACCATTTTTGTTCTATTTCACCAATGGCAAAATCAGTACGACGGTTTCTACAGCCAGTCTGTCGTTAATATTCATGGAAAGATTCCCAGTCACTATTCAGTGGTTCCCGAGCCCTCCTAACGTCTCAAAATGCTTCACAGTCTTGGAGTCAACTTGATACCGCACAAACACGTTTGCCGAGACAGCTGCAACAATTAACTCTGTCTTTACGCGGAGTTGCACTTCACACACCAGGTCGCGTGATGCCTATTTGGAAACCTATGGTAGACTAGTCGTGAGCTATCTTAACGGTCTGAGTTCGGCGCCTACCCCTTGGTCCATGATTTCCATCAATAAGCACTGCATAATAGTGTGATGACTACATACGCTTCAATCCTGAGCATAACAAGAATCATAAGATGGTAGGATGCCAACCATTTTTGTTCTATTTCACCAATGGCAAAATCAGTACGACGGTTTCTACAGCCAGTCTGTCGTTAATATTCATGGAAAGATTCCCAGTCACTATTCAGTGGTTCCCGAGCCCTCCTAACGTCTCAAAAATGCTTCACACAGTCTTGGAGTCAACTTGATACCGCACAAACACGTTTGCCGAGACAGCTGCAACAATTAACTTTGTCTCTACGCGGAGTTGCACTTCACACACCAGGTCACGTGATGCCTATTTGGAAACCTATGGTAGACTAGTCGTCAGCTATCTTAACAGTCTGAGTTCGGCGCCTACCCCTTGGTCCATGATTTCCATCAATAAGCACTGCATAATAGTGTGATGACTACATACGCTTCAATGCTGAGCATAACAAGAATCATAAGATTGTAGGATGCCAACCATTTTTGTTCTATTTCACCAATGGCAAAATCAGTACGACGGTTTCTACAGCCAGTCTGTCGTTAATATTCATGGAAAGATTCCCAGTCACTATTCAGTGGTTCCCGAGCCCTCCTAACGTCTCAAAAATGCTTCACACAGTCTTGGAGTCAACTTGATACCGCACAAACACGTTTGCCGAGACAGCTGCAACAATTAACTCTGTCTTTACGCGGAGTTGCACTTCACACACCAGGTCGCGTGATGCCTATTTGGAAACCTATGGTATACTAGTCGTGAGCTATCTTAATAGTCTTAGTTCGGCGCCTACCCCTTGGTCCATGATTTCCATCAATAAGCTCTGCATAATAGTGTGACGACTACATATGCTTCAATGCTGAGCATAACAAGAATCATAAGATGGTAGGATGCCATCCATTTTTGTTCTACTTCATCAATGGAAAAATCAGTACGACGTTTTCTACAGCCAGTCTGTCGTTAATATTCATGGAAAGATTCCCAGTCACTATTCAGTGGTTCCCGAGCCCTCCTAACGTCTCAAAAATGCTTCACACAGTCTTGGAGTCAACTTGATACCGCACAAACACGTTTGCCGAGACAGCTGCAACAATTAACTCTGTCTTTACGCGGAGTTGCACTTCACACACCAGGTCGCGTGATGCCTATTTGGAAACCTATGGTAGACTAGTCGTGAACTATCTTAATAGTCTGAGTTCGGCGCCTACCCCTTGGTCCATGATTTCCATCAATAAGCACTGCATAATAGTGTGATGACTACATACGCTTCAATGCTGAGCATAACAAGAGTCATAAGATGGTAGGATGCCAAACATTTTTGTTCTATTTCACCAATGGCAAAATCAGTAAGACGATTTCTACAGCCAGTCTGTCGTTAATATTCATGGAAAGATTCCCAGTCACTATTCAGTGGTTCCCGAGCCCTCCTAATGTCTCAAAAATGCTTCACACAGTCTTGGAGTCAACTTGATACCGCACAAACACGTTTGCCGAGACAGCTGCAACAATTAACTCTGTCTTTACGCGGAGTTGCACTTCACACACCAGGTCGCGTGATGCCTATTTGGAAACCTATGGTAGACTAGTCGTCAACTATGTTAACAGTCTGAGTTCGGCGCCTACCCCTTGGTCCATGATTTCCATCAATAAGCACTGCATAATAGTGTGATGACAACATACGCTTCAATGCTGAGCATAACAAGAATCATAAGATGGTAGGATGCCAACCATTTTTGTTCTATTTCACCAATGGCAAAATCAGTACGACGGTTTCTACAGCCAGTGTGTCGTTAATATTCATGGAAAGATTCCCAGTCACTATTCAGTGGTTCCCGAGCCCTCCTAACGTCTCAAAAATGCTTCACACAGTCTTGGAGTCAACTTGATACCGCACAAACACGTTTGCCGAGACAGCTGCAACAATTAACTCTGTCTTTACACGGAGTTGCATTTCACACACTAGGTCGCTTGATGCCTATTTGGAAACCTATGGTAGACTAGTCGTGAGCTATCTTAACGGTCTGAGTTCGGCGCCTACCCCTTGGTCCATGATTTCCATCAATAAGCACTGCATAATAGTGTGATGACTACATACGCTTCAATGCTGAGCATAACAAGAATCATAAGATGGTAGGATGCCATCCACTTTAGTTCTACTTCATCAATGGAAAAATCAGTACGACGTTTTCTACAGCCAGTCTGTCGTTAATATTCATGGAAAGATTCCCAGTCACTATTCATTGGTTCCGGAGCCCTCCTAACGTCTCAAAAATGCATCACACAGTCTTGGAGTCAACTTGATACCGCACAAACACGTTTGCCGAGACAGCTGCAACAATTAACTCTGTCTTTACGCGGAGTTGCACTTCACACACCAGGTCGCGTGATACCTATTTGGAAACCTATGGTAGACTAGACGTCAGCTATCTTAACAGTCTGAGTTCGGCGCCTACCCTTGGTCCATGATTTCCATCAATAAGCACTGCATAATAGTGTGATGACTACATACGCTTCAATGCTGAGCATAACAAGAATCATAAGATGGTAGGATGCCAACCATTTTTGTTCTATTTCACCAATGGCAAAATCAGGAAGACGATTTCTACAGCCAGTCTGTCGTTAATATTCATGGAAAGATTCCCAGTCACTATTCAGTGGTTCCCGAGCCCTCCTAACGTCTCAAAAATGCTTCACACAGTCTTGGAGTCAACTTGATACCGCACAAACACGTTTGCCGAGACAGCTGCAACAATTAACTCTGTCTTTACGCGGAGTTGCACTTCACACACCAGGTCGCGTGATGCCTATTTGGAAACCTATGGTAGACTAGTCGTGAGCTATCTTAACAGTCTGAGTTCGGCGCCTACCCCTTGGTCCATGATTTCCATCAATAAGCACTGCATAATAGTGTGATGACAACATACGCTTCAATGCTGAGCATAACAAGAATCATAAGATGGTAGGATGCCAACCATTTTTGTTCTATTTCACCAATGGCAAAATCAGTACGACGGTTTCTACAGCCAGTCTGTCGTTAATATTCATGGAAAGATTCCCAGTCACTATTCAGTGGTTCCCGAGCCCTCCTAACGTCTCAAAAATGCTTCACACAGTCTTGGAGTCAACTTGATACCGCACAAACACGTTTGCCGAGACAGCTGCAACAATTAACTCTGTCTTTACGCGGAGTTGCACTTCACACACCAGGTCGCGTGATGCCTATTTGGAAACCTATGGTAGACTAGTCGTGAGCTATCTTAATGGTCTGAGTTCGGCGCCTACCCCTTGGTCCATGATTTCCATCAATAAGCACTGCATAATAGTGTGATGACAACATACGCTTCAATCCTGAGCATAACAAGAATCATAAGATGGTAGGATGCCAACCATTTTTGTTCTATTTCACCAATGGCAAAATCAGTACGACGGTTTCTACAGCCAGTCTGTCGTTAATATTCATGGAAAGATTCCCAGTCACTATTCAGTGGTTCCCGAGCCCTCCTAACGTCTCAAAAATGCTTCACACAGTCTTGGAGTCAACTTGATACCGCACAAACACGTTTGCCGAGACAGCTGCAACAATTAACTCTGTCTTTACGCGGAGTTGCACTTCACACACCAGGTCGCGTGATGCCTATTTGGAAACCTATGGTAGACTAGTCGTGAGCTATCTTAACAGTCTGAGTTCGGCGCCTACCCCTTGGTCCATGATTTCCATCAATAAGCACTGCATAATAGTGTGATGACTACATACGCTTCAATGCTGAGCATAACAAGAATCATAAGATGGTAGGATGCCAACCATTTTTGTTCTATTTCACCAATGGCAAAATCAGTACGACGGTTTCTACAGCCAGTCTGTCGTTAATATTCATGGAAAGATTCCCAGTCACTATTCAGTGGTTCCCGAGCCCTCCTAACGTCTCAAAAATGCTTCACACAGTCTTGGAGTCAACTTGATACCGCACAAACACGTTTGCCGAGACAGCTGCAACAACTAACTCTGTCTTTACGCGGAGTTGCACTTCACACACCAGGTCGCGTGATGCCTATTTGGAAACCTATGGTATACTAGTCGTGAGCTATCTTAACAGTCTGAGTTCGGCGCGTACCCCTTGGTCCATGATTTCCATAAATAAGCACTGCATAATAGTGTGATGACTACATACGCTTCAATGCTGAGCATAACAAGAATCATAAGATGGTGGGATGCCATCCATTTTTGTTCTACTTCATCAATGGAAAAATCAGTACGACGTTTTCTACAGCCAGTCTGTCGTTAATATTCATGGAAAGATTCCCAGTCACTATTCAGTGGTTCCCGAGCCCTCCTAACGTCTCAAAAATGCTTCACACAGTCTTGGAGTCAACTTGATACCGCACAAACACGTTTGCCGAGACAGCTGCAACAATTAACTCTGTCTTTACGCGGAGTTGCACTTCACACACCAGGTAGCGTGATGCCTATTTGGAAACCTATGGTAGACTAGTCATGAGCTATCTTAACAGTCTGAGTTCGGCGCCTACCCCTTGGTCCATGATTTCCATCAATAAGCACTGCATAATAGTGTGATGACAACATACGCTTCAATGCTGAGCATAACAAGAATCATAAGATGGTAGTTTGCCAACCATTTTTGTTCTATTTCACCAATGGCAAAATCAGTACGACGGTTTCTACAGCCAGTCTGTCGTTAATATTCATGGAAAGATTCCCAGTCACTATTCAGTGGTTCCCGAGCCCTCCTAACGTCTCAAAAATGCTTCACACAGTCTTGGAGTCAACTTGATACCGCACAAACACGTTTGCCGAGACAGCTGCAACAATTAACTCTGTCTTTACGCGGAGTTGCACTTCACACACCAGGTCGCGTGATGCCTATTTGGAAACCTATGGTATACTAGTCGTGAGCTATCTTAACAGTCTGAGTTCGGCGCGTACCCCTTGGTCCATGATTTCCATCAATAAGCACTGCATAATAGTGTGATGACTACATACGCTTCAATGCTGAGCATAACAAGAATCATAAGATGGTAGGATGCCATCAATTTTTGTTCTACTTCTTCAATGGAAAAATCAGTACGACGATTTCTACAGCCAGTCTGTCGTTAATATTCATGGAAAGATTCCCAGTCACTATTCAGTGGTTCCCGAGCCCTCCTAACGTCTCAAAAATGCTTCACACAGTCTTGGAGTCAACTTGATACCGCACAAACACGTTTGCCGAGACAGCTGCAACAATTAACTCTGTCTTTACGCGGAGTTGCACTTCACACACCAGGTCGCGTGATGCCTATTTGGAAACCTATGGTATACTAGTCGTGAACTATCTTAATAGTCTGAGTTCGGCGCCTACCCCTTGGTCCATGATTTCCATCAATAAGCACTGCATAATAGTGTGATGACTACATACGCTTCAATGCTGAGCATAACAAGAATCATAAGATGGTAGGATGCCATCCATTTTTGTTCTACTTCATCAATGGAAAAATCAGTACGACGTTTTCTACAGCCAGTCTGTCGTTAATATTCATGGAAAGATTCCCAGTCACTATTCAGTGGTTCCCGAGCCCTCCTAACGTCTCAAAAATGCTTCACACAGTCTTGGAGTCAACTTGATACCGCACAAACACGTTTGCCGAGACAGCTGCAACAATTAACTCTGTCTTTACGCGGAGTTGCACTTCACACACCAGGTCGCGTGATGCCTATTTGGAAACCTATGGTAGACTAGTCATGAGCTATCTTAACAGTCTGAGTTCGGCGCCTACCCCTTGGTCCATGATTTCCATCAATAAGCACTGCATAATAGTGTGATGACAACATACACTTCAATGCTGAGCATAACAAGAATCATAAGATGGTAGTTTGCCAACCATTTTTGTTCTATTTCACCAATGGCAAAATCAGTACGACGGTTTCTACAGCCAGTCTGTCGTGAATATTCATGGAAAGATTCCCAGTCACTATTCAGTGGTTCCCGAGCCCTCCTAACGTCTCAAAAATGCTTCACACAGTCTTGGAGTCAACTTGATACCGCACAAACACGTTTGCCGAGACAGCTGCAACAATTAACTCTGTCTTTACGCGGAGTTGCACTTCACACACCAGGTCGCGTGGTGCCTATTAGGAAACCTATGGTAGACTAGTCGTCAGCTATGTTAACAGTCTGAGTTCGGCGCCTACCCCTTGGTCCATGATTTCCATCAATAAGCACTGCATAATAGTGTGATGACAACATACGCTTCAATGCTGAGCATAACAAGAATCATAAGATGGTAGGATGCCAACCATTTTTGTTCTATTTCACCAATGGCAAAATCAGTACGACGGTTTCTACAGCCAGTGTGTCGTTAATATTCATGGAAAGATTCCCAGTCACTATTCAGTGGTTCCCGAGCCCTCCTAACGTCTCAAAAATGCTTCACACAGTCTTGGAGTCAACTTGATACCGCACAAACACGTTTGCCGAGACAGCTGCAACAATTAACTCTGTCTTTACATGGAGTTGCACTTCACACACCAGGTCGCTTGATGCCTATTTGGAAACCTATGGTAGACTAGTCGTGAGCTATCTCAACGTTCTGAGTTCGGCGCCTACCCCTTGGTCCATGATTTCCATCAATAAGCACTGCATAATAGTGTGATGACTACATACGCTTCAATGCTGAGCATAACAAGAATCATAAGATGGTAGGATGCCAACCATTTTTGTTCTATTTCACCAATGGCAAAATCAGTACGACGGTTTCTACAGCCAGTCTGTCGTGAATATTCATGGAAAGATTCCCACTCACTATTCAGTGGTTCCCGAGCCCTCCTAACGTCTCAAAAATGCTTCACACAGTCTTGGAGTCAACTTGATACCGCACAAACACGTTTGCCGAGACAGCTGCAACAATTAACTCTGTCTTTACGCGGAGTTGCACTTCACACACCAGGTCGCTTGATGCCTATTTGGAAACCTATGGTAGACTAGTCGTGAGCTATCTCAACGGTCTGAGTTCGGCGCCTACCCCTTGGTCCATGATTTCCATCAATAAGCACAGCATAATAGTGTGATGACTACATACGCTTCAATGCTGAGCATAACAAGAATCATAAGATGGTAGGATGCCATCCATTTTTGTTCTACTTCATCAATGGAAAAATCAGTACGACGTTTTCTACAGCCAGTCTGTCGTTAATATTCATGGAAAGATTCCCAGTCACTATTCAGTGGTTCCCGAGCCCTCCTAACGTCTCAAAAATGCATCACACAGTCTTGGAGTCAACTTGATACCGCACAAACACGTTTGCCGAGACAGCTGCAACAATTAACTCTGTCTTTACGCGGAGTTGCACTTCACACACCAGGTCGCGTGATACCTATTTGGAAACCTATGGTAGACTAGTCGTCAGCTATCTTAACAGTCTGAGTTCGGCGCCTACCCTTGGTCCATGATTTCCATCAATAAGCACTGCATAATAGTGTGATGACTACATACGCTTCAATGCTGAGCATAACAAGAATCATAAGATGGTAGGATGCCAACCATTTTTGTTCTATTTCACCAATGGCAAAATCAGGAAGACGATTTCTACAGCCAGTCTGTCGTTAATATTCATGGAAAGATTCCCAGTCACTATTCAGTGGTTCCCGAGCCCTCCTAACGTCTCAAAAATGCTTCACACAGTCTTGGAGTCAACTTGATACCGCACAAACACGTTTGCCGAGACAGCTGCAACAATTAACTCTGTCTTTACGCGGAGTTGCACTTCACACACCAGGTCGCGTGATGCCTATTTGGAAACCTATGGTAGACTAGTCGTGAGCTATCTTAACAGTCTGAGTTCGGCGCCTACCCCTTGGTCCATGATTTCCATCAATAAGCACTGCATAATAGTGTGATGACAACATACGCTTCAATGCTGAGCATAACAAGAATCATAAGATGGTAGGGTGCCAACCATTTTTGTTCTATTTCACCAATGGCAAAATCAGTACGACGGTTTCTACAGCCAGTCTGTCGTGAATATTCATGGAAAGATTCCCAATCACTATTCAGTGGTTCCCGAGCCCTCCTAACGTCTCAAAAATGCTTCACACAGTCTTGGAGTCAACTTGATACCGCACAAACACGTTTGCCGAGACAGCTGCAACAATTAACTCTGTCTTTACGCGGAGTTGCACTTCACACACCAGGTCGCGTGATGCCTATTAGGAAACCTATGGTAGACTAGTCGTCAGCTATGTTAACAGTCTGAGTTCGGCGCCTACCCCTTGGTCCATGATTTCCATCACTAAGCACTGCATAATAGTGTGATGACAACATACGCTTCAATGCTGAGCATAACAAGAATCATAAGATGGTAGGATGCCAACCATTTTTGTTCTATTTCACCAATGGCAAAATCAGTACGACGGTTTCTACAGCCAGTGTGTCGTTAATATTCATGGAAAGATTCCCAGTCACTATTCAGTGGTTCCCGAGCCCTCCTAACGTCTCAAAAATGCTTCACACAGTCTTGGAGTCAACTTGATACCGCACAAACACGTTTGCCGAGACAGCTGCAACAATTAACTCTGTCTTTACATGGAGTTGCACTTCACACACCAGGTCGCTTGATGCCTATTTGGAAACCTATGGTAGACTAGTCGTGAGCTATCTCAACGTTCTGAGTTCGGCGCCTACCCCTTGGTCCATGATTTCCATCAATAAGCACTGCATAATAGTGTGATGACTACATACGCTTCAATGCTGAGCATAACAAGAATCATAAGATGGTAGGATGCCAACCATTTTTGTTCTATTTCACCAATGGCAAAATCAGTACGACGGTTTCTACAGCCAGTCTGTCGTGAATATTCATGGAAAGATTCCCAGTCACTATTCAGTGGTTCCCGAGCCCTCCTAACGTCTCAAAAATGCTTCACACAGTCTTGGAGTCAACTTGATACCGCACAAACACGTTTGCCGAGACAGCTGCAACAATTAACTCTGTCTTTACGCGGAGTTGCACTTCACACACCAGGTCGCGTGATGCCTATTTGGAAACCTATGGTAGACTAGTCATGAGCTATCTTAACAGTCTGAGTTCGGCGCCTACCCCTTGGTCCATGATTTCCATCAATAAGCACTGCATAATAGTGTGATGACAACATACGCTTCAATGCTGAGCATAACAAGAATCATAAGATGGTAGTTTGCCAACCATTTTTGTTCTATTTCACCAATGGCAAAATCAGTACGACGGTTTCTACAGCCAGTCTGTCGTTAATATTCATGGAAAGATTCCCAGTCACTATTCAGTGGTTCCCGAGCCCTCCTAACGTCTCAAAAATGCTTCACACAGTCTTGGAGTCAACTTGATACCGCACAAACACGTTGGCGAGACAGCTGCAACAATTAACTCTGTCTTTACGCGGAGTTGCACTTCACACACCAGGTCGCTTGATGCCTATTTGGAAACCTATGGTAGACTAGTCGTGAGCTATCTCAACGGTCTGAGTTCGGCGCCTACCCCTTGGTCCATGATTTCCATCAATAAGCACAGCATAATAGTGTGATGACTACATACGCTTCAATGCTGAGCATAACAAGAATCATAAGATGGTAGGATGCCATCCATTTTTGTTCTACTTCATCAATGGAAAAATCAGTACGACGTTTTCTACAGCCAGTCTGTCGTTAATATTCATGGAAAGATTCCCAGTCACTATTCAGTGGTTCCCGAGCCCTCCTAACGTCTCAAAAATGCATCACACAGTCTTGGAGTCAACTTGATACCGCACAAACACGTTTGCCGAGACAGCTGCAACAATTAACTCTGTCTTTACGCGGAGTTGCACTTCACACACCAGGTCGCGTGATACCTATTTGGAAACCTATGGTAGACTAGTCGTCAGCTATCTTAACAGTCTGAGTTCGGCGCCTACCCTTGGTCCATGATTTCCATCAATAAGCACTGCATAATAGTGTGATGACTACATACGCTTCAATGCTGAGCATAACAAGAATCATAAGATGGTAGGATGCCAACCATTTTTGTTCTATTTCACCAATGGCAAAATCAGGAAGACGATTTCTACAGCCAGTCTGTCGTTAATATTCATGGAAAGATTCCCAGTCACTATTCAGTGGTTCCCGAGCCCTCCTAACGTCTCAAAAATGCTTCACACAGTCTTGGAGTCAACTTGATACCGCACAAACACGTTTGCCGAGACAGCTGCAACAATTAACTCTGTCTTTACGCGGAGTTGCACTTCACACACCAGGTCGCGTGATGCCTATTTGGAAACCTATGGTAGACTAGTCGTGAGCTATCTTAACAGTCTGAGTTCGGCGCCTACCCCTTGGTCCATGATTTCCATCAATAAGCACTGCATAATAGTGTGATGACAACATACGCTTCAATGCTGAGCATAACAAGAATCATAAGATGGTAGGGTGCCAACCATTTTTGTTCTATTTCACCAATGGCAAAATCAGTACGACGGTTTCTACAGCCAGTCTGTCGTGAATATTCATGGAAAGATTCCCAATCACTATTCAGTGGTTCCCGAGCCCTCCTAACGTCTCAAAAATGCTTCACACAGTCTTGGAGTCAACTTGATTCCGCACAAACACGTTTGCCGAGACAGCTGCAACAATTAACTCTGTCTTTACGCGGAGTTGCACTTCACACACCAGGTCGCGTGATGCCTATTTGGAAACCTATGGTAGACTAGTCGTGAGCTATCTTAACAGTCTGAGTTCGGCGCGTACCCCTTGGTCCATGATTTCCATCAATAAGCACTGCATAATAGTGTGATGACTACATACGCTTTAATGCTGAGCATAACAAGAATCATAAGATTGTAGGATGCCAACCATTTTTGTTCTATTTCACCAATGGCAAAATCAGTACGACGGTTTCTACAGCCAGTCTGTCGTTAATATTCATGGAAAGATTCCCAGTCACTATTCAGTGGTTCCCGAGCCCTCCTAACGTCTCAAAAATGCTTCACACAGTCTTGGAGTCAACTTGATACCGCACAAACACGTCTGCCGAGACAGCTGCAACAATTAACTCTGTCTTTACGCGGAGTTGCACTTCACACACCAGGTCGCGTGATACCTATTTGGAAACCTATGGTAGACTAGTCGTCAGCTATCTTAACAGTCTGAGTTCGGCGCCTACCCTTGGTCCATGATTTCCATCAATAAGCACTGCATAATAGTGTGATGACTACATACGCTTCAATGCTGAGCATAACAAGAATCATAAGATGGTAGGATGCCAACCATTTTTGTTCTACTTCATCAATGGAAAAATCAGTACGACGTTTTCTACAGCCAGTCTGTCGTCAATATTCATGGAAAGATTCCCAGTCACTATTCAGTGGTTCCCAAGCCCTCCTAACGTCTCAAAAATGCTTCACACAGTCTTGGAGTCAACTTGATACCGCACAAACACGTTTGCCGAGACAGCTGCAACAATTAACTCTGTCTTTACGCGGAGTTGCACTTCACACACCAGGTCGCGTGATGCCTATTTGGAAACCTATGGTAGACTAGACGTCAGCTATCTTAACAGTCTGAGTTCAGCGCCTAAACCTTGGTCCATGATTTCCATCAATAAGCACTGCATAATAGTGTGATGACTACATACGCTTCAATGCTGAGCATAACAAGAATCATAAGATGGTGGGATGCCAACCATTTTTGTTCTATTTCACCAATGGCAAAATCAGTACGACGGTTTCTACAGCCAGTCTGTCGTTAATATTCATGGAAAGATTCCCAGTCACTATTCAGTGGTTCCCGAGCCCTCCTAACGTCTCAAAAATGCTTCACACAGTCTTGGAGTCAACTTGATACCGCACAAACACGTTTGCCGAGACAGCTGCAACAATTAACTCTGTCTTTACGCGGAGTTGCACTTCACACACCAGGTCGCGTGATGCCTATTTGGAAACCTATGGTAGACTAGTCGTGAGCTATCTTCACAGTCTGAGTTCGGCGCCTACCCCTTGGTCCATGATTTCCATCAATAAGCACTGCATAATAGTTTGATGACTACATACGCTTCAATGCTGAGCATAACAAGAATCATAAGATGGTAGGATGCCATCCATTTTTGTTCTACTTCATCAATGGAAAAATCAGTACGACGTTTTCTACAGCCAGTCTGTCGTTAATATTCATGGAAAGATTCCCAGTCACTATTCAGTGGTTCCCGAGCCCTCCTAACGTCTCAAACATGCTTCACACAGTCTTGGAGTCAACTTGATACCGCACAAACACGTTTGCCGAGACAGCTGCAACAATTAACTCTGTCTTTACGAGGAGTTGCACTTCACACACCAGGTCGCGTGATGCCTATTTGGAAACCTATGGTAGACTAGTCGTGAGCTATCTTCACAGTCTGAGTTCGGCGCCTACCCCTTGGTCCATGATTTCCATCAATAAGCACTGCATAATAGTGTGATGACTACATACGCTTCAATGCTGAGCATAACATGAATCATAAGATGGTAGGATGCCATCCATTTTTGTTCTACTTCACCAATGGAAAAATCAGTACGACGGTTTCTACAGCCAGTCTGTCGTTAATATTCATGGAAAGATTCCCAGTCACTATTCAGTGGTTCCCGAGCCCTCCTAACGTCTCAAACATGCTTCACACAGTCTTGGAGTCAGCTTGATACCGCACAAACACGTTTGCCGAGACAGCTGCAACAATTAACTCTGTCTTTACGAGGAGTTGCACTTCACACACCAGGTCGCGTGATGCCTATTTGGAAACCTATGGTAGACTAGTCGTGAGCTATCTTCACAGTCTGAGTTCGGCGCCTACCCCTTGGTCCATGATTTCCATCAATAAGCACTGCATAATAGTGTGATGACTACATACGCTTCAATGCTGAGCATAACATGAATCATAAGATGGTAGGATGCCATCCATTTTTGTTCTACTTCACCAATGGAAAAATCAGTACGACGGTTTCTACAGCCAGTCTGTCGTTAATATTCATGGAAAGATTCCCAGTCACTATTCAATGGTTCCCGAGCCCTCCTAACGTCTCAAAAATGCTTCACACAGTCTTGGAGTCAACTTGATACCGCACAAACACGTTTGCCGAGACAGCTGCAACAATTAACTCTGTCTTTACGCGGAGATGCACTTCACACACCAGGACGCGTGATGCCTATTTGGAAACCTATGGTATACTAGTCGTGAGCTATCTTAATAGTCTGAGTTCGGCGCCTACCCCTTGGTCCATGATTTCCATCAATAAGCACTGCATAATAGTGTGATGACAACATACGCTTCAATGCTGAGCATAACAAGAACCATAAGATGGTAGGATGCCAACCATTTGTGTTCTATTTCATAAAAAACAAAATCAGTAAGACGATTTCTACAGCCAGTCCGTCGTTAATATTCATGGAAAGATTCCCAGTCACTATTCAGTGGTTCCCGAGCCCTCCTAACGTCTCAAAAATGCTTCACACAGTCTTGGAGTCAACTTGATACCGCACAAACACGTTTGCCGAGACAGCTGCAACAATTAACTCTGTCTTTACGCGGAGATGCACTTCACACACCAGGTCGCGTGATGCCTATTTGGAAACCTATGGTATACTAGTCGTGAGCTATCTTAATAGTCTGAGTTCGGCGCCTACCCCTTGGTCCATGATTTCCATCAATAAGCACTGCATAATAGTGTGATGACAACATACGCTTCAATGCTGAGCATATCAAGAACCATAAGATGGTAGGATGCCAACCATTTATGTTCTATTTCATAAAAAACAAAATCAGTAAGACGATTTCTACAGCCAGTCTGTCGTTAATATTCATGGAAAGATTCCCAGTCACTATTCAGTGGTTCCCGAGCCCTCCTAACGTCTCAAAAATGCTTCACACAGTCTTGGAGTCAACTTGATACCGCACAAACACGTTTGCCGAGACAGCTGCCACAATTAACTCTGTCTTTACGAGGAGTTGCACTTCACACACCAGGTCGCGTGATGCCTATTTGGAAACCTATGGTAGACTAGTCGTGAGCTATCTTAACAGTCTGAGTTCGGCGCATACCCCTTGGTCCATGATTTCCATCAATAAGCACTGCATAATAGTGTGATGACTACATACGCTTCAATGCTGAGCATAACAAGAATCATAAGATGGTAGGATGCCAACCATTTTTGTTCTATTTCACCAATGGCAAAATCAGTAAGACGATTTCTACAGCCAGTCTGTCGTTAATATTCATGGAAAGATTCCCAGTCACTATTCAGTGGTTCCCGAGCCCTCCTAACGTCTCAAAAATGCTTCACACAGTCTTGGAGTCAACTTGATACCGCACAAACACGTTTGCCGAGACAGCTGCAACAATTAACTCTGTCTTTACGAGGAGTTGCACTTCACACACCAGGTCGCGTGATGCCTATTTGGAAACCTATGGTAGACTAGTCGTGAGCTATCTTAACAGTCTGAGTTCGGCGCCTACCCCTTGGTCCATGATTTCCATCAATAAGCACTGCATAATAGTGTGATGACTACATACGCTTCAATGCTGAGCATAACATGAATCATAAGATGGTAGGATGCCATCCATTTTTGTTCTACTTCACCAATGGAAAAATCAGTACGACGGTTTCTACAGCCAGTCTGTCGTTAATATTCATGGAAAGATTCCCAGTCACTATTCAATGGTTCCCGAGCCCTCCTAACGTCTCAAAAATGCTTCACACAGTCTTGGAGTCAACTTGATACCGCACAAACACGTTTGCCGAGACAGCTGCAACAATTAACTCTGTCTTTACGCGGAGATGCACTTCACACACCAGGACGCGTGATGCCTATTTGGAAACCTATGGTATACTAGTCGTGAGCTATCTTAATAGTCTGAGTTCGGCGCCTACCCCTTGGTCCATGATTTCCATCAATAAGCACTGCATAATAGTGTGATGACAACATACGCTTCAATGCTGAGCATAACAAGAACCATAAGATGGTAGGATGCCAACCATTTGTGTTCTATTTCATAAAAAACAAAATCAGTAAGACGATTTCTACAGCCAGTCCGTCGTTAATATTCATGGAAAGATTCCCAGTCACTATTCAGTGGTTCCCGAGCCCTCCTAACGTCTCAAAAATGCTTCACACAGTCTTGGAGTCAACTTGATACCGCACAAACACGTTTGCCGAGACAGCTGCAACAATTAACTCTGTCTTTACGCGGAGATGCACTTCACACACCAGGTCGCGTGATGCCTATTTGGAAACCTATGGTATACTAGTCGTGAGCTATCTTAATAGTATGAGTTCGGCGCCTACCCCTTGGTCCATGATTTCCATCAATAAGCACTGCATAATAGTGTGATGACTACATACGCTTCAATGCTGAGCATAACAAGAATCATAAGATGGTAGGATGCCATCCATTTTTGTTCCATTTCACCAATGGCAAAATCAGTAAGACGGTTTCTACAGCCAGTCTGTCGCTAATATTCATGGAAAGATTCCCAGTCACTATTCAGTGGCTCCCGAGCGCTCTCCTCGCCAGCTCAGGCCGCCCGCTGTTTTCGCAGAGCCTTCACTTCAGATCAAGAATCACCGTGAATACATCGTCGAATGCAAAATGACTACGCACGTCTTATATGCAGAAAGCAAACAAATACAACCCATTACCATAAGTAGGACGGTATAGTCGAGTCCGTGTTGCTGCAGTGCATTTAAAGTTGAAGCAACTGGTTACAAAAGTTAACTACGCCTTCTCTGCTGTCATCATAAAAAGTTTGAAAAAATAATACACAGTGGAATATAATTTTGTAAGAACAGAAATGGATAAATAGTGTACTCGTTATTGACACTTTGTAGTTACGTGTATTAAGTATTTTCAATGTTTGAGGCACAGTACATCTCATTTGTAGGACATTTTAAAAAGAAACATAGGCGAAAGTGCAGGCCTTGGCGTAATTTATGTATAGAATACTGCGTTTTTCATCTTGGCCCTGTTCACTAAATTGTATAACGCAGTAACTGAAACGAAGGTGTCATTCATGGCTATCATACCACACAGCGCGTACTGCAAGCTTTAAACGTGCTCAATACTTCATCTCGTTCAATATCCAAGACCATGTTCTACTGAACGTGTCGTATTGTTGCTACTGCGTTCCTCACTTAATAAAGATTTTTGCATTTTCATGGTATTTTATTGCTTTACTAGCTGTTTGCTTGGTTCCGTGTTGCGCCATTGGTATGTTTACATACTGATAGGGCAGAAGGCGTCCGACGATTCTCGACAGTGGAAGAACGACGCCCGTGGCTCAGCACTGTACAGGCACGTCACTGCCAGAGTGCGTGACTACTGCCGTGGACTCGTAGCGTCTGCTGAAAGGAACAGTGATGCCGCGAGTGTACCTAATGGAAGAGTGCGCTCAGACGGAAATGTCTTCATGAAGAGCGTGGCGCAGTTCAAGAGAAACGCAGAGGTTTGCAGATACCGTAGAAAGAGCAGTCGCAGTAGTAAAGGGTGTGAGGGCAGCGCGTAATGTGGTGAACGACAGTAAGAGAGCCAGACGGAGTGGTGAGAAAATTATGAGGAAGAAAACAGTGTCCCGTAGACGTTGATAAGTGTTCACCGGAAAAAAAGTTCTCGGAATATTATGACGTTAAAAGAGGAATAACCATTCTTCGAAAGCCTTACAACTGGGTGAAGAAGGATGGCGACATTAGCTTCACGTGGAAACGAACCACTTTCTGGAAAATTTTGAAGAATATGGGGGTCCGTTTTGAAGTAAAAATAGACGAACATTTCTGGTTGAGAGCGAGGACATTGTGGCGTGGCGCGCACGCCGTTTTAGGACTCTGAGAGGAAACGAGGGAGGTGCGAAGAAAGCCGCCGTGTGTACTGGTGAAAGAAGGGCGCGTAGGCACCATACTGTCGCTGAATGTTGGCAGCAGAGAGGCGTACCAGGCGTGCGGAAAAGTGAAAGTTGTGGCCAAACGGCTGTAGGGGTTCATGCGGGAGGAGAAATGAGGTTCATTGAAGGGTGCAGAGCTCATTTCCGATTTCTGATCAACGTCGGAAGATTATCACAACGAAAGGAACAGCGACAATTACAAAAAATGGTTGCAAGAGCCTCTAACACCAAATTTTCCACACGGAAGTACTGTGGTATTTCACAATGCACTCTACCATTTTGTTCACAAAAACAAAGCGGCCTAACACATCTTCTCGTGAAGCAAATGTACAATCACGGCTGCCTGGGCATAAAATTCCGTTCGGTGCAGACTCGAATACGCAGGGAGCTCTCGTAAGTTGTGAAACGTTACAAACGCGAGCCCGAATACACAGTAGATAGAACACTGTAACTCCTTATTTCGGATTCTTTTAGTGTTACGCCTTTCGCGCTGCAACTGCGATCGCAACCTCGTCGAACTTGACGTGGAACGCAATGAGGCAGCAAGTTTCACGGAACAACGTCGGCAGCGTCACCCTTTCCCAGGTGAGACGAATGACTGCGGCTGCAACGCAGAGCATTACGGAAGGCAACTGCGAGCAGGCTTGCGGCGAAAGTGGGAAACTGCGCGTGTTGTGGGCGGACGCCGGCACAGAGAGGCACCGCTGAAGAGTCAGGCTGCCAGCAGCTTCGGCCAGGCGGCGGCAGTGGACTTGGGTCTCGCCGCGGCGTCCTGAGGACGAACCGCGCGAGGCGGGTCCGGCCTGGAGGGAGGAGAGGCGGCTGCCCGGGACTCGAGCACCAGCCCTGCCGGGTCGCAGCCGCGTGCAGCAGGGCCGGCCGCGCAGCCCCCGCATACGCGTCACAGGTTGCTCGAAGCGACTCATCAACGCTTCTCACTAGCTCACATTTCTTTATTCCTGTCTATCTTCTTCAATTGGGATCTTCGCTTATGTGACTTTAATCTTATTCATCCATCATAACACGTAAGTGTTTAATAATTTTAATGAACTGATTAAAAAAGAAAAGCAGAAAGGGATTATTCTATTGGCTGCACAGTGCCGTCAAAAGTGTATTTCTTGCTACAAGATTTAATAATATGGTCATTATTTTCAAGTCTTTATCGACATGACTTGAGATGATGTTACAGCACCTGACGAGATCTGAACCCACAACCCCTGCACAGTAAGCAGACATGTGGTCCACTGCACTAGTTTTTTTTTGTTCCGGGAAAAAGCGGACACAGTCAGCTTCAGGCTTGGATGGTGGAGACAAGGGGGGGGGGCGGGCAGGGGTAGAAAGCCGAGAACTGACCGCCCCCCCCCCCCCCATCTGTCTTTCGCTCTTTTGGTCCGACACATGGACATTGTACTTGGTTGGTTTCCTCATGTTTTTTTATTATTTTTGTTTATATTTTTAATTCGTTTTTTACTTTTGGATCTTCTTTTTATGAAAAGAAAACTTGGTACACATAAATTCAACAATTCCGGCACTCAAAAAGGAATACTAAATTTTTCTCTAGGAAGACCACAAGGAGAGAAGGCTCCAGAGCAAGGAATAAATAGAGCTGTCCAATTCCTTGACGATTAGAGACAGGATGGGACATATTTTCAGATAAAGCTCGATAACGTGGAAGCCTCTGCCACTTCCAGTGAGCGTTCACCGCGTCTGGCGAGAAACGCTGCGGCCAGGATGGTCGTCACAGCCGACTTCACAGTGGGCCCAGAGTCAGAGGAGCCGCGAGATGGAATGAGTCTTCGCCCGAGGTGAGACGGAAAAGTCCGGACACGGAAGAAGTTAAACCGAGAAAGCAGCTTCAGCCGGTGGGCTAAGGGAAGGCAGCTGGCGGCGGATGCGCAGCCAGTGTCCTCTGCCTCGAGAGGCAAGGCTGTGCGGCAATGCGTCACGCGTCGCGAAGACCAGTCGGACTGAGACGAAGAAGGTGGAGGCGTTTGTCGGCGGGGATCAGATTGTTGGTGACCTTACACCGCGGTCAGGCTGACTGGGGATGCGGATAATTGCACTCCCCAACGAGGAAGCAAACATCTGGTGATGCCGTGTGTCATCGATAAAGTGTTGGCTCCCAGAAAACTTAGTATAATATGAAATTCACATAAATGCCGTAGCCGGACGGGGTGGCCGAGCGGTTCTAGCCGCTTCAGTATGGAACCGCGGGACCGCTACTGCCGCAGCTTCGAATCCTGCCTCGGGCACCGATGTGTGTGATGTCCTTAGGTTAGTTAGGTTTACGTAGTTCTAAGTTCTAGGGGACTGATGACCTCAGAAGTTAAGTCCCATAGCGGTCAGAGCCCTTTTTTTTACGTGGCGCAATTTAGAGCTGATCTGGCCAGCATCGGCAGGGGGAGTCACAGTGGCCGGTCCAAGACACGTAAATAAGCGAGATGTAACGCAACGAGTTGCTCGAGCAATCGTTACACCGGTACTCCGTATGAACACTACTGAAGCCTCCACTCCGATGGTGGGAAGTCACAACGTTCCAAGGGGACGGGGCTCCACTCATACCAGAGTGGAGAAACATAAGTTTTCCACAGGAAACGACCAGATAATTGTTTCAATTTGCACGCCATCACTGCGGGTTGTGAACAGGAGTGGGCCGTGGCATGGATTCCCCGTAGAAGGTCAGGAACTCGTAACAGACGCACGAATGCTGGCAGGTCGGTGGAAACAGTGCGGAACTGCGGAGTGGGTGTGTCCTCGTGTGACGGAGGCCGTCCCAGTCTCGGCAGTCACATCGGTTTCGAATCTCGAACAGCAACTCGCAGAGGGGAGAGGCCTCCTGCAACGGAATCTCTCCAGTAGAGCAGAGAAGGGCAGAGGAATTGTCCGACAGCTCACCACCTTGTGTCCGTGTACGCTCGTTCTGAAGTGGAGGCGGTGGCGGCGCGGAGGCTACAGTGGCCAAGTTCGTACGATAGGTCAGCGGAGGAAATGCGCTGGGACCGTCCCGTTCCCCATCAGAAACGCCGATAGGGTCAGTGGCTGTCGCTTGGGGAAGCACGTCCGCTAAGGGTAGCCTTCTGCGTTGCTCGTAAGTGCATTTTAGGACCGTGACGCGACGCGGGCAGATCGTACGGACATTACACACAAAGCAGGTCCCTTCTCGTTCTGTGCAGATTATATGTTCCCAGAATAAATAAATAAAATAAAAATCATAAACAAAATGGAGGAAGCCAACAGAGAAATGAACAGCGTTTAGGTATAGAAAATCCCGTGATGGAAGAGAACAATACAATAAGTGCGAATGTAAGAAGGTGCTCCGGGGCGATAACGTCTCACACGTAAATTTCGATCCGAATGCGGAGCAAGAAACTACGGCAGAGCATCCGACAACGGAAAGCCGTCCCGGTTTAGCAGATGACGTAGTCATCCGGCGACAACATGGCGTCTCAATTTTCCACAATCATTTCGAAAGCGAAATACCCAGAGTATAAAATAAATAAATAAATAAAATAAAATATTAATTATTAATTATGTATCATAGTGATTGGTTGTAATTAATATTTGCTTATCTGGAACGTGGACGTTTAATTATTTGGTATCAGACGCTTGACAATGGCTTTTTCGTAAATGCAACGTTATTCGTAGTTGACCGTGAAATAAGACTCAAATAATCGGACTTCGTATTTAAATCGTTTCCAAAGACTCCTGCGGTAGATGCGGACTCAAAATCTAAATCTCAATATTAGAATAATTTGCCAGCCATGTCAATACGTCGTACAGAGGTGACTGTCTACTAAACATAGAAAAGTTTACACAGTTAGTTAAATCAGATATATTCAACGAATAAGGCTACAGTTAAATAATTCTACTTACTTTCATAAATATAAATTCTTTACAGAATCGAGTGCCTAGTAAGACTGCAACTCGCAGTGTTCTTATATAACATCAAATATGCCAGTGTACCAGTTAATAAAATATACGTGCTTCCCGCACCAGGTATTCTGCTCAGCCTACTTCTTCTTAATGAAACATAAGAGTGTCAGAATTGTATTTTATTTTATCGGCGGCATAGCACTGCAGTTCTATGCCATAGCCTTTATTTATTTGTCTAATCCAATGAGTCCAATATGGAAGGAAATGCTTCGGTATCGTCCTCGGAAACATTAACTACTTTCTCCCTTACAGAGATGGGAAATTTAGTTTTCAAAATCTTGATCGAGTCTTTATTTGTAATTGGCGAGTCCCAGAATTTAATTTTTGCTAAATATTTTCCGAAATATCTTCTGAGACTGCCGTGTTTCGAATTAAACATTTCCGCGTTGAACACTTCTTTTATTAAGCGCTGCTGCACACCATCACTCAAAAATTTGTTCAGAAACATTCGCTCGAAATCATTATAGGCCCTGCACTTGTCTGTCATTTCTATTCCCCATAAGGCGGCATTTCCTGTTATATACCCGTCACAACCTGTATTCTTTGCTTGTCTGTCCAACTGTTCGGAAACAGTCCAGAGAAGTTTCGCAAAAATACGATCGGGTGTATGTCACGTTTCTCTGGGAGAAAGGTTGGAAAAGTTTTGTGTTTCAATACACTTTCTTCCTGCATTTGGGTTATGAGTGTTGGTGGGCTGTTCACTTCAGTGTGGTTACGCACTGCGTCTGTCGGACTGTGGTATGACGTGTCATCAAGTGGAGTGCTGTAATGAATTTGCCTATTGTCATTTCGGTATGGGGAGCGATTCCATTCGCTACCCACCAGCTGTGAGGGACTTCCCACTTTGTTCTTTAGTGTCTGCACCTCTTCAGTGACCTGCTGCTTCCACTGAGGAAGGTCTTGTGCCAAAGTTCGCCTTATCTGTCCTAGCTCAGATAACACGGTGTCTCCCGATTTTCTTGGTTCCGCCAAAAGATCATAAGTAACTTCCCTTACTACTTCCTTCAGTTCTGTTTTTTCTATCAGATAGTCTTTGCTTTCTATCCACTCTGTGTCGTGGTCGGATAACGCTTCGGCGTGAGCCTTTACCGGAATTTTTTACCTGCTCCTCTATGTCAAGTGATTCTACCTGTTGCGTCAAACCATCTATCTCCTCTCCCATATTAGTGATAACCAGTTTCACGGCGCTGACCTCCTTTGACGTGGTATCACAATTACCCTTTAATGCTACAGTTTCGCTATGGTGTGCTTCTATCGTGGCATTAATTTTACCCTTGGCAGCTCCTAGTGCTGCATCAAATTTACTAAATCTCAGCCTCAACCTGTTTACGGATCTCAGATTTTACTGCTTCGATTTGCCCACTTATTTCCGACTTGACCTCGCCCAATTGCGTATTCAGTTCAGTTTTCAAGTCGGTACTTATTTTAGTTTTTACCACTTCAAATTTTTCATTTATCGCGTCAAATTGTTTATTTAAATCGGTAAAAGCTCGCATTAGTTCTTTTTTGTTTCCTTCCTCTCTTTCAGCTCTCTCTCTATCTTGCTATTCGTTCCCTTTCTAACCGCAATTGTTCCTTTTCCCTATCATTATTTGTCATCCAGTTGTGGATCTGAAGGAGCATTGCATTCGTATCCACAGTCGGGTTGCTACCCGCGGGGATCGTTTGAATTGTTTGGTCTGTGTCAATCATATCACCGGCGTTAGCCTCCGCCTCCACTCGCATGCTAGTCGCACGTGAGCGCAGCGAATATTGAGTGCTGTTCATATCGTCACTGCCACCTGCTGTCGGGATTAATTTCTGTTTACCCTCCGCCATCTCGCGGTGTCTGTTTGTCAACAGTACTACGTCAGCTACACGTGGTCTGCAACGCGGTTCGTCGGTCCTTTGCTTGTGACGTCAGGTCACGTGCTGTCTGTCAAGTATGGGAGTTGCACTCGCCTAACAAACGACTGTCAACTGAAGCGGACAAGACAAGATGGAAGACGGCCACACTAAACAACTGAATTAGCACACAGCGTTAGCATTTTACTTGTAACACGACGCCATATTTACGCATTGACATCAAGACTCAACAAAGCGATTTAGACTCTACGTTGCAAATCCTACTAAATTTTGACTAAAAAAGAATTTTAAACTTATTTTTTAAATGTACAGATGGAAATAAAAGGAAGAATGGTAATGTAACTGGAAAGACTGAAGCGTCTCAACTGCATATGAAAATTTTTTCGTAACTTACGTTTGATGTCTTGAAAGTTGGCAGCTGGATGTAAAATTTCTCCGTTTCCCGCCTTCGGCTCGTCTTTCCTCTCTGAAATTTTCTTCCACAATTTTTTTAAGCACGTAGCGCGCACATGATAAATAAATCTTTTGTTAAACACATCTATCTATATTAGCAGCAAACACAAGTGGACTGATTTTCGTGATTTCAGTAGAGTCCTTGTTCGGGTGCCAAGTGTGGTGTTTCCTTTTTTTTTCCTTTTTTTAATGAATTTATTTTTAGATTAAATTATTATTGTCTCGTGAAGATTCAGAAATCTGTCGTGAGTTTTGCACCACTTCTTGGCGGGAAGAGCAAAGACCTTTCAAAAACTTAAGTACTGTATGTGATAGTTTGTATGTCACCTGAAATCGTTTGCAGAAGGCGTAGCGTTCTCAAGATTAACAACAGGGTTCGCATTGCCACTTAATTCATTTGTGTCGTGATCATGTTCGATCACGACCGGATATGAGACATAGCAACCACGAACAGAGAAACCTAAGGGACCAGACAGAGCTGGAAATTCTTTGCTATACTACACCACACGTTAAAAGAAATTGGATTTAAATCACAAACAAGGTAAGTGACATTGCGCCTCCTGCCTTAACTACGCCGTTTTGCCGACATGCAATCGGTCCCTGGTAGCTGTATGAAAACTATAAAAACACCGTTATTTCTGTTGCCATTAATAGGAGATGGATAGCATAGAAATACTTTAAGTACTAAGCAGGCACTACAGCATTTGAGAGCACAATAACCAATCTAATTAACTTAGTCAGTACTGCTAACAATAGGCTCCGTACATTTCAATTTTATATCTTGCTGGCTGCTTCTTTAAATAAAGTCCTTTAGCATTTTGGAATGCAAGCTTATGTAAGCTATCGAAACAGATACTAGTAATAAAAACTCACCCTGACTAACTAGACACACACTTAGATATAAAGGGAACGGAATGAACAGACTTTGCTTTTCAGTATATACTTCGTTAGGTTGGCAACGTGTTGATAAACAAAAAATGGTTCAAATGGCTCTGAGCACTATGGGACTCAACATCTGAGGTCATCAGTCCGCTAGAACTTAGAACTACTTAAACAACCTAATGATATCACACACATCCATGCCCGAGGATGACTGAAGCGCCTAGAACCGCTCGGTCACACCGGCCGGCAGATAATGTTGTGTCCCTGTGTTTTATGATTGATACCTCCAGAGCTTGAAAGAGTGTCTTTCAGTTAATATTGTCGAAACCTTTCTCTGAACATGGAAATGCTACGAAGACTGGTTTTCCTTTCTCCAGTCTGTCTACTTAGCTGAGTGATAGGAACTGTATTGTCTCTCGTGTTCAGACATTTCACAGCAATCTAACGTTGTGGCCATGTCAGTTTGTATAGCCCCCCCCCCTCCTCTGCTCTCTGCCGGCCGGAATGGCCGAGCGGTTCTAGGCGCTTCAGTCTGGAACCGCGCGACCGCTACGGTCGCAGGTTCGAATGCTGCCTCGGGCATGGATGTGTGTGATGTTGGCGATTATCACGTTATGTTCTGTGCAACATTCTATGAGGTGGCGTCGCCTTTCGTCCCTTCCCCAAAGCCTACATTTTCTTACTATTCTCTGTTCCTATACCAGCTACCGTATTCCAGTCTCTCGTCACATTTTAAATTTTTGTCTCGCTTAACTATTTGAGTGATCTCTTGTATCGTCCATTCTTTCAATCTGTTCATCGCCTGTGGTGTAGGTACGCACGGAAACTTGTACCACTGTAGTGTTGGCTTTAACGTCGTGTGTCTCCTGGTAGTGATAATGTCAATGGCAGTTTAGTGATGGAGCTGAATATTGTGACACTACTTCACTGGTAGTTTCAATAGCTGACACTCGCAGAGTGGTTAAAATACATGATCTCAACATAGCAAATATTGGGGATCAACTGTCAGGCATTTTTAATTATAAATAAATGACTATCAGATAACAGGTAATGTACTATCATTATAGTAAACTGCGTATAGGTATTGCAATTTAGAGTACTGACAGCTGTTATTAAAGTAGGAATAAGTTTGTGTTCTGGGGTGGCCGCTTTTTGTAAAGGAGACAGCGGACAATCACGGACGGTGGTCGTGGTGTCTGTTTCTGGTGGAATAAGAAAACACGAATAATGAAATGTGTGGAAGGGTACATCGTGGTGGAAATAAAAAATTGCCATGCCTTCATCGGAGTTCGCCTTTCCCTCGTGTAGGTCGGCGGCTCAGTTAATGGGAGGCGCCGGGCGCTTCGGCGGGCCCCGCCCCGTGGCTCAGCGCCGGCCGCCTGCAGGTGGGAGCGCCGGTCCCGGCAGCCGCGGAGAAGCTTGCCGCTGCCGCTGCCGCTGCCGCTGCCTCGAGCCCAGCTGCGGCGGCGACCGGCCTTCGAGCTGCCGACGTTTCGTTGCGCCTGCGGCAACAGTCAGTCGCTGGGGAGTGAGAAAGCCCTGTCGGCCGCAGGAGGCGGAGAATTCACGGAGAAATAAATCTGGCTTATCTGGTTATAGTATTTCACACTTGTGTTTTAGGCAGAAATATTTACAGCACTGTTGTCAACGCAAAACCGAACGATAAGGATTTCTTTGTATCATAGAAAGAGCTTTACGTTTTCTGTCATCAGAGAGGCCGCACATATCAGATTTGGCAACAATACTTTCAAACCGGACAGTGGCTGGCTGCTCTACACAGCAGTTCGCCGAATTATTTACGCCCCGAAGCAGTGTTGCCAATTTAGCGACTTTGTAGCTAGAAATGGCGACTTTTGCCTTCGTCTTAGCGACCAAAAAAAAAAAAAAGCTTTCCAGCGACAAAAATTATTTAGCGACTTATATGGCGACTTTTGGAGTACTGACGACTTTTGAAGTACAAATCAAAACTAGTTTGGGCCAGTATTTTCATTAACAAAACTAAGATTTTAACTATGGAATGGGTACTACACTCACTTTGTTCTACATTTACAAAGTTAAATTAAGTTCTTAGCAGATCATGTAGCATTGTTCAGCATTTAGTAAACCTGAATGTGGGAATTGCCTACAGAGTAAGAAAACCTTGACTATAGAACTATTCATTATTCATTACCCACTAGCCTGTTATAGTCGATAGCGTATCGATCTATAATTCTTCAGCTTTTGAGCTCCCTTTATTTTTCGATTTGACAAAAACCATACGTAATGTTAAGTATAATAAAATACATACCTGTCCAGCAACATCTACCTTTTCGAAATGTTAACTCGCAGCCAAATTATTACCACACGCACAGTGGTAACGCAAGAAAAATTCGGTGGGGGTATCTCAGACATTATTACGTTTTAAAGAATGAACAATAGGACTGATATCGAGTTACCGAGTGATTAGATTGTTTCATGACCTCTAGTTCTCCAGAGTTTTAATGTATTTTCAGCGATAATAAACTAGTGAAACTTATGTTGTGGTGGCTTACATAATGGATTTACCGCAGAAGAAGCAGTACGCTCAAAAATATCGGGATGCGTGGGAAGCAGAACCTGAATTCAATGGGTGGCTGGAACCCGTCGCTGGAGACTTATCCAAGGCAAGATGTCAAGTATGTGCAACAGAGTTTTATGATAAATTTTGTGATATTAGAAAGCATTCGAAAACTATTACCTGTGAAAATTGTTCCGAAAACTACAGTTAGAATAGCAGGCAGAGCTGAAGGCGCCCTTTCTTTATTTGTTGCTGAACATTGTTCTATTTTAGCTGTAGATCATTTAGGAATACTGTGCAAGAATGTGTTTTCCGGTGATGAGAGCGCTAAAAACATGCAATTACATCGTACAAAGTGCACTAACATTATAACTGAAATTTTGGTTCCATATTTTACACAATCATTGGTCGAAGATATAGGTAACCAAAAATACAATGTACTAATAGATGAATCCACAGATGTATCAATATCTAAAATGCTAGGTATCGTTATACGGTACTACAGTGTAAACAACGAAATCATTAGATCAGTATTTCTCAAACTCACTGTAGTAGTAACTGCAGATGCAAGAAATCTGGCTGCTGTTCTTGTGACTTCTTTGAAAGATCTCAAACTTCCAGTCGCTACTATGGTAGGAATTGGCACAGATAATGCTTCTTCAATGGTTGGAATAAACAATGGGCTTTTCGAACAACTCAAGAGAGGATATGGTTTGAAGCATTTGGTATTGATCCGTTGCACTTGTCACTCTCTTCAGCTTGAAGTTTCGCACGCCCCAGTGAATACCATACCTAGAAACATAGAGTTTCTTGTACGGGAAACCTACAATTGATTCTCCATTTCATCCAAAAGAGGAATATAAAAAGGTTTATGAGACCATAAATTGTGGAAAACAGCCACTAAAAATTTTGAAGGTCTGTGCAACACGTTGGCTTTCAATTGAACCAGCAATACGAGGAATTCTGGAGCAGTAGTAAGAACTGAAGCTACATTTTTCACTTGCCATGGTTCAAGACAATTGTTACACTGCCGAAATTTTGTACCAGATGTATTGTGACGACTCAAATCCTCTTTACATGTTTTACCTTAAACGTGCTTTAAAAGACGTACAAATAGCAATAAAAGCTTTTGAAGGAGAAGACAATAAACCCCACTAAATTACTAGATACACTTGTATTTCTCATGCAGTCACTCGGACAAAACAGTTTTTCCAACTGTTGATTTGTTGACACCAGTTCCAAGCGAATGTATGTACGCAAGTCCGAAGCTTGGCTTTATGTTTAAACAGAAATTGTCTGAGTCAAGTTTTTCTGAAGAAAATAAAGTTTATTTGAAGAAGAGTTGCATTCAGTTTAGTCTGAAACTCGTAAAAGAAATTCAACAAAGACTGCCAAGTAACTTTACGATCCTGAAAAAAAATGTCAATGCTGAATAATGAAGAAACACTAAAAGTGAATGAAAACAATGCTGTAGCGGATGTAGCCAAAGAATTGCGTTTTAGTGGCGATGTCATAGACGGAATGCTGCAAAAATGGCATAATATCCACTTCATTAGGTGGAATAACACTACTAACACTGTTCTTTTTGGAGTGAGGTTTTGCAGTATAAAAATGCCGCAGGGGAGAATCCTTTTTCTTTGATTTCACAGCTAGCAATGACTGTTCTATGCCTACCGCATTCAGATGCAGAAGCGGAAAGAATATTCAGTTCTATAAACATTATAAAAACTAAACAACGTAACAGATTATCGTTAAAGACAATTAATGCATTGATCATATTAAGAGACCAGCTGAAGAAACAAAATAAAGATCGTGCATCTTTTGACATACCGTCAGACGTATTGGAGCTTACTGGAACGAACAAAAGTTACTCTTTTGCGACAAAACCAGTCGAACTGCATCATCGTTTGAGCAACGTTCAACGCTGTACATCGACTACAGTTCTGTCAGAGCATGAAACAGAAGAGTTATTCGATCTTCCGAGTCACGACGATGAATAGCTCACATACCTGTATGTATATATTTTGTAACCTAATTCGAGTTCTTGCTTTCTTTTGTTACAAATATAGTTGTATATTTCTAGTATATTTGACTGCAGTGACTGAAACAACAATTTATATATTGCGTCAATTATGATAACATGTTTAATTAAACGTTAGCGTATTTTATATGTATGTTGTTGCAAGCGATGGGTCATTTAATTAAGACAATATAGCAATTACGTATGAGACATTATATATATTACTATTTTATTACCCCCCACCCCACTAGCTTATTGCACTATTCACAGCACGAAATTTTCAGTACACCCCTAGTAAAATAAGTTTTAGCGACTTTCTAGCGACCTTTGATATTGAATCTAGCGACTCGGGTTTTTTTAGAGTTGGCAACACTGGCCCGAAGTGTGGCCACGGCGTCGCAGAGATCGACATATTTCCTGGCAGCACGACGACAGTGATACAGTCCCGGGAAAAAAAGGCGATGTCCATTTTCAAAATAATCTCGAACTGTTACTAAACTCGGCGAGAACACGGACAGCATCTGCTGCAAGAATGCCGTAGCGAGCAACTCCGTTCCCAGTTATAACGGAATTTTCTGCGCACGGCTGTTTTCGCGGCAATTTATAAACACCGCGTCATCGTAATTGTGCGTTTGTATAATACTGACTAATTGCGTTTACGATGGTGTGATGCAGGCCTTTTTGTAGCTGTAGCTTAATGAAAGAACGTAACATTTCTTACCTCGTTTTCTATGGATTAAGGGAGACAACACAATGCAGTTTCAGTCTATTCTCCTAAGCAATCAAAGAAAAAAACCGGAAGATTTACCCCGCGTTGGTCAAATCACTTCATCGCCTCGCTAGCAATGCTGACGTCATTTCACAGCGTCTCTGGTTTGGAAACGGAGATTCAGCTGTGGGCAAAAGTTTGTACCGTCACTAACTAGGTACTGACGTCCCAAAAGAAGCAGGTTTCTAGTATGGACTTTTCAGACAAGTCGCAGAATGGGCATCAAATTTCGTACGAGCACCTACTAATGATAAACTTCTTTGTTGTCATCAAGGCAACTTTCATACTGATTTGATACGTGGCTCGGATGTGTAAGAAATCAGAGCACTACTTCGCAGAGGAGGATGCAAACTACAACGAAAACTCCGACAACGAAGGATCCACGATTCGATTGTCGATGCAGAAAATAAAGCGATTGAAATTTGTGCATTTCTCAAATGAAACGATCAGTGTTCCTAACGGTCGATTGAATGTACGCTCTTTATATGTTTTCAGAGTATATAAAAGTGTGGCAGAACAAAAAGTACACCACTTGACTGCTAAAGCTTAATTACAGAAGAAATCTTTTGGAACACTAAACGTATCGTCTTAGTAAGAAGACAGTGAGTCCAAGCTGTGTCGATGGTAGGGGCTGCACTGCATGTGTGGAGCTGCAGAGTCGGTCGTAATAGACAGGGCGAGAGCCTCCACGTTGCGATGACACGGTCGTGTGTGGCGGCACGAGTCGTGACGCGACGGGTACGGAATGTGCGTAGATTTACAAAAGTACGCGTCTACATCTTGATACCTGTTTCCAGGGCTGGTTTGACGGAGGTGAATTGTCGGCACTGCTTAAGATGCAAGTGTTTAAGTGTTTGCCGACCACCACAAGCACACGAGAAACAAGAGTCTTCACAGTCAGGCAGTAACAGAGCAGTGAGGAATGTTTGTACACTTTCTTTCAAAAATGACAGTTTTCAGCTAAATGTGTGCACAAGCTACGCAGCGGACCTGTTTCAAAATCCTTGGATGGGTTGTGGAAGCGGCCAGTTAAATGAGCCCCAGTCCAACAAGAACAGGAATTCATAGAATGAGTGTAATTCTGTCGTTCGTGGAAATACGGAAGTGTCGGGACAGTGTTTAAACGTTTGCTGTCGTTCCACGTGGCCAAACGTAACATGGATACTTCTCGCAATACCACTGCGAGCTTTGGGGAGATTAGGTTATCTGAATTACTACACGTGTGTGACACTAATACAACAGGGAGACCAGTTGTTGAAACCAGAGCTTGGTTCCAGCTACACATACTGTAACTGTCTAATCCACTCGGTTTCGAACCTTAACACGGCAAGGGTAGGGGCATGTGCCGTCTATATGTGTATCGTCATGGTGTAAGGGAAGTTTGACATACGCCAAAGAGCAGTGGATGCAGCGGTCTAGCACCGTAAAATAAAGCTTTGGTGGGCTTTGTTCTCGCGATCCGCCGTAGCCAGCTACGCGACAGAATAATATGGCTGACATATTTTTTTTTGTTCTTATCGCCTTTTCAGTAAATTAGTTGTTACCAGAATGCGGTCCTCCTCCTCAAGTGCGCAGTGTCTGAAGGCCACCGACAGATGTTTTTCCCTATCCGCTACCAGGTAGGAATGCCATCCGTAGGAGCCGAAGGACAACAGCTGCACACACTGCCACGAGGTAAAACAGTTTCTCACCCTGCGATGATACTCCGTGTCGATGCAAAACACACGATGCAGTCAGCTTTTTTGTTACGCTTTAACAATCGGTGGGTGGTGTCAGCACATGTGGTCATTCATTGTACTTGATTAAGATATCGCCTTGAGCCGAGAGGAATTTTTCTAGCCATTATAAGTCTTCAAAGCCACGGAGTGTAAATGCATTCAACCCCTTACCACTACGCATATTACGCACAACGCGTGTCATCCAGGTGAACATAATTACACAGAATCTCGTGCGTTAACTGGCTCGGACAAGAACGTTTTGACCGTATGCTTTGACGTGTCTTCCGGAAGATTTCCTCCCACGGCCTCCCCCTTCTCAGGAGTGCAGGGTGACGCCTGCTGGAGGCTTGTGTGGCAGAAGGCCGTGCAGGGACGTGCGGAGTGCAGAGCAGCTCTGTCCGGATGCGTTAAAACGGCGGAACTGGGCAGCGGCTAGGAGTGTGATCCACACGTGTGGGGGACACGCGGCTCGCACCTCGCGGGACACGCGGCCTTCTGCTGTGGGCGGATTTTAAAAATTAAGCCGTCGCGTCAAGTGGGAATTCACTCTCATTGCGACGATGAACACTGGGGTGTAAATTTCATTCAGCTCAGAAAACCGCCACGACTCGCGGAAGACTTCAAACTGCCAACGTTGCGCGGCGCTGTACTCTGTTCGTCATAAGAATAAACCTGACGTAAACATTACGCCACGTATTCTTCCGCGTTTGCTCGAATCTCATTGGATTTCGTTTCACGTGGAGCGGAAGCCAAGCTGTGTCCAGTACAGTCGAGTACGATCACAAGGACACGTTTTACGCTGTGCTGCACACACATACAGGCTGAGCTGTGACGCGGTACAACAGCTTCACCGGCGCATTAAACTCGGACAGCAGTGGCCAGCTAGCGGCCCAGCCAACCTGCACTGCTGAGACCAGCTGCAGTTGAGACGCAGAAAGAGACGGACAAAGAAACAATATAGCTTCAAATGTCACCTAATTTTTAAAACGAGTGAAATAATATTCGGCAAAAGTCCGGCACTGCCGCTCGCTTCTTAGGCGGCGAGACGCAAAGCATAAAATGCTCTCGTTCTTACCTTACATAGGATTCTGATTACAAACTAGTGTGATGAAAATTTCCAACTTATACACAGGGTAAATTTTCTGAGCCAGCTATGTGTGACGCAAAAGCGTACTACAGAGATTTCACCGTAATCTTGAATACTGAAGCTAATGAAGGTATTGATTGCAGTTAGTCGTCAGGTAATCTCTCAGCTGCTTCCTCACCCGTGTCCGAGAAATTCACTACTCTGACGACGAGTCGATCAACAACAGAATCCACGAAGCCAACCAGGCGCCGCATTTCTCCTCTTCTTTTCTGCCGTCCTGGATCCCTCCAGCGTTCGGCACAGACATGTGAGACAGCTGCGTTTGTTAGTTCCGGTACATCTGGCAGATTAACAGTGTTTTGTTATTTCTCGGGACACATCCCTTAACTTGGCTGCAGATCAGCTCTGTTGGGTTCATACTGTAATGGCACAGTGGAAAATGTTAAAAGGCAGCATTTGTATGGTGTGCTAGATGCTGTGAAAGTGGTTGTTTTCCGTGTTCCTACGGTACTTATCTACAACTGTGGTATAAAACAATGCAGATCAAATAAAGAGTATTTGGCGTTTCATTTTTGCCTTAAAAATTAAATTCTGTTTTCTTATTTTAAGCAACTTTGCAAACAGTCTTTCATAGAGTATTGGTAATTATTAATTTGTATTTGAAATGAAAACAGGAATTTCGTGTGTAATACGTAATTAGAAAGAAGAAGACGTGGATTATTCATAATAAATGATGATGAATTTTAAAATTACGAGATGTACGTATTTCAACTTGAACGAGAAAAAAAAGTGACTTGGACGACACTTGAACACGTGGACAATGACATACAGGGAATTATGAATCTGCTAGGTTACCGATTTTTTTTTATCTCATTTTGTTTGTTGTATTTCTTCGTGACGGACGTTCCACGACGCTTTTTCAAGTTCGTCGTTGATCCATTGACTCAGTTATTTTTATTGCAGAGGGCAGATACGACGCTGACCGAACACACTTTTTCTTTTTTTAATCTCATTTTGTTCGTTGTATCTGCTCAGGGCGTGCGTCGCAAGACACCCGTTTCAGTTCGTCGTTGATCCATTGACTCAGTTTTTTTATTACAGGGGGCAGCTAACCCTTTGACTGAACACGCAGAGTTACCGTGCCGGCAACACACTGAGCTGCCATGCCGACATAGACGTGGTCAAGGAGTGTGACTTTGAAACTGAACTGTATGTAATAGAGCACCTTGGATATCTTGGAAGCCGATTGTTTCTGGAAATTTACGAAAACCATTGAGAACAGCCTATTTCTGGGCAGCACTCTTTAACTGCGTCCCACACGCGTGTTTCACCACGGAACAGGAAGCAGCCTCAGCCACTAACAGCGCGGCAGTCAGGGCTCACCAGTGCAGAGGCAGTGACTGTACACGGCTTGTGGAGTAAAAACTACGCAGCTAAAGCGTGACTAACAAACACGTTGATGGCCGGTTAATACGTTTGAATATCTTGAAAGTTTCATTTAACGTGACTTGGTAATAAGATACCTGATACATAAGTAGGAGCTACTTCCAAGAACGTAACAACACCGGTGTATGCGTGCTACGGCTTCTGACCGGTCGTCGCGTTTGTGTTTGTTTACATCAGGTTTATTCTTATGATGGGGTACAGCAGCAACAAAGCTCTGTGGGCTGCAGGAGAAGGAGAACTAACTGAAAGGAGTTCAGTTTCTACAACTATGTCCATATGTGGTCAACGTCTAAATGTCCTCAAAATTAGTACAGTGTAATTATGCGGGTATGACGCTGGTTTCGTGATTTTGAGTGTCGCGTGCTGGCGTTCCTGTGACGTGGCAGAACAGAATGTAGTCGGCCGACCGGGTTGGGAGCCATTCAGTGACGTACAGGGTGAGTCAGGGGCAAAGGCACATGCTTTGAGGGGTGACAGTATTAGTGGTACTGAATACTACTCCGAATGGTTTCCGACGTAGAACACACTGTTATTTGTTTTCTGTAGTACCACACATTGTCACTGTTCACAATGTACCACAGTACTGTAGAGCAAGCTGAGACGAACAGTTTGGTACGGGACACTTGTGGCCTATCAAGTCGGGAAACGGCCTCAAATTCGTCTACAAAAACTACGTAAACTACAGCGGAAGCGCGTCGAGCGAGTTTTCCAACGTTCTGGCGCTCTCTTCGCACAAACCATTAGTTGTAGACAAAAAAATGAATAGGACCTGTTTGTAGGAAATTTAATATAGCTTAATTTTGTACTGTGACACGTTTTCACTGGAGGGTGCGGTTTTCGAGTTATTCAGGAAAAACGTAGAAAAGTGATAATAAACGTGTTCTATCTCGGAAACCATTCGGAATAGAGAGAATTCAGAATCACTAATACTGTCACACCTCAAAGCATGAACCTTTCCTCCTGACTCACCCTGTCTGTGTAGCGTACGTAAAAAATGAGTAATTTAAGCACCGCTGGTTGAGCGAGGTTTGCAATCCAGCTTCGTTATACAGGTTGCGGAAAAGCAATTTGACCAAAAGTGTAGGCTGAAAAGGCAGCGTGAAACATAGGAATTTGAGTACAGCGACTGGGGGTCGCAACTGCGTACTTTCGGCGCTACGGGGACGTAATTCAAATCTCACACACGGACGTCTTTGCTCTAAATGATTGGTAATTTACAGAAAATGTGTGATTAAACAGGCTGTTTGGACTGACCAACCGCCACGATGACAACAATATAAACTTACGGCATTACTTGCACGTGTATCGTACTAAGCTGACGTAACACGCAGCACTTCTTCAGAGACGAAGAGAATCAAATGTCCACGTTTCATGTTTGAACATGTCTTTAAAAGGTCAAAATGAGTGAAAAACGAGCCAACACTTAATTAACATAGGTATGTGTAGCAAATGTTCAGTATGGCCACCGTTTTCATGTTGGCATAGCACCGTAAATATTCAGCTGCCACCTCAACTCGCAATGCCGAAGCCCCTTTACTTGATGCTCTCTTTCTGCCCTGCACTTTTGGTCGAGTTCTTTTTCCTCGCCCTTTTTGTACCAGAAGTGACACGACAGACTAATTGTCGAATTCTCAGAGGTGTAATACACTTCGCCTATGGTAGAAAGTGTCAAAAACAGCAAAATGACAGAATGTGTTGGTAGAGATTTATAACGTTAAAGTTCAGTAGACGGTAACTGTGTAAAAGGAAATGCGATACATTTAACCAAGCCGCCACGAGGTAAGATGTAAAATACGTTTCTTGGTTACAAAAAGTCCTCTAGTGAAGAAGTGAGTGCCGTGACAAGGGTGTCGGTCCCGCTACGATGCGGCGACATCTGAGAGCCCACAGCATCGGTGTTAATGAGAGGAAGGACTGCGCACCTTTGGTCAGCTGTCTAAGCAGTGAAAATGAAGCGAAACTTTAACTGGGTTGATCACATGGCTCTATAATCGGGAGTAAAGGCGAAATAATTTTATAGCGTTTGCCATGTGGAAGTGATGTCTGAGAGACTGATGACTAGGGTGATATTAGCTGCTCTTTGTATCTCGTCATATACCTACGACACAGTAACCTATGTAACCAAGTAACCCTCATTTCTTCTCTTGACCGGAACCAAACCATAATCCACTTATTTACCTTTTGGCTCTAATGAAGTAGTAACGCAAATTCCGGAAACCGTTTTTCTCTAAGTGACCTTGTTACATTAGTCGATTCCACTAGGGTCAACAGACGTCCCGAGCTCCATGATTTTTACACGCATGGTCTCTGCAGTGCAGCTGTGCTTGACGAAGTGAACTCGCCAGTCTTTATGTAACACGGAGAGGAGACACAGACAGATATTGCAGAGCACGAATTCCTTACGGACGCCAGAGGAATCGTGAGTTGGGGGAGTGTGAGGAGGGGGCTGGCCGCAGAGGGACGTTCAAAAGTCTCGCGCACGACCTTTGAGGCGTTGATAGTCGCTTTATTAAGCCACCAGGATTACGTTGGTTGCGGAAAGACGTGCTGGAAGCATATTTCACAGAAAAACTTTAGGGGTGGCGACCAAACTCCTCATCGAGTAAAGACACATTCCCACCTGAGTGCAGAATTGCCACTGGCAGATCGGTTTGCAGAGACTGCCCCCTGTAGTCTAACTACTTGACCTTCACAGAAACTGACTGAGGACCAGATACGCTTCCCTACGTACGTATATCACTGTAATCGGAAATTCTAATACTAGAGAACAATTGTATCATAGCAAATGTCTCGCAGACTTATACTGAGGAATGATTTCGAAACAGTACGTAAACATACTCATCGCGCCGAATTGTGGTACAACTTTGCGACGTAAAGCACACTTTATAAGATGAAATAAAAATGGTTACTATCGTTTTTCGTGGTCATCAAAAAAATTTCAGGATTGTTTCATTATACAGCAAGAATGTGAAACACATTACTGCAGAACTTCGAGATGGAAGAGGCTACAGAAATATTATTAGCATGTTGTGAAAAGATGACACGTGATCCGTTTATCGAGGAGAAAACGAAGCTATAAAAAATCCAAGTTTCTCGACTGATGCCCGGTGAGCTACACACGATCGCTTTCGAAGTGGATGAATAACTATACTCGAAAAAATGAGACGTATTAAATGGGAAAAAGTTCTTCTGTTAAGAGAAGCACGGATATTTTTAGGATTCTTATATTCTAATAAGAAGAATGTAAGGCCAGGCTTCCTCGATTACAGGGGTAGCATTTGCGGCAGTGCAGAGCCGTTCGTGATGAAGGAGATGCGAGTGTCGATGTTACGACGTCATCATAGTGTAGCAGCAAGACACGCCTTCCGTGATCTTTAGTTAATCAGGCACTGTCGCAAAGAAACTGCAGAAATTCTAAGGTCTTGATAATACGAGATAAAATAACGACTTTTTCATTTCCATTATCAGCACTACAATTATAACAGCCTATTAATATGTGGACGGAATATGTAAAGGGCCGCAGCACCACTTGGCAATGGAAGAAGCCGCAATAAGGAAAACATGCCAAGCAGTCAGCTTGTAAAACACAAATAAGGCGACAAAAATTATATGTAAGCCGCAGAGTTGCAAACGATTATATATACACCACTGAGGTTTTGTTACAGTGTGTTAATCCTAGAGCCAAACAAAAAGTGCGCCCTTGAAATTCCTTAACTTCCTGAAACGAGGAGACTTTTCGAGTGCTAAATGTATTTTCTTAGTGAGCCCAATAACAGACCAAGCTCTGTCGGTTCTGAAATATATGTAAACTTTCATAAGTAGCTTTCTATGTAAGCAAATTCGTCTCCGATGCTGGTTTGACGGCTATTGTCTTAGCGTTAACAGTCTACAGTCATTTCCAAGACTTGTTTACATTTCAAGCATGGTGGAAGCAGTGTCGCAGACGTCGACACCCTCTTTGGCAGCACGGCTGCAGCCAGCTGGTCCACAAAGAGGCGGCTGAGAGTTTCGTCCGGTTCTTGATTCGTTATTCACGTTTAACGCGGGAAGAACGCCGAATGCGTGCGTCACAAGAATGTCGCTGCGAAATATTCCTTTTGCAGTTCAACGGAATTTTGCGGCACAGTACTGTTTTCACGGCGTTTTATAAACTGCACGTCTTCTGCTAAAGAACTGAAAACCCTTGAATTGAGGAAAAATGTAATTACAATGAAGACCTGATGAAACATTTAAGTTTGGAGAGAGAAAAATTATTATCGCTTACATGAGTAAGTATCATTTTCTAGTGACGAATAAGGCAGGCAGTTTCTGCTGGAATGACCGACGACTTTTGCGATACGCTTTCCACGTCTGCATACGAGCTCTAGCCGCTGTTTCACAATAATAAATCGTTATCACGGCATGTGAACAAACCGCTGGTCGACGCTCACATAACACGTGTGAATGCTGACGTGGTAATTAAGAAGCCAGGAGATGACAAGTTTTTATATCCCGCCCATGACTACTGCGAAAATAATGAACTGTTTTTATATGCCGACAGATTGCGTAATAGAGTACACAACTCTTTGATGTAGGAAGGTGGGAGTGTTATGCAAACATGACGCCACAAGTCTTTAGTGGAAAGTCAGTGTCGTTTTACAGTAAAGTATACAATACGTAACCTCATTTGGGAAGAAAGATAACTTTTGCGAATTTGTCTGTGGAGCCATACGTCTAAATGTGACCTTACGCAACCTAATCACAATTTTGAGTGCCCCACCGACGTAATTTATCGTTTACAAGTTTACTTGCTTATTACCATGCTGTATGTAAAGTCTCAATGCTGTTTGTATCTTTATCATCATTTCTTCCTATTTTCATTTACTTCATAAAACGGCCATTGATCGCGAGGAAGTTAAACTGCCGACATTTCGGAGCGCTAGCAGCAACAGTCAGTCGCTTGAGGCAGCGACAAAGCTCTGTGGGCTGCAGGGCAAGGAGAATTGACGGAAAAATAAATTCGTCTTCTTCATTACTAAGATCTGCTAGTTCAGTTAAATGCGATGGACTTCAAAACAATGCCATTACGTTTGTAAGTCATTCAGTGACGTACCTGCAACTTATATAACTTGAGCAGTGCTGGCTGAGCGAGGTTTTGTCATCCAGCACCGTTACACATGCCAGACGTGACGGGACAAAGGTGCTGACCGCATTCTCAGGAGTTACATACTTAATCTCTGATAAACTGAATGTGCTTAAAACGGTAAAATGGTGGAATGCCGTTGTGTTGTTTTTTACCTTTAAAATACAGTAAGAAAATCGGCATCGGTAATCGCATTTCCAGAACCGATTTGATACTGTTTACAGGGCGAACCAGATGCGGTACCGGCAGATGGATTTATGAAGAGTGTGTTTATTAGCTGTGTGTAGGACTGTTAAAAGTAGGTTTTATATTTTCTTTGGAGCAATTAAAGTGAATATTAACATATAGTTCGTTTCCCAGAACGAGATGACAGACAAAAAATATTTTTACACTTCATATTTCTTCTCTGTTCTATACTCATAATTTTATACAAAAAGCTATCAGAAGTCCTATCGCCATTATAATGTACTTCATGGTTGTGTGACAATTGAGACGTATTACTCTGTTTATTCTTTTTAACGTCTCATTGTTACAGAAATTCCAGAGGCGGTACTGCGTGAGCAGACCACAGCCCCCTGTGAGAGGCTGACTGCAGTTGGTACCTGCCGCCATCTCAGCAGTTGGCAGCACTGGCAGCGTGGCAGTCCCTGCGCCTTCTGTTGTCTGTCGCATTTGTAGCGAGCTGTTTCCAGTGTGAAGGCGTGACTCCGCATTCTGTGCTGCAGCTTCCGAGTTTTGTATCTACTTCTCCGTTAATAAGGTAAAGGTGACCATTTCCATTCGTTCCCGCTATGTCTAATTATTTACTTTTTTGTTTTCGAAAAGCCGTTGTAGTCTCCATCGAGGCTATTGCGTGTAAAGCAAACTATGAAGGTTACTATGCTCTCAAAATACTAGCGAATTTCGTATTAAAAATCTTGTTATTTTAAAGCGCTATCGAAATTCCAGTTAAATCTGCTGTTTTACTGACTGTAGGAATGAATGAAAAGCAGTGACGGACTAGATTTTTTTTTCGTTATCGCGCCATTTTGTTGAATTGTTTTCTCGAAATATTGGTTTGTTCTCGTTACGTCTGATGCATAAAACAACTGCCATGCTTGTAGGTGGGGAATAATATAACGGAATGGTGGGACACAGATTTTGTCGTGAAATAAAAGGTTTTCCTTCTATCTTCAGCAGGTGCGATGCTAGGACAGAACTTAATCCACTCTTGAATTAAAGAACTACGTTCTGTCTGCTCGCTGCGTAGAACATGGGACAGTATGATACTATGTTATAGAACATGGGACAGTATGATACTATATTAGTCGCGAGACATTAAACTATGTGAGACGCCTTTTGACAATGCCGTCGTGCGGCAGTGAATCGGATATTTCGGAAGCCCGCAGCTTTACGAAAGCAGCCGAATACAGCACTTGAGCCTAACAATTATGTAGTCCAACGATTCTAATAGCTTGTTTCTCCCTGTCCTGTATTAGCAAACAGCAAGTTGATATTTTTACTTTTGTGGAGTAATGTTTTCGGCGACAGTTCCGCCTGTTGGGTAGTCAGATAAGGTTGTGCTACATTTCGTCTTTAGCGTATTTGTGTACATGCAGAAATCAATGAATTCTTACGTTCACCTCAAAATGTTCGCCGTTATGGGTTTAGTACTGCATTCACGTAGGCTAATAATCGTGTATCTTCAGACTGACTGTGGCTTATACTTATCAAACAGCACTCCTTTTTCTAACAAAGTATTTGAATGAGTGGAAAAAATACCGCACATTTAGCACCAATATTAAAACTTTTTTTCTAAAACTGGTCGCCCTCAATGTATTTTCTGAAATGCGTCTGTTGAAGCAGAGGCCGCTAAAATTGTGGAGCTGTAAACGTCTTAAGAAAAATTAATTCGATGCAAGGAACATGAGGGCTCACTGTACATCGAAATAACGCACATTTAAACTTTAACGTACAATATTAACAAAATCTAACTTACGTGGTACAGTATGTCTTCTACCTATTACAACAATAATCAAGGAGCTTTATTCTCCCGTATGAATTACATAGAAGTTTACATTTAAGGAGTTTACTCGTTGCTACGAAGATTAAATTTAATATTTACTATAAAATTTTACGCCCTCTTTGCGGTCACACGAGGTTCCTGTACATTTACTTCGTCGCGAGATACATTTCTCGTTCCAAGTTTTGTAAATGTCTTTACGACACAATTGTCTCTCGATAGAAACTGATGATTCACATATATATATTCTTTTTAAACAAAGCCACAGGAGTTGAGTAACACTTTATTAGCTTAAATAAAGGATTAATCAACTGCTGCTGCGGTTTTAACGAGAATACATTCTTATAGCTGTAGTTGCCTACAATGTAAGTGTATTGTTATTACGTAGAGCAAGCAATACAGTTTATATCACAGCAAGCGGATCTCTTGATACTAATACGCAAAGAGTAATTTCAACGTCTTTTGTTGAAGTAAACGAAAAAATAGGAATGCGAACAGTAGACAAACGTTCAGGATAAAGGAGTGATATAACCTCCTCTCTACGTCCATGAAACCCTGGTTACGCTGATACACAGATCTGTAGCATAAGGAGGTGGTCTAGGTTAGGTTGGAATAAGACGGTATGGTTGGAGACGGGTAATCCATTGGATGTGAATGGGCAACGGATTGCTATGCAGCAGCGCCTGATGTCCACATTTGCACTGTAATTAAGGCACTTTGCCACATACAGGGTGAGCCAGGAGGAAAGGTACATGCTTTCAGATGCGATAGTATAAGTGATACTGAACAAATAACTTCATGTGGACATATGCCATATTGCGAATGGTTTCCGAGATAGAATGTTTGTTATTACTTCTGTACGTTCTTCTTTAATAACTCAAAAACTGCACATTCCAAGGAGAACGTGTCTTAGTACACAGTTCAACTAAATTAAATTTGCTACAAAAAAGGCCCTATTTATTTTTTATCTAGGAGTAACAGTGTGCGCAGAGTCATCGCGAGAATATTGAAAATCTCGCGCGTGCGCTGTAGCTTTTTGTAGGCCAGTTTGAGGCAGTTTTCCTACTTGATAGACCGAAAGCGTCCTGTACCAAAATGCCCCTCCCAACTTCATCTGTGTAACTGTGGTACGTTGTAAAAAGACAGTAATACAGAATGTAAATACAAATGTACCTTAAGTGTTGTACCTCGCAAACCATTAGGAATAGGCCATACATCCACATCAAGTTTTTTATTCAGGATCACTAATGCCATCACCCGTCAAAACACGTACCTTTCCTCCTGACTCACCCTGTGTATCGTACCTTCCAAATTAAAACCTAAAATGCAAGGTAACTTCAGCACACGTTAGAACTATAAAAGAATTCTCCCATGAGTGCCCTGCCGATGCCAGATATTTACTTTGACCTGTGTCGTAATTTCACGGGACGTCCTCCACAGACAGAAAACATTTATTTTCCTCCTAGACTGTTGCTTGGCACGTTGTGCTCATATGTTTCTGTAGCTTAGACTGAAAGGGGAGTTGTTACTTTGCGAAGCATATGAATGTCTTATTAGGGGGAATAAATTATTTTTTGTTGCTACAGATATTTCACGCATACTGCATTTTAGGAATGGTTTATCTGGCGTTTTGGTCATCAGTCAAACGAGATGGCTAGTAGTATTAACAGGTACCATATTTTTGAATATTTCACGAAATTCGTGCATCGATAATAATGTGCAGTTTAATGTGTTTTCTGTCTAAGCCGGAGAACAATATCTTTACTACTCGTTCCTTAGATGTTTCTGACCGTAGGATCTTCGGCTGCAAATGTGTAGTGTTATATGGAGGCCAGAATTTAGATGAGAACATTCACTGATCAGCATGTAAATGAATAGTCGGTAATAAATTTGTCGTCGGGATGGAAATTTAATTGTTACCCACATAACGCACACGAAGCTGTACGGAGAATTTTCCCGTCATTAACAAATAGTGTGACGTCAGTGCCTCTTCTCGTGGCAACAGTTGTCCTGTGCTGTGATTGGCCGAAAACAGCAGTCCGAACAGAAGCCAGGTTATATTCAGTTTTCGCGAAGTTTAGGTGGCATGTTTCGGAGTCATTGCTTATTAAATTCTACTCTACGAAATCAAGTTCGTGGTACATTTTAATGGACATAGATACTGGAAAACGAAAACCACCTTCGCTTCCATGCACTCCAGGCACGCGGTACGAGCCTAAGACAGGGTTTCCAGTACGTGGAGCTGGAACAACGGTTCTACTCGCGTGGTCCGCTGTATTGTGAAGACAAAAATAAATAAATAAAGGAAACCGCGGAAGAGAAGACTTGATGTGGCGTCAAGGCTGTTTAATAGAACGACTCACTTAGTGGCGTACCAACAAATTCTTTGGCAGGGGGGGGGGGGGGGGAGATCAAGCAAACCCCATTTGCTGATTTCGTCTTTCAGCCAAACCGTTAAGAATACATAGATACCGACCGTGTGGGAAGGTGTTAGCTACGCAGCGCTCGTCTACAGAAACAACTCGTTAATAATAATAATAATAATAATAATATGGACGAGATTTTAAGGTTAGTCATCTGTAAAATTGTCTCGTTGCATTAATTTTTATAAGGCGTTTATCTGGAAAGACATTGGTCCAAATTCGTTTTAAGACCTTTTACGAAAAGGAATACCTATTTATTATATTATAGACGTGGATAACAATCGTGTAGAGAAATCTTTGATTAGTGTTATTATTTTAGAGATACTGTGCATCACATCATAATAGAAAAAGAAAAACGTAATTTGAAATGAGGCATTTGTTTTGTTTTTATTTAGACTACAAATATTTAGGTACAATTTCCAAATGTACAGTTCTGGAAACAAATTTTTTCATGACATCGACAAGATTAATTTTTCCAGTCGTGTCTTGATGAATATGGAAGACGAGTAATGGGGTGAGTCATCGCTGATGTGAAGCAAGTTTTAAATCGTATCAAAGCGCTGTATGACCTCTGATGATGATGACGGTACTGGAACTGTCAGAACCAGAATGATGAGGCAAATAACTTCCTGGAGGAGTTGTTTAACCCTAACAGGTTCAGCGATAAGTTTTCTTCCAATAGAGGGTACGTTACATGGTTGTATACCAGTCGCAATGGTTCGCCTCATTTCGAGCTGTGCAGAAAACCTGTCCAGTTTGAAGTCTGTTGTATTTACTCAAAGCAATATTGCCAAACGTCGTGTATATAGTGGACTGGACATCTTTGGGAGAACTTAATAACCATCGCTTCAAGATGGGATAGTCTCTCTAAATCCTCTTGGTTGCCCCTCGATAATTTTTTCAGAATGAGATCAAGAATTTCGAACGAATCCTTTCTAAAATTTCGTTCTGAAGACAATGTTTTGGGAACAGATGGTGTTTCTGTGTGCTGCAATTTCGTCGGAATTTTTCTTGGCTTCGAGATATTTGTGTGTTTCATATTTTGGTCTTTAGAATAATTTTTTGGTTTTCTCTAACAGCACGTCATATGGTTCTGTAGTTGGACTTGCAGGAGCCAGTTTCAGAACCTCTACAAAATGTTTCACTCTGGCTGCATTAAAATTTGTATTCCGTGGGGATCTGACCAGTTCTCACACAATCCAGACGCTTCAGTTGCTACTGTTACACAGCGTGATTAAAAATACCTTGACACCTGCCTGAAAAGGACTTTAAAGTTCGTGGGGTCCTCCATCGGTAATGGTGGAATTCAGTGTAGTGTTGGCTCAGCCTTAGCCTTGATGACAGCTTCCACTCCCGTAGCCATAAGTTCAGTCAGGTGCTAGAAGGTTTTTTGGGGAATGGTTGCCCATTCTTCACGGAGTGCTGCACTGAAGAGGTGTATCGATGTGGGTCGGTGAGGCCTGGCACGAAGTCGGCGTTCCAAAACGTCCCAGAGGTGTTCTGTAGGATTCAGGTCAGGACTCTGTGCAGGCCAGTCCATAACAGGGATGTTATTGTCGTGTAACAACTCCGCCACCGGCCGTGTTCGATCGTGTTGAAAGATGCAATCGCCATCCCCGAATTGCCCTTCAATAGTGGGAGGCAAGAAGGTGCTCAAAAGACAATGTAGGGGTGTTCTGTGATAGCGCCACGCAAAACAAGGGGTGCGAGCCCCCTCCATGAGAAACACGACCACACAACACCACCGCCTCCGAATTTCACTGTCGGCACTACACACGCTGGCAGATGACGTCCACCGGGCGTTCGCCATACCCACACCCTGCTATCGGAACGCCTCATAGTGTACCGTGATTCGTCACTCCGCACAACGTTTTACCCCTGTTAAATCGTCCAATGTTTACACTCCTCAACACCAAGCGAGGCGTCGTTTAGCATTTACCGGTGTCATGCGTGGCCTATGAGCAGCAGCTCGACCGTGAAATCCTAGTTCTCTCACCTCCCGCCTGTCATAGTACTTGCAGTGGATCCTGATGCAGTTCGGAATTCCTTTGTGATGGTCTGATAGATGTCTGCCTGTTACACATTATGACCCTCTACAACTGTCGGCGGTCTGTCAGTCGACAGAAGAGGTCGGCCTGTACGCTTTTGTGCTGTCTGTCCCTTCACGTTTCCACTTCACAATCGCACCGGAAACAGTGGACCTAGGGAGTGTAGAAATCTCGCGTGCAGACGTATGAGACAAGTGGTAACCAATCCCCTGACCACGTTCGAAGTCCGTGAGTTCCTCGGAGCGCGCATTCTGCTCTCACAATGTCTGATGACGACTGAGGTCGCTGATACGGAGTACCTGGCGGTAGGTGGCAGCACAGTGCGCCTAACATGAACGACGTATGTTTTGGGTGTGTCCGGATGCTTCTGATCATTGTGTATATAAAAAATAGTTTCAAACTCTTCGGGCCGCTTCGCATAGCCCCGCAGGACTGATCTTTTGTCTCTTAAGTGAGCTCGGTACATTCAATATTTCGGTCACTGTCTTCTGGACTCGCTGATAGTTTTCCCTCAAATATGTGAAAAATTTGACTCTTACAGCCCATTGGGTGGGACACATGGGAATCAGACGTTGACAACATGTGCATACACGTCTTTCGGCTTTGCTGATTTTAGAATTGTATTTGAGGCGTCTTTCACAGTTACCGGTACATGACACAATGGACGACAACTTCTTCAAACAATGAATGCTGCAGTGGATGTAACAACGCTTTGGCCGGTCTTGAAGGGTTTTCTTCACCCCTTGTTCCGCCCAGACATATTAGCTGCACAATCGTAGCAGTGGGCGCGTAAAAACTCAATTTTAGTGACAGCCCTAGAAGGATGTCTGTAATCGTAGTTACCAGCGTTTTTGCCTTGGAGTCCGACGGAGTGCATAAACCCAGGAAAAGTTTTTATTTCAAGCGTCTCAGGGTCAACACTATGTACACGAAGAGTGCCAGCCAAGTTCGTCGTTGAATGTTCTAATTGTGTAGAAAGGCGAATTTTTTATTTGCTGCACATTTCCTCGCTGGATTGTGTGATCCATAATTTCCACTACTTCGTTTTGTACCGCCGGCGGCAACCAAGGGTTATGACGTTTTCAGAAATATCTTCAGTTCTGGCACATCGTTCTTCTTATCAAGAAATGTCGTGAAGTTTCCCAGAGACTGTTTCAAGACCTCTGTGTGTTTCCCATTCGACCCAGGAACCTGAGTGAGCTGATAATTACTAGCAGAGCGGTTCTAGCTTCATCCTGATCGGTCAGCAGACATCTGACACGACCAGTAACAGGTGTCCTGTTTTCATGTTGCCGAGTAATTGCTCGAGACCCTCGGTGGAAAAGACTCTTTTCGTGTATCTCGAATTTTTCTCCGGTTTTTTCCAGTTACAGAAGACTAAGAAGTTTTTAAGAAAAGCTCTCCCTTTCTTTGGTCTTCTATTGTTGACTAAGTGGATGGACCGAATGCAGTCATAGCAGATACCACTGCCACTATTTTCTTTGTAATGTAGCCACGGATAAGCCACAGACCATTCCGATTTACAGTATCTTTTATTGCTTCGTGCAAACTTACGCTTGTTTGCTGGGTGAAATTTTGTTTAAAGAACAGGTATACTTGAAGCAGAACCCACTGTTTCCATGTGAGAGTGCATGTTTGGCAGTCCTGCGCCACAACTGTAATGTCCATCGCCTCTACCTCGTTGTATGTGTCACAAGTAAGAGGGATCATTGTAAACGTTATTCAACATCTTCACTAGTGTCCAAAATCAAAGCAAGGAACGGAAATTTTTCAAGGTTGCGTTTATTTTGCCACAAAGCTGTGAAAAAAGACAGTAAAATGGAAACAGTGCAAAGAACGCAGGACGTAGTCAACTGCAACATGCGTAGTAGAGAGAAATGATTTTCGTTTTTTCCAACTTGACGGATTTGCTCACATTCTGACAACTGGTTAGCGTGCTCGGTAGGGCGTGTGACCTCCTGTGGCACAAATACGGGCCTCACAACGACGGACCTCTGTGAATGACGTCACCAATCTCGTGTTGAGGCGACAACGCCCTTTCTGCCTGCAGAGCTGCTCCCGAGTCTCCCAGAGCGGCCAGTGGACGCAGCCTGTTTCCTTACTGCGTCCCAGACTCGAGTCGGGAGAGCGAACTGGCCGCGGCACGCGTGCAGCATCTTCAGTTTCCGTGAGGAACTCCAACCGCGTGTGCTCAGAGAGGTCGGCCATCACCGCTCACCGAGACAGTCTGGGCACACCGCAGCTCGCAGCAGCCGCGCCTGAGATTCCGAGCTCTCCTCACAGCAGTTAAGCCGTGCTGGTTCAGCCGTACGAGTTCCTGAAGACGTGCTGGAATGGTCAACACAGTCCCTGCCCACACCACCAGGGATCTCTCTCCGCAAGGTTTGGGCCCCAGCACCGTGTCCCACGCGCCCCCCACATGCGAATCCGCCGAGAATCTCTCTCCACCAAATCGGGACTCGTGTGTGAAAAGAACATTGGCCCACTGTTCTACGTCTAGGTGGCGTGTTGACGGCTCCACTCTAGACGTTCCCTTCTGTGAAGACACGCAGGAGGAAACTCACGCGGTAAATAACATGTTTTCTGTGTGTTCAATGAGGAACTGCCGAGTAAAGCACTGTATTTGTGTGTTTCACATTCAGCTTTCAGTTGTTAAATCAATTCAAGATAAACTGGACAATGTTCGTACCGTTAAATGTAACGTTTGTCATGAAACGGGTATGAAATTACAGAGAACTCAAATCTCGGCTTCTATGTACGAATGCTTCTCAATGGCTGTTGAACGTGCAAGAATGAAGCCGCTTCGCAGTGTGTTAGGACTTCTTGCAGGAAGCGACTGTATATTAATTGCTTCTGTTTTTGCGACAAGTTTTATTGTCAACTTTGACTTGCATTACAGCAAAAAACTTTCTCATCAACATCGTTTGGTTGCAGATGACAAGCTACCAGTAGTAATTAACACAAATGTGATCCAGACAGTTCGTGCACACCAAACGTAAAGGTATCTACAAAAAGAAATGATCTGTTGTTTGGACTAAAAACGCACACAATTTTATAATCATTAAACAAAAATGTTCACGTAGCAGAATAAATAAAAACGAAAACCCACTGATGATGGCCCAGTGATGCCGAAACATGTTTGGGTACTGAGAAAAACGGTGTTTTGCTTAACTGGCGGACCTCACAGCCAAAAAATTTTACGACACTTTCACTGCTCATGCCTTCAACCTTGGCATCAGTCATGGCGTTTTACTGCTTCATTAGTACCGACGCTATTGGCAACACAGTTTGCAGTTAGTACCCACAGACACCATTGAAAGTATCGGCCAAATTATATCATTGTACGCCAAACGCGTCGGGAGATATGACGTCATAAACATTTACACGCGCGGAAAACCAGTTTTTGCTTAAAACGGAGCGCAAATTAACCAGACCGTACTCACACAGCGTTTCATGGCCAGAGCACTTGGAGGCTTCGAAGGCACGTCAGGAATAATTCCAAACCGTTCTGAATCTTTCTCTCGCTTGCGCGTTTGACGTCAGATATTACACACGTCAGCTCACTTGTAAAGTAATGAGACGTCGAAAGTTGTTCCTGTGACCGACTCGTGGCGCCATGCCGACGTGCTTGCGTGTGTTTCAGTATTTTTACAATTTCCTGGAATCGGGGCTGTGGTGGACGAGAAATCTGTTGCGTTCCCCAATATCTTAGTTAGACTGAGGCGACGATTTGGTTAGAAGTTGGCGAACGTCCGTGCCTCGTAAAATAAAACCTTTCGCATTCTTTAGTATCGTTGTGTGACGTCACGTCTCCTCTTTTGAGATTTGCTGATGAAACGGAAGCAGTCACACGCCACACTTTTCTTGTTCTGTTCCACGCTGCAGCGCTTCGTTTGGCTGTTCTCGTGTTAAAAATTTGCGTGATGAGAGAGCATATGATGTGCTGAGAGAGCAAAGCATCAGAGATCTCTTGCAGACGCGTCGAGTTGTGTGCGGCTTGTTGTGCAGAAAAGTTGTTGCAGTCGTGTCTCAAGAAAGAGTGAATCTTACCGGGTCTGACGCAGCCACTGGCCAACTTCTTTACTCGAGGTTCAGTAGACGAGATTAAATAGCGGCGTAAATTTTTACATGCAGCCTATAACGACGGTAGAATATAGATTTAAATTCTGTCATTTCCACTGCAATAACTGCGAGAGTCGAGGTGATTTGTTACTAGTTTGCGCCAGAGGACTGAATCATGTCAGAATGATAACATTTGTGGAGACATACTAATTATGTTTGACAGACAGGTATGGCACATTTTATTTCGTTTGGCCACATACTGCTACAGAAGACTTACCCGTTGTTGACGGTAAGCCACTGCTTTGCAGACATGGCAGTCTCTGACATCACATTTACCGACACTTAAGCGAGACAAAAATTACTGACAATGGCCCCGTTTTGAAGAGGTCAGAAGTGTCGTGATCAGACAAACTGCACGTCGTCATAACTGGCAAGTGTGAGAACCGAAACTATAGAATTACTGATGAGTATATTAGTGAGTACGAACGGCAATCACAAATAGAAGTGCAACAAATGGTACATGTAATGAGAAACTACGCGAAATCGGAGGGAACTGCTGTACAGATTGCAGAATACAACCAGATTCCCATTTCTGAAATTAATAAGTGCACAATAGTAATTAGAAAATAATTATAAGGAAGCCCAGTGTGTCATACATAGTCTAAACTGAATTACATAGGAAAGTGTAAGGTGTGAAGAGAGCATTAAGCTGTCAGTGCGCCCGAGAGCCGCCATCAGCACTGAGGATGGAAAAGAAAAGAAAACTGCATCTGACGCAATGCAGCTGGACTGGTGGAGGGGGGGCCTCGCTGGCCCGAGTACCCTCCACCACACACCGCCAAGTGGCCGGGAGCAGCCGCTTTTATTTGTAGAGCGCAGTCTGGCTCAGTACTAATTGTGTGCTACTAGGTTTAGCACACCTTATCGGAATCAAAGTTAATCGTTAAATCGTGTTCGTCCTCAGTGATAGTGAAACAATAACAATATTACGAGGAGGAAAGTAACTACTCACCATACAGTGGAGATGCTGAGTCACAGATAGGAACAATAAAAGGATTATTTTCACAGTTAAAGCTTTCGGCCAATGGCCATTCTCTAAACACACACACACACACACACACACACACACACACACACACAGGCCGGCCCGAGTGGCCGAGCGGTTAAAGGCGCCACAGTCTGGAACCGCACGACCACTACGGTCGCAGGTTCGAATCTTGCCTCGGGCATGGATGTGTGTGATGTCCTTAGGTTAGTTAGGTTTAAGTAGTTCTAAGTTCTAGGGGTCTTATGACCACAGCAGTTGAGTCCAATACTGCTCGGAGCCAGAGCTACACACACACACACACACACACACACACACACAAGACTGCAGTCTCAGGCAACTGAAACCACACTGCAATTCGCCGAAAGCTTTAAGTGTGGAAATCTTTTTGTTGTGCCTGTCTGCGTCTCAGCTATATGCTGAGTAGCTACTTTGCCTCTCTTAATATTGTTACATTCGATCTTGCACTTTCCATTGTTTGATTGAATAAAATTGTGACTGTTTAAGGGGGGGGGGGGGGGGGGCAGTACGACAAACGGGCCGATTTGGAGTACGAGAGACACCGCAGGACATTTTAATTTCCACTGCCTTTACTTTTACAAATTTATCAAACTTTCTCAGCATCGCCAGGAAGGATTCAGGATTCACACTTGTAGCAGTGGAAGTTCAAAAACATAACAAAATAATTTTTTATATGTGAAATTTTATCGTTTTTTCACTTACTGTTGGTTGCGTTTGTTGCTATAGGTACACTCTGCTTCATAAGACACTCTCTTTGATGAATTTTGCACAGCATACAAACCATACTCGATGGTGTATGAAACTCTAGAATATTCCAGATCTATTAAACTGTGGTAAAAATTGAGGTAATGAACTATACTGCAGCAATGTGTGAATGCTCACAATCTTGATAACCCACTGAATGTGCTATTCCAACTTTAGCCAAAGATTCAAATCCCACTGGAAAAGTATACTTCAACTCAGATGGTCTTTTTCCTCCTCTACTGTCATTGAAAACGATGACAACGAAATTAAGTACAGGAATCCAACGAAACCCTCGAGTTCATGCTGCAGTGCTGTGCAAATGAAAAAAATTAGTTTTCCACAATTATCAGATGCCAGATGGAGTTTGCAGATCGCACTAATTATGACTGGTTCACAGACGCTTTTCTGATGCTTACTGTAACTATTTTTTGAATGTAAGCGCTGCAAGAATAGAAAAATCAGATTTTCGCCGTTCGGAATATTCGAATTCACCTCGAGTCTTCACGTTTCGAGCAACGGCAGAATATCCGTGCAAGGAGAGCTGGCGACACAGAAGCCACGTCACGCCTGCCTTACGGCGGCTTCGTCAGAGACAGTCACCTCGGTAACAGTGTAGTACAGCGAAGATACGTTGCCAACCGAACCGCTGGAGAAGCTCCAAAGTTGTGAATAGCGTGTGGTGAACACGGGTTCAAGGTTTTGGTCCGATTAAGGCAGTAAAACACAAATAATTGTCGCAGTTATTAATGTACGACGTTTCGTTCGCACTCGGTGCATCGATGTATTGCAAGTAATTACACTCCAGATCCTAAACCTAGCTTCAGAAATGCGATTAAGACATCTAATGAGGATATTCCGGCCCTTGCCAAACACAACTTGGAGACGAAGCTGTAGTCACTTCACTCACAGAACAAGCCAGCTGGTATCCTTCCTGGAACTTGGCAACAACGCAGAATGGTTGGCAACTCTGCGACCGACGAGTTACTTCCTTGACGGCACAGAACTATACTGCTACATTCACTCGATGTTTTCGTGTCGTGTTTCAGTTGAATAATGCGAGTGATTTTCTCTTGAGGTGTCATATAAGGATATCAGTTAATGCTTTCCACACGGGAAATACGCCCACCCACGCCTCTTAACGTAGCGATTTCCTGTCACAGCGGCCACTGGGCCAGTCAGTAAGGCACACACGCCGCACCTCTGAGGTAGCGTGCGCGCCTGCCAGCTGCAAAGCTGCATTCGTTAGCCATTCGAGAATCGCTGAAAGCCACATTTTTAATTGTTTTGTGGCGGAGCTGCAAGCAGGCAGACGGAAACTAAATAAGGCAATCGTAAGACAACGCTCGACCAAAATTCGTCTTGCTACTTTCCGTACCCCACAGTGTCAGAGCGAAAACCTTAACGGTACTGAGAAATTCATAACGCCACTTTTCTGCCGACGTATTTTTTGTTATGCATACATAATTTCGTCTATGAACTGCCACATTCTCATAATACTTGAGTATGATACAGGACATGAAGTAAATACAGACTAATTCGCGTTAAAATAGGCATAATGGTCTTACAGACACTTGATGCTTCATTAAGATAGACTGCAGTCGTGATGTTTCTGGTAGCAAGTTCAACTTAATTTGTATTAGTACAGTCAGTATTTTGAGTTTTCCATTCGTTTATTGAACACAAGACTAATCGGTAAGAGAAATTAATCAGCAACAGAATATTCTTTCACAATATCTGAAACAATCTGACAATGTTAAAGTAGTTTACAAATTGTACGCCTGCAGAAATCTACTGGTCCTAACGATGTCATTAAACCAGTGTAGTTTGAAGAGCATTTTCGTCCAGAAATGAATAACCTTGACTGTTGATCGATCAAGAGCGGGAACGGTAAAAGTTTACGCGTACACTATGAAGGACAGGCGCCTGAGAGATGACTTCCCTATCAATCTCCTGGATAGTTTTGTTCCTCAGATCAACAGAATGCGTTATCATGTAGCAGCACGTGTGATGTAGTTTCGTCGGTCGACTTTCTTACACGGCGACCGAAAGGTGTCTCAATTCTCGGCAACAAATTCCAGCTGTGATGGACACACCCTTGGGGGAAGAATTCGTAGTGCAAAACACACAGTTGGAGCTATCAGATGGAAAATATTATGTTCACACTACTCTTTGCTCGAGTTTACGCCGTTTGGTAGGGCTCAGCCCTTCATAGGAAGTTCACGTTACCAGGAGTATTGCTTAGGAATGCTCATTGAACGACCTGATGATGTTGAAGCAAAACTGCAATAATTGTCACTGTGTTGATTTTTGTTGTTTCTCGAATTAGAGCATGCAGCACCCCTACACGAGAGTGCTGAACTTTGCCTGTTGAATGGAAACGTCGAATGACAGTTAAATAGTAATCCGTCTCATCAGTATTCGAGACTTGCCTGATTTGGAAAATCATTCATGTCAGAACGATCTTTGTTGTAACAAGAAAGTATTATTCTGTCGTATTTTGCCGGCCTGGGTGGCCGTGCGGTTCTAGGCGCTACAGTCTGGAGCCGAGCGAACGCTACGGTCGCAGGTTCGAATCCTGCCTCGGCCATGGATGTGTGTGATGTCCTTAGGTTAGTTACGTTTAATTAGTTCTAAGTTCTAAGCGACTGATGACCTCAGAAGTTAAGTCCCATTGTGATCAGGGCCATTTGAACCATTTTTTTCTGGCGTATTTTCCCCCAAAAACAGTCTCTCCACATACAGTTCAAATCTTTCGAGTTGCCTCCTCTGCATTCACCCATCTATTATACCAAAAGTAAATATTGTTGCAGATGACTTTTTCCACTTCCGACCCAATTGTGCAATGGACGCGAACACGGGCCTATAAGTTCAGAATGCACGACGATTACACCTAGCCCACGGTCTCGCACAACACATCACGGAAGCAGACAAAACTTCCTCCTGAGACTTCGGCATCTTACAGTGTTAACAGATTGTGCAGATCGCTGAACTCCGCGTTCTTAGGGACGGTCGGTTTTATTGGTCACCTTAAGTGAGAGAGACTGACTTCGTCTTAGTTTTTATGTCCAAGACTGTGTACGTACATGTAACCGAACGCAATTTCGCATCTGATTGTCGTATACATAGACAAAGACACACGCCCTTATAGGTTGCAGGTAAGTGTTTGAATTGTGAAATTAGGCTAAATCTAGAAGTTCATTCTGTGGAGACTCCAGTACTACTAAAAGCCAATACACTAACGACTTTATTCTTCCTGCAAAATAATGCTGAAAAATTGATCGATGTTATTGTCCAGTATCGTCGTCGTTGTTGTTGTTGTTGTCTTCAGTCCAGAGACTTGTTTTATGCAGCTCTCCATGATACTCTATCCTGTGCAAGCTTCATCTGCAGTGCGTACTGCAACCTACATCCTTCTGAATCTGCTTAATGTATTCATCTCTCGGTCTCCCACTACGATTTTTATCCTCCACGCCGCCCTCCAATACTAAATTACCGATACATTGATGTCTCTGAACGTATCCCACCAACCGATCCCTTCTTCTAGTCACGTTGTGCCACAAATTCCTCATCTTCCCAATTCTGTTCAATACCTCCTTATTAGTTATGTGATCTACCCATCTGTTCTTAACCATTCTACTGTAGCACTACATATCGAAAGCTTTTGTTCTATTCTTGTCAAAACTATTTATCGTCAGTTTCACTTCCATACATGGCTAAACTCGGTACACATACTTCCAGAACAGACTTCCTGACCCATATATACTCGATGTTAACGAATTTCTCTTTTTCAGAAACGCTTTCCTTCCCATTGCCAGTCTGCATTTTATATCCTCTCTACTTCGACCATCATCAGTTATTTTGCTCCCCAGATAGCAAAACTCTTTTACTACTTTGTCTCATTTCCTAATCTAATTCCCTCAGCATCACCTGATTTAATTCGACTACATTTCATTATCTTCATTTTGCTTTTGTTGATGTTCATCTTATATCCTCCTCTCAAGACACTGTCCATTCCATTCAACTGCTCTTCCAGGCCCTTTGCTGTCTGTGACAGAATTACAATGTCATCGGCGAACCTCAAAGTTTTCATTTTTGCTTCATGGATTTTAATCCCTACGCCAAATTTTTCTTTTGTTTCCTTTTCTGCAAACTCAGTATACAGATTAACATTACCCTGTCTCACTCCTTTCCCAACCACTGCTTCCCTTTAATGATGCTCAACTCTTACAACTGCCATCTGGTTTCTGTACAAATTGTGAATTTCCTTTCGCTCCCTGAATTTGACTCCCGCCACATTGAGAATTTGTGAGAGAGTATGCCAGTGAACATTGTCAAAAGCTTTCTCTAAGTCTACAGATGCTAGAAACATAGGTTAGCCTTTCCTTGATCTATCTTCTAAGATAATTCGTAGGGTCAGTATTGCCTCACGTGTTCCAGCATTTCTACGGAATCCGGACGGGTCTTTCCCAAGGTCGGCATGTACCAGTTTTTCCTTTCGTCTGTAAAGAATTCGTGTCAGGATATTGCAGCCGGGACTTCAGCTAATAATTCCGTAATTTTCACACCTGTCAACACCTGCTTTCTTTGGGATTGGAATTATTATATTCTTCTTGAAGTCTTGGGGGTATTTAGCCCGTCTCTTAAATCTTGCTCTTAAATCTGGCTCTCCCAAGGTTATCAGTAGTTCTAATGGAATGTTGTCTGCTACCGCGGCCTTGTTTCGAAGTAGGTGTTTCACTGCTCTGTCAAACTCTTCATGCAGTATCGTATCTCCCATTTCATCTTCACCTGCGTCCTCTTCCATTTCTATAATATTGCTCTCGAGTACGTCGTCCTTGTATAGACCCTCTACATACTCCTGCCACCTTTCTGCATTCCCTTCTTTGTTTAGAACTGGTTTTCGATCTGAGCTCTTGATATTCCTACAAGTGGTTCTCTTTCCTCCAAAGATCTCTTTAATTTTCCTGTAGGCAGTATATTAACCCTTAGTGAAATATGCCTCTACATACTTACTTCTTTCTCCTCTAGCCGTCCCTGGTTAGCCATTTTGCACTTCCTGTCGATCTCATTTTTGAGACGTTGTTATTCCTTTTTGCCTGTTTCATTTATTGCATTTTTATATTTTCTCTCATCAGTTAAATTCAATATCTGTTCTGTTACCCAAGGATTTCTCAGCATATTTCATAATAATTTTAATGCTCTGAAAACTCAAATACCCTGCAGTCTAATTTTTTCTGTTGGCTATATACTACTGGCCATTAAAATTGCTACACCACGAAGATGACATGCTACAGACGCGAAATTTAACCGACAGGAAGATGCTGTGATATGCAAATGATAGCTTTTCAGAGCATTCACACAAGGTTGGCGCCGGTAGCGACACCTACAACGTGCTGACCCAAGGAAAGGTCCCAACCGATTTCTCATACACAAACAGCAGTTGACCGGCGTTACCTGGTGAAACGTTGTTGTGATGCCTCGTGTAAGGAGGAGAAATGCGTATCCTCGCGCTTCCGACTTTGATAAAGGGCGGATTGTAGCCTATCGCGATTGCGGTTTATCGTATCGCGACATGGCTGCTCGCGTTGGTCGTCATCCAATGACTGTTAGCAGAATATTAAATCGGTGGGTTCAGGAGGGTAATACGAAACGCCGTGCTGGATCCCAACGGCCTCGTATCACTAGCAGTCGAGATGACAGGCATCTTATCCGCGTCGCTGTAACGGATCGTGCAGCCACGTCTCGATCCCTGAGTCAACAGATGGGGACGTTTGCAAGACGACAACCGTCTGCAAGAACAGTTCGACGACGTTTGCAGCAGCACAGACTATCATCTCAGAGACCATGGCTGCGGTAACCCTTGTCGCTGCATCAAATACAGGAGCGCCTGCGGTGGTGTACTCAACGACGAACCTGGGTGCACGAATAGCAAAACGTCTTTTTTTTTCGGATGAATCCAGGTTCTGTTTACAGCATCGTGATGGTCGCATCCGTGTTTGGCGACATCGCGGTGAACGGACATTGGAAGCGTGCATTCGTCATCGCCATACTGGCGTATCACCCGGCGTGATGGTAAGGGGTGCCATTGGTTACACGTCTCGGTCACCTCTTGTTCGCATTGACGGCACTTTGAACAGTGGACGTTACATTTCAGATGTGTTACGACCCGTGGCTCTACCCTTCATTCGATTCCCGCGAAACCCTACATTTCAGCAGGATAATGCACGACCGCATGTTGCAGGTCCTGTACGGGCCTTTCTGGATAAGGAAAGTCCTGGCCAGCTCATTCTTCAGATCTCTCACCAATTGAAAACGTCTGGTGGCCGAGCAACTGGCTCGTCACAATACGTGACTCACTATTCTTGATGAACTGTGGTATCGTGTTGAAGCTGCATGGGCAGCTGTACCTGTACACGCCATCCAAGCTCTGTTTGAGTCAATGCCTAGGCGTATCAAGGCCGTTATTACGGCCATAGGTGGTTGTTGTGGGTACTGACTTCTCAGGATCTATGCACCCAAATTGCGTGAGAGTGTAATCACATGTGAGTTCTAGTATAATATATTTGTCCAATGAGTACCCGTTTATCATCTGCATTTCTTCTTGGTGTAGCAATTTTAATGGCCAGTATCGTTTTTTATCATCATGTAACAAGACATTAAAAACCTTATTAACATTAAAAAACTACACTACTAATTAACAGGTTTTAATTTTCTTCTCAGAGGTTTCCTGTGGACTAGCTGGAATTTTTTCGGAGAAATCTAGCTAGAGTGGCTTCTTGCAGCAATGGCAAACATAAGAATCTTTCTCTTCTTTTTTGGGTGGCAGATGGAGCGTGTTTTGCGTTTCTCCAACCGTTGTACCACTACTTCTACCTCCGGTTCTGGTAGGCGCAAAACAAGATGAATCGACCCACAAAGTTCGCGGGCTATGCGGTAATGGTTGACTCGCTCTTTATTGTGCCGTGAGCAACGAGTTTGCAGGATTCATCAAAAAATCAAAGCGGCTCATCTGAGTATAGTTTCTGTAGGAATTGTGAAGGACAAACGTGTTCACACCACTTACGCCCAACACGCGGAAAAGTATTATCGTCTGCCATCGCTGGAAGAGGCTTCGGTCACCTTCGACATTTGTTTCAATGCAGGACCTTTAGCTAAAGATGGGGCTCTACCACGTCGATAACTGTCATCATTTAAGGATGTCCCAGGTGGCGAAACAAATTCGTCTGCGCTGTTCCTCTAGCGAAATATATCTTCCCTTTCAATTTCGTTGTGACTATCTAATCAAACACGATAAAACAGTATTCTCAAAGTGAAGGAGCGTAACACGGACAGCAGAGGGAGACTCGGCCACTGAATCCGTAGCGCAGAGTCCACAGGGGTGGCCTCGGAGAGCGCTGGCACGAAAGCAGCAGCGGTGGTGTAGCTTCAGGTCAGACTGCAGACAACAGCCCCGCCCGTACGCATCAGCAGCAGAGTGGCGGCAAACGCTGGGACGTTACGGCGTAGCTGTCAAAATGGTGGTGAGAGGGGCTGAGCGGACGTACAGGGAGTTGGTTTATTCGGAATGCAGTGTTCTGTCGCGGGAAGCGTGGAGGCTGCTCCGTTCTTGGAGAGAGAGAGAGAGAGAGAGAGAGAATAGTGCACGAGGGGCGGACGTGACTGCTCCCTGCGTCAGCTGATGGAGTTAAGGGGGGGGGTCACGTGACGTCGCAGCCGCCGCCCCTCCTCTTCTAGAACAGTCTCCTGCGAGGCGGCGCTCAGTCGCTTTCCTACAGCAGGGCAGGCGTGTTCGTGGACGCAACAGGTAGGACTAGTTACGTAAACATCGATAAACTAACGATCAATTATTAGCCTCTGCACTATCGTCATTATCGGGTCGTTTATAATGAAATCGTTTTCTATAGACGCGCGAATGTTTTCGGATGTTGTTTTACTGGATTCCTGATATTCACGGTACACTCGTGAAATTGTCGTTCGGGGAAAACCCCACTTGATCGCTACCTCGGAGATGCTTTGTCCCGTGGCTACTCCGACGACTGTCACACCACGTTCCAACTTACTTGACTGTTGTTAACCTGCCGTTGTAGCAGCAGTGACCGATGTGAGGCTAAGCGCAAAGTGACTTCCTGTTTTTTCACTCCAGTCACTAATTTTTTAAGAGTTATCGACAGCCATATTGCGCGTCAGAAAACTTTATCAACTCACACAAAGACTGCCAATTCTGTTGGAATTTTGGTTGAATCCCCATAACCCATCGGTATTTTTGACACTGAGCGACTGGAATGGATACTTGCCAAAGGATTTTATTCCTTCTCTTGATCTGAGCATGATTTAAATTAATCACGAGCGTTCTTTCAGGCGGAATGATAGGAACATGCCAGATGCTGGTTACTCACATCCGGCTTGCAAAACTCACAATGTGCAGTTCGCGAATAAAATAGTTCTTACTGAGAAAAATAAAAAAAATGATCTGTCGCACAACACAATGGTCAGTGCATTGTCAGCAGTTGAGCATAATGCGTACGAAAGTAATGCGGGAGGTAGCCATTTGTGCCTTGTGAGCGATAGTTCGAAAAACATGTCATGAAAGTAGAGGTGCCTTAGTCAGCAATACATTTCAACAAATTAAATATACTTAATTACCACACTCTTTCAGGAAACTCCTACTTTCGTAATAACACCGACATTTTTTTTATTTGTGTAGCCTGTTGCATAATTAGTTTATTAATGCTCACACTGTGTATGCAACAATTGAAATCGTTTCTCTCAACATGGCGAGCCAATTAAAACATGATTATTTGTGACTGTTTTTCGACTGTTTCTAGCTTACAATGGAAATGTGATGTCCACCTGTACATAGTGTAATGTCTCGTATTACATCAATATCCAAATAACGATAGTGAAACTTGCGAACTACATTCCTTTGGACGATTTTTTCCAGATGCACAAAGGGATCATATCTGTGGAAATTCCACGTTTTCGGCTTTTTGCAACAGATCGTAGAGATACGTCAGCATAACAGGCAACAAGTAGATAACCGTGTTTTACTTTCCTGCCTTGCCGCTAAATCACGTGATTTTATAATATTCCTTACTTTCTTAATTACCACATTCACGATGAATCGTCTGTCCGTTCTTCCGATCTGAAAACATTGTGGAGGCAGAAAATATAATCAGAATTGCTAATGGCCCACCAGTTATTGAACTGTGCATTGTTCTTGACGAAAGAATAAACAAAAGGAAAGAACTGTACAGATATATGTAACTGAAAACTATTATGTACTAACGAAAATAGATGGAGCGCTTAAGTGGCGAAAAACGAAACATAACTCAGTGGCAGTAAAATACAGTATACAGCAAGGCCGTATTTTTCGGATGGGCAGTACTTTCTCTGGCCATATGCGCCACGCCAAGTGGACATACGGCAGGACTGCCTCCCCGCCCCATCCCTGCCTCAGTGCTCGCGCGGCGCGAGAAACTGTGCCGCAACCAGAGCGCCGCGCGACCTGGCGCAGACGCGCGTCGCGTCGCAGTTTGAGCGGTCCCATTTGAACCTGTGGAGTTACGAAAACGCGCGCTGCACTGGGTCGCGCTATACGCGTCTTAATTTGCGTCTAGCCTAACAACTGCGCCACACTTGTGTTATATAGGCGTTGCCTACCGCAGCGCCATATTCTGCATGTTTATATCTGTGTCTGCGGCTGTGGCCGGCCCGCCTCCCCCACTTCCGCCCCCGCCGCTCACACAGCGGCAGGGCGGCGCGCCTCCCACGCTGGCCTTCTGCCCTAGTGTGAACCACTGCAGACGTGACCGCGTGCGTGAATTACGTCACCCGGTCGCGACTGACGTGAGATGGCCATTCCGTGCCGCCACAGAGTCGAGGACAACTTTTCCGCTACTGGAGACCTGCCAGTTCAGCAGTGCGGAAGTACACTACTCGTCGAATTGCTCTGACGAATTCTTCCGAGAAAGTCTGCCGAGTAATGTGTGTCACGTCGCCAGAAGACGGCGTACAAGTGTTGCCGGAACATCGCTCCGAGACGAACGCATTACTCTGGGACTTCCACGTCGAGAAGCCGTGAGAGTCTGTTCCTTACTTTCTGTCGCCCAGTGTTTTCAGCCAACGTGCAAAGTACGCTAGATGGCGCTGCCATTGGTCAAACGGATATCAATTGCGTTTTTTAAATAGGAACACTCATTTTTATTACGTATTCGTGTAGTACATAGAGAAATTTGAATGTTTTAGTTGGACCACTTTTTCCGCTTTCTGATTCATGGCGCTATAATGGTCACAAACGTGTAAGTGGTATCACGTAACAGTCCGCCAGTGCGGACGGTATTTGCTTCGTGATACATTACCCGTGTTAAAATGGACCGTTTACCAATTGCGGAAAAGGTCGATATCGTGTTGATGTATGGCTATTGTCATCAAAATGCCCAACGGGCGTGTCTTAAGTATGCTGCACGGTATCCTGGACGACATCATCCAAGTGTCCGGGCCGTTCGCCGGATAATTACGTTATTTAAGGAAGCAGGAAGTTTTGAGCCACATGTGAAACGTCAACCACAACCAGCAACAAATGATGATGCCCAAGTAGATGTTGCAGCTGCTGTCGCGGCTAATCCGCACGTCAGTAACAAATTGCGCGGGAATCGGGAATCTCAAAAACGTCGGTGTTGAGAATGTTACATCAACATCGATTGCAAAAAAATGGCTCTGAGCACTATCGGACTCAACTGCTGAGGTCATAAGTCCCCTAGAACTACTTAAACCTAACTAACCTAAGGACATCACACACATCCATGCCCGAAGCAGGATTCGAACTTCAGACTGTAGCGCTTAGAACCGCACGGCCACTCCGGCCGGCAACATCAATTGCACCCGTACCATATTTCTGCGCACCGGGAATTGCATGGCGATGACTTTGAACGTCATGTACAGATCTGCCACTGGGCACAAGAGAAATTACGGGACGATGACAGATTTTTTGCACGCGTTCTACTTAGCGTCATTCACCGACAGCGGTAACGTAAACCGGCATAGTATGCACTACTGGGCAACGGAAAATCCACGATGGCTGCTACAAGTGGAACATGAGCGACCTTGGCGGGTTAATGTACGGTGCGGCATTATGGGAGGAAGGATAATTGGCCCCCATTTTATGGATGGCAATCTAAATTGTGCGATGTATACTGATTTCCTACGTGATATTCTACCGATGTTACTACAAGATATTTCACTGCATGACAGAATGGCGATGCACTTCCAACACGATGGATGTCCGGCACATAGCTCAGCGTGCGGTTGAAGCGGTATTGAATAGCATATTTCATGACAGGTGGATTGGTCGTCGAAGCACCATACCGTGGCCCGCACGTTCACCGGATCTGACGTCCCCGGATTTATTTCTGTTGGGAAAGTTGAAGGATATTTGCTATCGTGATCCACCGACAACGCCTGACAACATGCGTCAGTGGATTGTCAATGCATGTGCGAACATTGCGGAAGGCGAACTACTCGCTGTTGAGAGGAATGTCCTTACACGTGTTGCCAAATGCATTGAGGTTGACGGACATGATTTTGAGCATTAATTGCATTCATGTAGTATTTACAGGTAATCACACTGTACCAGCATGCATTCTCAGAAATAAGTTCACAAAGGTAGATGTATCACATTAGAACAACCGAAATAAAATGTTCAAACGTACATACGTTCTGTATTTTAATTTAAAAATCCTACCTGTTACGAACTTTTCGCCTCAAATTGTGAGCCATATGTTTGTGGCTATTACAGCGCCATCTATCACAGAGCGAGAAAAGTGGTACAACTGAAACATTCATATCTCTTTACGTACTACACGAATATGTAATAAGAATGGGGGTTCCTTTTTAGAAAAAGCAGTAGATATCAGTTTGACCTATGGCAGCGCCATCTGTTTTCCTCCTTCAGGCTAGACGAGTTTCGTTTTTTTTTGTGGTTTTTTTCCTTTGTCACTTATTTCGTGAGATATTTGGCCCGGTCTCGATCAATGGACCACTCTCTCTGTCTGTCTGTCTGTCTGTGTGTGTGTGTGTCGCAATCACAGTTACCTTTTAATTATTTTCCTTAGTTATGCTTCGCATTTTCGTAATACATGCAACGTAATTCGTGGAATTTGGGTCTAAGAATGTAGGCGCCGTCTGACGTACGTCATGCACACCTTAGGCCGTAAAATGCTGCGTAATGTGCCGCTGAGGTGTCGAAATCTTTCTTAACGCTGAAGATACCGTCGTGTTGTATTTACAGTCTAGTCTAAACGTGCTCGGAGCTGCAGACACGGAATATCGGCTATCCGGTGACACAGTGACTCCGCAAAGTGTTCGTCTAATACGTGATCGTATGTTTAAGGGTGTATAAAGGGCCGAAAACTGGCGGATTGAAACGAAGCAGGTACAAGCACGTCCTTATTGATCAGTGAAAATGAGTATGCTATAAAGAAACACAGGTCGCTATGTGAATAAACACGGTTAAGCATTCAGAAATACAGATAGGCAATGTAAGACGCAAAATCAGTATTCGTCTGCAGTACTGTAGATCACACTTTGAACATAGAATGTTGTTAGTAGGGCCTCCTTTCCTCCTATAATCGCTGGCATTCTTGCTTGGAGTGGATTTCACCAGAGATTCTGTTGCTTGCACTGTAATTTTACGGCATTCCTCTTGGAGAGCGGTCTGTCGATCAATTCTATTGGATATCTGACGTGATGATTTCGTCGAGCAAACGCCACAAATTGTCGATAGGATTAGTGTCTGGGCTGTCTCCATGCAGTGGGGCCTGTCATACAACAGCCACAGTTGGAGCTGTACGTTTTGAATGAATGTCTTGTGTGAAAATATAATACCCATATGATTCACAGTACTGTTTTTAGGGTATTTATGGTACATCTTGTGGTCCATAATGCCATCAATGAGCACCCTCACACATGTACTGAAACCATGTGTAACTGGGGCCGTTACATTTCTCTGTTCAAATTCAGAATTCTTTTTTCTCCACGCTGTTACGCGCCCTTTACACGTAAACAGCTCACATCCATTCTCGCCAGTAAATACAACCTTCCTGCAGAAATCAAACGCACCTGATTTACGTTCCCTTTGAAATGCAACTCGCTTTCTTCTATTCACTTTACTGACGTACGGTTTTCTGCGGGCTGTTCGTGCAGAAACAGGCCTTCCTGTACGCACACGAAAACCAGTAGCGAGGTGTGGGGCGCACAGTTTCGAATTTTTGATGACTTCTCTCGAAGTAGCTGTCGTTTCTCCATCTCGGACAGAACTGCAGCACGACCGCTTCGCGATTTGTTTTCGTACTTTCTGCTCCGATTGAACCTGTGTATAATACTCGTAACTGTACTGCTGTGTGTACCGGCGGTTTCTCCAAAACATTTTCCCCGTCGAAACAACCTGAGGCACGTCTCTCTTCGTTTATAGTGTAGCAACGCTCTCGACCTACATGGTGTGAGTATGACTGAACGGCTCCCAGACCGGAGGGGCGGCTGTTCGCTGGGCTGCAGGGAACACGGACGAGCGCGGGAGGCCGTGTGTCGGCCCAGGGGGGGGGGGACTCGTCTGGCGGTCTTACGTAGCGTGTATGTGGTCGCAAATAGAGGTGAAGACCGGTTTATTGCCAAGTGTAGAAATCAGCCGACGTAAGGAAATAGTTACTATTCGTTTCGCAGCAATATTTGTATGGCTGTGTTACAGTCTATGCGCCACGGTCGGTCGAATAGTTTGTGGAGTGACTGTACTTGTGGTCGCAACACGTTCCACGAACGACGCCCTGTTCTCCGAACTGTGGTACCTTTGTTTACAAAAAGATGTTGCAACTTTTCCCGGTAGCAATACGTCACATTCAGTGTAAAGAGCGGTGAAGTGCATACTATTCTAATTACCAATATGTGCTCAGTTTACTCTGAAAAAAAAAGTTGCTCTAGTGACCCGAAAAGGCGGCAACGTGTATCTCACACTGTTACTCGGGCTATGCAGGCAGAATAGATCCAGCTTGCTACTAAATGGCCGAATAGAAATGAAAGAAAATTAAGAGTTCGCTCAGAAGTGCTCAGTTACGAAACAAATGTTACTCCTGTTTAGAAGTGAAACCGTGAAAGAAAGTACAGCCGAAGAAATAGGTAGCATACTTCGGACTTGGTCTTCTTCTCAATAAAATTGCCTCGTGTTTAATGTACGGAGCCCTGGAATGCAACCGATGTGATACTGTCCTAATTACCGACGGATGGTACCGCGGAGGACATTAGTATCAACTAAAATACCATGCTCAACACGATGTTTCGGCTCTTATGCAGTTTATAGTGTCCATGCGCTGATCACCAGAAAAGTGCCTATTTTTGAAGGGAACGCGTATTTCTCAAGATATAAGCATAAATATGCACGGAATACCAAAAAAGTACTTATTTTCATATGAATGCAAAAAAAAGATCAATTAACTGTCTGATTTGACCAACTTACCAATATGCTGCAGACTCTTCAATATATTTCTTCACAGACTTTACCCATAGGTAAAGCTTATAGTTTCATACATCCTAACCATGATAGCTGTAGTTGGCTTTGCATATTGTTGCATATGGTATATGTCCCTGTTGCTCACAGTTATATATCTTGATCAGCGCGCCCAACAACCTATATTTTTCTGTTGAGGCTGTCTGTTTTGAAGTATCATATATCACTGTGTGTGCCAAAATGGCGAGAAATTTTCGAGATGTGACTTTGTAATGGAAGATTTATACCATGTTACGGAGAACACCTAAAGCTCTATACAATGGGCTAGGCAACAAGGTCTTTCGAAGAACGATATGGTGTGTGAAAATGGGAATTGTGTTGGATACACAGGAGAAAACTATAGGGAAAGATGGCGAAATTTGGCGCTGCTCCGTTGGCAGGGCCTGCAGAATGAAATGTTCTGTCAGAAAAATGTCATTTTTTGCTGGCAGTCATTTAGACATTTCTAAAGTTTTGCGACTGTCTTACATGTGGGCTTTCGAACTCAATAAGCAAAAATTTTTAATGAGGGAGCTCAAAATTGGCAGTGAGCAGACTGTGGTCGATTGGTGCCAATTTTGTAGGGATATCTGCCATGAATATTTCGTAATTGAGCCAATAGTTTTGGGCGGCCCTGGCCGTACTGTTGAAATAGACGAGAGCTGCTTCTTCAGGAGAAAGTAAAGGTCATAGTGTGCGGGAGCAATGGGTCGACGTTGAGGGAAAGCAAAGCTTTATGGTTGCTGTGCCACGTCGTGATGCTACCCATTTGCTGCAACAGTATGTTTTGCCCGGAACCACAGTAGTTTCCGATTTGTGGCAAGCTCACACCACCGCAGGGAACATGGGCTTAGAATCATCTGTCAATCTTTCGCTTTATTTTGTCGATCCCTTTACAAACGATACCACAAATCACGTGGAGTCAGTCTGGCAAAAAGCTGAAGAAAAAAATAAAAGTCAGTTTCGGAACTGACCGTGCTCTGCTGAGTAAGTACCCGGCGGAATTTCTCTGGCGTCAACGTTTTGGGGAAAATCCATTCCACAGTCTCATTGAGCGTGTTCGAAAAATCTGTCGCAATGTCGCAAATTAACTTGAGGTAGCTGTTTTTATCTAATCTGTGATTCGAGCTTTAATGTATACCTGTGCAAAATAAACAAATACGATTTTTTGAGAATTTTGTTATTAATTCCATCTTTTTTGCAAAAAAACAATACATCATTTCTGATAAAAAAAAAGTTTTTGAGACAGTTAATTGATCTATATAAACGCATCAGATATGATTGTAACACACAATTTTTGAAATAAAAAAATGTTTTGGTATTCCGTGCATATATGTGCAGATACGCGTTTCCTCGAAAAATAGGTACTTTGCTCGTGATCAGCGCATGTACCCCCTAAACTGCAGAAGTGCCTATTTTTCTTCATAATACTACCCGTTTATGCCTGTTCCGCTCGCGAATGGCGAATGGGTAAGGTGGTGGTCTGTAAGCGTCTGTATTGGCTGCAGTTTCCGGATTTCGTGCTCGCGCTCATTTCGCTGCAAGCCCGCAAGTCTGGAGGAGGCGCGCTGGCGCTGCGAAGCAGCAGTCTGGCCGCAGGAAGCGGGCGTCCGTGTCCGCGCACCGCGGGTCAGGTAACTGCGTGTCGGCAGCTCAGGGTCAGCCGGTGACGTCAGCGGCCGCGCCGGCAGAGAAGTGCGCAGCGGCGAGGCCGAGAGTGCGCCAAGTACCCTCCTCCACACACCGCAACGTGATGCAGGCGGTTACTCAGTTTTACTGCACTCCCCATCACAGTATTAATTCGGTACCACTTCCCGTTTAGATTTGGTTGTTGCACGAGACATGTGTTGCAATAGAGCAATTAACGAATTACGGTTGCGCGGATGAGAGTATACTATTGGATTCACAATGGTAGATTCCGTACGCTTCATATCTTCGAGAGCGATGTTTCACACTGGTGCGGAAAACACCGGGCCATAAAAAAATGTGTAAGCCACATGAAGTTTTCAGGTGGAAGAATGTTTCCTTCAGCTCATATGAAAGATGTGATTGTTCGTATGTTGGCATAGTTTGACAACACAAATTGTATCGTTTTTCGTTCCGGTTATAAAAGTGGTTCGTCGATTGCGAGTCAGCCTCTCCTCTCCTTCCCTGTCCTGCACTGCTCCCTCGCCACTGAGTTCACGACGCTCCCAGTAAAGTCCCCCCCCCCCCCGGTGGAGATGAGCTGAGGTGACCAAGAGAAGCAAGTAGCAGACTCGGCCGGGAATCGAACCCGGCTACGCCGACCGCGAGAGCACGGGCTGGTGCGCGCTGCTCGCTGCTGGCCCTGCGCTGCGCCCCCCCCCCCCCCCCCCCCGTGCTGCACGTACTCACCCTCCCGGGATTCTAGTTCGTTACTCGTGTAGCGATGTCTGGACGAACGCCGGACATTTGCCACTCCTGCCCCTTCGCCAGGTAGCGACCCCTCAGGTTAAGGGTCGCCCTTCCTCGTACTTCTTCTGTTCGCTTTCAAACCGCCGTCTCCACATCTTACTCGATTCAACCAGTACGTAAGGGACCTTCTTCTTCGACATCTTGGCCGAATACAGAGCTTCTTTTCCGAAATCGAAATGTTTATAACTTTTGGGAAACGAAGGCAATTCCGACGCTTATGTAGTATGTAATTCGTTCTGCCAAGTATAAATACAGATTCCTCCGTCTGTACGGTAGCTTCCTTTCGCGCTTACCGATTGCGATAGAAACAGTGCGTCGCCATGGGAGCAACAAGAAAGGAACGACGTAATGTAAGGTCAGTATTGCCTCACGTGTTCCAATATTTCTACGGAAATACTACTACACACGTAGTAACTAGAGCTATAACAAACTTCCCGCAGTTCAGCTGCCTATCTGTCTCCTCAACGCAATTTTGGGCCAAGAACTTGAGAAGGATGTGGAACGAATGCGCCGCTGTCGGGCAGCAGTTGGGACCCCGCGGCTGTGCGCCCTGCACACGCCGCAGTCACGTCTCGCCGCCCGTCGCCAGCTCAGCGTTACACTGCGTGGCGTGCGGCGGACTCCTGGGAAACTTCCCTGACGTAGCCGCTGCCAAGAACGGACGACGTGTCCGGTCAGCGGTCTGGAATGGCGATTTGGTAACTGGCGTTTCTGTCCGGTAACACCTCGACCTGTGTACATCAGTATACTTTCACAGGAGAACATGGAATACACAGCCTTTACGTGATGAAATCGCGCAGTTTTTTATAACTTGCTGAAACACTTCATTACAGTGCCAAGTACAGCTTTTCTCTGGCGAAATCTCTGGTCCAGGCGTAAAAGAACCTCGCGTCATGTCCTCCCAGTTGATCGTTTTGTGCGGCAATCCGCAGTCTCGAACACCGTGTGGTTAGCGGCAGCTGCAAAAGCTAAGCTCGGAAGTTTGCCAGCGCTAACTGATACTTGCAGAGGTAACGCTCTCGTATGCCGCCATGACATTTTGCGCCATTACATTACGGCACATCGAACAGACAAGTGCGACTTTTCACGAATATTTTTTGTTCGCACGTAATTTCAAACGCAAACCCGCCACATCCGACACAGCTTGTTCGGGAAGGTGAGAGTAAACGCCGTCCACTCCTGTGTTTCCTCTCTGTTAAGCCAGCCGAGCTGACTGCCACTTGGCAGAGACGATTACAGGTTCGTGCCATTGAGGAACGAGACCTGTCGTAAAGCCGCCACAGAGCAGCTGTTTCGACCCCCTCGGCACGGCTGGAAACCCGCAGCGCTGGCCGCGCCACGAGGGAACCGACCCAGAATTCAGAGCGCTGTCAGCAGCGGGCAGCAGGCGCTCCGAGCCACCGCTACATAGGGATCCGTTACAGTACTCAGCTGCATAGTTGTTTGCAAGGTTTTAATTCGAGTTAAAAGTACTTGTGGAAGGAAATCCAAATCCTTTAACGATACCTTCTAACACGAAGATATTATCGAACACGGCAGCCCTATTCCGTCTTCGTGTGTGATGTTACACAGAAATTTTTATATGGAAGAAAAGGGAGAGGTAAATATTACATCCTTCCCCTCGAAGTGCAAGGCGGCTGTCGAGAATTGCGGTAAGCTTTCTTGCCCGGGCGAGGGGGGGGGATTGAAAGTGCTGGCAGGAGGGGGGGGGTCACGTGACGTCAGAGCCGCGTCCGGTTCTGGAACAGTGGCTGGATCATGGGGGCGGAATGAGTGGAGACGGACGGCGCTGCAGACTGACGCTGTAAGTTGTTCGAAGTCAGTGGGCGGGGCTGCCGCCATCTTGGATCCCACAAAACGTTAGCAGACGTTCACAATTGCTTCTTGTTCGTCATTTCTGTCTTGTACACGCGATATTTATTTTGTGCAGTAAATGTTACACTGTTTTAGTGAACGACACAGCATAAGATACGCAACCTCAAACGTTTTTTGGTCTTAAATGCGTATTCGATACAGTAATACGACACGAAAATATTACGCTTCTGGCCGCAGTACTGTAATTCCTTTTTGTTTATACACTTCGAATAACCGAGAAGACAAGTATGTGCTCTGAAAAGCGTGCTTTTGTAATCCATTTCTATTCACTTTCATTGTGTTTGTGTCGATAATTGATAAAACGAGAACTCCGAAAGCAATGATTGATAGTTTAGAGATACCGATTTGTATTCGTTGCATTTTCAAGTCAAATGCAAATTTTAAATGTTCAAGTTTGCAAGAAACTTAGCTTATTTCCTTTGGTGTGCCATAGATGTATGCAAGGATGATTGAAACAAGCCAGCTGTCGTGTCAACAGAGTGAAAGATTCGTTAAATTGCGAAGGCAGTGAACGGAATTAAAGATTGTCAGGCCCATTGTAATTTACACGTCTGCTTTGTTCTTAAATTGTACGTACCAACTGACATTCCGTGTGGCGAATAACAGCAATTTACAGGGTAACACGACAGCACAGTGCTTAATGTAATGACCTAAGTAGCCTGGACTTAGATAGGGAACTTTGCTGTAACAAATATCCAACCCTTTAAATACTTATAATTCAACCACTGTAACAGGTGTTCCACACATTTCACTGAAGATTCAATTAACTACTTGTAGTTACATTACTTTAGTATTAAACTATCCCATTTAAAACATTGGTGTCTATTTTCAGGATATTTCCTGCCAGCACTTTCCAGTTACTTGGGAGTAAGCAAACACTGAAGACCAAGTGCATCGCTCACTTCCAGAGCTGTTCGCGTTGGATTGACAGGAAGTCTAAAGTCAAATCACGGAAATAAAACCATACTGTAAAACTTTACAGTTCATCAGAATTTCAGGTATATATAAGAAAATAGCACTTAAATAAGTCCACTTACGAATGAAATGTGATTTGTTTAGACTTTAGACTACAATCAGAACGATGCAAGCCGGCATTTTTCCTCTTATTTTTACCTCCATGGGCAGCGGCAAGTGCCCTCTCCACAGCAGAGCAGGTTGTGTGTGTGTGTGTGTGTGTGTGTGTGTGTGTGTGTGTGTGTGTGTGTGTGAGCGCACGCAGCAGCAAGGAACGTACCTCTGTCGTGGACACAGATTTTTGTAAGACGTGAAATTATTAACCTGCTACAATAGGTTTTAAAATCTTTTAATGCGTATCTATTTCAGATGATGGTTTCCAGCCTGAGATCAGTTTGAAACTGTAATGTTTGCAAGATACAGGTTGGCTGGTTGGTTTGCGGGAGGGACCAGACGAGGTCATCGCTCCCATCTGATTTGCGGAGGAAGGGGAACGAAGTCGGCCGCGCCCTTTCAAAGGAACCGTCCCGACATTTGCCTGAAGCGATTTAGGGGAATGGCGGAAAACCTCAATCAGGATGGCCGTGCGCGGGTTTGAACCGTCGTCCTTCCGAATACGAGAACATACAGGGCGTCCGGAAGTGCGCAGCTTAATACACTATTTCTCTCTTCTGAAGCATAACAAACAGTCGTTGAAACGTGGACAATGAAAGAAACGTAAACTCAATTTGAAGAAACTGGCGTCCAAATTCTCTATTTACCCTTCGATTTAATAACTGAGTAATACATTTTTGCCAGCGACGAAAAGTTTCACAAACAGTAATGAAAACATAGCACAAATGTAGGTTACGGTATATTTATAACTGTCGAGAAACTGTCTTCAATCGTAGAGAATACTGTCGTTTTCAGATGACACTTTTCCCTTGCACACAGGAGCACTTACTCAGAATTTCTCTTGCACAGATGGTAACCGTAGCTTCCACACGTTAAGTCGCTTTCTGTGGTCTTTATCCCTGGCTCTCTGCTTAACTGCGTTCTTGAAGCATGTGTGGCATCTGGCTTTCTCCTAGCTGGTTCTTCGTTTGGAACAGGAGTAACTTGAATAACCTCTAGCTTCTTTGCAGGTGTGCCTCTTACAGCGTAAATGTTCGGCAAATGCAGTCCTTTCAAGTCCTCGAATCGTTCTTCGAAAGCTAGAATCCTGATTCGCGCGTCTGCAGTTCTCTGCCGTTCGTTGCGCCGAGGCACACCCACGCTGGGCGTTGTGTTAAGAGCTGAGCGCAGCCACGGCAAGCAGACTGCAGAACACACGCCTCCCGTCCCTGGCGTTTGGTCTGCAGCACCCACTCCTCCCTAAGGTTTTACCGGGTTTCCTTCTTCCGTGCGTCAAGTTGTCATTCCTGGCAGCAAATTTTTCTTCACTTTCTCCTTTGTGATTCAAGTATAACTCTTACTGGAGGCTTACTGGTCGGTAAATCTGCGAATGCAAACCTGGAGGAATACACCTCTTTGCCTGCTGCCGTCTAAGCTCTTTCGGTGTGCGTTTCGTGTTGCATTAGGAAGTCCCAGCTGAGAGAAGCCTGTAGTCGTGTGACAGAGACGGTGGGTTGTGGTGTCGCAGCCTGTATTCCTTTCCTTGCCGGCTCCACCGGTGCCTCCAAACTCTCTCTCAGCACGGCGTCCGCAGGCGCGCCCGCTCTCCCTTCGTTTCTGTTGTGTATCACTCAGCTGCACTACCGAACGTGCTAACGTGTGCGCCAGGTTTGCCTTTGGGGAAAGCGTTAAATGGCAAGACACAACATCCCGTCAATTGTATTGTGACGCCCACCTTGCGAATATACCGTTCACTTCTTCGAAGACTGTGGCAAATATCCAGGTAAGCTCTCATTTTAATTAAAATTCAGAACAAAGCGTCTATTTCAGAATCGGTAACGGGAGATTCATTTCCTCATTCAGATTCTTCTGTTGTAGGACCGCAGTTTTCCTAACAATTTCGAGAGTGAAATTTTTTTGAATGGTTCACACACACATTCCTCTCGCAGCTGTAGTTACTCGCTGAGGTTCGTGGACCAAGTTGACAAACTCACTTTTCACAGACTCCGGGATGCTTCTTCGGGATGCGCTCTACCAGAGCTTGTAGCGTATTTGGAGTGTTACCTGTGTGAATTGTTTCTTCGTTGTCCTCCATTTCTTTTTCATTTGCATTCTATCCAACTTGTATGTAATGTGACTCGTAATCTCGTAACGCTCATAATTTTTCGACTGCTGAAAAGTTAAGCGTGAATTTCTGCCTCATCGAGGCAAATCTATCTTAGAAGAAACACGTTTGGTTTATTGTGACAAACTGCTGCTATTAATGGTCAGTAATAAATCAGGTACGAAAATGAAAGTAAACAATTACATGTTCAAAAAGGCGTTGCAGAACTTAGATTTTAGGTTGCCGAATGAAATTAAGACCTAATTGGAGTTGTCACAGGTGCAAACACTGTGCAAAATACGTCCTTGAGCACAACTTACGTTTTTGTCGTTGTTATTCGACATTGTCAAATCGGAAGGCAGGGTGATATGTTAAAATGTGTCTTTAAGAACCGTAGTTCAAGGTCGTTAAAACTCCTTCATTCACTAATAGTTTCAGAACATTGACCAACCATCGTCAGATCTAAAATGCAGAAAATAGCATAAGAGGTGAAGAATAACATACACATTTTATGTTTAAACTTCCATTGTTTCATACGTACAAAAAAAAAAAAATTGCTGCTTAAGGCCTGGCCACACAGAATCCGTCAGCGGCCAGGGACGTTGGTCAGCTGTTACAGGGTGGAAGGGGCCGAACCCCATTATTAAGCTTGCATGCGTAGCGCGATTGTCTTGGCGTTAAGACGGTTTGGTATCTTCACGCGGGACACGTTATCTCTGTGCGAGGAAATGAGTAGCTCGCACTAGCGATACGAAATGGCACCAAGAAGACGAGATGTTGAGTGCACGACATTCATAGCGAGAGAGAAAGCTTAGGAGAATAGCATCATCTGTGTGTTAATCTAGAGTCTGACGAAGATAGGTTCTTCAAATATTTTCGTACGTCGCGAGGATGTTTCGAGGAAATGCATCGCCTGATAAAAAGGTAGCACCTAGAAGTGCTCAACGAACTGAAGAAAGCCAATTGATACAAGGCACAGACTAGCCATTTGTTTGAGGTAAGTTTTACCATTTGTGACCTCTTTGTGCTTCAAACAGAAATCATATAATTTATTCCATTTCAGTTTTGCTGTATGATATGAAATGTTCGGCGGAAGAAATTGCTGTCCCACAACGTAGTTACGAGTGGAGTGATAAATTTATCTGCAGTGTTTACGAATACAGCAAACGATAGTAACATCTGGTTCCATATGTGCCGCTAGAGAGAACTTTCTACTTAATAAATTGCTTTGTTTCATTGTATTCATAACATTGTCATTGAATTTAAACGAACATATCTTTGGTCGGTAACTTATCTATTCGTTCTATCGGCATAATTTATTTTAATCTTTTCAACATACTCGACTACAGGCGACAGTCACCAGACTGTAGCTTTTTCTTCTCAGTTAGGACGTTCGACAGTCTCAGAAATTGTGAAACAAGTGAGCCAGGCAATATGGACTGTTCTACAACCCAAGTATTTACCGACTCCTACAACAGAGATGTGCAAGATCGGGTATTCTGTGTATGATAAATTTATTAAAAGTGCGTAACTGTGTTTTATTCTGACGGTGTATCAATTCTGTAAATATTAGTAGTTACTGTAATATATTGACATATTTTGACAATCTCCTGACAAATGATGAGGATAATAATTATTATATTCAACTGTATTATGTTATACTTTCTGACGTGTTATTTGTCATTCGCGATGGCCAGCAGCTATTTCCGAAGAAGTACGTAACGTAAATATTTGTTAGCTCCAGTAACTATCGTCTCTGAAATGTCACCGGTGTCTAAGACTGGAGTCACTGTGCCAGGAACACGGACACACAGTTATTTTCCGTTACCAACTTCCAGGTTACCTGTAGTGGTAGCCCGATAACTGCCGGAGGTGAATACCGATCTCTGACAGTTATTTCCATAGTTGCTCGAATTCCTTATGGTAACTCTCCTTGTACTACCCGTGCAAACTAAATTAACACATAAGGCGGTGGCTCAAGGGATCGACTGTGCTTGTTGATGCCTGTACTGCAGCTCCTATCAGCCGCCGCTCGGACATTAACTTTATTTGTTTGTGCTAAAAGTAACGAAGGCCCACGAAATAGTACACAGTTCTTATCAACAGATGGCGTGCAGTCTCACAGTTATATAATTCCCATGGCCTATAGAACGCCTTCCAAAAGCGCAGTACGATCTTCGGTCAACAGATGGCGCGAGGCACTGTTGACAGTAGACAGTTACTGAAATAACTGCCAAAATCAAGAGGAACGGTTATCGCAGTAACCGTTACTTTGCAGTAACCGTTACTTTGCAGTAACTGTTACTTTGCAGTAACCGTTACTTTGCAGTGACCGTTACTTTGCAGTGACCGTTACTTTGCAGTGACCGTTACTTTGCAGTGACCGTTACTTTGCAGTGACCGTTACTTTGCCGTTACTTTGCAGTGACCGTTACTTCTCAGTGACCGTTACTTCTCAGTGACCGGTTACTTCTCAGTGACCGGTTACTTCTCAGTGACCGGTTACTTCTATCAGTTGCGTTATTTTTTGCCACCTCTATGCAGTGAAAGGCAGAGGGGCAGGCGGCGCTGGTGGGCAATGGAGCCGTGGCTCTGTAGGAACACTAAGGACTGCAACGTAACCAACTCCCTACCAGGTCTGCCTTACAAGGGGTGCGAGAAACTGGCCGGTTTCCACAATCTGTAGTAACCAATTCACCGAAGCTGTTTGTAAATTTGTACAAAACAAGGACGTTATAAAAAAGGAAATTTATACAGTCACAGTGGAAAGCAGTGCAATATTTTAAGATACAGGAAAAGTAGAATGAGGGCTATCGACAAAGTACATTACGTTTTGGAATAAAAAATAAATAATGTATTTGAATTTTTTAATTATATACATATGAAAGCCACACTGAAATACTACTTTTCTACATAGTTGCCATTTAAATTAAGGCACTTACCGTAGCGATGGACGAGCTTGGAAATTCCTTCGTCGTAAATTTCGGCCGCCTGCGCCTTCAACCATGTGGTGATCACCTCTTCTCGGAGCTGTGCGTCGTCATCAAAACGCTGCATAGCCAACCACTCAGCAAGATCTTTGAGCCCAACTTTTCCCTGCACTTGTTTTGTATCGCTCTTCTGAGGTTGTGCAGAGTTTGGCAATACCTTTGAGAGTTTATTGTAGTGCCTCTTTCCAGGAAATCCACAAAAATCACACCGTTTCTGTCTCAAAAGAAGAGGTAACCACGTGGTTGAAGGCGCAGGCGGCCGAATTTTACGACGAAGGAATTTCCAAGCTCGTCCATCGCTACGCTAAGTGCCTTAATTTAAATGGCAACCATGTAGAAAAGTAGTATTTAAGTGTGGCTTTCATCTCTATATAATAAAAAAAATTCCAATACTTTATTTATTTTTAATTCCAAAACGTAATGTACTTTGTGGATAGCCCTCGTATATGCAATACTACTGGTAAAAAATTTTCATCCACAACTTGAGTATTAAAGCGAGTATTAACATAACCTGAAGTTTAGATGCCAGTTACAATCTGCGTTGTAAATGGCTTCAATCAGAAGCGAGTAAACAGATGGATAAAGCCTCATGGCTAAAATTGAGACATTATACGATGCATTTATGACGGTTACCACTTCATGAATGTAATCATGCTACCTCACATCTAGGTATTTGCTATAAATTATACACCAAAACCGAGACATACATTGCGTGTCAAAAACACTAGTCAACTGATAAACTATAAGCCTTTTCTGTTGGTCATGCAGAGGACGAACGCGTGTGTATAACCCAAATGAGTCTTAAGGTCCAGGTGTTGAGTCCACAGTACTTACATGTCGAGTTTCAGTGTTCCACACACAAACGAACAGCTCGAGTTGGGTGGTGGTGTGAGCTGAGGTGCAGCAGCCGTGTGCTTTGTATGCGGCTGACGTCACGAAGCCCGACACACGTCGCCTCCTGCCAGCCAGTGATGGGACGGCGGGGTGCGGCGACTCGAGCGCACCGAGAATATCTCGAGCCTCTAGTTCTCGAGCAATTCTCGAGAAGCTCACGAGAAACGGATCGGCGGCGTGCGCCGCTGCGCGCCAGTTGGCTGCGATAACATTCGCCGCGCCGTTTTATGAATTGAACGCCGCCGCTAGACTTCGTTTCTTTGGCAACGTGTAGATATACAAACCAAATTAGAAGAGACAAATTGAACACACAACGGTTACGACTCTAGATCACTTTTTACCAAAATATGCGTAGCTGTTGACACAAGAATAATTGTGCTGTACACCAATTAGCGCAAGGAACATTAAAATTGTGAAGTAAAAAGTTTCTAACGTGAAAATGTGCTTATGTCTTGCGATTTTATAGTGCGATCTGCAGCCCGCGACCAAGTGAGAGGAAACGCAAATGCCAGCCAAACATTCGAATAATTAAGTGGCCACTTGTTCAGGCAAAAAAGATGATGATGTGTTTCATAACTTACAATTGAGAGTCCACTGGGAGTGCCTTCAAGTAAAAGGCGAAAAGCGTCTTTGACAAATAAAATAAATCACACAAAGAAAATGGCGTTTGTTATTTACAAAACGAATATTTCTGTGCTTGCTGCAGGTGATGGCCACGTTAACAAACTACTTGTTAATTATTTCGTTTTGCCTTAAGACATTTTATTTGCAACGTTTAGTATTTATAATTACCTATAATATCACCAGATTGCCAATTACTCTTTCCAGCATCGCTAAAATTGTCTTCACAGGCAGGCTGTATACGCTGTAATTAGTCGATTTCTTTTACCGAAAGATTTTACATCCCTGATCGAATCTTTGTGTCAAACACCTTGGGACAAAGTACCAAATACACTACTGGCCATTAAAAGTGCTACGCCAAGAAGAAATGCAGAAGATAAAAATGGATATTCATTGGACAAATATATTATGCTAGAACTGACACGTGAGTACATTTTCACGCAGTTTAGGTGCATAGATCCTGAGAGATCAGTATCCAGAACCACCACCTCTGGCCGTAGTAGCGGCCTTGATACGCCTGGGCATTGAGTCAAACAGAGCTTGGATGGCGTGTACAGGTACAGCTGCCCATGCAGCTTCAACACGATACCACAGTTCATCAAGAGTAGTGACTGACGTATTGTGACGAGCCAGTTGCTCGGCCACCATCGACCAGGCGTTTTCAGTTGGTGAGAGATCTGGAGAATGTGCTGGCCAGGGCAGCAGTCGAACATTTTCTGTATCCAGAAAGGCCCGTACAGGACCTGCAACATGCGGTCATGTATTGTCCTGCTGAAATGTGGGATTTCACAGGGATCGAATGAAGGGTAGGGCCACGGGTCGTAACACATCTGAAATGTAACGTCCACTGTCAAAGTGCCGTCAAAGCGAACAAGAGGTGGCAGAGATGTGTAACCAATGGCACCCCAAACCGTCACGCCGGGTGATACGCCAGTATGGCGATGACGAATACACGCTTTCAATGTGCGTTCACCGCGATGTCGCCAAACACAGATGCGACCATCACGATGCTGTAAACAGAACCTGGATTCATCCGTAAAAACGAGCTGTTCACCAGTGTCAGCTATCTCGGTGTCGTAATTGACACGCATGGACAGGTTTCGCAAACTGTCGACCGATGCAGGTACACTCGTCGACGGTGCTGCGTAACGATAAAGAGCTGCGCCGTAACGCCGTGTTTCAGAATCGACTACGATGGCGGCCGGCAACGAAGCTCAGCAAAGCACACCGGTGTACCTGGGCGCCCTGCTGGATGACGGGGAGGGCGCCACCGTGACTCTGGTGGCGGGGCAGACGCGGCTGGTGGTGCACAGGGCGGTCCTCGTGGCCGGGAGCCCCGTGTTCGCGGCAATGTTCCGCCACGACACGGCGGAGTCGCGCGGCGGCCTCGTCGACGTCGCAGACGTGGACGGGCTGGTGCTGAGGGAGCTGCTGACGTACCTGTACACCCTCCGTGCCCCGCAGCTGGCGAGCCTGGCCCCCCGTCTGCTCGCCGCCGCTGACAAGTACGGCATGGCGAGCCTGAAGGCGCAGTGTGAGCAGCAGCTGGCCGCTGGGCTGACGGTGGACAACGCGGTGGCCACAGCTGTTCTCGCGGTGCGACACTGCTGCCCCGGCCTCCGGCAGACAGCCGTCTCCTACATAAAGGGCCACACACACCGAGTGATGGCGACGCAGGCCTGGGCTGACGCAGTGCGCACCCAGCCAGAAGACGTCGTCGAACTCGGCAAGATGCTGGCGGAGACGCCACCGGAATCCAGGTGAGCACGAGGTGATCACCGATGATCCACTGTGTGTGAAACTTCCTGGCAGATTAAAACTGTGTGCCGGACTGAGACTCGAAATCGGGACCTTTGCAGATTTCCCGAGTTTGAGTGTCGGTCCGGCACGCAGTTTTAATCTGCCAGGAAGTTTCGTGTCAGCGCACACTCTGCTGCAGAGTGAAAGTCTCGTTCAACTTGTGTGTGTGTGTGTGTGTGTGTGTGTGTGTACAGGTATACTTTATTATAATTTGAAGAAGATGAAATAGTTTACTTTGCAGAACAATGAATTTATTGTTGTCAGTTTGCTAAAGATATTTGGCTTCATTAATCTTTCCCACTGAGGCAGTCAATTTATTTGAAACAAAGTGTTTCATTCCACAGTTGTTCGTTGAATGTAAAATGCATATCTTATGCCATGTGTGAGATTATGTGATAATGAAGAACCAGACATGAGATAGTACAGTACAGTACTAATATTCCAGGAAAATTTACGCTCAAAAAACCGTACTGAAAAGCTTAATGTCAGGTGGGACATACTTCATTGTAAATCTGCACAAACCAATGTGCACTTCAGGCCGAATTATGCATTTTAGTATAGTTTACGAAATTCCTATGCTCACGGAGTATCCTCTCGTGTCCTGTTTCTTTTATGCCGTAATCTAAGCTCTCTTTATGCTGTATACACACAAACATGCGGCCTTCCTACATCACTGCAGCTGTGCACGCACAGTAATGCCTGTTTTGTGGCGCTCTGGCTACTGCTAAGCCGAAGATATTTCTGACAGTCTCGGGGTAGTACTGCGAATGGTGGTTTGAAAAGTGTTACTTTCAAAGTAAATTTGCTTCTACGCAAGATGAATTGTTACGTGTGAGAAAGTGGGTTGGATTTCTTAAATAACAGAGTGTTTGACTCTCGTTTAAAAGTGAACACTTTCAGGACCAGCCACATAGAATAATTTCTAGCCCAGAAAACGAGACATTCACGTCAATGTTTTAAATGTACTGGCACATTTGTGTGAAGTACCTTAAGTGTAACACACGCAAAAAAGATCAATATTAGATGTGAAAGCTTAGCTTCCCTTGTATGTTATTAATCTCAGGGACCAATATTATATGTGAAAGGTTAGCTTTTTTTTTTTTTTTTTTTTTTTTTTTTTTTTTTTTTTTTTTTTTTTTTTTTTGTTGCGACGCTATGCATATTAATGTAAACCATTAACTTTTCCTCTTTGTGTCCGTGCGCTATGTAAGTAATGTTGCTATTGGCTTACCACATCACATGTCCTATGCTCTGAATATCTGCTGCCATCGGCTGGTGAGATCACGTGACATGGGATAAGATTGGCTGATAAAAGGACATCGCAGTCTCGATTTCGAAGCTCCGGAAACTGAGGTGCTGTGTATATTCGGTGCAATTTGAATTTACACTTTCGTAATACGAAAATATGCAGCGTACATATTGCTGACATCAAAGGTCTTTCCAAAACTTCTCTCCCTTGTTCCCTTTTTTTCCGCGAACTTCTGCTCCAGTGTACAAAATGTTAACCGTTCAAAGCATTGATAAGTTTTACACTTGGGAGCTAAAATCTATGGATAACTGTCACTTAGCACGGAAAAAGTGTATTTTCGCCCGGGTAAGAGTGCATTCTTTAAGCGGGATATCTGGGAAAATCCGGGAATTTTTTCCTTGTCTGTTTATACACCCTGATTTCAGGAATTGCGACTGCCTCACAGCAAGTGCATTCTACAATGCGGTGTTTTGCAGACATTTTATTTATTCTAGTACATTTTGGGACTCGGAAAGTAATTTATGTATTAGCTGTGTTGCTGTGAGACATGTGACTGACTCCACACTTGTCGTACATTTATGGTATCACTAAGAAGCCAAAAGTTTGTTTTATTGGTACTACTTTACATTTATGTAAGGGTTGTGCCATCTGCAATGGTTCACTTGGGTTGCAGTCATTAAAGATGTTCAGTGACACATCCTGCACGTGGCATGTACTGTTGTGTGATTGATGTACAACTACGTACAAACAGCATGTATCTCTCTGTGCGGCCCTTTGACAGCCATTAATTTTGTTTACTCTGGCCGGTGGTCATCGGCATTTCGTCGCCGTTATGTGCACTGTATTACTGTCAAAAGCTCAATGAAGCACATACGAATAAACCGTGTCTCTGTTTATATTGCGGGTGACTGGACATCTGGATGTTTCCCAGGCCGCGTACTAACAGTGTACACAGCAGTACATAAATACAGCGTTGGTTGTATTGTAGTACATCAATCACATTGCAATTTCGAGCTGCGTGCAGGTCAATCTTGTATCGCAAAAACTACAATAATGTCGTGTTCCACCCATTTCACATGCCAAATTCGTGTACGAATTTCTCGGGATGTAACTGACATATTGCGATGCAGTCAGTCCCATTACTACGAGTATTATGATTTCTCATGTTACTGTGTATGGAATAATATGGTGTGTCCTTTTTGAAAAATCTTAAGATCGTGCTGAAACCAGTATTTGCACACGGTTCAGAATGTCTCGCAGTTCTGGCTTCCGTGAGCCCCTGCCGTACATTCGTACCCGTGAAAGCTGAGAGTCAGTATCTGTTGGTGGTTCCAGAGATTTTGATGGTGAAATGTAGGTTGACACCCGTTATCAGTAGAATTCTGCAAGTCGTCAACATTTTGACAGTTCACTTGTATACTTCGACACACAAAAATGTTGTTAGAAATAATTTACAGAAGCTGCAGTTTTCCAGGTAAAAGTTTTTAAGTCATTTTATGTTCTTTTCAACACGTGAAAACCCTCCCGAGGCCATTTTTGCCTCTGTAGTACCACTTCGCTTGTATTTGTATACACGTGAAGTGCCTGTTATACAAAGGTAGCGCCTCATAGGGTTTTATTCATGGAAAAATGCTGGCTAAAAGCGATGTTTGGTGATTTCAGAACCTATGCAATGGCCCTAAAACCCTTGGCATGTTTTCATTACATCAGTTAAAACTATATTAATACTTTGCCTGCATATACAGGGTGTAAATTTTCAGTTGACAAAGCAGCATAACTCGAAACATAAGCTTCACATGAAATAATGTGTAAAATGCAAAGTTGATTATTTTTGAGGGGGATATCTGCTGGTGCTAAAATTAGCCCGCCTGCGGGTGGGGCGTAAGCCAACTTTAAAATTTCAAATGGTAACCACCATTTTTTACTGCAGAACCAGATTCTACATAAAAAACTACGTACATTTTGTCTTAAACATGTGTTTTGATTCTTGGTAGTTGGCACTGTTATTCAAGAAAATCCATGTTCTCATGTTTACATGGAAAATGGTTACGGATAAATAAAAAGTAGGATGTTTGGTTAGTTAGTTAGTTAGATAGTCAGATGATTTGTTTGATAATTAAAAGTTGTGTGGCCTCATGACCACGAAACAAACAAAACTTACCAGAATCTGCAGAAAAATTAATACAGTATTTCGGTCAACATTTCCTCTCTCAAACCCCACCCTATGGGGGGAGAGGGAGAGTTTTAGTTTCAGTGAATAAAAATTTATGAAGTAAAGTGTTTTTTATTTATCTGTAACCATTTTACACGCAAAAATGAGAATATGGGATTTCTTGATTTACTGCGACAACTAATAAGAATCAAAACAAATGTTCAAGAAAAATGTACATAGTTATTATGTAGAATCTGAAGCTTATTTTTAGAGTTATTCTGGTTTGCCAGCTAAAAAGTTACACCCTGTATATGCCAAACATGAACATGATATCGAAAAAAAAAAAATCAGTTATGCAAGAATGTAGTCTTAAGAAGACATGGCAAAGACGATTTCATGACTAGAAATGACCGTCCGCACTTGGCCTACCTAAAAATCGTCTTTGTCCTTGGCTTTCACAGGAACCGCCCATGAACAATTAGTGCTTTTATAAGCCGCCTAAGGTGCTGCGTTGGCCACACCTTACGCGAAAGAACCAGCCGATTTGCTCAGTTTGCCTGGGCCCTAGGAAGTGTGAGGTGTTCAAGCTTTGACCGTGTACTGAAGGATAGCTACAGTATGGCATCTCTCGCGACAGGTGTACAGATGGTCTTCAGGCTAAGGGCAATCTGAAACACTAGACGCCTTGTTTCTGCCACCAGCAGAACGCAGTTTGTGACCCCCCCTGAAAAACTGCATTTGTGGGCGCAGCGTAACGGTACCTTGCAGTGTGGTCAACGGGCCAACTGAAACACAGTGTCCTACTCGCTCAGAAGTGTGATACGTCAGTGAGTGTAAAGACCAGCTGGCGTTCCGTACGCTCTTGCCACTGAATGCTTCTGCTGTAGTGCAGACAGTACCGGGTGACCAAAAAGTCAGTATACATTTGAAAACTTAATAAACAACGGAATAATGTAGATAGAGAGGTAAAAATTGACACACGTGCTTAGAATGACATGGGATTTTATTAGAACCAAAAGAAAGAGAAAAAAAAAACACACACCCCATATTCCTAGAGGCGTGAAAGATCTCTTGTGCGCGTCGTTTGGTGATGATCGTGTGCTCAGCCGCCACTTTCGCCGTGCTTGGCCTGCCAGGTCCCCAGACCTCAGTCCTTGTGATTATTGGCTTTGGGGTTACCTGAAGTCGCAAGTGTATCGTGATTGACCGACATCTCTAGGGATGCTGAAAGACGACATCCGACGCCAATGCCTCACCCTAACTCCGGACATGCTTTACAGTGCTGTTCACAACATTATTCCTCGACTACAGCTATTGTTGAGGAATTATGGTGGACATATTGAGCATTTTCTTTATAGAACATCATCTTTGCTTTGTTTTACTTTGTTATGCTAATTATTGCTATTCTGATCAGATGAAGCGCCATCTGTTGGACATTTTTTGAACGTTTGTATTTTTTTGGTTCTGATAAAACCCCATGTCATTCCAAGCATGTGTGTCAATTTGTACCTCTCTGTCTACATTATTCCGTGATTTATTCAGTTCTCAAATTTATACTGACATTTTGATCACCCGGTACTTTGTGTAATTTGCTTTAATTTCCTTGGCACTTGTATCCATTATGCCAGCAGTTTCTGTAGCCAACGTATTTTATTACCCCCAAGCAGCAACAAATCTTGTTACTCTGATATTCAGTACATGTAAATATAGTTCTGATTGCCGTTCAGCAATTAGCTTCCTAAACTCCTCAAAGCCTAAAGTCACAGCCAGCTGATGTTACAACTAGTTCCTTGATTATTTTAGGTAACATTTTAGGAAATCAGCGATATTTCACTTCAGAAAATTTGTAAAAAACAGTGTCGATCACTCACTTGTATATTAAAGATATGACCATTTTCCAACTCTAGAAGTAGGCCATTTCCACATAATGCTGTGTAGAGGTAAGTACCAAAAATTCTCATTTGCACAGGGAAGTCTGCAAACATTGAGCAGAGTGTGCGTTAAAACCACGTATCGTTAACCACGGGGCTGGCAGGGAGGTCGCTGGCAACAGCTGTGCTCGCCTCAGCTGAGGAACTACAGCCGCGCGTCAGACAGCGTGCAAGAGGGCGCGTCACACCAGTGTTAAGTCAGTGGCAAGCGATTCACGTTTACAGACCTGAAACTCTGTTTTTAAAAATGAACAAAAGTTTAACCCAAAACAGGGCTTCCTACACCCTACGCATATCGTGTATCTGAAAAACAGTTTTGTAAAACAAATAGTAAGCGAACGTGATAGGTGGTACTGTAACCCAGAACCCCATTTTTAGGCGATTGTTCGGAATGCGAAGACGCCTTTCCCGTAGCAACTAACTTATCTCACATATTCGTAATAGCACAGTGGCCTGGAGACTCAGGGGGCCACCGGCGATGAAGTTCATCCCCCCTCCCAACCCAGCAGCTCAGGCCTGAAACTTTGACCCTCGTGTCTGTGCGGTTACGTGAAACGTGGCGCTCGTACCCCACCTGTGCGTGACACTCTTCAAAGTCTGCGACACCGCGCTGTTGAAGCTGCGAATTCTGTAACGAGACACCAGCTGCTTCGTGTGTGGCAGGAAATGAGCCAGTGGTTTGGCACTTTTCGTGTAACACATGGTGCTCACACTGAATGCACAAAAATTACTGTTTAAACCATCACGTTGGCTTGTTATTGTTTTATAAACTTTTTAACATACACGATATCCGTAGGGTATAGAAATACCTGTTTTTTGTGTTTACGGTGTAATTTTTGTACATTTGTAAAAATGGACATTCGTTTTTGATATACGACACGTAAATCGCTTCCCGGTGGCTGACACTGGTGTGACGCGCCCTGTTCCACACTGTCTGATGCGCAGCTGACGTGAGCGTCCTCCCTGCCAGCCCCATGGTTAACGATACGTGGTTTCAACGCACACTCTACTTAATGTTAGCTGACTTCCCTGTGCAAATGAGAATTTTTAGTGTTTACCTCTACACAGCGTTATGTGAAAATTATCAAACACCACAGGCAGAAACCATTCGTATCTTCAATAAATAAACGTGCACTTGAGGCCGTTGTTTATTAATTTTACTTCCACCATGCAATCGTTATTCCTCGAGCCGTCACAGAAATCCATTTTCTTAGATTCTATTTAAAGTGAATACAATCAAATTCAAACTTTTAATTCTGGTACAGTGGGAGCCTCTTACCATATGTCAGGCAGTAACATACTACGTTGTCATTATGTACACCAATTCGGCTTTGTAGTTGGATTGTGTTTAGGATGGGCCTACCTGAGTCGAGTGTGTCGTTAACGTGTGTGTATTGACCGTATTTAGTGGACAGCATTTAGATGTTATGATATTTTCAATGACTGTAAAATTTTCCACTGGCCTAGCTCCATTGTCTCACGTCTTGCAGTCTTTCTGCACTGCTGCTTTCTCTGAGGTACCTTCCCTGCAAAGTTAATAATCCGGTTTCTTAACGTTTATTGCCTGTGCCTGTTACAGTCAAGTCCCTGATAAATGAGCTAGTGGTTTATTTGCAGTGTCCTGTTCAACAACCCTCCTATCCGTCCAGCTGTGCTGAGCCCTTACATTCATCTTCGATTTGGTAAACTCAGCTGCTGTTACGGAGGAACTTGGGAGAACCGACCTGTAAACTGATGGAACGGTGAGTCGTCGAACTCGGGAGACCCACCAGCGTGACAGGCAGTGTGTGTTGCATAAGCGGCCCCCCACCCCCAGCACTGTGCACACGCCCGCCCACACAGCACCTCTTGTTTGCAGCGCCTCTTGTTTGCAGCGCCTCTTGTTTGCAGCGCCTCTTGTTTGCAGCGCCTCTTGTTTGCAGCGCCTCTTGTTTGCAGCGCCTCTTGTTTGCAGCGCCTCTTGTTTTCAGCTCGCCCGCCAGCCCCGGCCCCGGTGCCGCCACTCAGCCTCCCAGCGGCGCGGCTGCCCGCCACACTCCGCCGCCTCCTGACGACGCGGCCGTCTCTCGCCTGCGGTGAGTGCTGCCGCTGCACACGCGCGACTTGCTCACCCACAGTAATGCTCAGCACCTTGCCGCATGAACCGAGTGTCACGCTAAAAAGATCTAATTTGAATTTTTCTGAAATTTTCGATAAAGCTGAGCTTACAGCTATCAGGAACAATTATTTCTACATTTCATTGGTATGTTCAATGTAACTGCTGCTCTGGATGTTCCTTGCGAATATTAGAAATTAGTTCTGAAGGAAGTGGGTATAAAGCCAGCCTGTCGGTGCACTGTCATTCAACGAAACCTACGTGTCACGGCAATGAATGTAGAACTGTTTGGAAGTACTCACGAGGAACCTCTTTGAGTGCGAGATCACAAATTCAGTCTTTTGCTCATTTGAAAGTGTTAACGTTTCTAACTTGGAAAAATATCACCTGCTAATGACTCACCATCTTGATGAGGAGGGCGACAGAAAATGAGTGTCCGCAAGGTACAGAGACCCACCTCCTGTGGGACACACGTAACACACTTAACAAAATAGACGTCGTCCACATTTCAGAAATGTTCAGGACAGATCATCAACTTGAACCGCGAGCACCAAATGCAAAACCGTGAGTCACAGTGGTCGCAAAGGTGCGCACCCTCGAGATCGAATCAAAGACCTTGGGAGCTACAAACCGTTCAGAACGATCGGCTAACCATCCACTCTTTTATATGAAGCATACATGTGCAATGGTGTGAGGGCAACTGCTGGAATGTGATGGCGCACGGCAAACGAATGCGAAACTGTGTGTCGTGGTGTTCGTCATGAAACTGGCTCTCCTGCAAGGCGTACATGCAGTTTGTGCGATAGTACGTTTTATAGGCACGAAACAAACAAATATTTTCCAGCGATAAAAATCGCATCAGACACCATTCAGGAGGTACAGTTCGCTCTGAGACAGTATGGTTTTTATACGCAGACCAGGAATTAGTGGCCAGCTATCGATCAAAAGTGGTGCTCGTACCGTACGTCCTCTTACGCCCATTTCCCTGTTCTTGCTCAGTTTGGCGTAACTACTCCCTACTGCCCTTGCAAGATCACGCACACGACAAAGAATCGTAGGGGGAGCAGCACCCCCAACTTGTGCCAGCACAATAACTTTGCAGCCACTCTACCATCCAGATTAACGGTCGGCTCAGTTGTATACGGCTGCATTAAGGCATTGATATTAGTTCATCTTGACAGAACTTTTGCGGTACCTCTAGTCCCCTGTTACATGCATTTTCTCTTGAGGTTCCGAATAGCTAAAGTTCAAAAAAAGTTCCGTACTGAATGATGCGACAAGTTTATCTCATCTACAAATGTTCAAGTGGCTCCTGCAGTTCGCTGTCCATTATCGACTTCAGGCCTTATTTGGAATTTCGTTACCTGTTTTTTCAATTTTGTAGCACTTCCTGGAGCTATGCCCATCCACTGCTTCCCCACAGATGACTGTAACCTATGTCACACGCAGTTTGATGTGCATAACGTAGGAGGTCACTATCGTGCAACCCTGTAAACTGTCGGGCATCCTCGAAATGCACAAACACCACTTTTTGTAACGAGTGTGTCTCGTCCTCCCTCGAGGACGGACGACACGGTCATATTGCTGTGCTTCTTGGACAGAGATAGTCCTTCACTTCATTTCAATGGAGGCGGGATTTGTGGATCCCTGTCTGACAAGAACGATGAACTACGTGGCTCGACAACTGTTTCAGTATCACTTCCACTCGTTAAGCACATATCGCCATCATTGCATTCCTTATGTACATTGTCTGCACTGTCAAACACATGAGACTGTACATTCTGCTTATTCACCCTCTAGAAACACCAATATTTCATCTGCCATTCCTTTCTTCTTCTTCTTCTTTCTTTTTTTTTTTTTTCTTTTTTTTGTCATCAGCCTACTGACTGGTTTGATGCGGCCCGCCACGAATTCCTTTCCTGTGCTAACCTCTTCATCTCAGAGTAGCACTTGCAACCTACGTCCTCAATTATTTGCTTGACGTATTCCAATCTCTGTCTTCCTCTACAGTTTTTGCCCTCTACAACTCCCTCTAGTACCATGGAAGTCATTCCCTCATGTCTTAGCAGATGTCCTATCATCCTGTCCCTTCTCCTTATCAGTGTTTTCCACATATTCCTTTCCTCTCCGATTCTGCGTAGAACCTCCTCATTCCTTACCTTATCAGTCCACCTAATTTTCAACATTCGTCTATAGCACCACATCGCAAATGCCTCGATTCTCTTCTGTTCCGGTTTTCCCACAGTCCACATTTCACTACCATACAATGCTGTACTCCAGACGTACATCCTCAGAAATTTCTTCCTCAAATTAAGGCCGGTATTTGATATTAGTAGACTTCTCTTGGCCAGAAATGCCTTTTTTGCCATAGCGAGTCTGCTTTTGATGTCCTCCTTGCTCCGTCCGTCATTGGTTATTTTACTGCCTAGGTAGCAGAATTCCTTAACTTCATTGACTTCGTGACCATCAATCCTGATGTTGAGTTTTTCGCTGTTCTCATTTCTACTACTTCTCATTACCTTCATCTTTCTCCGATTTACTCTCGAACCATACTGTGTACTCATTACACTGTTCATTCCGTTCATCAGATCATTTAATTCTTCTTCACTTTCACTGAGGATAGCAATGTCATCAGCGAATTGTATCAGTGATATCCTTTCACCTTGTACACTCCTGGAAATTGAAATAAGAACACCGTGAATTCATTGTCCCAGGAAGAGGAAACTTTATTGACACATTCCTGGGGTCAGATACATCACATGATCACACTGACAGAACCACAGGCACATAGACACAGGCAACAGAGCATGCACAATGTCAGCACTAGTACAATGTATATCCACCTTTCGCAGCAATGCAGGCTGCTATTCTCCCATGGAGACGATCGTAGAGATGCTGGATGTAGTCCTGTGGAACGGCTTGCCATGCCATTTCCACCTGGTGCCTCAGTTGGACCAGCGTTCATGCTGGACGTGCAGACCGCGTGAGACGACGCTTCATCCAGTCCCAAACATGCTCAATGGGGGACAGATCCGGAGATCTTGCTGGCCAGGGTAGTTGACTTACACCTTCTAGAGCACGTTGGGTGGCACGGGATACATGCGGACGTGCATTGTCCTGTTGGAACAGCAAGTTCCCTTGCCGGTCTAGGAATGGTAGAACGATGGGTTCGATGACGGTTTGGATGTACCGTGCACTATTCAGTGTTCCCTCGACGATCACCAGTGGTGTACGGCCAGTGTAGGAGATCGCTCCCCACACCATGGTGCCGGGTGTTGGCCCTGTGTGCCTCGGTCGTATGCAGTCCTGATTGTGGCGCTCACCTGCACGGCGCCAAACACGCATACGACCATCATTGGCACCAAGGCAGAAGCGACTCTCATCGCTGAAGACGACATGTCTCCATTCGTCCCTCCATTCACGCCTGTCGCGACACCACTGGAGGCGGGCTGCACGATGTTGGGGCGTGAGCGGAAGACGGCCTAACGGTGTGCGGGACCGTAGCCCAGCTTCATGGAGACGGTTGCGAATGGTCCTCGCCGATACCCCAGGAGCAACAGTGTCCCTAATTTGCTGGGAAGTGGCGGTGCGGTCCCCTACGGCACTGCGTAGGATCCTACAGTCTTGGCGTGCATCCGTGCGTCGCTGTGGTCCGGTCCCAGGTCGACGGGCACGTGCACCTTCCGCCGACCACTGGCGACAACATCGATGTACTGTGGAGACCTCACGCCCCACATGTTGAGCAATTCGGCGGTACGTCCACCCGGCCTCCCGCATGCCCACTATACGCCCTCGCTCAAAGTCCGTCAACTGCACATACGGTTCACGTCCACGCTGTCGCGGCATGCTACCAGTGTTAAAGACTGCGATGGAGCTCCGTATGCCACAGCAAACTGACTGACACTGACGGCGACGGTGCACAAATGCTGCGCAGCTAGCGCCATTCGACGGCCAACACCGCGGTTCCTGGTGTGTCCGCTGTGCCGTGCGTGCGATCATTGCTTGTACAGCCCTCTCGTAGTGTCCGGAGCAAGTATGGTGGGTCTGACACACCGGTGTCAATGTGTTCTTTTTTCCATTTCCAGGAGTGTATTTTAATTCCACTACTGAACCTTTCTTTTATTTCCATCATTGCTTCCTCGATGTACAGATTGAATAGTAGGGGCGAAAGGCTACAGCCTTGTCTTACACCCTTCTTAATTGGAGTACTTCGTTCTTGATCGTCCACTCTTATTATTCCCTCTTGGTTGTTGTACATATTGTATATGACCCGTCTCTCCCTATAGCTTACCCCTACTTTTTTCAGAATCTCGAACAGCTTGCACCATTTTATATTGTCGAACGCTTTTTCCAGGTCGACAAATCCTATGAAAGTGTCTTGATTTTTCTTTAGCCTTGCTTCCATTATTAGCCGTAACGTCAGAATTGCCTCTCTTGTCCCTTTACTTTTCCTAAAGCCAAACTGATCGTCACGTAGCGCATTCTCAATTTTCTTTTCCATTCTTCTGTATATTATTCTTGTAAGCAGCTTCGATGCATTTGCTGTTAAGCTGATTGTGCGATAATTCTCGCACTTGTCAGCTCTTGCCATCTTCGGCATTGTGTGGATGATGCTTTTCTGAAAGTCAGATGGTATATCGCCAGACTCATATATTGTACACACCAATATGAAAAGTCGTTTTGTTGCCACTTCCCCCAATGATTTTAGAAATTCTGATGGAATGTTATCTATCCCTTCTGCCTTATTTGACTGTAAGTTCTCCAAAGCTCTTTTAAATTCCGATTCTAATACTGGATCCCCTGTCCCTTCTAAATCGACTCCTGTTTCTTCTTCTGTCACATCAGACAAATCTTCACCCTCGTAGAGGGTTTCAATGTATTCTTTCCACCTATCTGCTCTCTCCTCTGCATTTAACAGTGGAATTCCCGTTGCACTCTTAATGTTACCACCGTTGCTTTTAATGTCACCAAAGGTTGTTTTGACTTTCCTGTATGCTGAGTCTGTCCTTCCGACAATCATATCTTTTTCGATGTCTTCACATTTTTCCTGCAGCCATTTCGTCTTAGCTTCCCTGCACTTCGTATTTATTTCATTCCTCAGCGACTTGTATTTCTGTATTCCTGATTTTCACGGAACATGTTTGTACTTCCTCCTTTCATCAATCAACTGAAGTATTTCTTCTGTTACCCATGGTTTCTTCGCAGCTACCTTCTTTGTACCTATGTTTTCTTTCCCAACTTCTGTGATGGCCCTTTTTAGAGATGTCCATTCCTCTTCAACTGTACTGCCTACTGTGCTATTCCTTATTGCTGTATCTATAGCGTTAGAGAACTTCAAACGTATCTCATCATTCCTTAGCACATCCGTATTCCACTTCTTTGCGTATTGATTCTTCCTGACTAATGTCTTGAACTTCAGCCTACTCTTCATCATTACTATTTTGTGATCTGAGTCTATATCTGCCCCTGGGTACGGCTTACAATCCAGTATCTGATTTCGGAATCTCTGTCTGACCATGATGTAATCTAATTGAAATCTTCCCGTATCTCCCGGCCTTTTCCAATTATACCTCCTCCTCTTGTGATTCTTGAACAGGGTATTCACTATTACTAGCTGAAACTTGTTACAGAACTCAATTAGTCTTTCTCCTCTTTCATTCCTCGTCCCAAGCCCATATTCTCCTGTAACCTTTTCTTCTGCTCCTTCCCTACAACTGCATTCCAGTCGCCCATGACTATTAGATTTTCGTCCCCCTTTGCATACTGCATTACCCTTTCAATATCCTCATACACTTTCTCTATCTGTTCATCTTCAGCTTGCGACATCGGCATGTATACCTGAACTATCGTTGTCTGTGTTGGTCTGTTGTTGATTCTGATTAGAACAACCCGGTCACTGAACTGTTCACAGTAACACACCCTCTGCCCTACCTTCCTTCCTATCCTACACTTGTTATACCATTTTCTGCTGCTGTTGATATTACCCGATACTCATCTGACCAGAAATCCTTGTCTTCCTTCCACTTCACTTCACTGACCCCTACTATATCTAGATTGAGCCTTTGCATTTCCCTTTTCAGATTTTCTAGTTTCCCTACCACGTTCAAGCTTCTGACATTCCACACCCTGACTCGTAGAACGTTATCCTTTCGTTGATTATTCAATCTTTTCCTCATCGTAACCTCCCCCTTGACCGTCCCCTCCCGGAGATCCGAATGGGGTACTATTCCGGAATCCTTTGACAATGGAGAGATCATCGTGACTCTTCTTCAATTACAGGCCACATGTCCTGTGGATACACGTTACGTGTCTTTAATGCAGTGGTTTCCATTGCCTTCTGCATCCTCATGTCGTTGATCATTGCTGATTCGTCCGCCTTTAGGGGCAATTTCCCACCCCTAGGACAAGAGAGTGCCCTGAACCTCTATCCGCTCCTCCGCCCTCTTTGACAAGGCCGTTGGCAGAATGAGGCTGACTTCTTATGCCGGAAGTCTTCGGCCGCCAATGCTGATTACTTATCAAAATTTAGGCGTGTCGGGGATCGAACACGGGACTGAAGACATTTTGATTATGAATCAAAGACACTACCCCTAGACCACGGAATTCCTCGGTTTACTTTCTGACGAAATGTCAACTTCGATAACTGTTGTAGAGATAATGCAATGTCTGCTTTGTTTATCATTGTCATCACTCTGCCTCGTATCAACAGCACTAGTGGTGTAGCACTGTTGTGAATTGCTTGTCAACTGATCAGTTAAACTATGGTCCACAGCCACATGCTGTGCTCACCATTGGCTACTTCCAGTGGCGACCACCATTGCCATTAACAGGCCGTATTATGGGGAACCAAATGTCGTAAAGGTCATTGGCCTTTTGTGACCTCTCACGCAAGTGGTTCCTTGTCGGGGGGGGGGGGGGTATGAAAGAAGGGAAAGTAGAATTAGAAGTACGACGGCCAATTAACTGCAGGAATGTGAATACGGCTTGTTTAGTCTGAGTGAGTGTTCTTTGAATTTCCTTTAATTGGCATTTATTGACACTTTCATTTGTAGCAACTATTGAAAACTTTAATACAAAGGTGTATATGAGGAGCTCTGGAAATGGTGCATAAAGGTCGGAGTGAAAACAACAGCCATAATGAAAGTTGAGTTCAGGTGTGAAGGCATGCTCAGCTGTGATGCTCGTTCACAATAAGCAGGAAATGAGGTCAGTTCCGTTGTGGGTGTGGCAGGCTGGAGGCGTGTTAAACCACGCCCTGCAGCTGGTGGGATTCGGCACGTCTCTTCAGTGTTGGTTTTTCTTTCACCGTGGAGCAGTTTCTCCCCAATACCTTTCTAATACTCACTTTGCTTATTGCATATCAGCGACCGATGGTAGCCGACATGGACAGTTTGCTTTATGAAAACAAAAATTTATATCTGACACTGAATTGAAAGGTTTACGAGATGGCTTCATTGAGACTCCCTTGACTTTGCTTAATGTCCTAGAATAGTACTTGCTCAGGCCTCAGACTAGCAACAGTGCGACTATTCAGCATGAAACTGATCGGAGCAGAATGCAGCAAGATGCTATACAGAGAGGTGTGTCCTAAGTTTCAACTGGGAAAGTGGGTGGGAAACGTATGTTGTACCTTTCACGGGACAGGATATGTATGAACTGATTTTAGAAAACACATTACTCCTCCCTATACAGAGATTCAAGGGCTTCATTGCTCAATTACCCGTGGTGGTCAGCCGCACACGTGTGGAATGTGTGGATCTATCTGTGATGGGTCGCACGGCTTCCTATTGTTACAATCCAATTTCGTTATTCTGTTCCCTGAAACTGACTGTGCTAGTCTCTGTGTTCCACCGCCCAGAACCCTATCAGACTCACTTATTGATTTGGGTCTTTTCTCCTAGTTCAGTGTATTGAAACGTCTGTTCACTTTCGTACGTTGGCGCGTTTGTCACGCACATCACGATTCTCAGCCGTCTTCGACGGAAACGCAGCCCGACTGTATGCCACGCCCACCTGCATAGCTCCATAAATGTGCGAACTTCAGGTACATTAACTTCTTACACAGGAAACAGCCTCTTCACGCTCTACACAGTATCACCGTGGGCAACTGGGAAAATAGCAACGCTAGACTAACAACCCTCACCCCATAGGAGTGAAGCTCAGCTTGCTTACAGACTAATAGTGAAAGCTACTCACAGCTACTAGTGGACTTTACACTACCATTATTGTCGAGGGTAAAACTAATGAGAGTAATTAGGGGCTCCACCGCAAACTGGATCGTCCCAGTGGCAGGGCTTGGCCAGGGTTTAACGTGGCGTGAGCGGCCACTTGCATTTTGTACGCTGGTGGGTGCAGCTATCAGTGCGGCGACGTCAGGCCGTGTCCTGCCTGCCCCTCGCTGATGCTGCAGGCAAGTTTCAATGACAAAGCGTTCAGGTTTGGAGCTGAGAATATTTTGTGCATCAGTGAAATAAGACAGCAAATCCAGTGAGCAACTGCAAACTCTGAATTCCCCATTAACTGACACCACAGTTCTGAACCAATGTGGTACACTGCTGCTGGCCGCTGTTGTTTGACGTTCCAGTAAGTCTCTGGAGTTAGCTCCCTGCCCCAGTGAGAGAAAGTGGTGGTGCAACTGATGCCGACACCTTCACGGATCGGACTGCTCCCTGGACAGCATATATGCCGAGAGCCGATTTCTGTCGTTCTTGTGGCTACAGTATCCCTACCTCTCAAGAAAAATGATGTAGAGGTCCTTTGCACACAAACACATGTCCGAAGGAAGAGGCACAGTGACAACAACAGCTGTTAAGAAGATACAATCAACAACAGGCAAGGAATTATAGTCTTCATCCTCCAGCATCCGGCAATCAGAGTATCCTCCCCTGCACGGTGATTGATGTGTTGTTGTGTTCATTGTTCCACGTAGTCAGCGTGTACACAACTTTCCCACTAGAGTGCGCCCCGCTAAGCACAACAGCGCAGTCCGTCTCCGCACTACGAGATGGCGCTGTCTTAGAGATGGACTAAATTCTGCTTCCGCCAATCCGGGTATTAATATGAAACGGAGCCAATGAGATTGCTGCTAACACAGAACCTTTTCTCCTTGCGGATCACACTCGTGCAGCGATACCTGAACGCGCGAGGTATTATAACGAGTGTATAGACCTCCGATTAGTCAGTCTGCATCAGTCTGTAGTCAAGTTTCAGTCTGCGCCTAATAAGGTTTATCATATTCCTGTACATAGCCATGAAGATAAATGAAAAGACACTTTGTCAGGTATCAGAGATATGTGAGAATAAGATTAACGTACCAAGACCATAGGAACATCAGATTGTCAGTTGTAAACAGCATCCAGAATCAAGTTACGTAATGTCTATGATTTTTTATTATTTCAATAAATGTGTGTGAAAATTAATCAACTTCTGTTTAAAGTTGGTCACCGTCAATCTGCTACTCTAAGCGTGCAAGTGGCATTTCTATCGTCCGACCTAACGGCAGAAGATAAACACACCACGATAAGACCACGAGACATATTGCTGACACTCGCCTACTTCGTTAGAGCGACAAGCCAAATAATCTGACGGTGTGTGTACCGAAGGTCTTACAGTACGCGCATCACATGTGTGTACACGCGTACAGACTGTGATGGAGTAACAACGACATTTGGGAGTTCGGGCCTGGCCGTGAGTCGTGCACGGATAGTCGAAGTGGTTAAGGCGTGCGCTCGCGCAAGGAGAGAAATCCGGGGCTGAGTCCTTGTCCGGCACAAATCTTCATTGCCTTCCGTCCCTCACACAGCTGACGGTTGTCCGCATTCGCATGTGTGAGGACATTTCAAGCTCTTCACGACAGCTGCGGCCACTACAGTGCCTTCTTCCTCGGACGTGCATGCGTGTCAAAAGGAACGTTGCTTCGTTTGTCTTAAAAGCACAGACGCGGCAATATCGTCAGTGACAACACACTGGCGTGACAAACGTCGTGGGATACCTCCTGCTAATGTGGCGGGCATCCCTTTGCTCGACGTAGCGTAGCAGCTGGACACGGCGCGGGCCCAGCAAGTCGTCAGAGGTCGCCTGCACAGATACTCAGCCGTGCTGCCCCTGCAGCGCTCCATAACTGCGAAAGTGTAGCCGGTGCAGGATTTTGTGCACTAACAGATCTCTCACTTATGTCCATAAATAGTCGGTGAGGTTCATATCGGGCGAGTTGGGCGGCTAAATCATTCGCTCGAGTTGTCCAGATCATTACTCAAACCAGTCGCAAATACTTGTCGCCCGGTGACAGGGCGCACTGCCATCCACAAACATTCCGTCATCGTTCAGGAACTCGAGGTCCTCGAGTCGCTCCACGTGCCCCCAAAGTGGCCGACCTCAACTGATTCCCAGTCAGTGTTGGGTTCAGCTCGACCACTGGACCCAGTCCATTCCGTACAGACGCAGCCCTCGCCACTGCCGGGCCACCACCGGCCTGCACAGTGCCTCGTCGGCATCTCTCCTCCGGGGCTTCACGGGGTCCACGTCGCAGCCGAACCCCACTGCCAGCCCTCACCACCTGAACTCTGGACCCGCCTGACCGGCCCACAGTTCTCCAGGCGCCTAGTCTCCAGCCACGGACCCCAGTGAGGCGATGCAGGCGATGTCGCACTGTTCGCAAAGGCACTCGCATCAGAAATCTGCTGCCGTAACGCATTAGCGCCAAATTTCGCAGCACAGCCCCAACACATATGTTCGTCGTAATGTCCCACGTAGATTTCTGCTGTTATTTCACGCAGTGTTGCTTGTCTGTCAGCAATGACGACTCTTCGCAAAAATTTTAGTTTCGAAGGAAATGCGCCACATACAACAACAAAACACAGTGCTCATACAAGCTTCTGCCAACAGCAAAGTATGTCGAAAGCTTCAGTAACACTGTGCAGTGCTCGATAACAACAAATTGCCTCCGACGAGCGTGATGTGACGACTGTTTGACTTGGATTCGTCTGAACAGTTGCGGGCTGCCTCTCGCGCATGCGCAGTTGAGTGGCATGTGAGCACTCCCTCCTCCCTGTTGTGGTTACAGAAGTGTGGCTGGGAGCCGCCATCTGACGTCGCCGCCCTTGGGAAATGCGGTGGATCCGGGGCTGGTGCTCAGGGCAGCCCGAGCTGTAGTGGGCGGGTGGGTCGCCTCCACGTGGCCTGTGTATACGTTCAGCGGTTTCACTGTTTCCTCTTCGTTTATTGCTCTAGGGTTAAATTAAAGCAAAACGAATTTTTGTGACTGGGAGCTGTCAAATGAATTAAAATACGTTCGCATTATTACGGAGGGCTAAAATATGTTGTCAGTTTCAGATTTTATTTCCACCTTTGACAGTCAACCATTAATCACCTTGCAGAAGAATGAAGCTATTTTTCGCTAAAGAGAAGTGGCTTCTATTAATCTTTGCCGCTGAGGCAGTCAGTTTATTTCACACAAAGTATTTAATTTCACACTATTGCCTAGTTTCAACTGTTCGCTGCGTTTCAGGTGCACTTATGGTATTATACCATGATAAAGAACCAAACATGATGTAATGCAGTACTGCTGCTGCAAGAAAATTGAAATCCAAATCTCGATTTAGGAATGCGCACTTTAAGGCGAATTGTGCATTTTAGTGTGGTGCACGAAATCCGGATGCTCTTGAAGTAATCCTGTGATGTCTTGTTTCTTTCGTGACATGATGTAAGATCCTTTGTTTTACACGTACGAACATAAGGGCCTCCTGCGTCATCATAACACCAGGGAAAGAAATGGGGAATTTTTTTCCTTGTACATGCAGGCTATACACCCTGTTAGCTTGTTGGTGTACAGGACATGTAATAATAAATCGATACTTGTACAGCTCCAAAAGCAGCAGTCCATTTACAATGTGCAGCCAATATTTTTATATGCAGGAGTGTCCCGATATTTTGTCCGCCGATGCACAGTTTTTTCAATATGTCGAGAGTCGGTATCGACATTTCAGTAAATATTGATGTATTTGATGCTCCACGTTATTAAAAATACCCTGGTTTACCGCCGACTGCCGTTCCGCAGCCGAAGTCTGTCAATTGCAGCGGTGCGGCCATTGGAGAAGACGGCGGCAGCCCTAGCAGGCGAGTCAGCCGAGTACAAGGGGCAGCCCGGCCGACGCTCGGCCCTCCCTGCAGCTCGCGTGCGCCACGCCGCAGCTGCCTGCGTGTCCAGACACGGCTGTCACACGACTTCCGCCGGCTCAGCCTAACATTCGACCTGGTCTCTGCTGGAAGGCACGTTGTTACTTCCTGACGGTGAAACACCTGGTCTCAGGTCGAAATTACAAACTACTCGCAATTGTACGTAGACGGAATATACTTTATTCAAATACTTTCAGCACATACTGAAATGTGTTCGACAGTCGCTGACAGGTGGTAGGGGGCGTCGCTTGCGAGGGCCGCCTGCAGACGGCGCAGCCTGCCCTGGCCGCCCTCTGCCCTGGACGCGGTACAGTGTGTCCGTCAAGTCGTGCGCCCTCTCCGCTCCACAGTGCTGTCCCGGCGACCCAGTCTGGCCACACAGCCTGGCGGCGCTCACTCCCAGCTCGGCGACTGCCCCGTCCAGGAAAACACGACATTGCGGAGTAAATTGCACCAACACGGGAACAAGAATCTAATGTCAGCGTTCCAGTATCTGTTAGAAATATAAAAGCGGATGCCTGTTCGTGTGAATGCGTGTTCGTGTTCAACTTCGTCCACAAGTGGCGCATACATTCCGTCAGATACTGTTTTTAAACAAAACACAGTGCAGCTGTACTGGAGAATTTAAGCCTTTCCTTTGATGGGGTGCTCTGAAACGCGACAACTCTTGTGACACGAGTAGTGCTCAAAAGTAACGGGGAACTCGCCATTTGGCGTTTTTTATAACAGATTCGCAAGACTTTTTTGTCGTTCTGTAGGTAAAAATGTCTGAAAAGTATGTCTCCACCAGGTAAATGGGATATTTTGTCTGATGTCACATCTCGGAAAGGTTATTGGTGTGTTAGTAGAAGTGGCGATTGTTTCTTTCATGTAAAAGCGGACTATCGCATTTGAATTAAATTTGGCTGTGAGAACGGAGTGAAAGTCATCAAGATTTTAGAGACATTAGATTTTGCTTTTGTCGAATCTACTATCAGTACGGGAAGTGTTTACGACTGATGTAAATATTTTTAGATTTCAACAGTTTGGTGCACCACGAATTCCTGTCACAAGGTGAAACGGTCAGGAAGCAGTAAAACCTACAAACTCAACGCCAGCGGCATGACGCAATCCGAAAAAAAAAAAGTCCAGATGTGTGGCGGAACAGTTGATGATTTCTGCACTGCGATAACGCATCTGCTTACAATTCGTTGCGTGTTCTTGCATGTTTCGCTACAAACCATGCTGTGCTGACGCCCTTGGCTGCACCATCACCCGATGTGAAATTTTGTTCCTAAAAATTACGACGAACCGTAAAGGGCTGTCTTTTTCATACACAGATGAGATTTGAAATGCACTGCTGAGAGAACTACAGGGTATCACAACAAAACTTGCAGATTTGTTTGACACAGCGGAACAAACACTGGAATGAATGTATTGTCACGTAGTGGAAAATATTTTGATGAAGACAACGTTGATATAGAGTAATACATAAACCCAGCAATGGATGCAGTATTCACCGCTCTCGCTTTCACTAATATTGTCCGTGTTGCGACCTACGTTTTGTTAACAGACGAGGAAGTTGTATTTCTGTAGTTAGAGATGCCATTAGTTACCTATGTTTTCTTCGCCAGAGTCGGAAGGGATTGTTCCACACACAAGTAACCGTTAGAGGTGTGTTTCTCTGAAGCTCAAAGATCGGTTACCAACAGGATGCTGAGGTCACAGGAGGTGACTCCTCGGAGTGAATTAGGAGGAAAAGTTAAAACAGCTGGTAATGAGATGACAGCTGGTAATGAGATGCAGTGCACCAATTTTTAACGGGAAGCGGCTGCAGATTTCGATAATGGGATACTGGTATGTGTCTGTGATACGCTGGTTGATCTGTATCGTAGAGGGGAGATTTCTAGATTTGTAACTCGTGGCTGGGCAGAAGTGTATTGAGGGCTGCTCGCAGTGTGCCGTCTGTGATGGTTTCTTTGATTTGGTGTGTGTGTGTGTGTGTGTGTGTCTGTCTGTGTAGTAGAGTGAGAGAGTGTCGATGTTTTTTGCAGGAGCCTCTCTCAACAGGAGAGAGGGAGGAGGCTGATAGAGGCGGCCAAGCAGGGCGCGGTGGAGCAGCTGCGCGAGTTGCTGGCGGCGGTGGCGGACGTGGGGGCGAGGGAGGAGGGGTTGTTGGGGAGCATCCGGACCGCCCTGCACTGGGCAGCACGCGGGGGTCACGTGGCGGCGGCCAGCTGCCTCATCGGCGCCGGCGCGGAGGTCGACGCCAGGACCAGCCTGCAGCAGAGCACGCCCCTGCACTCGGCTGCACAGAGTGGCCACGCTGGTGTGGTGCGGCTGCTGGTCGGCGCCTCTGCTGACCCCAACGCCAGGGATTGTCGGGGGCGGACGCCGCTGCACAGGGCGGCAGCGGGGGGCCACGCAGAGGCGGCGGCTGAGCTCCTCCTGGCGGGCGCGGACAGGAGGGCCAGGGATGGTGGTGGCAGGATCCCGCTGGACTTCGCCAGGACGATCAGAAAGCAGCAGCTGGTGGATATGCTGACACAACGCTGACATACGGCATTCAGGAAGCACAATCAGTTACATCATATGTGTTGGTCTTTCAAATAAAGAATACAAAAATGAATCCTTTGTTCATTTATTTGTACATATCATTTTGTGCTGCGTATGACAACTCTGGTAACACCGTGACAACTGTAACGACCTGTAAACTAATGTGAGGAGCCGTTCAGTCTGTAAAATACTTCACGATCAGTTTTTGAAAAAGCTGAGTAACAACTGTAAAACACTCCACTATTACTAAGCACCACTTGTCTCTCCCAAGATTGTCTTCCTCACGGTATACAACATATGCAAGAAACTTACAAGAACACAGCCGACATCTATCACGACTGCCTGCATTTGAAAACATCAGCACTCAATCTCTTTGAAGACACGAATGGCGCAATATTGTTGGTTGTCTACATCATGCAGCTGCATTAACGTTCGTTTTTCGAACCAGTCCACTACATTACCCGATTACTGGAAACTATATGCTGTTAGCATGTGAGGTGCTATGTTACACCAGCATATACTCCACCATACTCAAATTACTGGTACAAAAGTCGTTCAGTCAGAATGTGTCTTCAGTTGCTTTCTCACGCCGAGTATTCTTATGTATCTACAGTCTGCAAGTGCTTGCCGTCTTTAATTGCAGCCTCACATTGGTAGCAAGAGTTACACCACATACTTGACAACACTGCACACCGAACGAGTCACACATCATGCAGATTCGTAGAGGTCACACTATCATGAAAAGTAAAACAAATAAAATTCTCTACTTTGGCCCGCGAATCGAGGAAGTGCTTCCAACTGTTGGTGAGATTCTAATGAGCCACTTGCTGTTACGTTAATTCAAATGTAGATGTGACTGCCGATGTAAATTATACAGTTTGCCATACTGTCGCCATCTGTAAATGTGCGTGTCGTTATTTCGTAACTTTCGTCACCTGAGTCTACGACGTTTAATAAAAATGACGGAACGAGCAGCGGGGATGTCAAAAACGAAACTCACTACGACAACTAACTTTCAAAAGACGGTTCCCCTGACAACAGTGCTAGACTGAAGCAAATACCTGTTGGTTACAGAGGGAAGAGATACATGTCCACTGTGCACAGAAGAGGTTCTTATAAAGTGTCAAGCCATGTGAAAGACTCATAAAATGTTGACGTCGAAAGTGAACTGGCCGGATTGAGTGTGGGAGCTTCCTTTCCCTGTCGACAGCAACAACTTATTTTTCCACATTTTACGTTTCAATGGGACGCTGCAGCTAAGGGAACAGTGCAGAACACAGCAGCGGCGGCGGCGAGCGAGAAGGCGATCCCCGCGCATGCGCCGGCAGCGGATTCGCTGCGCGGCGTGACGGTGAGTGGCTGGGGTGAGGGCTCGCGAGCCAGCGTGGGGCCGCCAGAGAGACTCGCGCCCGCCAGCCTCCAGCACTCGGCTGCGAGGCGGACCTGCAACTTCCCCTCAGCCAGCATCGGCTGCCAGGGCCCACCTGTGGCACAGCAGGCAGTCACGTGTGGAACCGGCACACGACGAAACAAACTCAGGGTGTATACGGGGACAAGGAAAAAAAATTCCCGGATTTCTCCCGGATACCCCGTTTAAAAAATATGATTTTTCCCGGGCGAAAATACACTTTTTATGTGCTAAGTGACAGTAGGTTTTCCGTAGATTTATGAATCCTTTGAATGGTTAACATTTTATACAATCGCATAGAACTTCCCGGAAAAAAAAGAAATGATGGGGCAAAGAAGGTTTTGGAGAGACCTTTAATTAAAAAAAGGGAGAGAAATTTTGGAAAGACCTTTCATTTGCAGCAACATATACGCTGCATATTTTCGTATTACGAAAGTATAAATTCGAATTTCACCAAACACAGCGCGTTAGTTTCCGGAGCGTTGAAAACGAGGTTGCGATGTCCTTTTGTAAGCGAGTCATATCTCAAGCCACGAGATCTCGTCAGCTGATGACAGCGGCTATTCAAAACATTATAGTCAGCCAACAGCAAGATCACTGGTCACATAGCGCGAACACGCAAGAGGAAAAGTTAACGGTTTACATTAATGTATGTCGCACCATATATCTACTAGAAAAGCTAAGCTTTCACATATAATGTTAGTCTCTAAGATTAACACGCTACAACAGAAGCTAAGCTTTCACATCTAATGTTGATATTTTTTTGCGTGTGTTATACTTTAAGACACATCACACAAATGTGCCAGTAAATTTAAAATTATGACATAAATGTCTCGGCTCGAAATTCTTGTAAGTGGCTGGTCCTCAAACTGTTCTGTTTCGAACGCTCTGTGATTTAGATATCCATTCCACTTTCTCACACGTAACATAATTCATCTTGCGTAAAAAGAAATTTACTTTGAAAGTAACGCTTTTCTAACCACCGTTCGAAATACTATTCGGAGACTGTTAGAAATAGGTTCGATTTACCAGTTGCCAGAGAGCACCAGAAAACAGGCATAATTGTGCGTGTGCAACTGCGGTGGTGTAGGAAGCCCGTATGTTCGTGTGTATAAAGCACTAAGAGAGCTTACATTACACCATAAAAGAAACAGTGCATCAGAGGATACTCCAAGAGCATCGGAATTTCGTAAACCATACTAAAATGCATAATTCAGCTTGATGTGCAAATTGGCTTTTTCCAGACTCACAATGAAGTAGGTCCCATCTGATATTAAGCTTTCCAGTGTGGTTTTAGGGATGTAAATTTTCTTGGAGTACCAGTACTCTACGATCTCATTCTTGGTTCTTTATTATGGCATAATGCCATATATGGCAGAAGATGATAACGTGCACTTGAAATTCAGCGAACAGTTGGAAGTAGCCAATACTGTAAAATGATCGCCTCGGCGGAAAGATTAATAAAGCCAAATTTCTTTAGCAAACTTGCAAAAATAACTTCACTGTTCTGCAAGGCGATTAATGCTTGACCGCTACTAACTTGGAAATAAAATAAAATCAGAAAACTGAAATTGATAGTATATTTTTGCCCTCCATAATTATGTGAATGTATTTTAATTCACTTGATAGCTCCCAGCCACAGAAATCCGTTTTGTTTTCATTTGATGTGGAAGCAGTACACGAAGAGAAGCAGCGAATTCACTTTACGTAAACACGGGTCATGTGGAGGTTAACCCCCTCCCCACTACAACTCAGACAACTCTGTGCAATCGTGAATCTGGCAGCTAGCGCGCGCGAGAAAAAAATTTCTCGTTTGCATCTGGCTGCTTGCTGCTACTACCGATACAGCTAACAGCCAAACTTCAAGTAGCGGGAGAAGGTACTGCTTATACGCGAGTCAAATGCGCATGTGAACAGATCGCTGGCAATTGGTCAAACGAACCTAATGTGAACAATTGTGACATTATGCTCATAGCAAGCAGTTTATTGTTACGAAGAATTACAGTCTTTGCCCTACGTCCTTTGACATATTTTTGCTATTTGCAGACACTTGTGCGTGCACGGTTGTTTGTTGTTGTAAATTGCACATTTCCTTTGCCACTAAAGTTTTATTTTTATCCCTCTCGTTTATATTTTATTGCTGCAGTATCATTCTCCAGTAGCAGGATACAATAACATTCTTTGCTAGAGAATCAATTCTGCAGTCAAAATTACAAGAATTTAACTTAAAGCTAAAACAATGAAAAATTCCCGGAATTCCGAAAAATTCCCAGGTTTTTCCCGGTTTTCTCCCGGATGAAAAAATTCCCGGGGTTTTCCCGGATTTCCCGTTTGTCCCGGGTCGTATACACCCTGAAACTACTTACACCCACACATTCACACCACGTTACGATCGGAAACAGAAAACGCCCCCCCTGCGGGTCCGGGGATTAGAATAGGCCCAAGGTATTCCTGCCTGTCGTAAGAGGCGACTAAAAGGAGTCCATCCCCCTCACGGGGGTAGTTAGCGCCTGCGTCCGGAGACGGACGGTTCCTCGACCTATTATTGTGGTCTTTTTGGTTTTTCACTTCTCGTTTCTTCCTTCCTTTTGTTGGTTCCTTTCTTTGCTCTTCTCCACCTCACTGTCTTCCTTACTCTTTCCCTTGACTTCTCCTTGCCTTCTCATTGCCTTCTTCTCCTTGCCTTCTCATTGCCTTCTTCTCCTTGCCTTCTCATTGCCTTCTTCTCCTTGCCTTCTCATTGCCTTCTTCTCCTTGCCTTCTCATTGCCTTCTTCTCCTTGCCTTCTCTGGTGTCCGCCTCGGCGTTTGAGACAGTCTGTCCTCTTTCTCCCTCTCTCTTCTTTTTCCTCTTCTTCCTTCCTCCCTGTGCGTGCCTGAAGGCCGACCCACGCGTTCGCACACGTAGCCGGTGACGGGGTAACGCGTAAGTCCCCGCCCTGGGTAGACATGTAAGGCACGCGCGTACCCCCTGGTAAAGGCCAGGCCCGGGGAGGGGTGATTGCCTGAGCTGATACCTTCTGACCATGTCGATTGGTCCCTCCGTCTGTTTCTCGGGAGGTGTGACCTGAGGTGTAAACATTCACCTAAGGCGGGAGTGCCCTCTGAGAGGGTCCCCACAAGGAAGGAGTGCGCCATCGGAGACGCTGGCAATCATGGGGGATTCTTCCGCAATGGATTCTACTCCATCTCTCTCGACTTCGACCCAAAAACAGAAACGTGACCAGCCAACAGTGACAAAAGTACTACCGCCTGCCCCACAGTTCCTCGTAGTTTCTCGATCTGAGGACGGAAAGGATTTTTCCTCTGTCAACCCTTTCGTTATTCAGAAGGGCGTAGATGCCATGGCTGGATATGTCAAATCTTGTACCAGGTTGCGTAACAGTACCTTATTACTAGAAACTGAGAGTGCCTTTCAGGCACAAAAACTGCTTCGGGCCACACTCCTGTACACGTTCCCTGTCCGGGTGGAGGCCCACCGAACTTTGAATTCGTCTCGTGGTGTAGTCTATACTAGCTCCCTCGACGGATTGACTGACGAGGTGCTTCAGTCTTTCCTCGCTGAGCAGGGCGTGACGGCTGTCCATAGGGTCATGAAAAAGGTCAAGAATGACCTTGTACCAACCCGGACACTTTTCTTGACCTTCGATAGTGTTAAGCTGCCATCGCACATCAAGGCGGGCTACGAGGTTATTTCTGTTCACCCCTATGTCCCGACACCTACGCGCTGCTACCATGTCAGCGTTTCAATCACACTCGACAGTCTTGTTCCAATGCGGCTAAATGTGTCACTTGTGGCAGGGATGCCCATGAGGGTGACTGTCCACCTCCGTCTCCTCGTTGTGTGAACTGTCAGGGTGACCATGCCGCATCCTCCCGCGACTGTCCTGTCTATAAGGAAGAACGCTGTATCCAAGAAATTCGGGTCAAAGAAAAAGTGTCCACCTCGGCTGCTCGCAAGCTATTGGCTAGTAGGAAGCCCACGCTGCTCCCAGCGGGGAAATACAGTACTGTCCTCGCCTCTCCTCGGACTACCCGGGAGGTAGCAACCGAGACATGCGATCTGACCTTCAGCACCACGGTCGTCCGTTCGGCCAGTGCTAAGATCGCGCGGTCGACGTCTCCTCTTCCTCCCATCACCCCACAGACACCAGCCTCTTCCTCAGCTTCTGCTAAGACGAAGACCCCGAAGTCAGATGCACGGGCCTTCAAGAAGGAACCATCCCGTGCAGACTTCCTCCGTACCTCGACCTCCCAGCCTTCGACCGGTACTTCCATCAAACGTCCTTCCAAAAAGGCGCATAGGAAGCACAGTTCTCCTTCTCCGCCACGGCGCATTTCTTCTCCTGCGCCACCCAGCGGTTGCCGCCCCAGGCCGTCATCCGTTTCGCCTGGCTGCACCGCTGGTAGCCGTACATCTGGCCGTTCACCGGCGGAGGAAGCTCCCCCTCCCGGCCATCCTCCCGAGATGGCCGATGATCCTATAGACCCAATGGACGATGACTGTCCGCCTACTGATAGCGGCGGCAGTGCTCGCTCGAAGCCAGGCCCTAAGCGGCCTTCGAGGTGACCCCTTCTTTCATCTTCCTTTTCTTACGATGGCACTTATTCACTGGAATATTCGCAGCATTCGCTCCAACCGAGAGGACTTGAAGTTGCTGCTCCTCTTGCACCGTCCGCTCGTCGTAGCCCTCCAGGAAACGAAGCTACGCCCATGCGATCAAATTGCCTTGGCACACTACACCTCTGTGCGTTTTGACCTACCCCCTGTGGTAGGTATCCCAGCTCATGGAGGGGTTATGTTGCTGGTCCGGGATGATATTTACTACGATCCCATCACGTTGCACACCGGCCTGCAGGCAGTTGCCATCCGCATTACTCTCCCCACTTTTACGTTTTCCTTTAGTACCGTTTACACTCCATCGTCATCTGCCGTTACCAGGGCAGACGTGATGCAACTTATTGCTCAGCTACCTGCACCATTTTTGTTAACTGGAGACTTCAATGCCCACCATCTTCTTTGGGGCTCTCCAGCATCCTGCCCGAGGGGCTCCCTGTTAGCAGACCTTTTCAACCAGCTCAATCTTGTCTGCCTCAATACTGGCGCCCCTACTTTTCTTTCGGACACATCTCACACCTATTCCCATTTAGACCTCTCTATATGTACTCCCCAACTTGCACGCCGGTTTGAGTGGTATGCACTTTCCGATACATATTCGAGCGACCACTTCCCGTGTGTTATCCATCTCCTGCAGCATACCCCCTCTCCGTGCTTCTCTAATTGGACCATCTCCAAGGCAGACTGGGGGCTCTTCTCTTCCAGGGCGACCTTTCAGGATCAAACCTTCACAAGCTGCGAAAGCTCGCACACCTCACGGAAGTCATTCTCGCTGCTGCTGAATATTCCATCCCTCACCCTCCTCCTTCTCCACGTCGCGTACCAGTTCCCTGGTGGACCGCAGCATGTAGAGACGCTTTACGTGCTCATCGACGTGCAATACGCACATTTAAACGCCACCCTACGGTGGCGAATTGTATCAATTATAAACGATTACGTGCTCAGTGTTGTCGTATTATCAAAGAAAGCAAGAAAGCCAGCTGGGCTGCTTTCACAAGCACCTCCAACAGTTTTACTCCTTCTTCTGTTGTCTGGGGTAGCCTACGCCGGCTATCTGGCACTAAGGTCCACTCACCAGTTTCTGGCTTGAAGGTCGCGAATGACGTCCTTGTGGCCCCTGAGGATGTCTCCAATGCCTTCGGCCGCTTTTTCGCAGAGGTTTCAAGCTCCGCTCATTACCACCCTGCCTTCCTCCCCCGCAAACAGGCAGAGGAGGCTAGGCCACCTAACTTCCGCTCCTCGAATTGTGAAAGTTATAATGCCCCATTCACCATGCGGGAACTCGAAAACGCACTTGGCCGATCACGGTCCTCTGCTCCAGGGCCAGATTCTATTCATATTCAGATGCTGAAGAACCTTTCTCCTGCGGGTAAAGGTTTTCTTCTTCGTACATACAATCGCATCTGGATTGAGGGACATGTTCCCGCATGCTGGCGCGAGTCTATTGTTGTCCCGATTCCTAAGCCGGGGAAGGACAAGCACTTGCCTTCCAGTTATCGACCTATCTCGCTTACCAGCTGTGTCTGTAAAGTGATGGAGCGAATGGTTAACTCTCGATTGGTTTCGCTGCTCGAGTCTCGACGCCTACTTACCAATGTACAATGTGGATTTCGTAGGCGCCGCTCTGCTGTTGACCATCTGGTTACCTTGTCGACCTTCATTATGAATAACTTCTTGTGGAAGCGCCTGACCACGGCTGTGTTCTTTGATTTGGAGAAGGCTTACGACACCTGTTGGAGGGCGGGCATTCTCCGCACCATGCATACATGGGGCCTTCGCGGTCGCCTCCCTCTTTTTATTCGTTCCTTTTTAATGGATCGACAGTTCAGGGTACGTGTGGGTTCTGTCCTGTCCGACACCTTTCGCCAGGAGAATGGGGTGCCACAGGGCTCAGTTTTGAGCGTCGCTCTCTTCGCCATCGCGATCAATCCAATAATGGATTGCCTCCCAGCTGATGTATCAGGCTCCCTTTTCGTGGACGATTTTACCATCTATTGCAGCGCGCAGTGTACACGTGTCCTGGAGCGCTGTCTTCAGCGTTCTCTTGACCGTCTTTACTCCTGGAGTGTCGCCAGTGGCTTCCGTTTTTCTGCCGAGAAGACGGTCTGTATTAACTTCTGGCGCTACAAAGAGTTTCTCCCACCGTCCTTACGACTCGGTCCCGTTGCTCTCCCAATCGTGGAGACAACCAAATTTTTAGGCCTTACCTTTGACAGGAAACTTAGCTGGTCTCCACATGTGTCATATTTGGCCGCCCGTTGTACCCGTTCTTTAAATGTCCTCCGTGTTCTCAGTGGTATGTCGTGGGGAGCGGATCGAACCGTCCTACTTCGTCTATATCGGTCGATCGTCCGCTCCAAGCTGGATTATGGGAGCTTCGTATACTCCTCTGCACGGCCATCCATCTTACGCCGCCTCAACTCCATACAACATCGGGGTTTACGACTTGCGATCGGAGCATTTTATAACAGTCCCGTAGAGAGTCTTCATGCTGACGCTGGCGAATTGCCACTCACCTACCGGCGCGATATACTGCTTTGTCGGTATGCCTGTCGGCTACTGTCAATGCCCGACCATCCGTCTTATCGTTCCTTTTTTGACGACTCTCTCGACCGTCAATACGGGTTGTATGTCTCTGCCCTGCTACCCCCTGGAGTTCGCTTTCGTCGCCTCCTTCAACACCTTAATTTTTCACTCCCTGCAACCTTTCGAGTGGGCGAGAGCCACACGCCACCTTGGCTCCAGGCTCAGGTCCGCGTTCACCTTGACCTCAGCTCGCTCCCAAAAGAGGTCACCCCCAGTTCGGTCTACCACTCCCGTTTTTTGGAACTTCGTTCGAAGTTCATCAACATGACTTTCATTTATACAGATGGCTCTAAGACCAATGACAGGGTCGGGTGTTCCTTTATTGTCGGGGCACACAGTTTCAAATACCGGCTCCATGGCCTTTGTTCGGTCTTCACAGCTGAGCTCTTTGCCCTCTACCAGGCTGTTCTTTACATCTGCCGCCACCGACATTCTGCTTATGTCATCTGCTCAGATTCCCTGAGCGCCATCCAGAGCCTCAGTGATCCGTACCCGGTTCACCCTTTCGTACACCGGATCCAACGCTCTCTTCAGCAGCTGGTGGACGTCGGTTCTCCGGTTAGCTTTATGTGGGTTCCTGGCGATGTCGGTATCCCTGGGAACGAAGCTGCAGATGCCGCGGCCAAGGCTGCGGTCCTCCAGCCTCGGACAGCTTCTTGTTGTGTCCCTTCGTCTGATTTTAGCAGGGTCATTTGTCGGCGCATTTTATCGCTGTGGCATGCCGATTGGGCTGCACTTACCGACAACAAGCTTCGGGCCTTAAAACCTCTTCCCGTGGCTTGGACGTCCTCCTCACGCCCTTCTCGGCGGGAGGAGGTCGTTTTAGCCCGGTTAAGAATTGGACACTGCCGGTTCAGCCATCGCCATCTGCTGACGGCTGCGCCGGCGCCGTTCTGCCCATGTGGGCACTTGCTGACGGTTAGACACATTTTAATGTCCTGTCCAGATCTTAACACACTGCGCCTAGATCTTAACCTGCCTAATACTTTCGATGCCATTTTAGCGGATGACCCACGAGCAGCTGCTCGTGTTCTTCGTTTTATCAATTTGACAAACCTCGCTAAGGACATTTGATGATGCTGTTTTTTAATCCTATGCCTGTCAGTCTGTCTTTTATCGTGTTTTCCCTTTTAGTTGTTGTTGTCAACTTGTGCCTCGCGGTGCATTCTTAGAGTAGTCAGGGCGCTAATGACCATTGAAGTTGTGCGCCCTAAAACCACAAAAAAAAAACAGAAAACGCACTAAATATTCTGAATATCGCAGTATAATAAAGGAACAGCACCCATGGCTTCACAATATTCGGGAAACCGACAGCCACGAAGCATCGCCGTTCACAAACTGCCGAATCACCCGGTGGCGCACGGGCTTCAGATTCGGACTCCACAGATTGAACAGAACATCCGTAGGCAAACACCATTACACAAAGCAGCTGCACACAATAAAACATATACCAGAGGAAAATAGTGGCAAGTCCCATACGATCAAGAAATTAAACCAACAAATTAGTAGAGAGAAAAGAAACACACACACACACAGAGGGAGAGAGAGAGAGAGAGAGAGAGAGAGAGAGAGAGAGACCGATAGTGTAAACAAAATTCAAATTCGTCACCAAATACTCTCGAGAAGAATTGAACGCTAACAGCGTTAGCAAACACAAGAATGTGTGTGTGTGTGTGTGTGTGTGTGTGTGTGTGTGTGTGTGTGTGTGTGTGTGCAGTGTCCTCAGAACGCAAAAGAATATCGCAAAAAACTTGAGCAATTACAGTATACACTAAATGTTTTGACGCCAAAATGACGTCGCTGAATAATCAAGAGGTGAGCAGTGCAGGACACCATACAGATAGTCCTGCAAAACTGTGTAATGTATAAATCACGGTAAGAAAAAAAAGAATGAACAAAAACTTTCTTTAGGCCTGTGTTTGTTAGATCAATTAAAACAAAATATGTTCACTTTCTACAGCTTACAATAATCAGATGTCCGCTGGGGATGGCACAGAGGTGCCTAAACATGTTTTGGTAACAAGAGAAATTACTCTTTCTGCATAAAAGGGCAACCTGTTTTCAATAATATATGTATATATTCGCCATTTACTGTAAGAGTTATTTTGACAACTGCAATGTCGCCTTTGGGCTCTGAACAAGATTTCATCTCGGCACATGTCAGACTTTAAACTCCTCCGACATACACACACGTCCTGATTTTTGTAACTTCATGTGGTGAACCGTTTCACCTATTTAAATGCTAACTGTTTTACTGCATTTTTTAATAAATGTACTGTGATAGCGTCTTGGAATTTACTTCAATGGGTTAGCTACTCTCACCACCAAATTACACACGCAGATAGCCTGCTTGCATCTAAATAGCTGTCCGTTCTGCTGCAAGAACTGCCCAAGTGGCCATATCAGCGAGAGACGTACGGAGAACAAGCAGGAGGGATTGCGGTGCGTCGGCTCACTAACACCGTACAGGAAATACACTCCTGGAAATTGAAATAAGAACACCGTGAATTCATTGTCCCAGGAAGGGGAAACTTTATTGACACATTCCTGGGGTCAGATACATCACATGATCACACTGACAGAACCACAGGCACATTGACACAGGCAACACAGCATGCACAATGTCGGCACTAGTACAGTGTATATCCACCTTTCGCAGCAATGCAGGCTGCTATTCTCCCATGGAGACGATCGTAGAGCTGCTGGATGTAGTCCTGTGGAACGGCTTGCCATGCCATTTCCACCTGGCGCCTCAGTTGCACCAGCGTTCGTGCTGGACGTGCAGACCGCGTGAGACGACACTTCATCCAGTCCCAAACATGCTCAATGGGGGACAGATCCGGAGATCTTGCTGGCCAGGGTAGTTGACTTACACCTTCTAGAGCACGTTGGGTGGCACAGGATACATGCGGACGTGCATTGTCCTGTTTGAACAGCAAGTTCCCTTGCCGGTCTAGGAATGGTAGAACGATGGGTTCGATGACGGTTTGGATGTACTGTGCACTATTCTGTGTCCCCTCGACGATCACTAGTGGTGTACGGCCAGTGTAGGAGATCGCTCCCCACACCATGATGCCGGGTGTTGGCCCTGTGTGCCTCGGTCTTGGCGTGCATCCGTGCGTCGCTGCGGTCCGGTCCCAGGTCGACGGGCACGTGCACCTTCCGCCGACCACTGGCGACAACATCGATGTACTGTGGAGACCTCACGCCCCACGTGTTGAGCAATTCGGCGGTACGTCCACCCGGCCTCCCGCATGCCCAGTATACGCCCTCGCTCAAAGTCCGTCAACGGCACATACGGTTCACGTCCACGCTGTCGCGGCATGCTACGAGTGTTAAAGACTGCGATGGAGCTCCGTATGCCACGGCAAACTGGCTGACACTGACGGCGGCGGTGCACAAATGCTGCGCAGCTAGCGCCATTCGACGGCCAACACCGCGGTTCCTGGTGTGTCCGCTGTGCCGTGCGTGTGATCATTGCTTGTACAGCCCTCTCGCAGTGTCCGGAGCAAGTATGGTGGGTCTGACACACCGGTGTCAATGTGTTCTTTTTTCCATTTCCTGGAGTGTAGTTAAGTGTAGCAGTCTCGGGTGGGAAGTTACGGTGTGTTTATTGTTGCCTTTGGAGTCGTGGCTACATTCAGAAACATGTACGGAGATATCGTACCAAATGGGGGTCTTGCGTGTGAAAAAGCGTTCGGAAGAAAAGTAAGGAGTAAATATTTGTACAAAGATAGGATGTTGAAAAATTACAGGTTGTCTACAACCCAGGACAACCGGAAATCTGGGAAGAACCCGGGAATTTTTTCATCGTTTTAGTTTTCAAATAAATTTTTGTAATTTTGGCTGCTAGGAACTGATTCTGTGGCAGAGAATGCTACTGTATCCCGCTACTGGAGAATATTATTGCAGCAATGAAACAAAAACGAGAGGAAAAAATAAATCTTCAGTTGCAAAGGAAATGCGCCATTTACAACAAGAAACTACAGCTAAAAATATGTCAAAGGCCTTAGGGCGAAGATGATGTGATACTTCGTAACAATAAACTCCTTTCTGTGAGCGTGACGTCACAGCTGCTTACGTCAGGTTCATCTGGGCAGTCGCCAGCGGGCTGTTGCGCATGCGCAGTTGACTCGCCTGCGAGCAGTACCTTCCCCCGCCCCCCGCTGCTCGGACTGCACCGGCCGTTAGCTGTATCGCGCGCCCTGGCTGCCGCATTAGCGCATGCGCAGAGTTATGAGTTGTAGGGAAAGGGGGGGGGGTGTCCACGTGACCCGCATTCGCATTCAGTGATTTGGCTGCTTCCTCTTCGTATACAGCTCCCACGTCAAATGAACACAATACATATTTCTGTGGCCGGGAGCTATGAGGCGAATTAAAATACATTAACATATTTATTGAAGGCAAAAATATATTATTAGTTTCAGTTTTCTGGATTTTATTTCAAAGTTTTTGGCAGTCGAGCATTAATTGCTTTGCAGAACTATGAAGTTATTGTTGTCAGTTTGCTAAAGAAATCTGGCGTTACCATTCTCGCTAAGGCGGTCAATTTATTTGAAGCGAAGTGTTTCATTCCACAGCCGTTCGTTGAATGTAAAGTGCACGTTTTCATGTTCTGCCATGTATGGCAGTATGTCATAATGAAGAGAAAAAAACATGAGATGCTACAGTACTGCTACTCAAAGAAAACTTACGTCCCAAAAACCACACCGAAAAGCTTAATGTCAGGTGGGACCTACTTAATTGCGAATCTGGACAATGTGCACTTCAGACTGAAGTATTCACGTTAGTATAGTTTACGAAATTCCGATGCACTCGGAGTATCCTCTGACGTCCTGTTTCTTTTATGGCGGAATGTAACACCTCTTTATGCTTTATACACACAAACATGCGGCCTTCCTACGTCACTGCAGCTGCGCACGCGCAGTAATGCCTGTTTTCTGGCGCTCTCTGGCAACTGCTAAGCCGAAGATGTTTGTGACAGTCTGGGGATAGTTTTGCCAATGGTGGTTTGAAAAGTGTTACTTTCAAAGCAAATATGCTTCTACGCAGGATAAATTATGTTACGTGTGAGAAAGTGGGCTGAATCCCTTAAATCACAGAGCGTTTGACTCTCGTTTAGAACTGAACACTTTCAAGACCAACCACGTAGAAGAATTTCGAGCCCTGAAGACCAGACATTTACGTCAGTATTTTAAATTTAGTGGCAAATTTGTGCGACGTACCTTAAAGTATAACACACGCAATAAACGTCGATATTGTATGTGAAAGCTCGGCTTTTCTTGTTGCTACACTACATATTTTAATGTTAACCCCTAACTTTTCCTATTTGTGTGTTCGCGCTACGTAGGTGATTGCTATTGGCTTACCACATAACGTGTTCTATGCTCTGAATGTCTGCTGTCATCGGCTGGCCAAGTCACGTGGCATGAAATCGCAATCTCGATTTCAAAGCTCCAGAAACTAGCGTGCCGTGTTTGGTGCAATTCGAATTTATAGTTTCGTAATACGAAAATATGCAGCGTAGGCCTATATGTTGCTGCAAATGAAAGGCCGTTCAAAAACTTCTCTCCCCGTTCCATTTTTTCCAGGAAGTTCCACGCCAGTGTATAAACCGTAAACCATTCAAAGGATTGATAAGTTTTACAGTTCCGAGGGAAAATTTACTGGAAACCTACCGTCACTTAGCACCGAAAAAGTGTATTTTCACCCGGGGAAAAGCATATTTTTACACCCTGAATTACCAGTAAAAGAATCAACCAAAAAACAGGTGAGAATCCTGGAGGCCAAAGAAAATGCATGACCTTTAAGAAGCAGCAAATACACTTTCCCACAATGTGATTAAGACATCGGGTAAACATTATTCTCTGTATCAGGAACCTGACTTGGGCACGCTCTGCCCCTAAAATCTTGGGTAAATTACTCTAAAAGCTGACTGATATTGTCGTGTTGGTTCCACTAGCGATGGGAACGACAGGAATTACCGAGAATAAGTACCATTCATTTCATTTACCACTATTATTCATGTGCAACAGGAGTATTTACCGGTTTCCACTACTTGCAGAAGACTCCAAAGCTTGGAAGGCTTCGCCGTAAAACACGTAACGTGGTAATTGATGTACTCGATGTCCCCGGTCTGCGACTCGTATTTGTTACATTAGAGGGTGCTGTGGCGTGGCTGGGAGATGCGATATCTTTCATTTCGATAACTGTGCTCAGATGCCTGCAGACGAACCTTAAATACTTCGGAGCAGACTGCGAATAACGTAAACTATAAACATAGGTGACTGGACGATTAGTCGGAAAACAGACTGCGCGCTCCTAAACAGAAAGGTGGCAGCTGAAGGGCGTGTTGCACGATGCCTCGGAAGTAGCGACAAGCGCGTGGTAACATTCTTTCTGAGAGTGTGGCTCATTTCCAGTGTAAGGGGGGCCGTGCAGATCCTGGTCCGGTGATTCTAAATCTGCATCTACATGATTACTCTGAAATTCACACTTAGGTACCTGGCGGAGGGTTGATCGAACCACCTTTAAGCTACTGCCCTACCGTTCCACTCTCGAACAGTCGTGGGAGAAACAAACACTTACATCTCCCCGTGCAAGCTCTGACTTGTCCTAATTCATTATGAAGATCATTTCTACCGGTGTAGGTGGGCGCCAAAAAAATATTATCGTACTCTGAGGAGAAAGCTGGCGATTGAAATTGCATGGGAAGGTCCTGCCGTAGCAAGAAACGGCTTCGCTTTGACGGCTGTCATGTTAATTCCTGTATCATATCCGTAGCACTGTCTCACCCATTTCGCGGTAATACAAGACGACCTGCCCTTCTTTGAACTTTTTCGATCGCTTTCGTGAATCCTGCCTTAGGCGGGTCCCACACTGCGCAGCAGTACTCGAGAAGAGGGCGTACAAGTGTAGTGTAGGCGGTCTCTTTAGTATACCTGTCACGTTTTCTACTTCTGTCAGTAAATGGCTTGCTTTGTGCACAACATTATCCATGTCATCGTTGTAATTTAAGGTATTAACAACTCTAATCCCTAAGTATTTACCTGAATTTATATCCCTCAGATTTTTGTGATTTATCGTCTCAGTGGTTTCTTTGTCGTGCTCATGTGGACGACTTCACGCTTTCCATGATTTATAGTCAATTGCCACTTCTTGCACCATTCGGATATCTTGTCTAAATAACTTTGCAATTCGTTTTGGTCATCTGATGACATTACGTGATGGTAAGTGGCTGCACCAGCTAGACACTGTCTAAGAGCACTGCTCAGATTGTCCCGTAAGTGGTGTACGGACACCAGCAACAGCAGAGGGCCTCTTAAACACATACTTTGGGAAACGCCAGGCGTTACTTCTGTTTCACTCGATGACCTTCCGGCGGTTACTACCAACTGTGACTTTTCTAACCTGAAATCACCAATGCAGTCACACAACTCCACAGGTGCGCAATTTAACCAGAAGGGACGGTGTCAAAAGCGATATGGAAACCTAAAAGCTACGTAATCAAATTGACGTCCCTTGTCAACACCACACATTAGTTCGTGGGAATAAAGAGCTAGTTTTGTTTCACAAGAGCGTTGTTTTCTGATTCCGTGCTGGCTGTTTGTCAATAAATCTTATTCTTCGAGGTGGTTCATAGTGTTCGAGCGCAGTATATGTTCCAAAACACTACTGCAAACCGACGTTAGGGATGTGGGTCTGTTATTCAGTGAATTACACTTATCCCGTTCCTTGGCTATTGGTGTGACTTGCGCAACTTTGCATTCTGCTGGGTACGGAGAGCTTTCTGCCAGCGAGCGGTTGTATGTGGTTGCTAGGTGTGGAGCTGTTGTATCAGCATACTGTGAGAGTAACAGACTGGTATACAATCTGGACCGCAGGCTTTGCCTTCCTTGTGGTTTAAGCTGTTTTGCTGCACCAAGAATTTCTGCTTCTGAATTACTCATATTGGCAGTTGTCCTCGATTCGAGTCCTGGAATGTTTACTTCTCCCTGTCCTGTGAAAGAAATTCGGAAAACGGTTTAGTAACTCTGCCTTCGTGGCGCTGTCATCAAAAAGATCACCATTGTTATCGCGCACTGAAGGTATCGATTGCGTCTTCACGGTGTATGCGATCCGGGACAACTGGGAAATCCGGGAGAAACCTGGGAATTTTTTCATCCGGAAGAAAACTAGGAAAAACCTGGAATATTTAAAATGCCGCGAATTTATCATTGTTTTAGTCTGCAGTCAAACTTTCGTAATTTTGACTGGTAAGAACTGATAAACGGCAAAATGTGTCAAAGGCTTTAGGACGAAGACTGCGGAGTACCTCATAACAATAAACTTCTGCCGACGAGTGTGACGTCACAGCTGTTTGCATTAAGTTTAAAAAAATGGCTCTGAGCACTATGGGATTCAACTTCTGAGGTCATTAGTCCCCTAGAACTTAGAACTACTCAAACCTAACTAACCTAAGGACATCACACACATCCATGGCCGAGGCAGGATTCGAACCTGCGACCGTAGCAGTCGCGCGGTTCCGAACTGCAGCGCCTAGAACCGCTCGGCCACAACGGCCGGCTAAATAATACACCGACGCATCCTTTTATGCGCAAAACAGCTTAGGCTCTGAAAAGATAAAATGTTTCACGCGTTCCTTGTCTTCCTAGTACTTTCTCTTCAGCAAATGTCCTATACTAAGTGCGTGGTTTGAAGGAACCCGTTTTAAAAAATCAAATACCTCTCCAATGCAACTTTTTCACACCTCATTCGCCTTCCTGCCGTCTTCTCCAAATGCCTCAAATTTGCTACTTGGCAGTCAGATAACTCATCAGTGTAGCTTTTTATGCACAAAACAGCTAGGCCTGAGGCAGTGAACTTTTAACGCTTCGTTTCATTACACCAGTTTCCGCTGTCGGTTTGGTTGTGTGCAAGTGTGCATTCCAAACTACTTGTTCACTTAACGTGTCTCGCAATACCTGTTGCGGAAATTTTTCGTTTTCCCCTCAGATCATAAAATAAGTTTTGTTTGAGGACCCCGCCTTGTGCGTTATGCGGTTCTGATGCGTTCTTCTCGTCGTCATTTCGCTACACGGGACCAGCCGTAGTGCTTCTGGAATCTCGACACGCCGTTTTGGATCACTGTGTAGTTTCCGTCCATCTTTTGCGATCCTACTCACATATTCTTGTGTAACCGTGCGGCAGGGAGATTGTAAACGTTGTAATAACCAACTCCAGACTGTATCGAGCAACAACTGGTCATTTTCAGAGTTCTTCTCCACTATCGCGAAATACTGGCGTGCTACGATATCGGAGATGGGGTGGCCGTGATTAAAACAGTGGCGCCTCTCCGTGCGACGAGACGTTATCCGAAATTTCAGTCACCATCTTTCTGATCGCAATACGAAAATGTTTTGCTGCCGTGCACCACGTACAGAAAACTCTTTTGAAAGAGTTACTGAGTATTTCTGCAGGTTTTCTTGCGACGTTGTACCAGTAAGTACGGATAGCGGAAGTGCTCTCTCCACGACGGACTTTGGTGACGTCACAACACGGACAGCCGCGAAGCAATTATCTCGAATGATTCCGCAGCGTGACGTATAGCCTCCTGTTCTTCTCACCTTTATAATACATTTAGTACCCTGAAAGATTCACCCTTTTATGACGAGACAAAGACTTTTCGATTCTATTGTGTCCACCTCTTGTTATAATATAGTTGTGCTACACCTTGAAGACACACAATTCACGGACATCTGTCGGACCGTTTCTTACGCTCCAGGTTAGAATCGCCAAACGTGTACTTTTTTCCCCGCTCTATTCCTGCCTCGACAAGGCGGTCACGTGACCTGTGCTGGCTGCAGGTCACCACTGCTGTAACGTCTTCCGTCTCGAAATTCTGCTGCAGTCTGCTCCGTATTCAGGGCGTATATACAAACTACAACTTACAACGGAATAGTCCAGTAAGTCATGTCGAAATCTACTCTGAAAGTTTTTTCAGAGGAAGAAAACAACGAAAGAAATGGATTGCCAAACTTTTAGCTGCTAAGGAGCACTGCAAGTATTTTGTAAAAAAAATGTTGGAGTTACGGTGCACACATTTTTGCGGCTTACGACAGCGGTTTGTACAGCCCTGCCCGCCTAGGGCACAACTCGCAGAATCAGACAGGCAGCGCCGCGCAGCGGGATTGTCCGGAGTTAACAGACAGCAATTCTGAGCACATGAAGCCTGGCTTACGTTGTGTCTAGGAATCCTACATACTCGGTTCGCTAGACAAACAGTCAAGCAACTCGTACGAGTGAGTTTCATTGCGAAACACAATTACAATTACTCAACGTAGGTATGTGTCTTGCAGTACCACATTTTATACCATTTCCTGTACGCCATTCCTTGCAATGATGATCGGATGTTGTACATTTGACTATCAGCGAAATAGTTCTTTGTTTATTCTCTGTAGTCGTCACAAAATGCAAAGTGTCACTTGAATGTCAAAAACAAACTGGACAAAGGAAACGTTGATGCAGCAAACACTAGTTTTATTTAGACAGAACTGGGATGGAGTCAGAAATGGTCCTGGGCATTGTTCTGTATATTGCGCTTTATTCCAGGCATGAGTGATGTAATTCGTAAAGTGTGGCCAAGACAACTGGCGATGCACAAATGGCGGTACCTTAAGAATACTCTTCCGCTGATAAACTGAAACGAGAGAGAGGTATCGGAAATGATGTTGTCCGGTAATTTCCTGATAAAATGCTTTCCACTGTCGAAAACATCCGTTATCGAGAGCTTCAATCGCACTACTACTTCCAGGCGGAATCCACATTACATCCACAGATTTTTCGTCGCCCTCCACAAAAACAGAGGCGTCGTTATGTCGAGACGATGAATCCAGCAAAAGCAATGAATTGAGTTCTGAGCTGGTAGGAATACGTTTCGAACGAAATGTTGAAAATTATTCTTTCGCATTTTTACAGATTTTGATGCATTGATCACAAGATCTTTCCCACTTGACAGTCCATTTTCTATTTTTGGTCCCTAATTTGTGTTGCGATTCTCGCAGACAGATGTACAGCTGCGGAAACAGTAAACCGCCCGTACTTGCCACCGGCATTATCGTACAAGAATGTGTCACTGCATTCACTGGGTGGGCAGCCGACTCCGTCTCTTTGCCACCCCGACACGATAAAGAGCGGGGCGCACGCAGTTCTCTCACCAAACCCGACTGATCGGCGCTGTAAACGCCAGTTGCGGCGACGGCGGCAGGTTTCGCCTGCAAGTCAGCCGCGAATTCCCGTGCAGCACTGCCCGCCACCGGCAGCTGCTCCACACGGTCACGTGACGTAAACTCGGCGGCTCTGCGGCCTCCTGCTGTGTGCGACTTCTGGAAGCCGCGCAGCCGGCCGGACAGAGGCCCAGAGCCGGCCGCAGCCCCGCACACCTCCGCCGCTGACGGCGCACAGCCTCCCACGGCCAGTCCTCCATCTCCCCCCGACAGTTTCTCCACTCAGCTGGTTTCGGGCCTCCGTTTGGCGCACATTCCTCACTTCCTGTAATTCATTCTTCCACTTCTACAGTTCACGCTCCGATTGTACGAAACGGAAACGCCTTCGCACACTGAGTAACTTCGAGCGTTTTCCCGTCCTTCGTCTGACCGATACTTCGCTGCCTTCTCTTTGTCGCTGAAATCTGTTACAGTACGTGTGTTGTTTTCAGACTTGGGAGGTATTCTCCTTCACAACTGTTACTGGCACTGCAGATGTCGTCCCAACCACAGTTCACGGAATCGTCACCGTTATTTCGTATTTCTTCTGACGTATCCACAGTTTCAAACGAAATGTCGACATCATTCGAATGAGTGTCAAGGAAATCAACTAACAAATAACAAATATGTATGTCCTCAGCAGAAGAAGTACGTGATTTCGGCTGGAAGCCACGTTGTTCATATTTCATCATTGCTAAATTTAGAATGTTAATTCGAATCCACATTATTGTGAAACAGGAAGACAAAAACGTTCTGTTAGTAGGCGTGCCTTACGAAAGCGCACTAAATATTAACTAACTCAGCTTCATGTGTATTGTCAATAGTTGCCAATACTGCAAAATGGAACTGATGATCTGTAACAGATGTTTGTTGAGTGGCTAATTCGAGGCAATAGTAACAGTGTACTATAGTGTCCGAGAAACTATCAGGGAAGGGTAACCTGAGACGTCCTTTAGAGTTTACAATCGGGCTGTGTCGTGTTTCCTGTTTACAAATGTACCGCCAATCTCGGCTCTGTTGCGCATGCGCAGCTGCTGCAGCACCAGTAGGGGTGTACATTTCTACCGCTGCCTGGTGCACAACGCATTTGGCAATTTTCAACTTCTTTTTTGTATTTGCAGTGCCTCTTAGCAGCTAATATTTTGACAGTCCATTTATTTCCTTACCTTCTTCCTGTGTAAAAAAATTTGAGGGCTAGGTTTCGACTTGTCTTATCGGAACATTCCCTTGTTAGTTTTCTTGATCACTATGTGAAACGAATAAAAAATTGTAATCCTTATCTCCTCTTCTAAACTGACCCATCCGCCTTATTTAACTACTGGACATCATAAAGTTGTTCCACAAATCTGCGCGATTCGCATCTCTATACCTTCTTCTAAAATCATTGCCCATTATGGGACAAAAGCATCTACTTTTCAACCGAAATTTTTCGTTGTCTTACGAAAGCAGTGTGCGATTTGCAGGGAGGGGGATGGGGGTAATTCCCCCCCCCCCCCCCTCTGCATCAGACCATCCCTTCCTCTGGTTTTAGTTTATGCATCCCAACCTGGGATGTTTATTTCCCACGCACTGGAGTAAAACTTTACATATAATTTTAATTTGTGGAGCTGAACACTCAAAGTTTTTAATACAGTCTTATTATTAATACTATTAATACGTTTCCTTATTAATTTTGAAAAAGTGTTATGTAGTAGGTAAGCATTTCAAAACATTTAGAACTAAATGACAAGACGACGCACGCCACATTTCCGTAGCATGCCACAATGTTGCAAGACGTCGCCCCAGCGTAAACGAGGCTTTAGAGCCAGTCTCTGTATTGTATGGTGGATCTGATACGTTGCGTACGAAACTAAAACCTGGAATCAGACCCAAACGTCGTGGAAAACTGTGAAGTCATGGTGTCATCCTGCAGCAAGATAATGCTCGCCCACATTCTGCCAAACGGACAGCCGACGCAATAAAGGAGTTGAGATTCGAGGTGCTGGAACATCCACCATACAGTCCAGACCTGGCTCCAGGCGATTTTCACATGTTTGATTCCTTAACGGAAGCACTACAGGGAAGTAGATTTGAAAGTGATGAAGACGTCATTGCTGTGGTTCAAAATTTGTTACAGATGCAACCGATAAACGTATTTTCTGATGAAATAAAAATACTCGTAACACATCGGGAAAACTGCATTGAAGTCCATGGAGGTTACGTAGGAAAATAACGCATGTTTCAGTTTTCTATCATCAGAATAAGTACAGCTTTTCACAAATGTGCCTTTACTTTTTGAATTCCCCTCGTATACCTGTATGTAGATGATTTTGTAAATAAGCTTTACCTACAATGTACTTTTAAAGACATCACAAGGGATGGTGTTTCTGATAGTGCATACGCGTGAATAGTGAGTTTCGGCATTAACATCTATTTATAAATAACTGTTTGACCATGGGTAACGCCACGGTCCAAGCTAGTAACATGTATAATTATACTAACCGCCTAAGACATCCCCCCCACCGGTAAAAGCACAAATCACACACTGTACGAAAGCCATTCCATACAGTTTCGCACGGCCGCCTGATCAACAAAATAACGAGCGTGCGGAATACGAGACCAGCTGTGAGACTGGACAGAACAGCGCCCAGCAAACGGAACGCAGCGTATCATCCTGAACGGAGAGAAGTCTTCGGACGTACGAGTAACGTAAGCGGGCATTACACGAGGATTCGCTGCGAATGGCACCGATCATGCGCGACAGCCATCTAGCGGTAGAACGGCTGAAACTACGAAAATTAGCGGACACATTACCCACAGTGCCTACTGCTTGTTGTTTGGTTACTGCTAGGTGTCTAGCGGCTAAATTCAGATTTTCGTGTTGGGAATTTTTCGCGTTGGGGATCTTACACATTTTATTTTTCAGTAAGCAGGTTTCATAAATGCAGTAGACTCTTTCATACTAGCCGTTTGAGAAAGGATTTTTCTATTGATAGCTTCGTATTCTAGAAATGAGATGCAGCAAAGAGGCGTTAAGCGTCTTAAATGAGGTATACAGCGAGGAAGGCGATTTATGACCCACTCTATCATATTAAGCTACATCGTAAGTCGTTTCTTTCCGAGTAATATGCATATAACGTTATACGGCGATTCACGATTTGTATCGTAATTTCCTAGTTTGCGAAAGTTCCGGTTTGATTTGATAGCATCTCTTGCTCGATTCCAGCATGCCAGAAAACAGAAACTGGCAGTGAAAGGGAGAAAGTCGTTGCATTTTCGCACAGTGCGACAGACGAGTACTGCAAAATTCTGAGTAGACCATATATGTATATAGAGGGATCCAAAAAAAAGTATCCACTGTTTAAAAGTCCATAACTTGCAAACTAATTGACGGAGTCGTCTCATTTTTGGTGAAAGTGTAGCTTAAAGTCCATCTTAAAGATATCACTGTAGGTGTTCGAAATGGTCACCATTAACATCCACAAACAAACGATGCCGCCGAACTGCAGCACGTACTACTGACTGCAACGTGTTCAGTTGGATATTTGCACATGAATGTACGGTGGATTCTCAAAGCTCATCCAATGTGCGAGGCTTTTGTCGATAAACGACGTCCTTTAGTGTTCCCCACAGGTAAAAGTCCAGAGGAGTTAGGTCCGGGGAACGTGGTGGGTGCTCCACAGCACCTCTATGGCCAATCCATCTTCCTGGTAGATTTTCGACGAGATACGCCCTAAGACGATTTTGGTAGTGGGCTGGGGCACCATCTTGTTGGAAGTAAACTCTTCTGTCTCCATACAAGTCTCGGATGGCAGGTAAAATGGATGTCTGAAGCTTCTGAAGGTACACCTCGCCGTCAAAGAAGAATGGCCCAATCGAGCCATGGGAGACAACCCACACCACACATTTACTCCTGGCAAATTCACGGCTTTGTCTACATGGACATTCGGATTTTCGGCGGCCAAGTAGATGCAATTATGGCGATTTACTGTACCATTGAGTTTGAACAGTGACACATCAGACCACACAATCACCTCTGCAAACTCTTCATCGTTGCACACGATGTTAGTAAACCACTCGCAGCACTCCATTCTACGATCTGGGTCGTCCTCGTTCATTGCGTGTAGCAATCGTGGGATGCAGCACTTCGACTGTGCTGTCTTCAAAATTCACCAAACGCTTGAGCGACTCACTCCAGTTTCACGGGCACGCCGCCTCACAGACTTCTGTGGTGAGCGAGTGAATTGTTGTAACACACGACGGGAGTTAGCCGTACTTGTTACTGTTACAGGTCGTCCAGATCGTTGTTTGTGTACATCTGTAACGCAGCGTTCGGCTTCACATTTGTCTCGAATGCGTCGAATCGTTAAACGTGTCGGTGGCTCTGTTTGGTACACATTTCGCCATTGCCGTTGAACCTCATTAATGTTTTCTTACTTGAAATACCTCTTCAAAAGCCGGCCGAAGTGGCCGTGCGGTTAAAGGCGCTGCAGTCTGGAACCGCAAGACCGCTACGGTCGCAGGTTCGAATCCTGCCTCGGGCATGGATGTGTGTGATGTCCTTAGGTTAGTTAGGTTTAAGTAGTTCTAAGTTCTAGGGGACTAATGATCTCAGCAGTTGAGTCCCATAGTACTCAGAGCCATTTTTGAGCCTCTTCAAAACTGACTTCCTTTCATCGAATGTAAGCCTTGCGCCAGCCACGTTTACTCGGGTAACTAGGTGCAACTAAGAACAAAACACTGACTATCTGTCGACTGTCATCTGACAAAACAAAACAACGCAATACAACGCATGTGTGGCGATTGCCGAAACTACAAACTATTACACTACCAAAGATGAGACAACTCTGTCAATTAGAATCTTAGAGCGTATTCCGAATCAAACACAATGAGGCATATCGAGCAGAACGACCTAGTCAGTGCCAACCAGCACAGATTTTGAAAATATCGACCATGTGAAACCCAACTTGCACTTTTCTCACACGACATACTGAGAAGTTGGGATGGAGGCAACAAGGTAGATGCATTATTTCTTGATTCTGAAAAGCGTTTGGTTCAGTATCATGTCTACGCTTGTTGTCACAAGTACAATCATATGAGGTATCAAGTGAAATTGGTGACTGTATTGAGGACTTTTTGGTAGGAAGGACATAGCATGTTATTCTGGATGGAGAGTCATTGTCAGATGTAGAAGTAACTTCAGGTGTGACGGAGGGTAGAAGAGAAACACTACTTGTATAGCACGTCCTTTCCTAACTGCAGCCCGGCCTTATGAGTTCGCTTCCACAGTTACGCCCGGCACGTATTTACAGAACTAGGGTAAGCGCCACTGCACTAAACTTCTTTAACACTCTATTTTTAAGTATAATAGATGTACATAGTATACTGCTCCCCCATCCCAGATGCGGGGTTTGCCCCACTTTAGCTGATATACATGTGTTTTGGGACCCTTGCTGTATATTAATGACCTTGCAGACAGTATTAATAGTAACCTCAGGCTTTTTTGCAGATGATGCAGTTGCGTGTAATAAATCTATCTGAAAGAAGCTACATAAATATTCAGTCAGACCTCGGTAAGATTTCGACGTGGTGCAGAGATTGGCAGCTTGGTTTAAATCTTCAGTAATGTAAAATAGTGCACTTGACAAACTGAGAAAATGTAGTACCCCATGACTGCAGTATCAGAGACTAACTGTTGGAATCAGCTGACTGATAGAGATACCTGGGTGTAACACTGTAGGGATATGAAGTGGAAGTATCGCTTAGGCTCTGTCATGGGGGTTTGTTGGTTTGTTGGTAGAACACTGGGGAAGTGCAATCAGTCCGTGAAGGAAATTGCTTACAAATCACTCGTGCACCTGGCTCTAGGATACTGCTCAAGTGTGTGGGACCTGTACAAGGTAAGTGACAGGGGATATTGTAAGTGTACGGAGAAGGGTAGCAGGAATGCTCACAGGCTTGTTTAATCCATGGGAGAGTGTCACAGATACTAGTGACAGGGAGTGAGCTGGAAGACTCTTCAAGGTAGAGGAACTGTCCAGAGAAAGTCTATTACCAGTAATAAAGTTTCAAGCGCCGACTTTAAATGATTGCCCAAGGAATACACTACACTCCCCTATGTACCGCTCACATAGTAGTTGCGAGAATATGATTAGAATAATTACTGCACACACAGAGGCATTCGAGCAATCATTCTGCCCACGCTCCATATGTGAGTGGAACAGGAAGAAACCCTAATAACCGGTACAGTGGGACGTACCCTCTGCCGTGCACCTCGCGGTGGTTTGTGGGGTATAGTTGTAGGCAGAGATGTAGTTACTTCAGTAAAACAGCCTGGACGAAACCCACTTCACATCCGAAGCTAGGTACTGCAATTTTCTCATTCCCACAGCGTTCTTGTACCACTATATTCACAAGGTGAATAATGTAGTGACGTAATTAATTTTGACAGTGTAGTTAGGTTAAACGCCTCAGTTATAGTACATAACTGCTATTTGTCTGCTGTTAGTAGCTTAATACTCACTTGATTACAGTGGTATTACTCAGATAAAATACAAGGGCCATTCAGTAAGTAATGCTACAATTTTTTTTTTCTTGAAACATCCATCATGTTGTTCCACAGCTCCTTGGCTATAAACACCCCCCCACTTCAGTGTGGCCCCTGTTCAGCTCTGCTGCCTGGCACCACATCAGTGTGGGAGCCGGCACGCCTCCACACTGCCTCTCCACTGGCCCGTGCCTCGGCCAACTTGGAGTCCCTGAGTGCTGCGGCCGCGACGTTGCCAACTCAGGGTACTGTTTTAAACTACTTCTTTGAAGTAAGTAGATGTCGTGTGGTGCCACTCGACACAGGGCCATTCTGTTCCAGGCTCAAAGTGGTGAAGCCACGTTTCATCTCCTGCGGTAACGTTCAACGAGATATCATCGCAGTCAGCCTCATAACAAGCGAGCAGTATGGCGCAGATGTTTCTTCTTTCCTCTGTGTGTGCTCTTCTGTGAGGCTTTGAAGAACGCAGCGACACAAACCCAGTGGACAAGTGAGTCATCACTGCCAACACAGACGTCAAGTTGAGCACTGAGTTGCTCGGCTGTTTGTTGTTCATCGATCGCCTCAGATAAGTGGGTCCACACGCTGCAGCACTGCGGGTCTCCCAGCCGTGTGCAGACAGCCAGCTTGTGGGAGACCAGCCAGGTGTCTCACGGAACAGAGGCTGGCTCCTCCTTGTCCTTCCGATGGCAGGTGCTTTGCCCAGTGACTCGCGTGCTTGCATTCACTCTCTTGTGTCTGTATATGTTTCATAAATGCCTGTGAATACTTGTGGTGGTGTGGTTTTCTGCCAGAAGAACTTAAAAGTAACTGCTGTTTGCTTGGAATGCACCTCAGTTGCAGATGCCAGTTTGAAGACTGGATACAGCACTGCTGTCGACGGAAACTTATTGGTTATGGCATGGGAGTCAACCAAATATGGCCAATTAGCTACTTGCAGTCTAATAGGGAAAACCCCGATTAGGACCGTCCACATCTAGGGTGGTCTGCTAGAGTTTCCATCTCTTATTATATCTCAGCCAGCATCCTAACATTTTTAGATTGTTATTGTTGTTGTTGTTGTGGTCTTCAGTCCTGAGACTGGTATGATGCAGCTCTCCATGCTACTCTATCCTGTGCAAGCTTCTTCATCTCCCAGTCCCTACTGCAGCCTACATCCTTCTGAATCTGCTTAGTATATTCATCTCTTGGTCTCCCTCTACGATTTTTACCCTCCACGCTGCCCTCCAATAATAAATTGGTGATCCCTAAATGTCTCAGAACATGTCCTACCAACTGGTCCCTTCTTCTTGTCAAGTTGTGCCACAAACTCCTCTTCTCCCCAATTCTATTCAATACCTCCTCATTAGTTATGTGATCTACCCATCTAATCTTCAGCATTCTTCTCCAGCACCATATTTCGAAAGCTTCTACTCTCTTCTCGTCTAAACTATTTATCGTCCATGTTTCACTTCCATACATGGCTACACTCCATACAAATACTTTCAAAAACGACTTCCTGACACTTAAATCTACACTCGATGTTAACAAATTTCTCTTCTTTAGAAACGCTTTCCTTGCCATTGCCAGTCTACATTTTATATCCTCTCTGCTTCGACCATCATCAGCTATTTTGCTCCCCAAATAGCAAAACTCCTTTACTACTTTAAGTGTCTCATTTCCTAATCTAATTCCCTCAGCATCACCCGTCTTAATTCGACTACATTCCATTATCCCCGTTTTGCTTTTGTTGATGTTCATCTTATACCATCCTTACAAGACACTGTCCATTCCATTCAACTGCTCTTCCAAGTCCTTTGCTGTCTCTGACAGAATTACAATGTCATCGGCAAACCTCAAAGTTTTTATTTCTTCTCCATGGATTTTAATTCCTACTCCAAATTTTTCTTTTGTTTCCTTTACTGCTTGCTCAATATACAGATTGAATAACATCGGGGATAGGCTACAACCCTGTCTCACTCCCTTGCCAACCACTGCTTCCCTTTCATGTTCCTCGACTCTTATAACTGCCATCTGCTTTCTGTACAAATGGTAAATAGCATTTCGCACCCTGTATTTTACCCCCGCCATCTTCAGAATTTGAAAGAGAGTATTCCAGTCAACATTGTCAAAAGCTTTCTCGAAGTCTACAAATGCTAGAAACGTAGGTTTGCCTTTCCTGAATCTTTCTTCTAAGATAAGTCGTAGGGTCAGTATTGCCTCAGGTGTTCCAACATTTCTATGGAATCCAAACTGATCTTCCCCGAGGTGGGCTTCTATCAGTTTTTCCATTCGTCTGTAAAGAATTTGTGTTAGTACTTTGCAGCTGTGACTTATTAAACTGATAGTTGGGTAATTTTCACATCTGTCAACACCTCCTTTCTTTGGGATTGGAATTATTATATACTTCTTGAACTCTAAGGGTATTTCCCCTGGCTCATACATCTTGCTCACTAGATGGTAGAATTTTGTCAGGACTGGCTCTCCCGAGGCCGTCAGTAGTTGTAATGAAATGTTGTCTGCACCGGGGGCCTTGTTTCGAGTCTGGTCTTTCAGTGCTCTGTCAAACTCTTCACACAGTATCAATCTCCCATTTCATCTTCATCTACATCCTCTTCCATTTCCATAATATTGCCCTGAAGTACATCGCCCTTGTATAGACCCTCTATACACTCCTTCCACCTTTCTGCTTTCCCTTCTTTGCTTAGAACTTGGTTTCCATCAAAGCTCTTGATATTCATGAGAGTGGTTCTCCTTTCTCCAAAGGTCTCTTTAATTTTCCTGTAGGCAGTATCTATCTTACCCCTAGTGAAATAAGCCTCTACATCCTTACATTTGTCCTCTAGCCATCCCAGCTTAGCCATTTTGCACTTCCTGTCGATTTCATTTTTGAGACGTTTGTATTCCTTTCTGCCTGCTTCATTTACTGCATTTTTATATTTTCTCCTTTCATCAATTAAATTCAAACTTTCTTCTGTTACCCAAGGTTTCTACTAGCCCTTGTCTTTTTACCTATTTGATCCTCTGATGAGTTTCTTATTTTTAAATAGATGTTAAGACTGCAGAACGCCATCTAATTTGCAAAAGATTCCAGTTGGAGAGGAGCCCCTGATGACGACAAGAATGTAGCCCGCGCCGCTATCACACTGGCAATGAACTGATCGGACACGAAATCAGCCTTAGTACAATTGATATTGCAGCCACCTCAACTGCTGACCATGAAAACAGCCTGTGTGCCAAATAATGGGAACAACACCCTGCCTAGACACGATAGAACTACGAATAATCACTTAACAATAATCACACACCAATGATTACTGAAGTTAAGCAGTAGTGAATAAATGGGCCTATTTAATGAACCACTCTCATTGTCTACGATACTGATCTCGTCAGAGCAACAAATTACTTTAATTTCATTACCTGAATATCTTGCGTGATGATAAATGCGACATCCAACTACCAACTGATATCTTTCGCAATGAGCTTTTCACAACGCAGTACCTACTCTCTGACATAAAGTCGGAACTATTTTATTACTTGTACTAAAATACCAATCTGTCTACCGTCTTGAAATGATTATTCTGTTTATGGACACTTCCATCACCACTGTTAGGAATTAAAACATTTTTAATTCTCCCTTAAATATTTTTCCAACTCGACACAGCGATAATATGTAAGTGATGAGACTTTGCATGCGTCACAGAATAACGAATCTTTCATGGAGGTATAAGGAATACTTCAATTACTTCAATTAAACTAATTCGTCGTTTAAAAAACTTTTTCCCTTAATTGAAATCTTTTCTTTAATATTGTGAAGATCTGCTTTCAGTAGATTATTTATAATTTCATTCGTTCAAGAACCTTTTACCAAGCACATTTAAAAACACCACATTATACGTGATATCGACTCCACTGTATCAATATCTCTGAATTACACTCTTTTATACTTCCGAAAATGATATAGATATATTCACACGAGATACCAATTAAACAGACTGGAAGGTTTCCTTTAACCCCAATGAAATTGGATTTATTTTCCTTCTAGGTATCTCAATTCACGTTGGTTATCACCAGTGAACGACTGCCAGCAAATATATTATCATTCCCCACAATAGCGAAACAAGTAATAAAAAAAAATCAAACAAAAATCCTAAATGTCACCGCCACTTTTCAACTAACCTTAAGTTACAATTGAAAAGCAAATCTTGGACCTCTTCAGGCGTTGACCACACGCGACCCGCTAAGTTCGCTAACATTTAAACCGGGCCACTCGTGACCTCGATGATTCAAGTTTTGGTTTAGCTACGTGTAGCTCGTTAAATGGTTCCTTCAATTCACTATCGCTTGTCTACTCAGTGATACGTGCACACCATCACCGTATAGTGAAACAGTTTGCGTTCTGTGAGCCAATTCGCTGTCTGCTGCAAGCTAGTGGTCTTGAAAATACAGCTACCAATACGTGTTCGAGGCTTTCCCTTCTCGATACACACACGCACAATACCCAAACCACCTCAATAAAAACGACAAGCAACCCAACTACCTCTGGGCGCGTCGCGGCCACTCAACATACAATGCAGACGAGATATCGGTCACACCGATTCCACAAAACCCGGCACCTAACAAATCAATCTCGCAATTAAACCAGGCTCACGTGGGACTCACCCCAGTAAAGTTTACGAACGAAACTGTTCCCACAACTACAATCGACAGAATTCCGTGCGCTCTCCCAAGACTTGGCTGTCAGCTGAGTAGCCTCACTACACGACGCAGTGAAACGCTATAAGATCAGACCTGATATACACCACTACCACCACTTGGTCGGGGAGAGGTCTATCCGGGAACTAACTAACCCTCTTTCTTGTACAATAGGAACCATTCAGCACCGGCCGTTGTGGCCGAGCGCTTCTAGGCGCTACAGTCTGGAACCGCGCGACCGCTACGGTCGCAGGTTCGAATCCTGTCCCGGGCATGGGTGTATGTGATGTCCTTAGGTTAGTTAGGTTTAAGTAATTCTAAGTTCTAGGGGACTGATGACCTCAGAAGTTAAGTCCCATAGTGCTCAGAGCCATGTTTTTGAACCATTTAAAACGAACAAACACGCAACACCACGCCAACTTTTAACAATTAAAGTAATAATCATGGATGCTGTCGATTCTTCACAATAGCGGCCGGCTGCTGCGCGTCGCTCAGGCGGCATCTGTGGACGCAGCGAGGGCGATGTGGGATATCGCTGCAGTCGCGCATGCTCGCCACCTGCTACTCCGTAGACGCCCTCGTATCATCTGGGACACAACGTGATTTTGGTTTTACCACATCATACACGTATATTATCGTGACCACCAGGACGCTCAGCACCAGTAAGGGCGAACGTACCCCGTGCGTTTTTACACAGCACATCAGCCACCAACTGAGTTGTGGCTGCTAGGGCTGTGTTTGGACCCTCGATTAGTATACTTCGTTATCAGCCAACATTGTAGTTTTGGAATCACCCTTTCAAGTCACTGGCAGATCATTTATGTAGGTTAGAAACAAAGGGTAGGTCCAGTTGAATTACTGCAGCACTCCACATGTTACGTTCCTCCATTCTGAGATTATTAGATTAGTGCACAAGTTTGTAGTATTTTTGTTTTGCATGTTGGTATTCCAGTTCCTATGGGTTGTTTATGTATTGTCATTTGCACTTTACTGTTGCTACTTGGGTTTATGCATTGACATTTTGTCATTTTAAGTTGCTGAGTGGAGCTGTGGACACTAGAAAGTGAAGTGCCAAGTGGAGAAATAGGGACATTTCCGACATATTCTCCTGTCTGAGTTCTATAGAGGGAGTGACACCAGCAGAGGCAGTAACAAACTTTAGCGTGGTGTATGGGGATAGTGCCATTGGACAGAGCACGGCAAGGAACTGGTTTCTCATTTTAATGAGGGTCGTTTCGACATTAGTGTCTCTCCATGTTCAGGAAGACATTTGCGGTTTCATGAAGATCATTTAAATGTTTTAATTGACATTGATCCTTTTCAGTGTACACAAGAACTGGTAGATTTAATGAACTGTGCTCATTCCACCATCGTGTGACGTTTGCGTGAAATGGAGAACGTTCAAAAATTAGATGTACGGGTACTGCACGCTATAAGGCAACATCACAAAAATCAGTGTGCTGCTTGCTCCTAATCAATTGGCTTGTGATCAACACCGACCATTCCTATCATGTATCATTACTGGTGACGAGGTATGGTGCCTTTGTGATAACATAAAGAAAAGGAAGGAAATGGTTGCGCACATCCACAATGTTATGCATCTGGTGGAACAGCGACCGTGTGGTGTACCATGAACCGCTTTCCCATGATGGAACCATCACAGTTGACATTCATTGTCAACAACTGAGATGTCTTGCTGACACAATTGAAGCACAACAACCAGAAATACTGCACGAATTGAAGCTCCTCACCCGCATTCTGCTAGACTAACAGAAAACACTGTACGGGAATTGAGTTGGGAAGTTGTTCCGTACTCACCTTATCAACCTGATATTGCGCCCGCAAACTTTCACCTTTCTGGTCTCTATTGAACAACCTTCATGAAACTTCTTTTTTCAGGTTAAAATGTGCTCCGAATTTGGCTCAACAAGTTCTTCACCTCAGGACCTTGTGATTTTTACAGTAGCAGAATCAAAAAGTTACTCCAGCATTGGCAGACTGTTGTAAACAGTGAAGAAGGATATATTATTGATAGTTATTTATATCTCTTGTATTTATTAAACTTATGGAAAAGTGCTGAGATGCAGTCTGTTTATCCCTGCTACAGAGATATCATTAATGACATGCCACTTTAGTTCGCAGTGTACAATTTTGTGATCTACAGAGTCAAAAGCTTTGGCAAGGCCACAGAATATATCAACAGGATAGGTTTTTGCTTGTATAGCTCTATGGCACTGGCATTGCTTTCTCTGTAGAGAATCCTGTATGAAAGCAAAATTGAGAAGCAGTTAACAACTTCTGCTCACTTCAGTGAGTCAGTATTCTGTCATAGGCAACTTTCTCAAACACTTTTGAAAAGGCTGGAGGGATCAATATCACTGTAATTAAAGGTGGTTTGCTTATCCTGATTACAAAGATAACTTAACAATGATTCAAAGTCTGCATAAGATTTTGATAGTCTAGTAGAAACACCATTATGATTGTCATTCTGTTGTGTGTAGTTGTGGCCTATGCTGTATTCTACTATGTAGTGATATTTTTTTAATTGTCTACACTGTTCATATTTTTCATCAAGGAAAGTGAGCAAGACAACATTTTATGGTGCTGTTGCTTAGTATGCTTTCTCTGGGCCTAGAACTGAGGGAATCCATAATGTCACTTTCCAAAAGACTTAAACCTCCACTGTAAATGATTATCTCATTGAAGATAAGAAGACAAGATCAATATTAAAAGTTCAAGGACATGTTTGGAACATTTTCACACACCAGATTACAAACAGAAGGTACAGAATACGATGTTGGGTCTAGCGTGTCAAATGCAGTTGCGTGCCAGAAATCTCCAGCTGCCGTGGAAATAGCCTTCGTGTTGCAGGTTCTGACAACACAAAAGACTTCATAACACAAAGGTAATGCCACAGTGTGGTTAGAGCAGTGCACACTGCAAGTTTTGGCTACCAAGGAAGCCAAACTGTAGGAGTCATTTCACAGAGAAATTCCTCCTGATTTGGCAGTTACAAACAAAGAGAAAATAAATTAATACTTGAAGAAATGGCTGTAGTGAAGAAAACAAAATAAATGTATTCATGAAGTATGTAAAACAGTGGGGTAGCTTTCAAACCACCTGTTATTGATAGTAAGGAGACAAACTATACTGTCTCAGCATTTCACCCAAGGACAAACACAGCATCTGCTGAAGAAAAAGAAGAAGAAGAAGAAGCAGAAGAAGAAGAAGAACAAAAATTTGTAAAGTGGAATTCAAATGTTTCTGCAGATGCCATCACTTTGAGAGCTTTGTCTTCAGAAGCATGTGATTATTCGAGGAAGAAGAACTGTACTTCACCCTGCCATTCAGTATTCCAAAAATGAGCACAGCAGGTTAAGTGTCAAGCAGGCATTTTAAAAGTACGTATTAGGTATCACTAAAGCTAAGTCAACAATATGTACATCATTTAAAGCCACGGCTATCGTAAGCTTTAATGAAACGAGATTGAGAGTCATGTAAATTAAGACGAAACTGATGTGATACTTGGATAACACAAGAATGTTCAAATAACCATGATGAAGTTAATGTAGCAAAAAGTTCAAAATTTTGAAAACAACTTGGCGTATTCTGCCCTAGGATGTGTTTTTGGCCCCTATTGACAATAAAAAGGACCTTTCTTTTTCAGTATACCACATTTGCTGAAATTATTACCAACTTATTTTATTGACAAAAGGATCACCATGCCTGACAGCACCATATTTATGAAGAGTTTAATAAAAGATCTTGCACAACAGCAGACAAGTGTTACTGTACCATTCATTCACCACGCTGCCTCCAACCCATAAGTGGCTATTATCTGTCCCCTAAATTAATCAGGATTCATCACTAAACACCGCATTTTGCCCGTCCGTGGCAGTCCACACCATTCTGGCTCAGCACCTACCACATATTGTCAGCTCATGTCACTGTCAGTGGATGGGCACACCAGAATGGTTGCAAAGATATTTTCACGCCACACTGCTCAAACTGTGCAATACATCGAGCGTAAGGATCACAACAGAGCTTCATAGAATTGATTAATTGTGTTTCTGGTGTGTTGAACTGAGATACACACTAGATGGAAAGCACATTTTGTTTCAACCTCTGAGGTCAAGAAAAATCTCTGAAAACATCTGTGAAAATTTGCTCAAATATGCAAGTTGGAGAAAGAATCTGTCCTCCTCCCCTACCATTTCAGAAAAGGTTTATTATTTAAGTAAATGGACTTTCCAAACTTTGAACATTTGTAAAAAATGCCGATGCAACATGTATCCTGACTGTCTGTCTGAATGAAGAGTCTGCTGGGATTTGTGGCCTTGGTATATTCTATGACAGCGAAAAACAGAATCCACCTTCTGATGCTGCCTAGCTTACTATTTGTCTCCTGGCCCCACAAACGAGACAGTTTTTGGCCTCCTCTAATGGTGCCCTCGGCATCTTCTTCCTTACAGCAAGTACTGTAACACTTACGTTCGATATCAGCATTATTTGCTTCATTTAACTTCAATATTTTCCTATGTATGATGCAGTATCTGTGTTACTGTGTTCTTCGTTCCATCACACATGTAAATAATTGTTTTTATTTTCTGTATAGTTATCTAACAATAATTTTTTTGTTAATGTAATTTTCAAAACTTTATTCATGTGTAATGTGAATATATTAAAATTTTATGTATAAAACTGGTTCATGCATATGTACATAGGTTTATGCAGCTGTAAATGCTGGGAGTGGCTTCGTAACATTTATTGGTTTACTCTGGATGATAAGATATCTGCACAAAGAAAACAATTTACAGAGCCATCTTACATCAACCGCCATACACTCAGGCACATTGAAAATGGTGCAACCACAGGGAGGAAAGGCATAATCATGAAATTTTGCAAATAAGTACAGTGAGATCCGATAAACGAATGGTTCGAGTTTGGTACCAATGTGCATGCCCACAGCTCCTGCAGTGGCACCAGAATTGGGCTGGGACCCATTTTAAACAGCTCATAGTGGATGAGTCTTACACATGGCGATTACATTCCAACTCAAGGAGGACATTAGTAGCCGCAGAATGCCAGGTAGACGTGTCAGATGACATTTCTCACAGTTCTTCAGCCAGTTTAACAGGGGCACAATCAGCCACACGAAAACTGCAGGTCCGGTTGACACGCCGTTTGCTTACCAGGTCAGTCATTTGGAGAGTTCCGTCGGACGGTGTCGGTCGCAGTGGATACGAGATGTTGCCCACATGCTACGTATCGAGTCTGGAGTGGCTGGAAGGACAAGGTGAGAGGGTCAGAGGGCCGTGCAGTGAGCAATTGGGGATTTTACAGTGGCTCACTTCACGACAGAAGCAGATGTCTGAGTGACATTTATTCGACACACCTTTTCCAGATGCTGTTCGAATGTGCCTTTGCAAGCCGGGCTCCCGTGTCATGCACTGACATTAACACAGAGACATCAGTGGCTCAGTCTATAGAGGTGTCAGCGAGAATGATGTGGACTGTCACAGGTTGGCAGAACCCAGTGTCTGGTGTTGAATTTAAGGGACAGTTAATAACCGCATATGGGGTGCGGAGGCAGCCCGGTGAACAGTACACTTCCACCCACACCGTCATTTGCCACACTGCTCACATACCTGACGTAATGCTCTAAGTGGCCTCGGCCTAAGATAGCCAATCCCCTCTAGTTGCAGTACCTGGAATATTAATGAGCCTTTCTACATGATCTATGAGGAGCACTTGTGCAGCAAGATAATGCTAGTCTGCATGCAGATCAAATTTCTCGAGTCTTCCTAAATCATGTTCTGGCTCTTCCACATCCAGCCCACTGCCTGGAGTTATCCCTTAACAGAGCTGGTGTGGGAACAGCTGAAATGCCAGTTGCCACCGTGTCACTCTGCACACAGTTTGGAGGTGGCTCTTCGATTTGTGTGCCAATCTGCGTCAGGACAACAACAGATGTCCAATCAAATCGATTGCTCAAGTATTGCAGCAAAAGGTGGTCCAATGAATTATTGATGTTGCACTGCATTTGTCAACTTTTAATCACTGTATTTGTTTACTTGTCTAGATTTTGGGGTGAAGTGAATCTCTCATGTGTAGCATTATTTCATTACAATGTGATGTTCCCTTTTTGGTGCAAAATTTTCGTACCATTGCCACAAAACATCACCACAGGCACCACCTTCACTACAAATAAAGTTTAGTATTGTATTTATTTGCATGGGCTGGTAAGTCACTTAAAGTACAAATAATAATTAACTCAATTTCAGCTTTTTGTTAAAACATTAATTTATTCCTAAGTCATTCACTTGGTCAGGTTCCTATTCCTAGAGAGAGAAAATCCAAATGTCCAATTTATAATGAGCTACAGAATCATTACTCTTGCAACAGTGTTATCTGTTTTCGTGGAGCTATAATTTTCTCATGTGTACAAATAATCTTTGTACAAAGTACTACACATGTTCAGAAAAGTATTGTAAAATAATAATTGCAAGAAAAAGGGGGTATGGGGGAGTATGTGGTCAGCACACTGTTCTCCCGCCTGTATGTCAGTATAAAGTCTACAGGCAACCACAACTACTCTGTACTTTACAGGTTTGTAATATTACCTGCTGGCTGCTGTGGCCGAGCAGTTCTAGGCGCTTCAGTCTGGAGCCACACGACTGCTACGGTCGCAGGCTCGAATCCTGCCTCGGGCATGGATGTGTGTGATGTCCGTGGGTTTGTTAGGTTTAGGTAGTACTAAGTCTAAGGGACTGATGACCTCAGATGTTAAGTCCCATAGTGCTCAGAGCCATTTGAACCATTTTTTGTGCATGCATCTTTACTATGCTTTGTTCTAAATTCAGTTAACAGGCCGTACTGTTTCTGGAACCCACTTAATGTTGAGCCAGTAGATCGGCAATTTGTACAGTGAAAGTATTTATGAGGTGTAGTGGTCATTATGAAGATATCTGTGTTCTTGTAAATATAACTGGCTGCAATTTAACACGACCTGAACAGATTCAACACAATGCAAATACTTATATCTTTTACTTGAAAACATTTAGTAATCATACTGGTCAGCATAACAGTTTGATGACCAGTTCTGTCTTACCATTTTGCAATTGTGAAGTGTTAGGGCCACCTCATGTCCAATTTAACTACGCTTTTCCCTTAGTAAGTAGTATCATGTAATGATAATTATTGTACAAACAATGGAAACTGGAGGTCGGAATATCAACAATATAAGGAAAAGGATTGGTCGCTTTTCATTGTGAAGATGACATGCTGAATTGTAGGTAGACCCAACATAAACACTGTTTCTGGCCCAAGCTGCCACAGTTTTCTTTTTTTAGTCTTTCCGTTGTGCCTGTCTGCAATTCATTGTGTTTACTTTTCAGTGAGTAACAATCTATTTTTTTCCTTATATTGTTGAACATTATCTTAGCTACGATTGTGTGAATCTTTTTATTGTGCCTATCGTGACTCAGCATCTCCAGTATATGGTGAGCAGCAACTTTCCTTCTCTCGTATTGAACATTATCTTTCTTGCTTTAGAACAGACAGTGTGTGCTAATGAGAGATAGTTTTCTGACAAGACATATTAGTTTCATTTTTTTATGTTGCTCATGAATAACAACTTACTTGTTAGATAGCGCTATTGATTTTTATCCAATTTAGAAAACACTTTTCAATTTAAAGTCATTCATGACAATTTTCTTGATTAACAGTATATCTACCTGGAATCATTTACCTAATTTGATTGGGAACTATTTTGATTGACACAACTACAGTTTCATTTTGCAGGTTGAATAATACTGGTTTAACACCCCTTCACTTTAATCATACTCCCTGTCAAAACTTAATCTTTCAGGTAACGGACCATAATCCAATTCCTTCCCATTAGTACATGCCACAGCCAAATTCTTAATTCCTTTCGAGGTAGTAACATTGACGGGGATTTACTGGTGTGGTAGTAACCAGCAGTGTTATAGTATCTGAGGACCATTGACCACCTAATTTTGTCTGCCTAAAGGTCTTTGTCCTCTGGGTTTCTTCTCTGATACTTCTCCCACTTTTAATCCCCCTCTCTTCTTGTCTAAGCTCCTGCAACAGTAACTGGTTCATTATTTTCCTTCCTGATCTTTTTCCTTTGCTTTTCTCCTCCCTCTCAAATTGGTCCATATATCTTCTGCAAGACAGTATTTTCAAAATCCTGTATCTTTCTTACAGTGTACTTTTCCAATCTCCATATTTCTGCCCCACACAGCAATGCTGGTCTGGCTTCATTTTTATATATTCTTATTTTTTTATTTCTCTTCGGGGGAAAACTTGAATGGCAGTAACTTGTTGAGTGAATATGATGATTTGATTCTCACTTCTATTTCTTGTTTCTAGTCATTTATGTTGTTTACTACCCCTACAAATGTTTAAACTTTTCTACTTCTTCAGACATGTGCTCATCAATCTGGAGCATTTCTATTTTTTGTCTTGTAATTTCTTTACACCCTGAAGAATTTGGTTTACTTGTCATTTACATCTAATCCAACATCCCTTGACTTTTTACATAGCCTTCTTGTTAGAGTTTTCAGGTAATTTAGATTTTCAGCAATATTAGGAATATTAGAAAATTTAAAAGGGAAATGGATAGGTTGCAGTGATATATAGTGGGAATTAATGAAGTTAGGTGACAGGAGGAACAAGGCTTTTGTTCAGGTAAATACAGGGTAATAAATACAAAATCAAATAGGGGTAATGCAGGGGCAGATTTAATAATGAAGAAAAAAATAGGAATGCTTGTAAGTTACTACAAACAGCATAGTGAACGCATTATTGTAGCCAAGATAGATATGAAGCCCACATGTACCACAGTAGTACAAGTTTATATGCCAACTAGCTCTGTTGATGATGAAGAGATTGAAGAAATGTATGATGACGTAAAAGAGATTATTCAGATAGTGAGAGGAGTCGGAAATTTAACAGTCATGTGGGAATGGCATACAATAGTCACAGAAGTAAGAGAAGGAAAAGTAGTAGGTGAATATAGATTGGGAGGGGGGGGGAGGGGGAGGAATGAAAGAGGAAGCTGCCTGGTAGAACTCTGTGCAGAGCATAACTTAATCATAGCTAACACTTGGTTTAACAATCTTGAAAGAAGGTTGTATACATGGAAGAGGCATGGAGACACTGGAAGGTTTCAGACAGATTATATAATGGTAAGGCAGAGATTTAGGAATCAGGTTTTAAACTGTAAGACATTTCCAGGGGCAGATGTGGACTGACCACAATTTATTGGTTATGAACTGTAGATTAAAACTGAAGAAACTGCAAAAAGATAAGAATTTAAGAAGATGGGACCTCGGTAAGCTGAAAGAACCAGAGGTTGGAGAGAGTTTCAGGGAGAGCATTGGAACAATTGACAAGAACAGGGCAAAGAAATACAGTAAAGAAGAATGGGTAGCTTTGAGAGAAGAAATAGTGAAGGCTGCAGAGGATCAAGTAGGTAAAAAGTTGAGGGCTAGTAGAAATTCTTGGGTAACAGAAGAGATATTGAAGTTAATTGATGAAAGAAGAAAATATAAAAATGTAGTAAATGAAGCAGGTAAAAATGAATACAAACATCACAAAAATGAGATAGACAGGAAGTGCCAAATGGCTAAGCAGGGATGGCAAAAGGACAAATGCAAGGATGTAGAAATATATATCACTAGGGGCTGAGATAGATACTGCCTACAGAAAAAAATAAAGAGACTTTTGGAGGAAAGAGAACCACCGGTTTGAATATCAAGAGCTCAGATAGAAAACCAGTCCTAAGCAAAGAAGGGAAAGCAGAAAGGTGGAAAGAGTATATAGACGGTCTATACAAGGGTGATGTACTTGAGAACAATATTATGGAAATTGAAGAGAACATAGGTGAAGATGAAGTGGGGGATATGACACTGCATGAAGAATTTGTCGGAGCACTGAAAGACCTAAGTCAAAACAAGACCCTGGGAATAGACAACTTTCCGTTAGAACTACTGATAGTCTTGGGAGAGCCAGCCCTGACAAAACTGTGACATCTGGTGAGCAAGCTGTATGAGGCAGCTGAAATACCCACAGATTTTCAGAAGAATATAATAATTTCAATCCCAATAGGAGCAGGTGTTGACAGGTGTAAAAATTACTGAACTATCAGTTTAATAGGTCATTACTGCAAAATACTGTTATGAATTCCTTACAGATGAATGGAAAAACTGGTAGAAGCCAACTGTGGGGAAGATCAGTTTGGATTCTGTACAAATGGTGGAACATGTGAGGCAATACTGACCCTACCTATGAATCTCTCATTTGTAGACTTAGAGATAGCTTTTGAAAATGTTGACTGGAGTACTCTCTTTCAAATTATGAAGTTGGCATGGGTAAAATACAGGGCGTAAAAGGCTATTTACAGTTTGCACAGAAACCAAATGGCAGTTATAAGAGTCAAGGAACATGAAAGGGAAGCAGTGGTCGAGAATTGAGTGAGACAGGGTTGTAGCCTATACCTGATGTTATTCAGTCTGTATATTGAGCAAGCACTAAAGGAAACAAAAGAAAAATTTGGAGTAGGAATTGAAATCCAAGTAGGAGAAGTAAAAACTGAGGTTTGCCGATGTAATTCTGTCAGAGACAGCAAAGGACTTGGAAGAGCAGTTGAATGGAATGGACAGTGTCTTGAAAGGAGGATATAAGATGAACATCAACAAGAGTAAAACGAGGATAATGGAATGTAGTTAAATTAAATGAGGTGTTGCTGAGGGAATTAAAGTAGTAAATGAGAAACTTAAAGTAGTAGACAAGTTTTGCTATTTGGGGAGCAAAATAACTGATGATAGTCAAAGTGGAGAGAGTATAAAATGTAAACACACTATGGCAAGAAAAGTGTTTTTGAAGAAGAGAAATTTGTTAACATCGAGTATAGATTTAAATGTCAGGAAGACATTTCTGAAAGTAATTGTATGGAGGGTAGTCACGTATGAAAATTAAACATGGATGATAAATAGTGTGGACAAGAAGAGCTTTCGAAATGTGTTGCTACAGAAGAATGCTGAAGATTGGATGGGTAGATCATGTAACTAACAAGGAGGGACTGAACGGACTTGAGGAGAAGAGGAATTTGTGGCACAACTTGATAGGAGAAGGAATCTATTGATAGGATACAATCTGAGCATCATGGGTGAAAATCGTAGAGAGAGACGAATGGATGAATAGGCTAAGCAGATTTAGAAGGATGTAGGTTGCAGTAGTTACTCAAAAATGAAGAAGCTTGCACAGGATAGAGTATCATGGAGAACTGTTTCAAACCAGTCTCTGGACTGAAGACCACAACAACAACAACATTTTTCTGAAGAACTTAATTGACCTGTAAAACTGTCTTGCAATGTGTGCAGCTTTATCCATGCCTGCTGACTGGCAATGTGAAAAATATACTTCCATTGCATAAAACGCTGTGGGAGAAGTTGAGAATTTTATTTCAAGTGAATTTTGGAAAAGTAAATGATTAGGTGACGATAGTTCAGATGAAGAATACTTGCTGAATCAGTAAGATCACAATCCTGAAGCGAGGTTTATCCAAGATGTTACTCATAATGCCTCAAAACACCTACAATGATGCAGCACACTCAACTGCTAAAACATTGAAAGGGCATTAGGAATTGCAGCAGGGATGTGTCACATTGATGCAAAATTAGCAGCAAAACAGGACTCGATCAGTATAGTACTGACAAACGGACTTACTTTTGTCACCGGAGGGATTTGCTTTAGTCTCAGAGTTAGAAATTATTTTTGCTTCTTTTTGTGCAGAAAGTACTTCACATTGTGAATGCATGATGGCATCCTTAGCAGCTTACATACAACAAAGATTTTGGGAAGTCAAAAAGAAAATAATTTATATTCATTTCAGAATGAAAACATTAAACTACATTAGATTTTTTGATAAATTAGCTGAATACAGTGTTATGAAGTGTGCTTAGATAAAAGAAATCTCTGTACTGTGCCATCTACGAGGGTCACTCCAAAAGAAATGCACACTATTATTGTAAAAATACAGTTTTCATTCTGCATGTGTGAAATTTTTACAGTGTGTAAGTTTTCAAACTTAGTTCAACCTGTTCCCGTGAGTGGCGCCATCACAGAACGTCTTCAAGATGGCTGCTACACTTGACGTACGTCAGAAGCAACGTGCTGTCATAGAATTCCTGTGCTGTGAAAACGAGACAGTGGGAAACATGCACAAGAGGTTGAAAAAGGTGTACGGAGATGCTTCTGTTGACCACAGTACAGTTAGTGGGTGGGCAAGCAGGTTACGTGATGAAAGCGGGCACAGCAATATTGAGGATTGTCCTCACAGTGGCAGGCCTCGTACTACACACACTCCAGACAGTGTGCAGAGAATTAATGAATTGGCGACTGCTGACAGATGCATCACAGTGAACGAATTGTCATGCTATGTTGGGATAGGGGAAGGAAGTGTTTGCAGAATACTGAAAGTGTTGGCGTTAAAAAAGTTTTGTGCCAGGTGGGTTCCCAGGACATTGACAGTGGATCACAAAGAAACACGAAAAACGGTATGCAGTGAACTTTTGGAACAGTGTGAGAATGGTGGAGATGAATTGCTTGGAAGAATTGTGACAGGTGATGAAACATGGCTCCATCATTTTTCACCAGAGATAAAGAGGCAATCAATGGAGTGGCATCATTCAAATTCACCCAAGAAAAAAAAACAACTCAAAACCACACCTTCTGCTGGAAAAGTTATGGCTCTGGTGTTTCTCGATTCCAAAGGACTCTTGCTTGTGGACATCATGCCAAGTGGAACCATCATAAATTTTGATGCATATGTGACAACACTGGAGAAACTTCAAGCTCAACTGAGTCGTGTTCAACCACATCGGAGAAAGCAGGATGTTTTGCTGTTGCACGACAATGCACGGCCACATCAGTCAAAAAACCGTGGACAACACTGAAACACCCGCCTTACAGTCCTGACCTGGCTAAATGTGACTATCGTCTCTTTGGGAAACTGGAAGACTCTCTTCGTGGAATAAGGTTTGAAGATGATGACTCCCTTGTGCACGCTGCCAAACAGTGGCTCTAACAGGTTGGTCCAGAATTTAACTGTGCGGGTATACAGGCGTTGGTTCCAAGATAGCGCAAGGCAGTTGAGAGCGATGGAAATTATGTGGAGAAAAGAAAATATTGTTCCTAAAGGATGTATCTACACAGTGTAAAACTTTCAAACATGTAGAATAAAAGATGGATATTAAAAAAAAATAGTGTGCATTTCTTTTGGAGTGACCCCCGTATAGCAACTTTGAGTAAAGTTTCCTGTATCAGCATCGTAAGTTAACTTTCGCCACTGGCCTCACTATATTATCTCAGTATGTCTGACCTAGAGTACTGTGCAAAATATTCACTGTGGCCACATGCTTAAGCAATAACTATGAGTTACAAACAGTACAGTTATGTTTGTGTATTAAAAATGTTGCCATCAGTGATATTAGTGATTCATGTTTTCCTTTCGAATATTTCAGTTACTAATTCTTGCAAAAGTTCCCTGCAAATAAGATACTCAAAATTGAACGAAAGGAGAGATGTGAGAAATTGTTTTACCGTCTGCGATTCTCTCTCAGTACTGGCTACTGGATCACACGTGCCACTGAGCAGTGAGAGTGCATGGGCCTGAGTGACCCACCTGTTATTAAGTGCACCTCTATTGAACTCGTTACAGTGGTTTAGCCAAGTATACAACATCAGCACATTTCGTAATCAGAAAGCCTTGTCTTCTCAAGACAAGGCAAGGCAAAGCATACACTATCAAAGGGAGAGCTACCTGTGAAACGACACGTCATACACCAGCTGTTAAGTAATCAATGTCTTCTACATCAGCAAGACTACCACCAAATTATCAATTAGGATGAATGGGCATAGGTGCATACTGGCAACTCACAATATCCTGTTGCAGAGCATGCTCTACAACATAACATTCGTCTGGGGACCTGCTTCACCACATGCACCGTCTGAATTCTTCCTCCAGACACCAGTTTCTCAGACCTCCGCAGATGTCCTTGGTTCTCATCACCTGCCTGGTCTTAATTTATGTTAATTTCTTCTGTCTCAGCATTTGTTCACTGTAACTACTCTTTTCTTCACTCCAATTTAGTTTTCTACATCTTTCGTTGTCTGACCCATCAATTTTTCACTGCCCTCTCCACCTCTGTTACGTACAATGCACTTGGCTTTTTAGTCTTATTAACTCATGGATGATGATTAAGCACTAATCTGTCTGCATATTACCCTGTCTTCCATCTTTAAGCTCTCAGGTTTTCGAATCTTGTCCATTACAGTCCCCAACAATAAGTATTTCCTTTTCATCCTGTCCAATGTATCTCCTCTCACCTTGGGTACTGGGTGACTTTTCTGAACTATACCCCTTCTATAAACCTCTCCAGTACTTTTACTTCACCCTTCTTCCTTCCCCTTCAACCCTTCTGCCTGAAGAAGGAGTCACTGGCTCCAAAAGCTTGTAAAAGTAAATCCTTTGTGTGTGTGTGTTCCCATGCCACTGCTTGGTGAGTTAATTTTTTTATCTATCTGTTTATACTGTAATTGGATTTCTGCATTTGTCATCCTGATAAGACTTTCAAACCAGCATTTTACTTTGGAAACCCTAGATTCAAACAAGAACACAGGGCTGGTTAAGTTTGTAGGACTTTAGTTCCACCTCACCAACTTTCAGAATTGAACATTATTTTTGTTGGTGGAAGTGTATCAATCCTGAAAGAGTTTTCAACCTTATATTTGGATATTAGTATAACATGTGTTAATCAAGAAAGCCGCAAGTTTTATTATCACAGACAAGTGCACTTCCAAACAAAAAGGGGAGACATGAAAATAGTTTCTGTGCATCATTCAGACAGCATAGCACATAAATTAAGTATAATTGGCTCTAATGTATTACTCAACAAAGCAAACCATGGACCTGGGCATAGCTGGAACTGGAACACTTACAGACAGCCACATTCCACTTGACACAGTAAAAGCACAGCAAGCAATGCCAAAACTTGCTCAGTGAGCATCTGTGATGACAATTTCATTAAATTTGTTGGTAAGAGGAAGTCACAACTGACAAAATGTGAATAAATCAAAGTAAGCAAAACAAAATTGAGCAAATATGTTTCTGGGTACCAATTTTTATGATTAATTGTGCTTCCATTTTGTGCACGGTATTTCATTGATAGACCCAGCTGTCTTTCAGGTCCTCGGAGTTTTGCTGTTGTGTGCTCACTGCTTGGACCAGACTGAAAGTTTCTCACTTACTTGTAGCCAAGTTACATTCCTGAACCGTACTATACCATTTGATGGATTTTTTTAAATTTTTTTTTTAAAAAAGAGCTAGCATTGATCCTGTCAACTGCAAATTCAGAATTTCTAACTCTGGAAAATGTTATGGGCAGTGATTGCCATATACCAAGCATTATTTAAATGGATCCCCCTGTCTAGTGTAATAGGTTTCCTGATGTCTTTATTTCAATATATAAACTATGCTGTTCCGGTGACTGTTCTCACCACCATACAAGTTTCATATTTCATTTCACAATTATATTTTAGGCAGTGCTTGGTGACAGCTGCTTTGCTCTGTTTTTGTCAGATATATCACTCATGTTCCTTGCACCTCCCCTTACCTGTTCAGGCAGTCTGCCACAGCTATGAGATGCAACATTCACATGGAATGTAATATGCATCCAGATTTTGAAGACCTAGGTCATCGATATTACAAAGGATAGCTCCTACCTTATGAGGAGAACATAGCAAGTGCCATGCCCTGATTTCCCAGAAACTTCATTCAGTTGAAGAGGGGTCAAAATAAGTAAACAATTTACTTACCTGTAGACACCCTACTGTTTTGAGTAAACGACAGTCAAAGTTTCAGGAACTGTATGTGCCTTTTAGAGCATAAGTAATACAACTGAACTGGTGGCACAGTGGCTAGCATGACAGCTTCACATTTTGTGCCCTGTGTTTGAAACCCCACTTACTTGTATATTTGTTTTTTATTTATCTACTCTCACCCACATAAGTTTACTACACAAATATGTTCCAGTGCATACTGAAACAGCATTGGCCATGTTTGTCCGGTGAATGAATTTGAAGAAGAAGAAAATTGTTTGAAACTTCTCAGTGAAAACTGAGTAACTGGTTGTTACTGCCTGTTACAATATGTCTTAGTTCGTTACACAGCCATGGAGGCGCATCAAGTAGTCCTTTGTTCATTATGTCTGAGGAATACAATGCTGAGAATGGGGTTTCCAATTAGAAGTCTCCTAAACCTACAGCATCGAGGTGGGGCCCTATGAGCCATTGAAAATCCAAGGGCCACTGAGTAGCATGTTATAAATTGTGACTGTACACATTTTTATCCCTTCAATTATATCACTGTCAGTGGGAAAATGAAGAAATTGCTTGAGACAAAATGTATGTAGATTTTGCTTTAGAATCTTAATCTGAGATATTCAGTGGGAACCCCAGTTTATTGCAAAGTTGGTCCCTGCCACCCACATGCCAAAGGGTGGCAGAACGAGTGTGGTATTGATGGATGTTCCTTCTCAAACAAACTGGAATTGTAACTTTTTTGATCCAGTATGTAGTTTGAGATATTTCAATGTCATCACTTATAATGAACACCCTGTATAATAAATTCGTGTCACAAACCCAGTTGTAATTTTACAATTAATGTAACTCTTTTACTACGCAAATGGTTATCACATTGGGAATATCTCATTGACATGGGGAGAAATGAAGAAGTAAAGAAAAAAATTTGGTTTTGATCACAGGGTGCAAAACAGGCTGCAGTATTCGCTACTGTGTCACTATTATGGCTCAGACAAGTGTACTTAATGACGTGTACATCATTACGTCTACAACTGTCATTTTCTCAGATATTTTCAGGTATCTACAGATGAGCCAACATGCATTTGTTTATTCTGCTCTTCTTACACCAAGCAAAGTTTCTGGAAAATTTAACAAGGGCGCTTGAACTTCACAGTCTCTGTCTCTTCTTTCTCAGGTATTCTTGCTTTTGACTGTATTGTCTGTTCAATAGTTCAGTTTAGTTGGAGTCCAGGTGGCACGTACACAAAACAACCAATCTCCCAGAAACCATCAAAGTGTTGTGCCCAAAAATGGAAGCAACAAATCTGCCAAAAAGTAGGTTGTACACTTTTAACACCACTGAGAAAGCAAGATTACAGTTTCTATACAGTTAGAAACAATACAAATCTATAACTCTACAGTTTTTCCTAAATACTCACAGGCCAGTGAGGATACAGTAAAATTGTTTGTATGGAATATGCCAGATAAATGAGTTGTGCGAACAAGATGACAGTTTCAAGAATAGCATCCACCAAACTTTATGTGAAATTAACCACAATTAAGGGATCCATCAAATAGGAAATTGAAAAAATAAATTTATTCATCATTTTTAGTTATACCCCATTCATTCCTATACCAGAATATGTGGATGTCTGTTCCTTGAGCCCTGCTTTGCAAGTTGGTCACCCTGGTGCTAAGTGAGTGTAGATAACAGCTGAGAATCATTACAGCACTGATTTTGTTTTACTCTTAGGATTCAAAATAGGGTAGCACTTATTTCAAAAGACTTTCTGCAAATATGACATCACACTCAATACTGACATCTGCAGGAGCTCTGATCTACTTCGTATTAACTAAGAAAAAGCAATAAAACTTGTATTCTTCTTCACTCGCACCAATTTAAACTGTCCTCAGGTGCAGGCCATTGTGGCGGAGCAGATCTAGGCGCTTCAGTCCAGAACCGGGCTGCTGGTACCATCCAGGTTTGAATCCTGAATCGGGCATGGATGTGTGTGATGTCCTTAGATTAGTAGGTTTAGGTAGTTCTAAGTCTAGGGGCTGATCACCTCAGATATTAAGTCCCGTAGTGCTCAGTACCATTTTTGTCCTGAGGTTCCTACCTAACCCCACACTCTGAAATTGCCAAATATTTATTTCATCACCTTTTCTCAAATCAGATGGAAAGACAAATAACATTTAATACTGCAGAACATACTTTATTACATTCCTAATAAAGTCCCAGAACGTTTTAACACGAAGAATAAAATATTTTCATGAACTACAACATTATGCATTATGTTAGCATCATGTGATATTAGTTTCCTGTGTTATCATAGCACCTTTTGAATGCTTAAATTCATATATTATTAATGACATTTAGCAATAATCATGACAAGTCTGAAATTTTCAGTGCACTGTTATCCTGAAACAGGGTACTGCAAGTTTTAACAGAAGTATATTCCATGCTTAGCCATCAATAAGTCATATGATGTTTAGTTATTATGATTATTATTACAATAAATTGTACCAAGAATGGAGTGTTTTTGTAAATCATACACATGCAGAAGTCTTGTAAGAGGCCCATATTTCATGCTAACTGCAGCTTATAGCAGTTCCTGCTGCTGTTAACGAGGACCTCTGTCATTCTCTCTGTCTAGAGGCCCCTAGTTGCCACGTATCAAAGAACTAGCGTAACTGCCAGTGAATATGGATAGAACCACCCACCTACCAGTGTCAACAGAAGATGTTATAAAACCTATCTATAGATACTTAGCTAACAAAAACTTGCTTGATAATAGTGAGTGTGGGAGAACTCATTCCCAATGAAAGTTTCAATAACTGTGTCTGGGAATGCTTGCCTGTAACAGTGTTTGTGGGCCTAAAAACCCAAAAATCTGGTATCATGGCTGCAGTGATGTGTTTCAACAATGGGGTTAGACGGAAACCTGAAAGGTTTCGCAAGTATGGGCATAGAACCTGGGGTGAACATCACAAATGCATATGTCATTTGACCAGCTGAAGGTGCAGGACGCTGAGGAAACTGCCCTCAAAATGCTAAAACCAGAATTTTGAAGAATATCTCCAAATTTAAGCTGTAGGATACAGAAATGGTTGAAATGGCTCTAAGCATTACGGGAATTAACATCTGAGGTCATCAGTCCCCTAGATTTAGAACTACTTAAACCAAACTAAACCAAGGATATCACACACATCTGTGCCCAAGGCAGAATTCAAATCTGCGACAGTAGGAGCAGAGCGGTTCCGGACTGAAGTGCCTAGAACTGCTCAACCACAGCGGCCGGTGATACAGAAATCCACAACAATGACAGCTATTGACCTGGCGAGTTTTAACTTTGCATGTAGGCTGAATGTATTTTATCAGAAATTTTAAATCCATTTTCCCCAAAAGTATGACCCTTTTAGCTTTAAATACAATTTTCTCTGGAACTACTATGTCTGTGTCAATGAAACTTGTTACAGCCGTGGCAAGATAAAATGTTACACCGGCATCCACTACATGGCATATTTACTAAGGTCAATCTTCTCCACTTTGGAAGCACCATCGAATTTGTTGTCCCTATACAAGCTGCACTGGCCGTGGATAGCCCACAACAGATCCTGCCCCAGAGCAGTTACTGATGTCATTGACCTTGAGAGCTTCCTGAAGACGTGTTGGTCAATACCTGCAGATGTTCACACTCCACTATAATGTGCTTCTACGAGTGGAACTTGTGCCCTTCCCCACTAAATATTCCTTGGGCCAGAAATCTGACTGCTAGCAAACTTTCACTCTATGCTGCCTTACAGCATCATCCTCTGAGACAATTCAACTGAGATCAGGAGGATTTACTGTACAAAACTATGCATAGTTGATAACATCTTTCAGAGAGTCTCCAGGAAACTAAAGATTATTAGATTTATTTTTTGTGTAAATCCACACATTTGTTTTCTAATGTTTGTGCTTAACAGCAATGGCAAATGTAGGGTGAATCATGCAATTCACAACCAGAATGCTGCTAAGTCTGGGTAATTTCCATGTCAATTATACATTCCTATTTGGGTTTCATAATGTAAGTTTTTATATTCATGCAGATGCCACATGCTGCTAACAGAAACTGTAAGAGCAAGGTGGGGCCATCTTACCATTTTTATGGCACTTTTGATGCCAATTTAATTTTTCCTTTTCTGATATTGTCAATAACACATACACAATATTTACAGGAAATTTCTTGTTTTAATCAATTCAATGGACTGGCACAATGCCATTTGAATAGCTTGTTGTACTTGTGCTTAAATAATTATGAAACACTAAAAGTTTTGTCTAGCATTACGCTAACACCATCACTACATGCTCCAGTTGTCATTCAAATACCTTCAAGAGAAACCATACTTAGAGAGAAATTTTAGAAGTTCAGGGTCTATTCTTTCTGCCTATCTTTTCTGAAGTTCAGGGAATTATGTACATTGTCACGCATTGGAATTCTTTGATATCGTGAACATATCTTCCTCCTCAGTTTCTGCAATGCAGTCTCTGCATAGTAAACTGTGGAGCCAACAGTGCTTTTCCCATTTGGAGACTATTTTCAATTTGCAAATCTGCAAGGTTTTGGACGACCAAACATGGTTAAAACTTTAGCTGCAAAATATGCTGTTTGAAACATTTCTTGTACTTTTAAAAAATTTCTTTCTGCTGTTCAGCTACAAGGTCCTTTACAACATTCTTTTTTCTTTGTCTTCATGCAGTTAAATGGACTTTGGAATTCCTATGTTTATGAATTTAATCAGTGGTGTCAACTGAGCTTGTTTACTTCCACAGATTGGACCAATCAAAATACACTACTCTTTGGAGATGGACACTTCCTAAGATTTACTCGTTCTTACATTCTGCATATCTTTCCACACTGAACACTCCAGGTTGTCTTCTTTGCACACCCACTCACATTTTGTCAGAAATTATGTGTGTACTGTTGTTCAAACGAATGGGATATGAAGATATTTTGAGACTCTAAATTTCAAGGAATTACTTCAGATGATTAGCTTGTATCTTCAACACCACCTGTTTGGATGGTACAGTTTGTATATGGTGCAAGTGTACTGTTACCAGTTTCACATTCTTTGAACTGTGTCATCAGTTTTCTGCAGCTGAGACTAATTCCCTGACATCATATGCTATACTGTTTCATACTGAAAAATGACACCTTTCAATCATGAGCGCATTTTATACACTTATCACTTAAAAAGTAATACATCAGGACTGAAAACAGGGAAGTTACACACAGAATCACAGAAGTAAACAGATCTGTTTGCTTCAGAAACTACCTCTTTACTGACAAGAAAATTTAAACAATACTCATTCCATCCTTCCATGCCATGACTAATGATTAAAGCTGTTAATCAGACTGTAAACACGCAAATGGAAGACACAATGACTAAAAATAAATAGCTCAACTACTTACTGCAAAATATCATTGTAGATGACTGACACCTGACATTTAATATTCCGTAGTTAAGGATGTAATATCAGCGTACAGAAGCAGGAAATGTTTTTATTTTACTGATGTCTTCTTATAGCTTAAATATCAGATAAGAGTGAAGTTAGATTACAGTATTAGAGAATGCAACATCAGCGTCAGGAAGCAGTGAGTTGTCATGAATTTTCATCGATCATGTTACTTACTGGAGCTTGTGCAGTATTCATTCCATTCATTTACTTGAACACTGTTCCATAAATCCCATCATAAAACAGAGGCTTATATTTGCCCCCTCTTTCATATTAAGATGTTTTGATTTTAATGTAAAATGTGGTCAGGATTGTTGGGGAAAAATGTAAAGGATATTTATTACATATATATTCATATATTCTGCACGCTCACAAATATGGTTTACATTTATGCTTGAAAATTATCAATATTTAAAGTATTTATAATGTTAATTTTAGGATGAATCTAATATTTAATATCTAATTAAATATTTTGCAATGGCTGCTTGTGCACCATTACAAAAAAAGGAAGCCAGATGGACAATCTTCTACAGACTTCACTTTAAATTATTTTTCACTTAAATATTTCCTCAGAGAGGGAGAGATTTTGAATAGGAACAGAAGAAATTCACTTTTGACCATATATTACAAAAGCAAATACGTATGTCAAATACATAGCACGTCACAACAGCTAAACAACTTAATTCTTAAACAGCAGGGCCAAAAGTAGTAGTCAGTCTTTGAATCAATTCCTTTTCTAATTTTAATGAGATTTAATAATAAAATACATTTAGTTTACATTTTTAACACAAATATAATTGAGTTTCAGGTTTTTTAGTTACTTGTTGTATCAGCTATGGTTTTCATCACAGAAGTGCAGTTTTGTGCTTTCTTTATACTGGACATTTACACATGTGGTATACGTTTAGCTTCATTTTTATGGGGCTTTCCAAGAGAAGTTGCAGCATTCAGAAAGTGTGCAAAGTGTAGTAGCCACTAACAGGCAAAAGCCATGAGCCCAGGCAGTTTTTTTAAATACACTAAACACAAAGTGATGATTCTAAGGATAACTTTAAAAATTAACAGTGGACATTGATATAATAACTTGGCTGAGACTTTTAGCAAATATTTGAATGCATTTATGACACTAAACAGGACACTATCATCTATCTACATACTGGAAAAGTGGAAACTACTCTGTGTTGAACATTTACAGGTAAGAGGAATTTACATGCATAAGTTTCAGTGTTCTGGAAAATTATACAAAAAGATCCTAGGAAGATAATTTCTTAAAATTCATGGATACTGCAGAATGTTTCTGCTTCATATTGTAATATCACTAACATTTTACATTTTGTAGTTCTTGTTGTTAATCTTGAAACGTTTTTAGTTACTTGGGAGGTTTGTTCACCATCCAGTGGCTTATCACAAGTTCACTTTCATTCATCAGTGCTTTAATCCTAAGACTGGATTGTGTAGAGTACTTTTTTTTTTTTTTGTAATCCATGCAAGAATACATTTGTAAATTTATATTTATTTGTAACTAAGATTGGTGTGTATTTGTTTTGTGTACAAACGATTAAGTTGCACCATAGAAATATGTACTACCAGAAGTACTATTATGTATATACTCATTCCATGTATACAGTTGACGACATCCATACAACACAAGTTGTCTACGGATGAATAAATAAATAAATAAAAATAAATAAATAAATTTTCAGCTAAAAACCACAGGTCAGCACTTCACATAATCTGAGATGCTTAACATGGTTTTTAAAGTGTTAACACAGGCATTATAAAGCTTAGATAGATAGATTGCATAGTAAATATCAGCTTAAAACTCTCTGAACACTAAATGTTTACTATTTCATTCTAGGGCACTGACAAATTACATGAAGAAACAGATTGTATGTAAGTTCATTGTTAGGTCCCAACTCTGATAGATTTGTATATTGACAACTGTGTGGTGACTTATGCTTTCTGCATGATCCTTATTTATAGGTGCAAGAATACTATAAACTATAAATATGCAAAATACTCATCTACTACATTTTAGCTATTAAATAGAAGATAACAAACTTAGAGGGTCCAAGATACTGTAAGTAAAGAAGTTTAACTCCAAACTGTACAACTAAGAAATGGCAAAATTGTAGGTAATGTTTTATGGGAGAACAGTGTGCACGATACTGAAAATCAACCAGAACGTTTAGAGAAAGTATGCTTTAAACTTGGTTAGTTAAATAGAAGTATGCATTTAATAAACAGAAAAACAAAGCCTCCAAAACTATTTTAATGGATTGTGGAAATAACTGCATTTTAGTATTTGAACACTGTAGATAAAAATTATGACTATATAGTTTTTGGGAAAAGCGATTATTGACCATAGGAAAATGATTGCTTTTCAATGCACTATAAGAATCTAGAAACAAGATATCTAGCAACATGGAAAATTTTTCACAGTAAATTAAAAATAATTTAAATTCAAATGTAGCATTATCAGTAGTTTGAAAATGTCACTGTGAATAAATTTTAACAGATGTTCAAGTGAGATGAGTAAAAATGAAGTATGAGGGAAGAGTTCAACAGCTTGCAGAAAACACTATAAAACCCCAAGTTTCTGTGCAACAATGCATTGCTTTCTGGTGTTTTTTGTAGATTAGTATTTTCTCAGTACCTCTGAAAGGACATTGCTGTATTCCATAATATAGGCCAATAGAAGTCATTGAACAATTTAAGGAAATGCCAGGTGCTCGATGAAGGAAGCAGAGAAAGTTATTTTAGAAGAGCATTTCAAAAACATTTCACTAGTTCCTAGAAGATAATCAAGCAAAATGACTTCCCAAATTAACAGGAAACAATTTTGTCAGGTCATTAGAGACAATGAAGCAAAGGCCAATTTCAAATGAAAAAATTCAAATCCTACATGAAAGATATCGATATTTTGTACATTAAGCAGTGGCCCTGTGACATTGCCAACCAACTGCTAGAAGGGCAAGAGCGTTAGGAACTTTTGAGAATATTCAAATGTAACCAAAGTTGTGGTGATATACTCACTGTAGTACATCAGAGAAAGATTCTTCCATACAGTCTGGACAGGACTGTGTAATTAACGGTTTTGCGATCTACTTTGATGTTTTTGTTGGGAATACAGCACTGCAGATAAGGTACTAAGTTAACATTAACAAGTGGTGCAGGTGTGAGCAGAGCATTCCATGTATAAAGGGTCCAAGTTCCCTGGCATCAGCAAGCTTGTGCTCACTGAATGTAGGCCCTTGAGAAGTCTTAAGACAGATGAACCACAGTCCCAGAGTCTGATACTACTGGTTCTTTAGTGCAGCTGTCCACCTGTTGTCACATGGAACGTACACTCGAACCTTCCCAGCCACTGCAACACACATGACTTACACGACATCAATTTAAGCATATCTTAAGTCACTGTCCCCTCCTGACATTTTACAAATGTGCAAATAACTAGTTCTTTCACAGGTATACCCACACTGAAGTCTAGGAGAAGCATTTTTGCCTTGATTGCAATGTGGGTTATTTCACTGTTTCAGTTATGAACCCAACACATTTACACTGAGCCGATACAGTAACATTCTTTAGGAATGCTGTAAGTGTGAGTGCTTGAGTTCTTACAGAAAGGGCAACTGAGAGATGCTTATAGATACTCCTTTAGCAGGACCACATGATAAAACCCCTACTCCATTTGGATAAACCTGCTTTTGTTTCAGGCAGTGTCAAACAACTCATGTGGCAGACATGTGGAGCGAACAACTGCTCAGTTGCTTGAGCAGTGGCAGCAGATGTTGATGAAATGTATTTGTAATATGTCAGCTGAACCAGTACTGAGGTTAACAATGCAAGTGACATTAAATATTTGAAAATTTAAGGATACTGAAATGTGTTTTTATTACCTGAGAGCAGCAAGTTGCAGCCTGCAGTGCATTGCTGGCATAATGTACAAAATCTGTGCATTGCTCCGTAGTGTTATTTTCTGACAAATGTGTGACCTACTGCAGTTCACACATTGGAATGATGTTTTTGTACCCATGGACAACCTTCATTATGTGAAAGGGTCAGAAAGGAACTCACCTCATATTATATGAACCAGGATGTCACTATACTTTGACTTTTTAAGTCTACATTAAGAAAACATTTTTTCGGATATGGTGGAAACATTGTTGACACCTCAGGTCAAAGACAAGGGAGCCATGGGTCACGATTAAAACAGCACACCTCACTATTCATGTACAAGAGTTGCTGCATGCAACAATTTTAAGGCCAACGGATTGTCTCTCCAGCTGCATTAAAATGAACACCATATGCCCAGACCGTGCCATATCAAACATCTCATTATGAGGAACATATAGTTATACTCAGTCCAACATTAATCCAAGACTAATAATCACATCAGAGTGTACGACTTTCAGAGTAACAGATTTTCTCCAACCTTGTCAGGCATGCAATGAGAGACACAGGTATCTAAAGGACAATTGTGCCCATACAGATCCACTGGATATACAGCATTTTTATCTAACCATTGCAGAATACAGTATACCTTTTTTTGGGACATGGAATAGTATTAACACACACTGCTTTCCCTGTATCTTACTACTGGTCCTGTCCCTTAAATGACAGCTTATGTATAGTTGAGAAACATTCTATGATATTGTTCAAATGTGTGGGGCCCATACTAAGCAGTACTAGCAGGATATTAACATAACACAAAGAAGGGTAGCAGGAACAGTTACAGGTTTATTTTTGTCACCCAAGAGAATCTCAAAGATGCTGAAAAACTGGCAGAACCGTGAGAAACCAGCTACCCCACAAACCCTGCTTAAGAAATTTCAAGAATGAGTGCTAACAAATTGAAGAATGCATCACAGTCCTCTATGTATTTCTCCAATGATGGCCACAAGAACTGGATTATTTATTACAGTATGTGCAGAGGTGCTTACGTAATCATCCATCCAAACACTGCATCAAAATGCTACAGGAAGTAGTCAAAGTTGTACTATGGGGCTAACTTGCTACCCTGCATTTATTAGCAGTGGTTTTCAGACCATGGACGTAAATGTGACTGAAGTTCAGTCACAAAAACACCTAAAAATTATTAAAACCATGTAGCCACACTGCACAAAATTACAGTGAAGATATGCTCAGTTTTACACAGTAGAACAAGAGAAGAAAGCAGTCTTGGCTGTGATGCTGAAATTACTGTTTCTTTATTTATCAATGACTAATGGCTTGCATAATTCGAGGCATTTTCAGATTGGCTGATGTTGATAAGCAAATTGAAGATACCTATGATACAAAATCAACAAAAATAAATTTTCTTCATGGGCATGTTTAATTGATGTCTATAACTTAGCATGTATCAGAAAAACTGAGGATGCTTTGAATTAGACAAAACAAACATCAATGATGAATAAATAACCAGTAATTTCATCATTGCATCCAAGAATATTCTCATTCTACATACTGGTTGCTGCATTGGAATGCCAAAAATAGTGGAAAGCAGTGAGCAGTGCAGTGCACATAATGTGCTTTTGGTTGCATATCCAAAAGTAACTTTTTTTAGTCCTTTGAAATTACCTCTCATATTCTAGGCATCATCATAGTACTGCCCTCTTAAGTTATCCATTGACAAATCAAGATGAGCAAAAACATCTTTTAAAATACTAAACAGTGTTTGTGATTCAGTGTTGGGGGTCTCGTATAAGCCAATAAAGTCTTTGTTGATGATTAAGGAATCACTGACAGTACGAATACAAAATGACACTTGTTTGTGAATCGAAGAATCACTTGTTTTGTCAACCATAATAGAAAAATGTTCAGTCTTCTTGATTGAAGCCAATACCTTTCTCAACACAGACTTTCCTAGTAGAACAATGATCTCGTTTTGAACATTGTGCGACGTCCACTTATACCCCAAATGCCCTAACCAATCATTAAACTCATGTATGACATTCTTTTGGAGTTCCGACAATTGAAAAAAATTGAGTTTACATCTTCGTGCCCTCTAATTGCTAGTCCTTGTCAGCATAGAAATTGCATGGTAGTGAACATTGTCTCAAGAGCTAACGGCCTTTCCTCATATCACTATCTAACTGTTCACTCAATTGGGAGGCCACACTTCAGTTAGTGATACAATGTAGTTTCAGAACACCTCCTTTATGCGTAAATGTATTTTCATGAAGACGGAATTTTTCCAAAGCCTTTAAAAACCCTAGAGAAGTAAATGCAACTTCATTTTTTGAAGAAAATTGTAATAGATTTTTAGCATCTGCCTCTTTGCAGGTTTTGCAAAAAACTTTTTCAGTAGATGCTTCATATTCTAGCCACGTATATTTGATCAACCGAGACTTCTGAAATGATCTTCCTTTACCGGATTGTCTAGGTTTCGACTGTGAACGGTTCTCGCCTGAAGATGATGAAGCAATTGATGGCACAATAATTGTTTGAGGTTGACTAGCAGTATCATCAACTTCCAAGCGCACCTTTTTAGTAACAAACTTATCCATTGCAAACTTAATTCACAATACATTAAGAGACTAAAGTAAAGGAATAAAATATAGCCATATAAAATAGTGCACTAGACACTAAAGTCGGAACACTAAACATGTTTGCAGCATGCACTGAACGAAACTATCCGCACTGAATGACTCAGACAGCAGGGTGGGCTTTATATAGCCACGGCATCGTGAAGTCTCAAAGTGTCAAGGCGACGTGAAGCGCTGTGTTCCAGGTGCTTCTGCTCCAGTCCTTTTGATGTCAGCGTGGCCGCAGCGCTGTCCCACTGGCGCCAGACTTTACCCAAAGGTTCGCGCACCGGGACAAACTCTAAGTGTGCCCACAGCACCGTAACGCAATCATTCACACCACTCGTTTTCAGGGAACCTGCTTACGACTGTAATAATTATTTGTTTTAACTCATTACTGAATGTATTTTGAAAGGTAACTATCATCAAACAAGGAAAATAAAAAAAAAACTCCAACATACAGGGGTATTACAAATGATTGAAGCGATTTCATAAATTCACTGTAGCTCCATTCATTGACATATGGTCACGACACACTACATATACGTAGAAAAACTCATAAAGTTTTGTTCGGCTGAAGCCGCACTTCAGGTTTCTGCCGCCAGAGCGCTCGAGAGCGCAGTGAGACAAAACGGCGACAGGAGCCGAGAAAGCGTATGTCGTGCTTGAAATGCACTCACATCAGTCAGTCATAACAGTGCGACGACACTTCAGGATGAAGTTCAACAAAGATCCACCAACTGCAAACTCCATTCGGCGATGGTATGCACAGTTTAAAGCTTCTGGATGCCTCTGTAAGGGGAAATCAACGGGTCGGCCTGCAGTGAGCGAAGAAACGGTTGAACGCGTGCGGGCAAGTTTCACGCGTAGCCCGCGGAAAATTGGCTCATGCCACAACTGGAGACCGACAGCACCGACTTCATCTTTCAACAGGATGGTGCTCCACCGCACTTCCATCATGATGTTCGGCATTTCTTAAACAGGAGATTGGAAAACCAATGGATCGGTCGTGGTGGAGATCATGATCAGCAATTCATGTCATGGCCTCCACGCTCTCCCGACTTAACCCCATGCGATTTATTTCTGTGGGGTTATGTGAAAGATTCAGTGTTTAAACCTCCTCTACCAAGAAACATGCCAGAACTGCGAGCTCGCATCAACGATGCTTTCGAACTCATTGATGGGGACATGCTGCGCCGAGTGTGGGAGGAACTTGATTATCGGCATGATGTCTGCCGAATCACTAAAGGGGCACATATCGAACATTTGTGAATGCCTAAAAAAACTTTTTGAGTTTTTGTATGTGTGTGCAAAGCATTGTGAAAATAGCTCAAATAATAAAGTTATTGTAGAGCTGTGAAATCGCTTCAATCATTTGTAATAACCCTGTAATTTTGTGATTTTACAAAGCATAATATAACTAATAAGTTTCTTAAGAGGTGCTCCACCCCCCCCCCCCAAAGAATTTTAGAGGGGGATCGGGTCCCCTCCGGCCCCAGGGAGTCAGCATCTGTGCAGCCAGTTGACAATAAAAATTAAATGAGACACTTAAAACACAATGCCAAAACACTGATATTTGCAAAAAAGCAACTGGAAGGACCAACTCTGGGCTAGCGGGTTGAAGAGGGAAAGGTTGGCCTGTGAGAAGGTTGGAAATGTGGTGTCATAAGGATGGAGGGCTGGTGCATAGGAGGTAGGAGTGGCTGTTCTGGCAGAAGAGGGGGTGGGGTAGGTGTGTGTGTGTGTGTGGGGGGGGGGTAATTGATGAGGCTAATAGTTATTGGAAAAAGGGGGTGGGGTAAGAAAGGCACACAGGGGAAAAGGAAATGTGGGGAGATGAGGGCGAGACAACCCTGATGAGGTGGAATAGATGGGGTAGTCTTATAGCTGGTAGGATTGGTAAATGTCGGAGCAGAGTTCATGGCCTGAGAGGGGGAGGTGGTCAAAGTTCATTAATTAAACAATGATGTCTCACAACTTTGGATGTCAGTCCTCTACTTGGTCTTGCTCAATGCTGCATTTAAACTGGTGGCAGCGGTCTGCGTATGTATGGTGGTGCACGAAAAAAAAAAAAAATACAAAAAAAAAAACTAAAGGATCAGAGCAACCATGGTGTACACTTCTAGGGTTAAGTATTAATTGAATAAATGTGATGAAATTCGCAAGTTTGGCAGAACAGCTAGACTATAATTTATTTATTCATTCTTTGATTGTTTGGCACAACAGTATATGACATGCTAGATACATTACAGAAATAATATACACATATACAAAATATTCAATGCAGGAAGGATTAGGCCTTATCAATGGAACCATCCCAGCATTCATATAAGAAACTTGTGAGAACCTAATGTAGGATGGCTGGAGAGGGTACAAACCATGCTCCTCCTGAATAAAAGTCCATTGCATTAATACTGCCTTAGCCACCTTGCTTGTTATGTGGTTTGGAAAGAGAACCACATATACCTAGTCTGCAAGGATTATACATCATGTGCAAGAAGTATGATCAGTGATATCACTACAACATTGAACTTTGTTACATTAAAATTCTGAAAGATATAAACAGATGAACATGTTATACTACACTTCTGAAAATGTGAACATATGAACATCTGTTGACGTTATAACCGTCACAGTTATTCTGGCAACAGGTTCCCTTCTCTCAGGAGGAGTACTGCACCTGATCTGAGACAGAGGAAACAGGAAATGAACAGCAGAAACATTCTTGTGAAAAGACATGCACATTATAGATGGCACATATCTTAACAGATTCAAAAGTACTCAACAGTAAACAATAGTCTAGTATTTCTGAAAGCTAGGACATCCACTTCCATTGTAGAAACGCTCATCAATAAGAAATGTTTTTGTCTCTGTTCTAAAAGTTGTTTCATTTTTGAACCTCTTTATATACGATGACAGTGTATAATGAAGTATGACACCAATGCAGCTCACATGTCTTTGAGTACAAGTTGTTCTTGTTTGCTCTACTTGGAGGGACACATAGTTGCCTATGTTATAACTATGGTAATCACTATTAATTTGCAGGTCTCCAAGATTAGCTCTTGTCTTCAACAAGCGCTGGTTACTTTGCAAATCTCATTAAACTGCCTGGCAGAGGGTTCATTGAACCATTTTCATACTACCTCTCTATCATTCCACTCTCAAATGGCACTTGGGAAAAAGGAACACCTAAATATTTCCATTCAAGCTCTGATTTCTCTCATTTTATTATGATGATCATTTCTCCCTACGTAGGTGGGTATCAACAAAATATTTTGGCATTCGAAAGAGAAAGTTGGCGATTGAAATTTCGTAAATAGAGCTCGCCACAAAGAAAACTGCCTTTGTTTCAGTGACTGCCACCCAAACTCGCATTTCATTTCAGTGACACTCTCATCCCTATTGTGCGATAACACGAAATGAGCTACCCTTCTTTGCACCCGATGTCCTCCGTCAATCCCACCTGGCAAGGATCCCACAACGCTCAGCAATACTCCAGCAGAGGATGGACAAGTGTAATGTAGGCTGTCTCTTTAGTGGGTTTGTCACATCTTCTAAGTGTTCCGCCAACAAAGCTCAGTTTTTGTTTCGCATTCCCCACAATATTATCTATGTGGTCTTTCCAATTTAAGTTCCTCATAATCATAATTCCTAGGTATTTAGTCGAATTGACAGCCCTTAGATTTGTGTGGTTTATCGTATACTCAAAATTTATCGGATTTCTTTTAGCACCCACGTGGATGACCTCACACTTTTCTTTGTTTAGTGCCAATTGCGATTTTTTGCACCATACAGAAATTCTCTCTAGATCATTTTGTAAATGGAATTGATCGTCTGATGATTTCACTAGACGGTAAATTACTGTGTTATCTGGAAACAACCTAAGGGAGCTGCACAGATTATCACCTAGATCATTTAAGTAAATCAAGAACAGCAGAGGGCCTATGACACTACCTTGCAGAACGCCAGATATCACTTCTGCTCTACTCGATCATTTACCACTATGGACTGTGACCTCTCTGAGAGGAAATCACAAATCCAGTCACACAACTGAGACAATAGTTCATATGCACACAATTCGATTAATAGTCGCTTGTGAGGAACAGTATCAAAAGCCTTCTGGAAATCTGGGAATATGGAATCGATCTGAGATCCCTCGTCGACAGCACTCATTACTTCATGGGAATAAAGAGCTAGCTGTGTTGCACAAGAATTATACTTTCTGAATCCGTGTTGGTTATGTATCAATAAGTCATTTTCTTCAAGGTGATTCATAATGTTTGAGTACAGTATATGCTCCAAAATTCTACTGAAAATTGAGGTCAGTGATATGGGTCTGATCATTGACAAGCTATTTCAATTTTTTCAATTATTATTTTTTTAATAAAAAAGGAGACCTACACATGAGAGTTAGTAATTCCCACCCACCATCTTTTTTACATTATAATTGTGCTGGCATAAGCTGTCGCCAGCACACCGGTCGGCAAAGAGGTTGCGAGAAGATCGACAGTAGGCGCTGGATCGAGCACACCTGTCAGGAGAGAGGCCAAAGTCAGAATCGCAACCAACATGCCGCCAATGCCCCCTCAACTGCAAGTATTTAGATTGCTGCCATAGACTGGAAGGCAGTTTGAGGCGCCACATCACAGATTGCGTGGCCCATTCCACCCGAGGTTCGAGTCTTCCCTTGGCCATGAGTGTGTGTGTTGTTCTTAGCATAAGTTCATTTAAGTAGTGTGTAAGTCTAGGGACCAATGACCTCAGCAGTTTAGTCCCTTAGCAATTTACCCACATTTGAGCTAGTCACTTACAGTCGTAGTCCTGACCAGAGAGTCAGCTCAGTTACTAGCTCAGTCAGTATTCTAGTTGGCGTCCGTCAGTTCGTGTCACCGGCTATGAGAGTGTAGTGATTATAGCTGGACTTGTACTTCACCAGCAGTGAGCGAATGTGGATTATTGCGGAAGAGCTCGTACCACAACAACTTGCTTAAAGATAAGTAGCTTCTTATTCTTGCGAATAAAGAATCCTGTTAGTACATGTATGCAGTTGTGTTGCAGAAATAGGGTACTGGGAACAAAACAATGTCCTCTCCTTGCTTCCCATGGTACAACACTCTACAGTGGCAATGATGACACAAAAATAATAGTACAAATCCTTCTGCAGAACAGGAGTTGTGAAAGAGAAACTTTTTCAGTTTATTTTCAAATATTACTTTGCTCTCTGTCAGATGTCCGCCGCTCGTGGTCTCGCGGTAGCGTTCTCGCTTCCCGAGCACGGGGTCCCGGGTTCGATTCCCGGTGGGGTCAGGGATTTTTCCTGCCTCGAGATGACTGGGTGTTGTGTCGTCTCCATCATCATCATTCATCTGCATTACGGTCAGAGGAAGGCAATGGCAAACCACCTCCACTAGGACCTTGCCTAGTACGGCGGTGCGGGTCTCCCGCATCGTTCCCCTACGCTCTGTCACGGAGTATGGGACTTCATCATCATCATCTCTGTCAGATATTTTATATTGCTGTGTAAGTGATCAAGAATTTTGGTTGCAGCATTTTGCACCCCTTGTTGTGCTGATGACAATCTTAATGTGGTGTAATTAATGTAATTTTTCTTCTGATACTGTAATTATGTACATCATTGAAATAAGGGCTTGCGTGTGCTCTTGTAGGACTGCATGTCAAGATTTGCACAGCCCTTTTCTGTCAAGTAAACATTTTATTTGACTAACTCTTACTTTGTCTCAAAAAACTATTCCATAAGTTGCAAGGGACTGAAGGTAACCGAAGTGAGCCATTGTAGCATCTTCTGAGGAATAGCCTTTTGAAAAACTCTCAGAGCAAAGTATTCTGGACTGAGTCTCTGGGAGAATTATGTTAGATCAATGCATTATTGTTGTTTCTGTTGTGGTCTTCAGGCCAAAGACTGGCTTGGCGCAGCTTTCCACGCCACTCCACCCTGTGCAGACCTCTTTGTCTATGAATAACTGCTGCAACCTACATTCATTTCAGACCCCTTACTATATTCATCTCTTGGTCTTGCTCCAAAATTTTCACCTCCCTTATTTCCCTCCAGTACAAAACTGGTGGTTATTCAAGTTCTGCCACAAATTCCTTTTCTTCTCATTTCTGTTCGTTACCATCTCAGTAGTTACATGATCTACCCATCTGATTTTCAGCATTCTTCTGTAGGCCCACATTTCAAAAGCTATTATTCCCTTCTCCTCTGAATTTATTATCATCCGTGTTTCAGACAAACTCTTCAGAAAAAACATCACAGCACTTCCCAACCACTTCTTCCCTTTCATGCCCTTCATCTCTTATGACTGCCCTATAGTTTCCATGCAGTCCATATATTTTACCCCTTCTATTTCCAAAATTTAAAAGACAATATTCCAATGAACATTATCAAAACCTTCTGTAAACCTACAAATGCTATAAACATAGCTTTGCCTATCCTTAACCAAAGTCTTAGGCTCAACGTGGTCTTGTGTGTTCCCACATTTCTCTGAAAACCAAACTGGTCTTTCTTGACACTGGTTACTACCAGCTTTTCCATTCTTCTGTAAATAACTTGCGTCAACATTTTGTAATCGTGACTCATTAAACTGACAGTCTGGTGATATTCACACCTGCCAGTTGCTGCTGTCTTTGTAACTGGAATTAGTACATTCTTCTCGAATTGTATGGGCATTTTGCCTGCGCCATAAGTCCTACACACCAGGTGGAATAGTTTTGTCTCGGATTTCTATCCTAAAAATATCTGTAGTTCTGAGGGAATCTTGTGTACTCCAGGGGCCTCATTTGACTTAGGGCTCTCATTACCCTGTCAAATTCTTTCATGGGATTGTGCCTCCTATTTCTTCTTTATTTACTTTCTCTTGCCTTCCTGTAATATTGCCTTCACATTCATTTCTCTGTGGGGCAAAGAAAAGTGTCCCAGAGAACAGAGTTCCAGGGTACAAAGCAGCACCACAGAGAAAAGGAAATACAATACTAACCTGGCCATAACAGATGTTGAAAGTGACCACCACTCATCTCTGCCTGGTCAGCAAGACGCTGAAGGCAGATTGAAACTGGACTGCTGTAATTGCTGCAGTGTTATCCGAAACATTCTGCTGCAGTTCTTGAAGACTATGAGGGTTATTGCAATACACCTTAGACCTGAAGACCCCTCACACAAAGCAATTGCACACTGACTGATCAGATGATCTGGACGGCCTGCTGGGGCTCTGTTAACAATTCTGTCAGGTATGAAGACTGTGTAAATGTGCTCCAAGGTTTGGCTAGCAGTATGGGCAGTTGCTCCATCCTGTTGGGTGTCACGGAGTGTGGTTATATCCGTACATTCACATCCGGTCATTTCCATTCATCTGAGCCACTTCTATTTGCCCCTTCTGTACAGCTCCACTATATGCCATTTACATCTTTCATCTTTCCCATTTTTGATTAGCGCATCTGAGCTCTTGATATGCATACAACTGCTTCTCTTTTCTCCAAAGACCTCTTTAATTTTCCTGCAGGCAGTATCTATCTTTCCCCTAGTTATACAAGCTTCAGTAGACCTACGTTTGTTGTCTAACCATTCTTGCATACCCATTTTGCAAGTTTCCACCACTCTCATTTTTTAGATGTTCGTATTCCCTTTCACCCACTTCATCTGCTGTATTTTTTACATTTTCTCCTTTCATCAATTAAATACAATATCTCCTGTGATATCTAAGGATTTATATTAGGCCTTGTCTTTTTATGTATTTGATCCTCTGCTGCATTCACTATTTCTTCTTTCAAAGCCACACATCAATCTTCTACTGTATTCTCTTCCTCTGCTTCAGATGGGCCTTTGAAACTCTCAGCAACTCCTCCTCCCTTCAAATTATCCAGCTCCCATCTCCTTCACGTCCTACCTTTTTGCAAATTCTTCAGTTTTAATCTATGGTTCCTAATCAGTACACATCTGTACCTGTAAATGTCTTACAGTTTAAAATTTGGTTCTGATCTCTCTGACTTAACATAATGTTGACATTCTGTAACCTTCTGGTGCTTCTAGGTTTTTTCCACAAATATAACCTTCATTCATGATTATTAAGCCAATTATCAATCACGATTAAATTACACTCTGTGCAAAATTCTACCAGACAACTTCCTCTTTTATTACTTTCTCCCAATCCATATTCACCTACCATTTTTCCTTCCCTTCCTTCTCCTGCTATCGAATTCTAGTCTCCCATTACAATTAAAACTTCCCCTCCCTTAATATCTGAATAATTTCTATTATCACATCATACATTTTGTTCAATCTCTTTATCATCTGCAGAGCTAGTTGGTATATAAACTCATACTACAATTCTGGGTTTGGCTTTGTGTCTGTCTTGGTTATGATAATGCATTCACTATGTTGTTCACAACAGCTCAGCTGGACTTTTATTTTATTATCCATCAATTTGCTTCTTCAACATTATTCCTATTTGATTTTGTATTTATAGCCCTGTACTTACCTCACTAGAAGTCTTGCTCATCCTGCCACTGAGCTTAAATAATCCTCACTATATCTAACTTTACCCCATCCATTTCCCTTTTTAAATTTTCTAACCTACCTGCCTGATAAGGTACCTACATTCCATGTTCCAACCCAGACAATGCCAGTTTTGCTTTTCCTTATGATGACATCCTTTTGAATAGTTTCCATCTGGAGAGCCAAATGGGGGACTATTTTACCTCAGGAATATTTTACCCACGAGGATGCCATCATCATTTAACTGTACAGTGGAGCTGCATGCGCTTGGGAAAAATAATGATTGTAATGTGTTCTTGCTTTCAGCCTTTACAGTACCAGCATAGCAAGCCCATGTTGGCTGATGTTATGAGGCCAGATCAATCATCCAGACTTTTGCACGTGCAACTAGTGAGAGGGCTATTTCATTTATCAGAAATCAAATGTTTGTCTGGAATCCCCACAGGTAGCCCTTCCATTGTGGTTGCACCTAAGGTATGGCTGTCTGTATAACTGAAGTACAAAAGCCATCCCACCTCGGCAAGGTCCCTGGTTCATCAATCGACAAATGAACTGTGATGAGAGAAGTAACACGAATTTTTTAATTTTGCAGGGTTTATACATCCAATTTTCAAACTTATTTTTCTCCTGTTGATACAAGCGTTCCTGATGTATGTTTACATTTTCAAATGTTTTCAATACTGTCTCTGGGTCACTTTGCTCTATACAGTCAAACATAGCTCCACTTTGGGGGGGGGGGGGGAAGAAAGTGTTGGCTCCTAGATGCTGTCCTACTTGCTGTGTATCTTTGAACTATTTTTTCTAAGTCAGATAGCAGATAGTTGGCAAATTTGCTTTTCTGGACCATTTTCAATTTTTCACAGGCATCAAAGTAAACACGTGCTGAAGTGTGCTTGAAAAATATTTTTTTGGCATGCTTAATTCATCACCAGTCACCATTATTTTAATTACTCAGAATGTCTAACTGCTGAAAAGTATTGTAGTTTTTCATTTAACAGAATATTATTTGTGTCATTGTCAGTTTACTTTTGTAGGTTATGAAATTTCTTATTTTGGGAAAACATTGCACCACAATAGAAGTGGAGTAAATTATCCCCACGGTGCATTTCATTCCTACAAACATTTCAGACCTAGTTTACCACTATGGTGTGCTCCTGGCTGTGAAAAACATTTGTAACAACTTTCAGATAGATGAAAATGCCACTGAAGTACAAGAGAACTGTTGGCAGTAGGTGATATTAGATTAGATTAGATTTAATTTCTTTCCAATTGATCCACAGTGAGGAGGTTCTCCAAGATGTAGAACATGTCAGAAAGACATTAATACATGACAAATCTTTACAACTAAAACAAATAAGCTAATGAACCTTCCACAGGTCCCAAGTGGAATGATTGTAATTTTATTTAATTTAATTTTTTATTTATTTATTTTAATGAACACTATATAAAAGGCGGCCGGAGTGGCCGAGCGGTTCAAGGCGCTACAGTCTGGAGCCACATGACCGCTACGGTCGTAGGTTCTAATCCTGCCTTGGGCATGGATGTGTGTGATGTCCTTAGGTTAGTTAGGTTTAAGTAGTTCTTAGTTCTAGGGGACTGATGACCTCAGCAGTTAAGTCCTATAGTGCTCAGAGTCATTTGAACTATATGAAAGGACCATTTTACGACACTCATTTACTAAGGTCACATTAATGCACTGAATTTAAAATAAAAAAATAAAAAATGTTTCTTTTTATTTATAAGGTAATAAACATATAAAGAGATACTACAATACTTATTTACCATGAGCACTTTACTGCACAGAAATGGTGCAAAAGTTAGGTCCCTAAACAGGCCTCTGCAGGATGTTCTTGAATTCACACCACATATAACTTTTACTGCACGTTTTTGTGCCCAGAAAACTGTAGCTTGGCTTATTGAATTACCCCAAAAAATAATCCCTTATGACATTATGGAATGAAAGTAAGCATAATGTGCCAGCTTTTTCATTTTTATGTCCCCTATGTTTGACAGAATTCGCATTGCAAATAGAGATTTGTTTAGACACTTCAGCAGTTCTGTGGTGTGGTTCTCCCAGTTTAATTTATTATCAAGCTGCAATCCCAAGAATTTAACACTGTCCACTTCTTCTATCTCCTTGTCATCATATGTTAGGCATATACTTGTGGGACATCTCTTACAAGTTCTGAACTGCATGTAATGTGTTTTTTTTTTTTTCAAAGTTTAGTGACAAAGAATTGGCTAGGAACCAGTGATTAATGTCCACAAATGTTTTACTAGCCAATCTTCCTAAGACTACACTTGATTTGCTATTTATTGCATGGTTGTATCATAGGCAAACAAAACAAACTTGGCATCTGGTAATGTTACTGATGAAAGGTCGTTGATATACATGAGAAAAAGTAAGGGCCCTAAGATGAAACCTTGTGGGACCCCACATGTAATTATTTCCCAGTTGGATGATGCCTGATAGCTTAATACATGTCTCTTTCCTAATAACCCCCTTTGTTTCCTGCCAGAGATATAAGATTTGAACCATTTTACAGCATTTTCTGTTACACCGTAGTATTCTAATTTACTTAAAAAGACATTCTGATGTCTAATGCCTTTGACAGATCACAAAATATTCCAGTTGCCTGCAATTTTTTGTCTAATGAATTAAGTACATTTTCACTATAAGTTTAGATAGCCTTCTCAATATCAAGCCCCTTTGGAAATCCGAACTGCGACTTTGACAGTATGTTATTTGTGATAGGATGGTTGTAAAGCTGATTGTACATTACCTTTTCTAATTTTTTTTAGAATGCTGGAAAAAGTGAAATTGGGCAGAAATTTGACCTATTTCTTTATCCCCTTTATTAAAAAGTGGCTTAACTGTATTACAGCCCAGAAACTCTGGAGAAATGCCTATAAGCCACTAGGAGGAATGAGATATTGCAGAGGAAAGCTGAAAACCTTTTTAATATTGCAGCAAGAACCAAAATTAATAAACTGAAGTCAGAGGAGGAATTATTTCATGTCCAGGTTTCCCTCAGATTTTTACTAATACAGAAGAAGCACAGTATGTAAAATGTGTTTGGCAGTTGAGTGAATTTGGGTTTCCTGTCACTCCAATGGAACTCAGAATGATTGTGAAGTCATACCTCTCCATGCAGACATGTATACTTTCCAGATTCAAAGATAATTGTCCAGGCCATGAATGGCTCTTGGGTTTCATCAAAAAGCACCCTAAACTTTCTGTACTCTTCGTAACCAATATTAAAAGGTCTAGAGCTACTGTTGAGAGCATGTTCTCAGAGGATATGTTGACACTTGCATGCTGAACTGAAAAATGTCCCACAAGCAGTATATGGAACTTCGACGAAATCAATATCACTGACAATCCCGAGAAAAAGAAAGTCCTCACAAAAGCAGGTTCAAAATATTCAGGAAACATTTGTAACTCCCCCAAGAGCAGCATATCTGTAATGTTTGCTGGCAATGACAAGGTAGAAATTTTGCCTACATTTATTGTTTACAAATCAGTACATTTATGATCTACACGGACAGAAAATGGGTGCACTGGATGCCTTTACTCACATAGCCCTACTGGATGATTTGACTGTAACACATTCAGTGAGTGGTTCACTAAGTTGACGCTACTGAGAGTGAAAAAGCTAGAAGGAAAGAAGGTAGTAATCTGTCATAATTTGTCCTCACATTTGAGAAACTATGTTCTAGAGCTCTGTGGTGAGAATAACATTTCATTAATCTGTCCACCAGCAAAGAGCACCCATATTACATGGCCTTTAGACATTGCTTTCTTTGGACCCATAAAAGCAGCCTGGAAGGGGAATATTTTCCTGAATTAATTACTGATGTTACTGATGATAGAGCTCCAATCAGTTCAATGAAAACGTCTGAGAAATCACAGAAGTGGCCAATCCTGAAAAACATGAAGTGTGACTTTGATGAAATAACTTAATAACTCACAATGTAGACTACCTTTTGTGTTAAATCTTTCATCTGTAAAAATTATTGGTAACAAAATTTGTTTATGCTTACATGAATGCTATTTTTCCTTCATTCCTATGGTCAAACATTGCAGCTCTGTAATCCTTATTTCTAATCAGTAGCAGCTCGTGAGTATATGTTCTGGGTGTTCACAAACTTAGATAAATTTGAGAATGTGAAACTAATACTGTCTGCTGTATAACAGTTATGCTTATCAACAAGTTTAAACAACTACAGCCACTGCCAATAATAATAATAATAATGATAATAATAATATGCATAACTTATCTGACAAAAGAATGACTTCTTTTTGTGGAATTTGTTGTTTTATACATAATTAAATACAGTTTAGGGCGAGATTGAAATAATGGGTAAACTTTTGCAACTTTCCATTTCACATTTTTGTGTGAGTAATGAGTTTTTGTGCTTTTCCATTTTTTCCGACAAATGTACAAGATCCCCAACAGATGTATAAGTCCACAAATTTACTCCCAAGCTGAGAATCAGATGTTCTTATGTTGCACCCACACTACAACTTATGCTAATTGTACACTTCCTTGTTAAATGTTTGTCTGTAGTCACGTCTATTTGATTTCGTACTCTCTCAATCAACAGATCTGGTCTCGATGGTCATGGTCCCTTTGAAGCTAAATTTTTCTGGTTATTTACTTCTCTGTTCCCAGATGAGATTTTCACTCTGTAGTTAAGTGTGCAGTTATATGAAACTTCCTGGCAGATTAAAACTGTGTGCCAGACCTAGATTAAAACTCGGGACATTTGCCTTTCGTGGACAAGGCCTCTACCAAATGAGCTACCCGACCACGATTCACGGCCCGTCCTCATAGCTTTACTTTTCTGTTAGCACTTAAAATAGATTTGACACAGTTCATATTTACTCTGTACACAAAAGCTGATCCCCGCATGGTAAACAACCAACTCCAAAGACGAAGTGCCATTTGTGGAAATGATTAATTCAAGTAGTAATGTCTACACGATCAATTGGCTAGAGTACAGATGAGGCACAGAAATCCATTAGGTATTAAAGCACACAGCTGATGATCCCACATTTAAGTGATTGTTGGAGAAACCAGTGAGACAGCTTTTTGTGAATGTTCATATTGCCATATAGAAGAAGGCGTAATTCGATGAATGACGAACACTAACTTCACTTAACGAAGGTTTATTCAGCACTTGCACATACAAGAGTGCAGAGCAAACTGCCTCCGGCCAGAGCACATACAGTATACATATAGCTACAGAAAATTCCAGTACAATGATTCTTGACATTCGTGGATACTTCTAGAATGTACTCAAACCAAATATAGAAATTAAAGTTGTACAGTCCAGGTGAGTTTTGAACTCACGAACCTCCATCAACAGTTTTGTATCATAACCACTACACCACAGTGCCACTCAGCTTCTTCTGCGACACTGCTCCCTCCTTAAGGGAACAGTGTCTCGGTGTTACATCCTCCTAGTCCGGGAACGAGTCATCGGTCCTGCACGCTTCGACTCCCGATGACTGATGCTCGCCCTGGCAGTGATCTTCTTAGAACTTCTTTTGCCTCTACGCTCTTCGTCACGTTTCCACTTGTTGCCTGTTGCTGGAACTTTGAATTTACTCTGGATGGCAGGATCCTTGTAGGGCTTCATTCGAAGGATGTGGACCGTATCTCTGACCTTTTGTCGTCTTACGTCGGGGTTGAAATGTTCAACTTCATAAGTAACATCAGACAACCGTCTTACATCATCATAAGGCCCAAAGTAGTGCCTGAGGAGCTTCTCAGAGAGAGCAACCTTCCAAACAGGAGTGAAGATCCAGATGAGGTCACCAGTCTGGTAGACAACAGGGCTGTGGCTCGCATCATACCTTCGGCGATCATTTTCTCGAGCCTGCAGCACGCGGAGTCGAGCTAACTGCCGAGCTTCCTCAGCTCTGGTTAACACCTGGCTGATGTAGTCGCCATCCACGTCATCAGATTCTAACGGAAACGCAGTGTCCATCACGCCTCGTGCCCGCGCACCAGGAAAAATGGCGTAAATCCTGTGGTGTCTCGTTTGGCGGTGTTGTAGGCAAACGTCACAAAAAGTAGCACCTCATCCCAATTGCTCTGCTCAACACTGACGAACATTGACTGCATGCCAGCCAAGGTCTTATTAAGGTGTTCAGTAAGCCCGTAAGTTTGCGGATGAAAGGCAGTCGTCATGTGATGAGTAATGTTGCACCAACGGTTTATCTCTGTCACAAGATTCGATTGAAAAACTTTCCCTCGATCTGTAATTAACGACCTCGGGGCACCGTGTTTTAATACAATGTCTTCGACAATGAATTTGGCTACCTCGGATGCTTCGACTGTTTTCACGGCTTTTGTGATGGCGTAGCTTGTCAGATAATCAGTGCAGATAATAATCCATCTATTGTCACTAGCAGACATTGGGAATCGTCCGAGGAGGTCAATCCTGACACGCTGGAAAGGTGTTTCGGCTGGTGGAATTGGTGTGAGTCGGCCAGGTGGTTTCTGAGGAACTGCCTTTCTCCCCTGGCACTCTCGACAGTGCAACACATAGTGACGGACACTCCTAAATAAACCTGGCCAGAAAAATCTCTTGTGGATATGTCTTAATAAATCCTAAATTTCTGGCCTCAGGTGTGTCATGGAATTTCTGTAGAACATCTAAGTGCATGTGTTTAGGAATCATTGGTAGCCACCTCTTTTCAAACGGATCAAATTTTTCTTACAAAGTAATCCATTAACTACCTACAATTGTCCTTTCACATCCTCTGACCGATTTAAGGCAAGCATAATTTGAGATATCTTGGTGTCCTTCTTCTGCTCAGCAGAGAGATCCTGGAGTGCAGCGAGACAGTCACTATCTTCATCAAAGTCTTGATGGTCTTGCACAGGGTTTCTTGAGAGACAGTTGGCATCTTGGTGTTTTCTTCCACTTTTGTACACTATGGTAATGTCATACTCTTGAACACATAGTGCCCACCTGGTGAGTCGTCCTGTTGGATCCTTGAGACCTGTCAACCAACAAAGTGAAAGATGGTCTGTAACAACTGTGAATGGCCTTCCATAGAGATAATGTAGAAATATGCACATGGCCCAGATCACAGCAAGAGATTCTCTTTCTGTAGTTGAGTAGTTTCTCTCAGCTTTTGTAAGTGTCCTATAAGCATAGGCTATAACCTCCTCTTTTACATCCGAAATTTGCACCAGAACAGCATCGATCCCATACCCACTGGCATCTGTTTGGTATTTCTGTAGATGCTCTCTCATCATACAGACCAAGTCCAGGGTCAGTCATCAGAGATTTTCACAGGACATCGAAAGAATCTTGTTGAGTACCACCCCTGATAAACCTAGAACTGGCTTTCAACAACTCTTGGAGTGGCCTGGCTTTGACACAAAAAGTCTTTAACAAAATGACGGTAATAAGAACATAATCTGTGGAAGCTTCGCACATCAGTAATATTTTTAGGAATAGGAAATTCCGTTATAGACCTCACCTTTCCTGGGTCTGGTCACACACCTTTGTTTGACACAAGGTGTCCAAGTATTTTGATTCCTTTTGCTCCAAAGAGACACTTTCTCGGATTAAGATTCAGTCCGCCTTGTTGAAGACACTTAAGAATGGCCCTCAGTCTTTTTATATGTTCATCAAATGTCTCTGAGAACACTATAATGTCATCTAAATAAGGAAGGTGCGTGGTCCACTTCAGATGCCTTAGAAGATTCGTTCAAAAGTTGCTGGTGCATTACACAAACCAAACGGCATTACTTAAACTCATACGGGCCCTCAGGGGTGATGAATGCAGTTTTCTCACAATCTGCCTCATCTACTTCGATTTGCCAGTATCCGGAGTATATGACCACGGTTGAGAACATCTTAGCCCCCTTCAGACAATCTAGTGTATCGTCAGTTTATGGAAGAGGGTAAACGTCCTTTTTAGCTATCTTATTAAGCTTCCTGTAATGAACACAAAAGCACCAACTGCCATCCTTCTTCCTGACGAGGACCACTGGTGATGACCATGGGCTCTGTGAAGGCTGAATGATGTCATTATTCATTTTCTCTACCTCGTCGCAAATTATTCGACGTTCAGTTCTCTGGCTTATTGGTTGATGGTCTCCAGTGCTAATCTGGTGGTTCACCATCAGTTTGTCTAATTTGCTCTTCACCTGTGGATTGAAGCATTCAGAGAACTCTTGAAGAATGGCAAGTAGCTTCTTCTGTTGTTCCTTAGTGAAATATGGTGATAGTCGAGCTACAAGATCTTGTCTCGTAGTGGTAGCGCTAATTTCGCCCACAGACTCGGCATGGGAGGTTTCCATGACACTCAGCTGTTCTTCAATTAATAGCTCGGTGTTTGCTATGCACATGCATCTTGGAAGGATCTGCAGTTCTCAGCGACAGTTAACTATCCGCAATTCACCGAGTCTGTTTTTATTCGAGACGACCGAGGCTGAGATGACCAAGTTATTCTTCAGTGGTATGCTTCTCTTACATTCCACCACAAGATCTATGGGTTGACGCATGGTACGACACGTGATACTTACCTTTCTAGCGATGATTGCGGGAATGATCACTTCATCCAGCACATATAGTCTCCACACACTCAGATGCACATCTTCCTGTCCACAGTATCTCATCTCGTCTAACATAATCTTCAAGCGACCACACTCTATAATTGCCTGAGAAGCTTTCAAAAAGTCCCATCCGAGAATGACGCCATGACTACACTCTTGTAAGACAATGAATTCCAAGGGCTGTGTATGGCCACTTATTCCCACACGAATGACACATCTTCCTGTAAGTTTTACGTATTTCCCATTAACCACCTTCAGCAGAGATGTTTCGCTGTCGACGAATACGGTTTCCTGCAACTGGAGACGGTACTTCTCTGAAATGCCTGAATATGATGCTCCAGAGTCCACAAGAGCTTGGGCTAATCAGCCATCTGTGAGGATATCGACGTAGTTTCCTATCATTTTTGTAGTGATCGACAGTGGAGGATTTTTCTCTTCGGCGGCCTCACCTCCGAGGAAGGTCGGACCCTTTAGTTTTCCAGGTTGCGGTGGCTACGTGATCGGCTGGAGCTTCTAAACGGCGATGGAGACCTCGATCGGCGTGTTGGGGAGCGTCGTCTCCAGCGGCTACCTTGCGGCGATGGTGACCTATGTCGTCCTGCACCCACATCTTCCTGTTCATCTTCGTCGTCCCAGAGTTGGCGTCGGCTAAGATCGGTCTGCTGTCTTCTGGCGCGGGCGTCATAAAATATCTGACGCCTTTCTTGACAGTAGCACATCACATGTCCCAATCGTTCACAGTGGAAACATACTGGCTCGTTGTCCTGGGTCCTCTAGGCGTCAGTCTTCTTTGGTGCCCAAACAGGTTCCTCATGAAGCATTGTAGGAACGTAACTTCACCTGGGTCTCGACTTTTTCACTGTTTTAAAGGGAAATGAAGGGCGAGAGATTGGGTTCAGTGTCTGTTCCACTTCCTCCCTTGGCTCTGGCTCTGAGCACTATGGGACTTAACATCTGAGGTCATCAGTCCCCTAGAACGTAGAACTACTTGAACCTAACCAGCCTAAGGACATCGCACACATCCGTGCCCGAGGCAGGATTCGAACCTGCGACCGTAGCAGTCTCGTGGTTCCGCACTGAAGCGCCTAGAACTGCACGGCCACCGCGGCCTGCCACTTCCTCCCTTATGACCTCTTGAAGCGTCTCGGGCTTTTGCTCGCCGTGCAATCCAAGTGCCTTCTGAATTTCCTCTCTCACTATCTGATGAAGAACACTTGTGAAATCAGTTTCTTCCTCTATCACAGACATCGATACGACATTTGGAAGCCGTTCAAACTTCTTGTATGCAATTCTTTTTGGTGCATTGTCTCGATATACTGGCACCATTCTATGAAGTTGCCTGCTGTCGAAACCTCCTTCAGGAGTAGGGCTTGATACATGTCCTCAACAACACCCTTCATGAGATGTGCAGCCTTATCTTCCTCCTTCATTCTAAGATCCACTATTTTACACAGCTCCATGACGTCTTGAATGTAGGATGCTGTAGTTTCTCCTGGACAACTTGCACTTCTGTCATTGTGTGTCACCAAAATACTTGCGCAGTTCCGCCTGGAATACTTCCCAAATTGAGAACTTCTCCCCGTTGTTCTCATACCATTGCTTGGCAGTGCCCTCCTAGTAGAAAAATACTTTAGCCAAACACACGGTGTCATCCCATTCGTTAAATTTGGCTATACGCTCATATACCTTCAGCCCCTTGTTTGGATCTTGGCCATCGTCACCAGAGAACCCAGAAGGATGTCTCATGTGGTGGCACACCGTAACCGTCCTCTTCTTCTTCTGTCTCCGATAGACTGCGATCTGTCAAATAGGGCTCAAACTCGGGATTCTCGCTACGTAAATGGTGGCTCTGTCATGACATGATGGAGACACTGTGTCGTCGATAATGTGCGCTGTCACAAGTTTCGATTCCCAGCGCATCCACCAGAATAATGTCACATAGAAGAAGGTGTAATTCGATGAATCATGAACACTAACTTGACTTAATGAAGGTTTATTCAGCACTTGCACATACAAGAGCACGGAGTGAACTGCCTCTGGCCAGAACACATACAGTATATATACAGCTACAGAAAATTCCAGTACAATGATTCCTGACATTCGTGGATACTTCTAGAATGTACTCAAACGAAATATAGAAATTAAAATTGTACAGTCCAGGTGAGTTTTGAACTCACGACCCTCCATGCATCAGTTTAGTATCACCAGCACTACACCACGGTGTACAATGTGGCTGTACAACTCAAATAAACCTGATTCACCATAAGATCGGCAGATTTCAGAACCACGAATAAATGCTACAATGTCACAATCAATGGTGTTGTGCTTTAGGCCCTTATGATTCTCAGCAACTCAAATGGATTACTGTATGATAAAATTCAAAACTTAATACACTGTAACTCATTCAGAAATGTCTGCAGCTCACAGTCTCAAGGTAGTGTCTTCGCTTCCTGAGCACGGGGTCCCGGGTTCGATTCCTGGTAGGGTCTGGGATTTCCACCTGCCCCGAGATGACTCGCTGTTGTTGTGTCATCTTCATCATCGTCATTCATCCACATTATGGTCAGAGGAAGGTAATGGCGAGCTGCCTCCATTAGGACTTTGCCTAGCACAGCAGTGCGGGTCTCCTGCAATGTTCCCCTACGCTCTGTCAAGAAGCCTGGGACTTCATTTCCATTTCCATTTCCATTTCCATTTCGAAACACACAAAATAGGTTTTTCGGCCAGTATAACTATAAAATATACTGATGTATGATATAATTTTACTATATAGTGAGTGCACTGGCGTATCTGAGGAGTGTGCTACCATCTAGCAGTATTTACACCGAACGAACAGGGATAAAATCTGCCGCAATGTGCTACCACCTGGTGGCACTCGTGTAAACTTGCAGTTGGCTTGTAAAGTCTAGGTGTGCACATTGTGAACCGTGCACATTGCTTGTCAAATCCACAAATATTTGGCCCATAAGGCAATTACGTCACCCCACTTCCACATGCGCAAAACCTCCTTAAAACGTGCATGACTGAAGGTGTGCTCACGATCCTGACACCAAGTTTTGCAGAGTGTAGAAGAGCAGTAAGTGCCACTTCTTCCAGGTTGCTACACTATGTTATGTTTAACAGCATTCGAAGGAAAATAACCAATAAGTCCGCAAGGTGTTGAAAGTTAGGGTGCAGTAGCCATCACTATTTCTAATGTAACTGCTGCCTTTTCTTTCATTCCTAGAGTAAAACATTACTCCAGCCCTCTGTAAACCTTATTTTTACTGTAATTTAGACATCCTGTGAGAGGTATCCCAAGGGCAAGGAAAGTTTGCTCCACTTTTTTTGTAAATGATCTAAAATAGAAAGAAAAGGTTATATTAAGAGATATGAATATAGATTACTTTGCAAAAGACTGTATTAACTACTGAAATATTTTGAAAAACAAAAGTGTTACAGAAACCCTGTTTTGAATCGAATTTCTTTAAAGATCTGTAAAAAGTGGAGCAGAGTAACCTCTAATGATGGTATGCAGTTTACTGTCAACAGTCAAAAAAGTTGTCTTTATTTATTTCTTACTCCATAGATCCAACTGTGATAAAACCCTCAAGGATATAGAGTGTGTCAGTAAACAATCAATACAAAGGTAGTAGTAAAGCAGTCAATCAGACAAAAGTAATACTATGTTTGCTGTACACATATGTCATAAGAGTGACAGATTACATCAAATATTACTCATAAAAAGTGAAAAAAAATTAAAAACCAGTGAAAGTGACTAGGAATGTTACACGGGTATGGTATCTACGTCATTGCTCAAACTTAAACTATGGTATATTACACTCAAAATATCTGGCCCACAGACCTAGATGGCTTTTTTCATTGCGGCTAAAATACTCTTCTAAACTGTAAAATGACCTTTCCAGTAGAAACTGCTTCAGATGCTCCCTAAAAGAGGAATGGTTATCAAATTTGTTTTTGATATCTGGAGGGAGAGCATTAAAAACTTTTGCACCAGAGAATTGCACACCCTTTTGTGCCATGGTCAGATTTTTACATTCATTGTGGAAATCGTGCTTTCTCCTAGTACCACATGCATGGTATTCACTATTTCTTTTAAGAAACTCAGTATTTTTGCTGTTGAACCCCATAGGAGAAAATATGTACTGGGACATGACAGTGAGAAAAGGTTTCTAACACTACTCATTACTCTTATAACACATTTCTGGGCCAAGAGTATTTTCTTTGCTACTGTTTGATTTCCCCAAAATATAATACCATATGTTATAAGAGAACAGAAATATCCACAGTATGCTACTTTCATTGTGTGCACGTTTCTACTCTTGGAGAGAACTCGGGCAAAAATCGATGAGCTGAGTCTCTTCTGAAGATTTATTATATGATGAGACCAGTTTGCTCTGGAGCCAATTAAAATGCCTAAAAACTTTGTTGTTTCAATTCTGTCCATTGACTCTGTTCCACATTTCACAGTTAATTCATCCTCCATTTTAGCAGTTGCAGTGAACTGAATATAATTCGTCTTACTAAAGCTCAACGAGAGTCCATTGAAGCTAAACCATTTTACTAAATCAATAAGAATATTCATAACAGATCCTTGAAAATCTTCACAATCAAAATGTTGGTGTAATCTGCAAAAATGGTAAAAAAGCACTGTAACATTCTACATTGAGGTAGGTCATTTATAAATATGAGGAACAGTAGAGGACCAAGAATGGCTCCTTGGGGCACTACACATTTAATGGTTCTCCAGTCCGATGAAACCAGACCACTATGGATCTCATTGGTACTATCTACTTCTACCTTGTGCTTCCTATCTTTGAGGTATGATTCCAACCACTTATTTGCTAAGTCACTTATTCCTAATAGGTCTGCTTTCTGTAATAAGATTTGGTGGTTCACAGTGTCAAACACTTTTGACAAGTCACCAAATAATCCAGTTGTTACCATTTTGTCATTAATTCATTCCAGAACTTTATTTGTGAAACCATAAATTGTTTATTCAGTCGACCGTCCCTTCCGGAATCCAAATTGACATTTGCTGAGAATGTTATATTTATTTTGGTGTTCCAAAATTCTTGTATGCATAATCTTTTCTAGTATCTTAGAAAAGGCCATTAGAAGGAAAATTGGTGTGTAGTTTGAGACTTCTTGTTGTAAGGATGCATTAAAAATTTGGCTAAGTACATCACTAATGTAAGCACAGCACTGTTTTAGTAAATTATTAGAGAGATTTTCCACCCCAGTGGAATAAGAATTCTTGAGGGAGATGATTATTCTCTTAATTTCTGATGCTGTGACAAATCTAATGTGAATTTTACCTGTATGTTTGGGTATAGTCTTTTGCATATGACTTAAAACTTAATTAACAGAGCTCTTGCATCCTATCTGTTCTGAAACTGACAAGAAGTGGTTGTTGAAGATATTGGCTATGTTATCAGGATTGTGTACTAGATTACCTTGATGTTTAATTTTGAGTTCTTCAGAAGTTCTTATGGTTTTCCCTGTCTCCCTTCTAACAATGTTCCAGATAGTCTTAATTTTGCTATGAGAGTTATCAATTTCTTGATCATAATACATTGCTTTTGATTTTTGTATTACCTTCTTTAGTATCTTATGATAGATTTTGTAATGGTTAGTTGTCATAGTGTCCTTAGACATTCTAGTTGCAATGTAAAGTTCCCTCTTTGTTTTACATGATTGTTTAATTCCCTTTATGATCCAGGGCTTGTTCTGTGATGTACCAGTTTTGCTTCCAACTAACTTTTTTGGGAATACCTCTTCTAAGAAGGCTGATAACTCATTTATGAATATATTGAATTTGGCATACTGGGTTCGAGTCCATCTGTTGCAGTTTGTGTTTAAAGACTTCAAGTGAATCACTAGTCATTATCCCAATAGATTTCCAGGTGGGGATTAGTTTCTTGATGGGTGTACTGTCATTTCAGTGAAGCAACGGTGCCTACTTAAATCTATAAAAATATTGTCTATCGAAGACTGACTCTCAGGTGTGATTCTCGTGGGACAGTCAACTACTGGAATAAGATTACATGAATTCATCAGATGCTGGAGCTCGACTTTCTTGTTGTTTTCAATTAAAAAGTCTACATTAAAATCCCCAAGAATAACTATTTCCTTATTTTTAGAAAATGAAGTAGATAACAATAATTCTATTTGCACCGGAGAGGCCCTAAAGTTAGTTCCAGGCACCCTGTAAGTTGCCACTACTATAACTGGGGAGCTATCTACTGCAACTTCTGTTGCACACGCTTCAAATAGTTGTTCTAGACAGTATTTACTTGCATCTATAGATCTAAATATGACATTGTTTTTAACAAAAATAGCTACACCACCTCTTTCCTTGTTGTCTCTAGAGTAGTAGCTTGCAATGTTGTAGTTAGAATCTAAATGTAATAAGTTAATGCCCTTTGTGATATGATGTTCTGTAAAGCATAATATTTGAGCATTTCTGTCATTTATATTAACTGACAGCTGATCTACTTTGCTGCTAAGTCCCCTAATGTTTTGATGAAAGATGAACAGGTTAGACTTGTTTGTAGAGATGTCACTTACCTTGGGTGCTTCCTGTTCTTCGTATCTGTAGTTAAAAAAATCTTTCAGATGCAGTGGGCATACTACTTTCCGTCTGCCTGCTGTTCCATGTGCAGTCTGCTTGGCTATTGTGTTTTCTTCTGTTCTTGGTGGAACATGTTTTTGAAAGCTCAGCAAATTTTTACTTTTGAAAGAGATGGAATTAGCATTAAATGTTGCTTGAAAATGGAATAAAGTACAGCATCACATTCCAGATGTTGCCTGTGGCTTTGGGCAAACCTACCCTGAGTAAGACAAGGGTTTAAAAGTGGTATACACATTTCAAAAAGGGTCTGGGAGATGTTGGAGAAAACAACTGTCCTGTACGTCATAGCACATCAATTACTGATGGTACTGTGGAATAAGTAAGGAAAATGGATCTGGAAAATCACTGAGTCACCATCAGAAAGGTTGCTGATGACATCAGTGTATCCTTTGCCTCACGCCAAGTGATTTTTTCAGATGTTTTTGGCATGAAGCATGTAGCAGCAAAGCTCATTCCAAAATTGTTGTATGTGGACCAAAATACCATTGCATAGTCATCACTCAGGAGTTGCTGAAAGATGTTGGCAATGATCCATAACTTCTAGAGGAGAATGTAACAGGTGATGAAACATATGTATATGGGTGTGATGTCAAAACCAAGGTCCAAAAGTCCCAATGGAAACTGCCTGAAGAGCCAAGACTGAAAAAAAAATTGACAAGCTCAAACACATGTGAAGGTTCTTCTCACTGTTTTCTTCAATTACAATGGGACAGTGCATCACAAGTTCCTGCCTTATAGTCGTACAGTCAATAATGAATACTACCTAGAAGTTATTTGTGTAGCAATACAAAGAAAACAATCAGAATTGTGGCAAAACCACACACGGAAATTGCATCAGATTCAGATTCAGATTCAGATTCAGATTCTTTATTAGTCATTCAGCATTATTACATGCAATAGACTTCGTCAGTTCACTTAACCTATTAATTTTATAAAATAAATTTTTACATATTTAAGTTGATATTGGGCATTTCTAAAAATTCTTCTAATGAATAGAATGGATTAGTTAACAAGAAGTTATGAACATTGTCTTTAAATAATTTGTCAGGCTTGAATAATGCTCCCACTCAAATCTCAGTGCTCGTATTTAATAATGAAATTCGCCAAACACCTGTGCAATTGAGATGTTATTTTATTTTATTTTCACTACCAGTCTCAGCAATTCGTTATGCCATCTTCAGGTCCCAAATGCACCTCTTAATAAATAATGAATATCTGCATACTGGGACCATTTTTTTCTGGGTGTCGTGAATTCATTTCAAGTGCTTCCTTTGAAGACTTGACTGAAACAAGTTTCAATCACATTTCCAAAATAAATCACACAACAGCTCATTATAATCATAAAAGCAACGTGATATCAGATACAAAGAAGTAGAAATAGACGTATGCAAGGTAATGTGTTAGGCCCCTTATGTTCCCTATTTATGTAAATGACATACCCCGACCTCAGAAACTGTGGCTAAGATCACGTTGTCTCCAGATGATGCTAGTCTTCGAAGGAAGCACTTGAGCTATGAATTCGTGGCATTCAGAAACATGTGGCCCCAGTATGCCAGTACAGATTATTTTTGAGAGGTGCATATGGGGCCTGGAGATGGCATAATGAATTGTGAAAACTGGCACTGAAAATAAAATACAATAACATCTCAATGGCACAGCTGTTTGATGAGTTTCATTGTTAAATATTTGAGCAGCTGTTGTCCCATGTCCACAGTGGATCAACAGATGCTTGTAAGATATATTTTGGCAGAAAACAAAACCATTATGTTGCCTCACACACCATATTCACCAGACATTGCCCCTGCAACTTCTTGCTGTTCCTGACGCTGAAAATAACTATGAAAGGATGTCGTTTTGCCACCACAGATGAGATAAAAAGAGAATAACTGAAGGAGCGGCACACCATAATGAAAACTGAGTTCCGGAAGTGCATCCAAGATTAGAAAAAGTGTTGGGACAAGTGTATTATATCTGAAGTGGATTACTTTTAATGGGATAAAATTGATGTTGAATAAATAAAGATTCTTTAAGAAAAACAAAATTTCTTATTACTTCTTGATGACATCCAATATATTCCCTGAAGTTCGGTACATCATAGTCTCGCCACCTCATTTCCGCATGGTACCAGTTGGAAATACTGATTTTGATTCATTTTTCCCAACTGAATATAACTTTTCTTTGCATTAAGGGTCAGCTTGTTGGCACTGAACCGTGATGTATGGACTTAAGGATCTGTTCAGTTCTTGTAGACAGAGATTCCTTAACATCGCATGCCATTACACTAATCTCATCTGGAAACAACATAATCTTCACTGCAGTTTCTGAGGTCAGTATGTCGTTTATTTATATAAACGAGGAACATAAGGGGCCTAACACACTACCTTGCAGTAGATCTAATTCTACTTTCTTTGCATTAGCTGTCACACTCATTTTATGATTATAATGAGCTGTTGTGTGATCTACTTTGCAAATATGGAATGAAACCACTAGTTTTTTTAACCCTTTGATTCCTACTGCTTCTAGTTTACCTAAAAAGTTTCAAGAATAACAGTTTGAAAAGCTTTAGAAAGATCTAAATTAACTTCTACAAAACTATTGTTGTTCTCTAGTTATTTCATCTGTGTAACCCATTTTTTGTATTTCTTTACTTCTGCCTGTTCAAAAGCCATGTCAAGTACTGTTCAGTAGCTTCTGCTTGTTTACACATTTGTTGTTTCATTGATCTATAAAATACTTTAGGGTTTCGACAGTGATGAGATGAGTGGTATAGGTTGATCACTTTCAGCTTTTTGCCTGTTATCACTCTTGAATATGGGTCTGACTTACAAAAGTTTTAATCTGGGGGGGGGGGGAGACACACTCCATCGGTGATTGATAAATTAGCAGTGTTAGCCAAAGGCTTCGCAGTTTGTTGTTTCGCCTTTGCAGTTACCTGTGGATAAATTTTCTTGTAAGTCTTTAAATATACTATACTGGGGATCTTTATTTGATAACCAGATCTTTTTAGAGTCCTAGAGGAAGTCAATTTCTGACACGATCCACAAACTAGATTTAGTGATTTTATACGAATGGATTTTGGTCACTTTAATGGGGAAGCACATTTTGAAATCAGTCAAAAACACTGAAGAGAAAGCATTATATGCTTTGTTAGTACCTGATAGTGAAACTACTTACAACCAGGATTTATTACTTACACTGTTTATAAAAGTAGCGGAGTTTTCTGCTGAGAAATTTCTTCTCTAAGAAAGATGCAGATCCCGTTCTTTCACAGGCAGATTTGGAATTGTAAGAATGAGAGCATTATGGTGAGATGGCCCTAACAATTTCTCCCTCTGTGGTGTCCATATTTGAAAGCATGTTGTCTGTAAGACTTCCAGTTCTGTTTATTATTCTTGTGGGGCTATTTATAAGAGAGAATACGTTAAAACTGTGAAATACATTAAGAAATACCTCCTTTCGTGCAGAGTCATTCACAAGATCTATGCTGAAGTCACCACAGACAATTATAGTGGCTTTTACAGAAAATATAATGTCCAGGAGAGACTCTAACTTATTAATGAAGGTGTTTGTGTACCCACAGGTGCCCTATACAGGGTGGTCCATAGATGGCGCTGTAATAGTAACAAACATATGCCTCACAATTTTAGATGAACAGTTGATAACAGGTAGGTTTTTAAATTAAAATACAGAACATAAGTATGTTTGAACATTTTATTTCGGTTGTTCCAATGTGATACATGTACGTTTGTGAACTTATCATTTCTGAGAACGCATTCTGTTACAGCGTGATTACCTGTAAACACCACTTTAATGCAATAAATGCTCAAAATGATGTCCATGAAACTCAATGCATTTGGCAATACTTATAATGACATTCCTCTCAACAGCGAGTAGTTCGCCTTCCGTAATGTTCGCACATGCATTGAGAATGTGCTGACTCATGTTGTCACCCATTTTCAGTGGATCACGATAGCAAATATCCTTCAACTTTCCCCACAGAAAGAAATACGAGGAAGTCAGATCCCGTGAACGTGTGGGCCATGGTATGGTGCTTTGATGACCAATCCACCTGTCATGAAATATGCTACTCAATACCGCATCAACCACACACGAGCTATGTGCTGGACATCCATCATGTTGCAAATACATCGACATTCTGTCATGCAGTGAAACATCTTGTAGTAACATCGGTAGAACATTACGTAGGAAATCAGCATACATTGCAACGTTTAGATTGCCATCAATAAAATGGGGGCCAATTATCCTTCCTCCCATAATGCCGCACCATACATTAACCCGTCAAGGTCGCTGATGTTCCACTTGTTGCAGACATCGTGGATTTTCCGTTGCCCAATAGTGCATATTATGCCTGTTTACGATACCGCTGTTGGTGAATGACGCTTTGTCGCTTAATAGAACCCGTGTAAAAAATCTATCGTCTCGTAATTTCTCTTGTGCCCAGAGGCAGAACTGTACATGACATTCAAAATCATCACCATGCAATTCCTGGTGCATAGAAATACGGTACAGGTGCAATTGATGTTGATGTAGCAATCTCAACACTGACGTTTTTGAGATTCCCGATTCTTGCGCAATTTGTCTGCTACTGAAATACGGATTAGCCACGACAGCAGCTAAAACTCCTACTTGGACATCATCATTTGTTGGAGGTCATGGTTGACATTTCACATGTGGCTGAACACTTCCTGTTTCCTTAAATAACGTAAGTATCCGGCGAACGGTCAGGACACTCGGATGATGTTGTCCAGGATACCGAGCAGCATACATAGCACACGCCCGTTGGGCATTTTAATCACAATAGCCATACATCAACACGATATCGACCTTTTCTGTAATTGGTAAACAGTTGATTTTAACACAGGTGATGTATCACGAAGCAAATACCGTCCTCACTGGCAGAATGTTAGGTGATACCACGTACTTATACGTTTGTGACTATTACAGCACCATCTATCACAAAGCTAAAAAACTGGTCCAACTAAAACATTCATATTTATTTACGTACTACATGAATATGTAATAAAAATGGAGGTTCCTATTTTAAAAAATGCAGTTGATATCCATTTGACCTATGGCAGCGCTATCTAGCGGGCCAACCGTAGCACCGTCTGGTTTCCCCCTTAAAGCTAGACGAGTTTCGTTCTTCGTAGTTTTTTCATTTGATGCTTATTTCGTGAGATATTTGGCCAGCTCACTATGAGTGGACCACCCTGCATATTGCTGTAATCATTACTTTACCCAACTCCTCATGCAACTGAACAGTAGCAGTTTGAAAATGCTTTTCAGTACTCAATCCTTCTGCCTGCCACCTCCTTTTGTACCCAATAGTAGATTTAATAAAAATACAAACTTCTCCACTTTTGGAATCCTTGTGATAGAGCTTAACCAGCTACTTATAGTGATTAATGTTAACAACACCTAATTCAAAATCCCTGCATATGTTCTGCACAATGCACATACAGTGAATATTGGCAGCATTAACTGCAACTCTAAGTTCAAAACATTTATTTCTGAAACTCTGGATATTCTCTTTTCTTCTTTAGCACTGGTCTCGCCTGGTGGCAGGAGCCCATGAGAGGATTAGTTGTCTCCACTTTGTTCAATCGTGGGCCGTCTCCAGGTGAAGATTTGCAGTCTTCAGGTCATGCAGAGTAATGGCCCATTGCTGTCTTGTCTCTCGGGCCTCTTTCCCGCAATTTCCACTGTGTAGCCTTCCTTTGCTATAGTACTGTCCTATACATGCACCCCACACCGAAACCATTTCAGACGGCTTTCTCGCATTTTGTTGTGCAACGGGGCGATCCCAAAACATTACCTGATAGTATCATTTGAAATATAATCCAGTCGAGTGATGCCACCTGTCCACCTGAGCACCTTCATCTCCATGACCCCAAGTCACTGTTATGCCTTTTTTGTAGCCGGCCAACACGCCGTGCTGTAGAGAGTGACGCAGAGCACGACGGTTTGATACGGCTTCCACTTCAGGTGACCCTTCATCTGAAGACACCTGTTGTCATTCGTCACTTTTTCCAGTTGCCTGCATCCACGAGGTGACTTCATCTGTAGGCAGGCTATTGTGAGATACTTTAGAACTGAGATACTTACATTTTGTTACTCTCGACAGATCTTCCCTGTCAACATTGGTAGACCTAGCTTCTCGTGAATGTGATCTCGTGTACTCAGTATTCTTTTTGTTGAACTATAGGCCATATGACACAAGTTGGTCATTCCAGTCCTGCATTTGGCAGTGAAAATCAAGACTGTTCTCCACAGCCAGTGTGACATCATCAGGATTCACAAGTGTCCTCGGTAGTGGCACGTACTGGGTGACCAAAAAGTCAGTATAAATTTGAAAACTTAATAAACCACGGAATAATGTAGATAGAGAGGTAAGAATTGACACACATGCTTGGAATGACATGGGGTTTTATTAGAACCAAACTAAAAACAAAGTTCACAAAATGTCTGACAGATGGCGCTCGACAGCAAAACGTCAGTGACTGCACGTGACAATTGTGTATAAAAGGAGCTGTAATGAGAGAGAGAATCAGATGCGCCAGCAGTCGCAGCATGTTGACGTTACCTGAAAAGGCACTTTTAGTGAAGCTGTATTATCAGAATGGAGAATGTGCTAGTTCAGTGTTACGATCCTATCGCCATAGGAAAGGGATTCGAACGGGTAAAGATCCGCTGACAAATGCAGCTGTGGCGAGAATGATTTTGGAGTTCGAAGCCACGGGTTGTTTAGACAAGACCTCGTAGTGGCCGACTGAACACAAGGTGTAATGCTGCTGAGACAGTTCAGGAAGAAATGGAGACTGTAGCAGGTTCCTCTATGCACAGGGAAGTCAGCGCTCTTGCAGTCGCACATCGCACCAACCGTTTGGTTGACACTGAGGCGTACCCTCCAATGCTATCCGTACAAAATCATTGGCATTGTGAACTGTTACCTGGCAATTTAGTGAAGTGGAGGGCATTTGTGGTATGGGCATTTCAAAAGATGGCGGAAGATGACGATCGGTTGAGTAACGTGTTGTGGACTGACAAAGCTCATTTCACGCTGCCCACAACTGCAGAATTTGGGCCACTGAAAATCCTAGAACTGTCGTGAAAACTCCATTGCACGACTAGAAAGTCACGGTATGGGTTGGATTTACCACATCTACCATTATCAGGCCGTTTTTCTTTGAGGAAATGCGTGACTCTGGCTTTGTAACTGCTACCGTGATGAGTGAGAGGTATGCCGATACGTTACAGAATCGCATCATCCCCAGCCTGGCTGATAAACACCTGCTGGAACGTACGATGTTTATGCAGGATGGCGCTCCACCCCATATTGCTAGACACATGAATGATCTATTGCGCACATGGTTTGGTGATGATCGTGTGCTCAGCCGCCACTTTCGTCACACTCGGCCTCCCAGGTCCCTAGACCTCAGTCCGTGCGATTATTGGCTTCGGGGTTACCTGAAGTCGCAAGTGTACCGTGATCGACCGACATCTCTAGGGATGCCGAAAGACGACATCCAACGCCAATGCCTCACCGTAACTCCAGACATGCTTTAAAGTCCTGTTCACAACATTATTCCTCGACTACAGCTATTGTTGAGCAATTATGGTGGACATATTGAGCATTTCCTGTAAAGAACATCATCTTTGCTTTGTCTCACTTTGTTATTCTAATTATTGCTACTCTGATCAGATGAAGCGCCATGTGTCAGACTTTTTTTGATCTTTTGTAGTTCTTTGATTCTAATAAAACCCCGTGTCATTCCGAGCATGTGTGTCAATTTGTAAATCTCTATCTACATTATTCTGCGATTTATTCAGTTTTCAAATTTATACTGACTTTTTGATCAGCCGGTAGATCAGATGTGACAGTACCCGTCACAAGAATGAACAGCAGCAGTGATAAGGCTGAGCTTTGGTGGACTCCTACTGTGGTTTGGAAGTCATCGGATGCTTCTGCAGTCATCTGGACGCAGCTCCTCCACTCTACATACAGTCGACAAGGCACTCTGAAATGTCAAAGTCTCAAACTCTCGATATTATTGCATAAAGTATGAAAACTTTTAGAATATCAAGCAGTAATACTTATATTTACACTTTGCTGTGTCATATCTGATCCTGCTTTGAGGCGGAGTATAAAAAATTCTCAAGTACTACAGGTTTCTTGCGCCTTGTAGGTCTTTCCTTTGGCTGCATTGTTATTCTTCTCACCAAAGCTGCTACTGACGAGCTGGAATAAGAGAAGCAAAAGTAGTAAATACTGCACTCATTTTAATGTGTTCTGTCTTTGCTCATACTGTCGATGAGACTCCAACGGATTTATCTGAGAATATAAGTCTTTCGTATTCACCACATATCGGAGATGCCGAGTCGTAGAAAGGCAGAACAAAAAGAGTGTCACACAATTAGCTTTCAGCCAATGAGGCCTTTGTCAAAATTAGACAATGTACACACATGCAAATGCTGTTCACACACCCGTGACCACAGTGCCTGGCAGCTGGAATCAGACTCAGACTCGAGTCTGTACCCTGCTGCCAGAGACCGTCGTCACGTGTATGTGAGTTGCATTTGCGTGCGAGTTACGTTATCTAATTTTGATAAAGGCCTCATTGGCTGAAAGCTAATTGTGTGACACTCTTTTTGTTCTGCCTTTCTGCGACTGAGCACCTCCGCTACATGGTGAGTAGCAACAATCATTTTCATTACATTGTTACATTCCATCCTGGATTTTCCATTGTATGTTTTTTGTATTTTTTGTTTCTGGTTGGATGCTCTCATAAGTTTTCTCAAAAGCCATTTCAAAAGGATCACCCTTGCTGCCTACATTCTTATTTGTTAAGTACACGGACTGAGCAAATGGTTCTGTACTATAAACACACATCAACCAACGGTGGGAATGATCCCTCCTTCTGGGTTTTGTTTCTTTCTACATCTACATCTACACTCTGCAACCCACTGCGATGTGCATGGCAGAGGTTATGTCCAGTTGTATCAGTTGTTAGGATTACTTCCTGTTCCATTTGCGTATGGAGAACAGGAAAAATTATTGTTCGAATGCCTCTGTGCACGCAGTAATTATTCTAACCTTATCCTCACGATTCCTCTTTGAGAGATACATAGGAGGTTGTAGTATATACTTAGAGTAATCATTTAGAGCTGATTCTTGAAACTTTAGTAATAGACTTTCTTGGGATAGTGTACATCGTTCTTCAAGAGTTTGCCAGTTCAGTTCCTTCAGTATCTCTGTGTCACTCTCCCATAGATCAAACAAACCTGGAGCCATTTGTGTTGCTATTCTCTGGCATTCTTCAATATCCTCTGTTTGTCCTGTCTGGTATGGGCCTCACACAAATGAGCAATATTCTGGAACCAGTTGCACAAGCGATTTGTAAGCAATGTTCTTTGTAGACTGATTGCACTTCCCGAGTAAACTACCAATAAACCACAGTATACCACCTACTTCATCCACGACTGAACTTATGTTATCATTCCGTTTCATATCCCGACAAAGTTTTACAGCCAGGTACTTCCGTGAGTTGGCTGATTCCAATTGACATTGCAGTCATATGATTTTTTTTTTTTCATTTTGTGAAGTGCACAATTTTACATTTCTGAACATTTAGAGCAAGTTGCCAATCTCTGCACCATGTTGCAATCTTATCAAGATCTGACTGAATATTTATGCAGCTTCTCTCAGATAGTACTTCATTATAGATAACTGCATCATCTGCAAAACCCTGATTTTGCTATTAAAATTGTCTGCATGGTCATTAATACACAACATGAACAGCAAGGGCCCCAATACATATATACATAAGCTAAAGGGGGGCAAGCCACTCTCCTGCTGGGATGGGAGAGTAGTATACTATTTACATCCATTGTACTTAAAAATAGAGTGTTAAAGAAGGTGAGTGAGGCAGCGCATACCCTTGTTCTGCTAGGTATGCACTGGGACATAATTGTGGAAGTGGAACTCATAAGCCCGGGCTGCGGTTAGATAAGGACGTGCTATACAAGTAGTGTTTCTCTTCTTCCCTGGGGCACACCGGAAGATACTTCTACATCTGGCGATGACTTTCCATCTGAGATAACATGCTGTATCTTCACTATGAAAAAGCCCTCAATCCAGTTACAAATTTTACTTGATATTCCATACGATCATACTTTTGACAACAAGTGCAGGTGTGGAACTGAATCAAATGCTTTTTGGAAATAAAGAAACACTGCATCTACTGATGGCTATCTTCATCCAAAGCTTTCAGTAAGTCACGAGAAAAGTGCATTTTGCGCGATTGATGTTTTCGAAGTCCGTGCTGGTTGGCATTGAGGAAGTCATTCTGTTCAAGATACCTAATTGTGTTTCAGCTCAGAATATGTTCTAAGATTGTACAACAAATTGATGTCAAGCATATTGGATGGTAGTTTTGTGGGCCACTTCTACTATCCTTCTTGTAAATGGGTGGGACCTGTACCTTTTCCCAAGATCTGGGCACTGTTTTTTGTTTGGGGGATCTTCAACAGATTGTAGTTAGAAGAGAGGCCAACTCAGCCACAAATTCGGTATACAATCTGACAGCAATTCCATCAGGGCCTGGAGCTTTGTTCAGTTTTAAAAATTTCAGCTGTTTCACAACACCACCAACACTAATACTTATTTCATTCATCTTTTCAGTGGTACAGGAATTAAATTGGGGCAATTATCCTGGGTTTTCCTTTGTAAAGGAACGTTTGAAAATGGAGTTAGGCATTTCAGCCTTTGCTCTGCTACCCTCAATTTCAGTTCCTGTCTCATTTGCTAGGTACTGGACACTAACTTTGGTGCCACTAACAGCCTTTACATATGACCAGAATTTCTTTGGATTTTGTGAAATGTCATGCATCAGTATTCTGCTATGGTAGTCCTTGAAGGCATCACACATTGCTCTCTTGTCAGCCAAATGCATTTCCTCCAGCACCTTTCTATCTATAGCCCTACATTCTGTTTTAAACCTATTATGCAGTAATCTCTGTTTCTTTGGAGTTTCTTAACAGTGACTGTATACCATAGAGGTTCCATTCCATTATGAACTGTTCTCTTGGGTACATACCTATCCAGTGTGTCAGCAACCAGTCTTTTAAATTTGAGCAGAGTTCCTCTACGTGCTCCTGCCCTGTGCTGAAAGTTTCAAGTTCCTCATTGACATATGACACTACTGATCTTTTTATTTAGTCTACTGAACTTATATATCTTGTCCTTTGTACTTTGGTAATAACTGTTGTCACAACCACATTATGGTCACTGATGCCAGTTTCCTCCTCAAAGAGGACAGGTCTATTTGTTGCTATTAGATCCCATATATTTCCATCATGAATGGGGTTCCTAACTATCTGTTCTATGCTGTTATAATACCAGAGAAGGAAAGTTGCTACTCACCATATAGCTGAGTCGTGATAGGCAAAATAAAAAGATTCACACAATCATAGCTTTCAGCCATTAAGGCCTTTGTCACCAGTAGACACACACACACACACACACACACACACACACACACACACACACACACACACAAACGCAAATGCAACTTGCAGACACGTCTGCAGTCTCAGAGAGTTGAAACTACACTGCGAGCAGCAGCACCAGTGCATGATAGGAGTGGCAACTGGGTGTGGGTAAGGAGGAGGCTGGGGCACAGAGGGGAAGGGACAGTACGGTGGGGGTGGTGGACAGTGAAGTGTTGCAGTTTAGACGGAGGGCAGGAGAGAAGGTGCAGAGGGGGCAAGGCGTAAGTAGCAGAAAGGAGACAAATAAAAATAAATTAAAAGACTGGGTGTGGTGGTGAAATGACGGCTTTGTAGTGCTGGAATGGGAACAGGGAGGGGTCTGGATGGGTGAGGACAGTGAGTAACGAAAGTTGAGGCCAGGAGGGATGTGAGAATGTAGGATGTATTGCAGGGAAAGTTCCCACCTGCACAATTCAGGAAAGCTGGTGTTGGTGGGAAGGATCCGTATGGCACAAGCTGTGAAGCAGTCATTGAGATGAGGGATATCATGTTTGGCAGTGTATTCAGCAACAGGGTGGTCCACTTGTTTTTTGGCTACAGTTTGTCGGTGGCCGTTGATGTGGACAGACAGCTCATCGGTTGTCATGCCTACATAGAATGCGGCACAGTGGTTGCAGCTTAGCTTGTAAATCACATGACTGGTTTCACAGGTAGCCCTGCCTTTGATGGGATAGGTGATGTTAGTGACCGGACTGGAGTAGGTGGTGGTAGGAGCATGTATGGGACAGGTCTTGCATCTAGGTCTATTACAGGCGAATGAGCCACTAGGTAAGGGATTGGAAGCAGGGTTTGTGTAAGGATGGACGAGTATATTGTGTAGGTTCAATGGATGGTGGAATGTCACGGTAGAAGGGGTGGGAAGGATAGTGGGTAGGACATTTCTCATTTCAGGGCACGACAAGAGGTAATTGAAACCCTGGCAGAGAATGTAATGGATTTTCCATTGTTTGTTCTATGTTGTTTTCAGAGAAGGCATTTAGTAAAGCTTTACAGGATGTCTTATTACATCCATCGTTAACACTGTAATTTTCACAATTAATTGTTAGATCACTCCCCCCCACCCTCCCATGAACCATGGACCTTGCCGTTGGTGGGGAGGCTTGCGTGCCTCAGCGATACAGATAGCCGTACCGTAGGTGCAACCACAACGGAGGGGTATCTGTTGAGAGGCCAGACAAACGCGTGGTTCCTGAAGAGGGGCAGCAGCCTTTTCAGTAGTTGCAGGGGCAACAGTCTGGATGATTGACTGATCTGGCCCTGTAACACTAACCAAAATTGCCTTGCTGTTCTGGCACTGCGAACGGCTGAAAGCAAGCGGAAACTACAGCCGTAATTTTTCCCGAGGGCTTGCAGCTTTACTGTATGATTAAATGATGATGGCGTCCTCTTGGGTAAAATATTCCGGAGGTAAAATAGTCCCCCATTCGGATCTCCGGGCCGGGACTACTCAAGAGGATGTCGTTATCAGGAGAAAGAAAACTGGCGTTCTACGGATCGGAGCCTGGAATGTCAGATCCCTTAATCGGGCAGGTAGGTTAGAAAATTTTAAAAAAGGAAATGGATAGGTTAAAGTTAGATATAGTGGGAATTAGTGAAGTTCGGTGGCAGGAGGAACAGGACTTCTGGTCAGGTGACTACAGGGTTATAAACACAAAATCAAATAGGGGTAATGCAGGAGTAGGTTTAATAATGAATAGGAAAATAGGAATGCGGTTAAGCTACTACAAACAGCATAGTGAACGCATTATTGTGGCCAAGATAGACACAAAGCCCACGCCTACTACAGTAGTACAAGTTTATATGCCAACTAGCTCTGCAGATGACGAAGAAATTGAAGAAATGTATGATGAAATAAAAGAAATTATTCAGATAGTGAAGGGAGACGAAAATTTAATAGTCATGGGTGACTGGAATTCGGTAGTAGGAAAAGGGAGAGAAGGAAACATAGTAGGTGAATATGGATTGGGGGCAAGAAATGAAAGAGGAAGCCGCCTGGTAGAATTCTGCACAGAGCACAACTTAATCATAGCTAACACTTGGTTCAAGAATCATGAAAGAAGGTTGTATACATGGAAGAAGCCTGGAGATACTGACAGATTTCAGATAGATTATATAATGGTACAACAGAGATTTAGGAACCAGGTTTTAAATTGTAAAACATTTCCTGGGGCAGGTGTGGACTCTGACCACAATCTATTGGTTATGAACTGTAGATTAATACTGAAAAACTGCAAAAAGGTGGGAATTTAAGGAGATGGGACCTGGATAAATTGACTAAACCAGAGGTTGTACAGAGTTTCATGGAGAGCGTCAGGGAACAAATAGCAGGAATGGGGGAAAGAAATACAGTAGAACAAGAATGGGTAGCTTTGAGGGATGAAGTAGTGAAGGCAGCAGAGGATCAAGTAGGTAAAAAGACGAGGGCTAGTAGAAATTCTTGGGTAACAGAAGAAATATTGAATTTAATTGACGAAAGGAGAAAATATAAAAATGCAGTAAATGAAGCAAGCAAAAAGGAATACGAACGTCTTAAAAATGAGATTGACAGGAAGTGCAAAATGGCTAAGTAGGGATGGGTAGATGACAAATGTATGGATGTAGAGGCTTATCTCACTAGGGGTAAGATAGATACTACCTACAGGAAAATTAAAGAGACCTTTGGAGAAAAGAGAACCACTTGTATGAATATCAAGAGCTCAGATAGAAACCTAGTTCTAAACAAAGAAGGGAAAACAGAAAGGTGGAAGGAGTATATAGAGGATCTATACAAGGACGATGTACTTGAGGACAATATTATGGAAATGGAAGAGGATGTAGATGAAGATGAGATGGGAGATATGATACTGTGTGAAGAGTTTGACAGAGCACTGAAAGACCTGAGTCGAAACAAGGCCCCGGGAGAAGACAACATTCCATTAGAACTATGACGGCCTTGGGAGAGCCAGTCCTGACAAAACTCTACCATCTGGTGAGCAAGATGTACGAGACAGGCAAAATACCCTCAGACAGCAAGAAGAATATAATAATTCCAATCCCAAAGAAAGCAGGTGTTGACAGATGTGAAAATTACCGAACTATCAGTTTAATAAGTCACGGCTACAAAATACTAACACGAATTCTTTACAGACGAATGGAAAAACTAGTAGAAGCTGACCTTGGGGAAGATCAGTTTGGATTCTGTAGAAATATTGGAACACGTGAGGCAATACTGACACTACCGCTTATCTTAGAAGAAAGATTAAGGAAAGGCAAACCTACGTTTCTAGCATTTGTAGACTTAGAGAAAGCTTTTGACAATGTTGACTGGAATACTCTCTTTCAAATTCTGAAGGTGGCAGGGGTAAAATATAGGGAGCGAAAGGCTATTTACAATTTGTATAGAAACCAAATGGCAGTTATAAGAGTTGAGGGGCATGAAAGGGAAGCAGTGGTTGGGAAGGGAGTGAGACAGGGTTGTAGCCTCTCCCCGACATTATTCGATCTGTATATTGAGCAAGCAGTGAAGGAAACAAAACAAAAATTCGGAGTAGGTATTAAAATCCATGGAGAAGAAATAAAAACTTTGAGGTTCGCCGATGACATTGTAATTCTGTCAGAGACAGCAAAGGACTTGAAAGAGCAGTTGAACGGAATGGATAGTGTCTTGAAGGGAGGATGTAAGATGAACATCAACAAAAGCAAAATGAAGATAATGGAATGTAGTCGAATTAAGTCAGGTGATGCTGAGGGAATTAGATTAGGAAATGAGATACTTAAAGTAGTAAAGGAGTTTTGCTATTTGGGGAGCAAAATAACTGATGATGGTCGAAGTAGAGAGGATATAAAATGTAGACTGGCAATGGGAAGGAAAGTGTTTATGAAGAAGAGAAATTTGTTAACATCGAGTATTGATTTAAGTGTTAGGAAGTCGTTTCTGAAAGTATTTGTATGGAGTGTAGCCATGTATGGAAGTGAAACATGGACGATAAATAGTTTAGACAAGAAGAGAATAGAAGCTTTCAAAATGTGGTGCTGCAGAAGAATGCTGAAGATTAGATGGGTAGATCACATAACTAATGAGGAGGTATTGAATAGAATTGGGGAGAAGAGGAGCTTGTGGCACAACTTGACTAGAAGAAGGGATCGGTTGGTAGGACATGTTCTGAGGCATCAAGGGATCACCAATTTAGTATTGGAGGGCAGCGTGGAGGGTAAAAATCGTAGAGGGAGACCAAGAGATGAATACACCAAGCAGATTCAGAAGGATGTAGGTTGCAGTAGGTACTGGGAGATGAAGAAGCTTGCACAGGATAGAGTAGCATGGAGAGCTGCATCAAACCAGTCTCGGGACTGAAGACCACAACAACAACAACAACAATTGTTAGATGATTAAAGTCTGCACAATGATTACTGTATGATTGGGGAACTTAACATTTAAGTGAACCGAGGTTTTATCTGAAGTTTTTGGTTACATCAAGAAATGAGTCTGGTGGGTGATAGAAGGATCCAATCATCATTTTATGCCAACCACTGATACTGGGTCTTGCCCAAACAATTTTATATGCAGCTTCAGTTTCTGTCTTGGTGGATTTGAGTTTTTGTCTACTGCAACAAATACACCAGCTCCATTTGCCATTTGCCTATTCTTTTGGTATACACTTAAATTTTCTCCAAAATCTCACTGCTATCAATTTGAGGTTTCAACCATCTTTCTCTATGTAGTATTATGTGAGCTGCACTGCTTTTCATGGGTTTACCATTAGGGTTTTAATACTCTCACCTGTGGGAGGCTTTTATTTCGATCTTACTCTGATACTTGTGGGTTTCCTACAGCTATCATTATTTGGATTGGATGGAGAGCTGCCTAATCGAAAAAATCTTTGTGTGCACCCCACACAGTTAACTACCTGAATAGCAGCATCTGACGTGGAGTGCACACCTGACCTGTTTAGAGGGTCCATACAGTTCTCAACTTTATGGCGGAAGTCCAGGAAGTTGCAATCCAGCTCGTCACAGTACCTTCGAAGTCTCTGGTTCGGTCCTTCCACTCGACTCGGAACCGAAGGGCCACGATCAGTTCTGGAGAAAATGCTGCGGATTGTGAACTTCATTGAAACTCAATGAGCAAGGCTGGTCTTCCCGACATTCTCTGCCAGTTGCTGGAACGATCCGAGGATAACCTCGGAGTCCAGATGACGGACATAATTTGTTCCAATGTGTGCCACAAGCTGCAGTTGGTTGCATCCTGTTCCCTCAATGGCTGCCGGAATAGCCTCTTCAACATGCTGAATGAGGATCCCAGGCATACACACAGAGTGCACCTTCGCTTGACTGTTCAAGTAAGCTTCGTAAAGGTTTGCTTCTGCAGCGCAAAAAGTTGGTAACTTGGTGAGAGAAGTTGGTAACTTGGTGAGAGAAGTTGTAGGGTGGAAAGCAACACAGGTAAAAGGCCTGCACAATTTCTTTCATATCAATTATTCATCCAATAAATTGCAATAAAAGGCAAATAGCTTTTCTTTAAACTCCGAAAACCTTTACTAATTTTCTCTGTTGGCAAAAGATTTCTTTTTATCTGGTATTATTGAAATATCCACATACAATCTTCTCTTGCTAAAATAGTCTTGATGAAGTTTCTGTAGACACTCAAGAATCAGAAACCCAAAAATCTCCCTCAGCTGGTAATTAAGAATAAAACTCAAGTTACCCTATTACTGCAGTGCATTAACAGTAAAGATTCACAGCTGAAGTTCATCATAGCCATTTGTTACACACCTGACAGCATAATATGATATATATTGATTGAGGATACCACAAGAACTAATGACACCTCTGTTAGCTGTCAAAATGAAATTTCACATACAAGATGTGAATCACAACAGCCTTTGGCTCACAGTGACCGGAGGTCAGATATATGTGGTCTCGCTCACTCCCGTGATGTGGCACATGTTGCCCTCAGGAATTAGTGATGTGAAACAGAAAAGTTATACCTGCTTCTGCAGTAATGTATGCATGTACAGTTCTAATACAAAACACAATGTGTAGCAGTTCTTTCAATAAAATCAAAACAAACAGATGAGATGGACCACACATTCAGTCAGGTGCACCAGTAAGATGGTGTCTGCATAAATTCAGGGCACTATAGTAGCAATGGCTTCGAGGAAACGTTACGCACCGGACATTTCAAATTAACTAAGTCGCAGACCACCATGGGGGAGAGGGAGGGAAGGGGGGTTGGGATGCCTTTGAAGAATAGGTTCATAAAGTACGATGTAATCTTTCCCCTCCTTCCTAATCCCATCTATTGCCCACATTAGTCTTTTATGAAGATTTGAGAGGAGCAAAGATTACAATAAACATTCTAGTTTACTTATCTTGTCATGTTGAGTTGGCACCAGTTCTTCTTGGCTAGGGATCTGATTCTTGAAGCTGAAAATGTCACATGGTTGGATTGATCTAAATAAATTTGAGAAATGATGTTGCAGAATTTTTGTTTTTATGTTAATATATTTCCTCACATTTTAGTATATCATACAGTCTTTTGATTTTTCCCATTAACAGAAATTACATGATTCACGATGAGGTTCTCGTGGTTGGATTGATTTAAATAAATTTGAGGATTGTAGTTGCAGAATTTTTGTTTTTACACTAATATATTTTCTCACATTTTAGTATATCATATAGTCTTTCAATTTTTCACATTAACAGAGGCAAAATTATATTGTTCCTATAAAGTAGAAAAATATGTCTGATCACATCAGAGGTATGCTTATGACTCTCCCACTCTGCAGAAATAACCGTATTCCAAAGGGTTTACAATTTTTCTTAACAAATAAATTTCTACTAGTTTCTGTTACATTATAACTTTCGATTATTATTTCATAAATGAGTACAGGAATAAACATAGTAACCAGTACAGTATTGTGTAATTAATAATAGAAATTTTAAGTGTGCCAATAATTCATAATTTCAAATGTTTCTAAAAAAAAAGTTATTTGAACTATTCATTCAGAACTAGTACTTATAGATTTTAACATTGAGACTAAAACGTTTTATAAAGAAATTCATTTTCATAAATTTTAGCTTGAAATATACGAAAGTTTTCAGAAAAGTGACTGAGGTAATACTGACCTGTCCAAAATTTGAAAAATAATACTGCTATCAACAGCTGCTGTTGAGGAGAAGTAATGCTAGAGGAGGATGTCCCACTACAAAGAAACATTCAACTTTATTAGAGAGTTCTGTGGTTGCTCAGTACATAGTGTTATCAGATTGTAATTGTAAAGTTGCTGATTCGAATCTTGTTAGTAACGCAATATGGAATATTATTTTTTAAATTGAGGTCACTGTGACAGTATCATCTGTCGGTGCTCAGAGATAGGTGAAGTATGTCTCTGAAAAGAGTGGGCATGTCAGATGCTTTTAAGGTCACTCCTGTGAGCCACCGTGCCGAATGTCCACTCAGAGTGTGCAAACAGTTTTGACACCAGACGGAAGAGGTCATAAACAAATAGTGAACAAAAAGAGAGACGGAGAAAAGGCAAGTTGAAGCTTGTCGGGGAAGCTCTGGCCGATGATCAAACATTGCCGATGTTCGTGGTTATCGTGTTAACGTGATATGCTAGTATTTATTTCCCAGGAAATGTTAACCCATATCTTCCCAAAAATAGTAAAAAATATAGTATTTTGTTATGCATTTCACTTTAAAATAATCGAAATAAAGTTAATAACTACTAAGAACTAGCAGTATATGTTGTCATTTGTGCCACACACAATGTTGTACTGGCACAACATTGGGAGTTTTCTGGTTTTTTATTAAAAAAATAAAAAAAAAATAAAAAAAAATAAATAAAAAATACTTTATTATTTCGATCACATGCTTTTATTTGCTCAAAATGTATCACATTGTTGATTATATGAAAAACTTACCAAAGTTATGGCACTGCTCACAGAATTTTGAAAAACACTGGTGAAGGTGAACATGACATTTCTTGTGAATGTAGTACATCTGTCTTTTCCAAACCCTGCATCTCCTCCTCACATTTTCTTCATTACAGATGATAATATGGTCAGTTGTGTCATACATCACTGCTCCTGGCAATCTGTTTCTGCTGTGGTGTCTGGGGTTGATGTTTTTTGTCTGAGACCTCCATCTCAGAGGCTTCTTCAGTTTTCAATAGTTATAAAGCAGTGTGGGATCTGAAGTCAACTTGACTGATACTAGAGCCTGTCTGCAATTGGTACATTTTCCAGGCATTGAAAATAACACTGTCATTTCCATTGGAGGTAAATGGCCACCAACATTTCTTGTCTCTAATTCTGATTCTGTAGTTTACAATGACACTGTCACGTAAATCGACATCTCCCATGTCTCGGTTGTCCTCGTGGGTAACATTCAGTTGAGAAAGTATATTGTGCTTCTCGTTGTATGTCTTACATTTTTTATTGGCTCATAGGTACCAAAGTTGGTAACAACCGTTACAATAGAATTGGCATGCTACCTAACAGCAAATACTCTGTTGTTGCCATCAAATCAATAATAAAAGTTTCCTTTAGGTTCTTTTGCTAAGGCTGTTGTTGTTTGAAGTGGACAAGGACCAACTCGGTTCTCTCTCTCAGTGCTGACTGCAAAAAATTTCATATCTGGCAACTAGGTAAAAAGTTACCAAAACCTATGGTATAGTTTACTGCATCACGAGTAACTTTCAGCAAGTTTGTTACAACCCTCTCATCTCGACACAGGTTTCCATCAGTCTTCTGTGAAGCTCCACAATACAGGTAAAACTGATACACATATACTGCAGCTGAGGCTACACACCACAGTTTGAATTCAACTGTCCCCTGTGTGGACATCTTTGCAGAGTATGTCCAAAATATGGCAGCATCTATTCATCAGTTAATATCTTATGGGAAAGTAGACCAAACTGCAAATACTGTTAACTTGGTTCACTGAAAAAGGTCTTAGTTTGCAAAACTTGATTTGTCTAACTGACTTCCTTCTGACTGGGCTGTGTCGAGTGGGGCAATTTGCAACATTATGTCAGTGCAATGAATATATAAATCATTCACTGCTGTTTCTCCATGTGTGATTTGATTGAGAAAAAAATAACCATTTGCATCCCATATACAGAGTGTCCAAAGCTTTTGGGTCAGATTGAAACAGGTGATTGTGGGTCCACAACAGATTATACTGAGACAGGGAACCAAAGGTCGGAAATGCATATTTATTGTGTTACGGACACACACAGCATACACTGCAAAACAACCTAATCACAGTAATCGTTCAAAGCACTGACCACCTGTCTCAATGCATGTATTGCAACAGCAGTTCTGCCATGCTCTTGCAAAGATCCCGGGTGTCGGCTGTACACTGGAGTAGGCAGTGGGTGATAAACAACGTACACCCTTGACCACCAGACAGACATTCCGTACAGAACTTAGCCCACAGCACGTGCGTCACGTGACGACCGCACGCGTCGCACACTGGCGCATTAACCTGTGCCACACACAGAGACACTATCCCTGGTGGCTGTTGTCCGTCACATCAGTCAGCTTGTGATGTGTCCATTCTGAGGTGAGTTATTCAATACAGCACACGAGGTGTAGTCAAAGATGGAACATCAATCGTCACGAGAGTTGGCAGATATGCATTTAATGCACGGTGTGACAGGATGTAGTGCCCGTAAAGCAGCACGAACGTGCAAAGTACGTTCTCTCGACAGGCATCAGCCTAACGGGAAGAAGTTAATCACTGTGTATACCGACTTACGAGAGACTAGGTCATTCACATCACAGAGAGCGGCCGGGGTTCCCACCTGAGACATTTTGGAACACCAGACTTAGAGGAGACGGTGAGCAGGTATTATGCCCCTGTCATAAAGAATGTATGCAAGCAATGGGACGGATTTTGAGCCTCACACTCCCTTCTGTCAACGGATTATTCACTGCAGTGCCGAACCTCGTACAGTTTGTATTGTTCACGGAGGAGGCCTGATTAGCCTGCGATGCTGTTTTCCACAGCCACGATAGGGGTGAGGACAATCCCCACGCTGCCCACATCAGTGGCCACCGGCAACGATTCTCTGTCAACGTACAGATGGGCATTGTCTGAGATCACATAACGGGACCTTACTTACTGCCGACCTGTCTGACCGGTCCACGTTACCTCGCGTTCCCACCACACGTGCTGCAGTTCTCGGGATTTTACTCCTCGCTGTCCGCGAAAGGATGCCGTTTGAACACACTCTCGGTGGAGCCGATGTCACGTGGGTCCCCGGTCACGTCGGTCTGCCAGGAAATGAGGCCGCTGACGCTGCTGCCGAGGCTGCAGTCCTCGTACCTCAGTCTGCGAGTACCTATATTCCCTCCGACGATTTCTGTGTTGCTGTCTGTCAGGATGTGGTGTCACTTTGGCATCGCCAACGGTCCTCCCTTAACGGGAATAAGCTTCAGCTTATTAAGCCTCTCCCAGCACCTCGGACAACCTCCTCTCGGCCCTCCCACCTGGAGGAGATAATTTTAACTCGGCTGCGTATTAGGCACTGCCTTTTTAGCCATCGTCATTTGCTCAGTGGCTCTACCCCAACACTTTGTACGCATTGCGCCCAAATTTTAACTGTCCACCACTTGCTGTTGGAATGCCCTATTTCTAGCAATTTACATCCCAGCTTGGGTTCGTGGTCTGATTTATCAGCAGTTTTAGCGAATGAAATGCGGGCTGTCGACAACGTTTTACTTTTTATCTGCCGAAGCAATATGGTGCAGGCCATTTAATTTTTAGCTTTGGACCTACATTTCTGTATGGTGTTTTTTTAGCCCCCTTTCAATGTACTTGTTTTTAGATGTCTCCTATTCTGTCCGTTGGGACTGACGTGTAGTTGTTTAACTCCTCTCTGTGTTTGTGTCCTATGGTTTTGACTTGGGCGTGTATGACTCCAGTTGTTTCTTGCACCCTAAAACAAAATAACACAATCTGAGACTGGGGGTCATTTTTAACTATTGTTGTTACACAATGTATGCTGTGTACATCTATAACACAATAAATATGCGTTTCCAACTGTTGGTCCCCTATATTAGTATAATCAATTGTGGACCCACTATCACCTGTTCCAGTTTCACCCAAAAGGTTTGAGACACACTCTACAAAGCATTCATGAATATAGACATAAAAACTGAACTAAAAGTATTTCAACATTTGAAATAAATTATTGAAAAGAACATGTTTTCACTAATTCATTTTGTTTCACAAAGCATTAGGCTAATTGTGAAATATAAAGAAATAGAGAGCTTGTGAATGTGTTTTAAAGCGTGCATAATGAGTTTCATTTAAGTGTATTTTGAGTGCATTTTTTGAAGTTAAACTTCCTGTTACCTATAGGTAAGAAATGCATTCAGCTATAAGTCTAAATCTATGTACAGACTCTGAAGTCATTTTCTGCCAGGTGTTTGGATACTTTCGATCATGCAGTGTAGTTCGATGAAACTTGGGCAGTACATAGAACTGCTTCACTGTAGTGCAGGAGGTCCTGTAGTGCAGGAGGTCACTGAAGGAAATACGCAATGAGATGAATAGAAAAGATGCTTTTACTCACAGTGTCTGTGATTTATGACAGTCCCCGGGACATCACAAAAGGTGGGACACAGTTCTTAATAAGGTGTGGGATCGCCACAGATAGCAGTGCAAGCTACGCATCATTCTCTCGAGCTGGTGAACGTTTGTTGAGATTGGGTATTCCATTGCTCCACCTGCATGGTTGGCACCTGCTGGATGCTCACTGGTGTGTACGCACTTGCTGCAACATCTTCCCAACGTGCTCAATGAGGTTTAAGTGAGGTGGCCAGGCTGGTCAGTCCATTCACTGACTAACCTCTCGTTCCACAGTTCGTTACAGTCACCCATAAAAACAAAGTTGGGGCCAAATACAGCCCCAAAAGGATGCACACAGGGTAAGAGTTCAGTGTCACAATAACAACGATCGGTGAATGTATCGCGTTCAAAGATTTATAGGTTAGTACGTCTGTCCGACATTGAGCCTCCCCACACCGTGAGGCTCCGACCACCAAAATTATCACATTCAAAAATATTCCCGAGTTCATTACACGCTCCCACTTCTTGCTGTACTGCAGCACAACCACACATGCCGACGATGGACCGGCAATTGTTCACCGCAGTGGTGAAGGAATGGGATGCTCTACCACACGAACATCTTACTGATCCTGTAACTGGCACATTGCAGAGCACACACTGTCAACTGTGATGGTCACACACCCTATTAAGAAACATGTACTGCCCTTTGTAGTATCCGGGGGTCTGTCACAAATCGTGGTGACTCGAGTGTAACCGTTGTCCTCGAATCAGAGTGTCAATTTTGTACACCTGATGGTGTATATCTTTGTTACCTTCTGCAATATACTGTAGCAGTTCTTTCTGCGTGTGGTCCAAGTTTCATTGAGCTTTGTTACTTGGCAGTGACACATCATGCAGAAGATACCTTCCTCCTGTAGTTTTACACACCAGTGTATATTGGGAACAATATTGGACCCAAAACACTTCCTTGAGGGTCTCCAACCTTAGCGCACTGTGGATCTGATATGAAATGTACTTACAATGTCAACATCACATCCACTATGTGCTGCTGTTGGCAATCGTTTCTATCAGTTGCAACCGATCGAGTAACAGTCCACAGTAGGCAACGAGACTTTAATGAATCCAATGAAGTTTTCAGCAGAAGATACTAATTGATTATTTTGATTTTGACACTGAGAGTGTGAGTTTGGTGATTATTGATCGGGCTGTTATGGTTTATAGGGTTGGTTACTAGTTCTTGCATTTATTTCTTGTGTCGTGTGTTTCTCAGATGTGACAGGATTTCTTGGAGTATTGTTTTGGATTTCAATGTTATAGTTTTGTTGTGAGTTGGTGAAGCCAACAAATGTGAGTGTAAGAAAACTGGTTGTGGCAACTGACTGATCTGTAGTGTAGCTCGAGGTATACGTATCTTACAGTTTGGTTGTGAGTCGGTGAAGACAACTAATGCGACTGGAGGAAAAGTAGCTGTGACGATGGAGCGAACTGTAGCATAGCCTGATAATCGTTTCAGAAACTTTACGAGTTATTTTGAAAATGTCCCGATCTCCGAGATGGTGATTGGGCAGGAACCTACAAGAAAAGCTTAAATTGTACAGAATAATCTGTTTTAAATGACAGTGGCCTGCACAACGTACTCCTTTATGCCACCGCGTAATTTCGTAGACTCCGTATCAAGATGGCATTTATCAAACACTATTTTCTTATCAGTTCAATCATTTTGTCTTATCATTTGACTAACAGTTCTTTGTGTTCATTTCCTATTATTCACCGTGCAAACAGTTACTAGCTGCAGTACGCAATGGAAATGGTGTACTACACTGTAAGTGCATATTAACCGTTGGTTTTCTATGACTTGAATCTCCTGAAGAAGTGTCAGGTTTCTACATATTATACTCTGTATTCTACACATAAACGATGCCATTTATTAATTAATTCCCTTAATCCACTATAGATCATGGTGGTCAACTGTATCAAAAGCCTTTGACAGATCTAAGAAAAGGCCTTAACTAAGTGGCTCTAAAATGACTTTTGTGAATCACACAGTTTTGTATTCTGGGCCTCTCTCAAGATTTGAAGCCAAACTGTTTTTTGCAAATGAGGTTGTATTTCTATTCTTTCAACACGCACAATGTGTTTTCCTCTAAACCTGTCAAGTTTTTGCTCTTTAATCGCTTTACAACAGATGATAAATTAGCCACCGTAGTGGAAGCAGTACCACTGAATTATATGTATAGTTTTGTGTTGATACATTACAAATTTTTGGAAAAATTTCCTCTATCTTTGTTACAATGCCAATAAAGTGGGTGTTCATAAAGTTTGCTATGCTTCTGTGGCACATTTTAAGTTTTCTTTCTTCTGGATTTTTGTGTTTGTACACACCTGTTTCACCTCTTCTGTTTCTTGTTTCTCTGTGGTCCAGTTAGCCTTACAATTGAATCACTGATTTCAGAAGGGCCCTATGTCCGTCTGACATAGTTGTGAGAAAAGTGGAAAAAAACTAAGCTAATTTTTACAGGACGTTTTCTTAATTGCCTGCAGTGCCCAACTGAGAAATACCACTATGAACAATTATCTGACTTACTATATACTCAAAGCTAAATATTTCTCTTTGATATAATGCTTTTGTGAAATAAGTGAGAAATGAAAATCTTGAAACCTTTACATCACACAGGCAGTGCATGTAAGTAAATGTTAGAGAGACTTTTAAACAATTCATAATATCCGTTCATGAAAAACTGTTTATCAAATACTAGAAATCTGAAATCACACATCTCTGGCCAATGCTCCTGCAGCTGTTGGCCAATTATGAATGGTACCTCAGAATCCTAAGGGATGTTCTTCCTGCACTATGTAAGCAACTGACTTCTTCATACCAATCATCATTTTTGCATTGATAGGAATATAGTTACTTGAAATGGCTCAAACATCTGGGAAATTGACACTGAATTGACAAATACAGGTAGTCCTAATTTGAATCTGTGGGTATTTAAATCATTAATCTTACTGCAGCCTGTTACAGTCTCAAGTATCTCATCACTGAAGACAAAATGACGAAATGTTGAAACACTGAATGCTACTTTTAAGTCCCTTCATGATGTAACTGTCTCTAGTGAACGAGTTGTCCTCTTGTAGAGTGTTGTCCACCACAACTTGAAATTCATCTATCGAGATAATCTTTACAGAGAATTGTACCCTCGCACTCAACGATACAATCACTTCAACGTAATTCGAAATAGTATATACTCTGTCAGTTCTTCAGTGTTTCCTCGATTGTGCTAAAAGCTCTATCAGACAATAAAAAAGTGCCCCGATAGGAAACAACACCTTTATTTTTGGAAATTTTCCAGCATCCATGAAAGTTTGACACATTCTTATTAAACAGCGACTTTTGTTTTGCATTGGGCAGTTATCACAAAAACAGATGAACAATTTTTATGTCCTTAGGGATGCATGAGGTGAGGTACTGATACAAGGAAGTGCACACTTCATTAGGACCTTTGTGGGTGATGCATTTGTCATGAAGGTAATGAAATGCTGTATTCTCTTTCAAATTGTGAATACTGAAAACATTAACTGTCAGCTGCCGGAGATAAAATAGTTTGGTAGATGAACATTCCACGTGAAATCAGAGCTCACACTCAAAATATTTATTCTCTTTGCACAGCCTTTCACTTACATTCAAAGCAGTATAGAATCTCTTGGCTCTTCTCTTGTGCACCGTTAAATCAGTAACTGCAGACTGTAGAGATGCCTCATTCAAAATTTTGTTTTTAATTTTCACTGTTAACTGCTCACATTCACAATCTGCATCTGCCTGTGGTCTGCCAAAATGAAGGTAAAAATCCTGGTCAAATATTTTCACATAGTATTCGTATAAATGAAGGTCAAAACCATGGTTAAAATTTTTCATGTATTATTTGTATTTCAGAGAAAGGGGATTGACTTCTTTGAAAGCTCATACATGATCCCCTCCTTGATATGTCATTTTACTTTTTCTGTCTGTATTAGGCTCTGAAGGTAAAGGTTTTGTTCATCTTTAGTACTAAGATCCAGAAAATGTGTGTGAATTGATAAAATTGATCATCTTGACTAATGGATTCCAAACACTTAGAACAGCATGTACAAGGCTGTCCGACAGATTTTTCTGGTATTAGCTTACCTCAGTTAATTGGTATGCTGCAATTCTTTTCTTATGGATAGGTTCAACTTCACAGTCAGATTCACTCATATTCGATAGATCAGGTCCTACTGCTTGTTCTACAACAATGACTTTGAAACAAACCACAGATGCATTATTTATATTGTTCACCCACCTATTCTAACAATCACGTCATCTCAATAAAGTACATGGAGTTATTCACGTCATCTCAATAAAGTACATGGAGTTATTCACGTCATCTCAATAAAGTACATGGAGTTATTGCTCAGAACTGTTAAAGCGTCCTATTTCCTGGACTTGGGGCTCTTTTGAAATCAATGAGAATTTCTTTGCTCTATATTTCAGCTATTTGACAAAATGCGGAGGTAGTTTCCTCACTTATCAGTAAGTGGACTCCTAAAGAACATATAAATGTACATAGCATAAGATGTCATAAAAGTGGACTTACGGCCATTCTGAGATACGTGATTCAATTACTACAGTCCTTCATCAGCCGACTTTTTCACAGCATAGAATATTGTCCTGTAGCTTTTTTCATACTTTTGATGGTAATGCAAGAAAACTAGATCACTGTAATTGTTTTTAATAGAGCTGAGGGGCTTGAAAGTTTGAGCAGTATTTCCAGTTCTTTTAGTAATGTATTTCTTTTGGGTAAATGTTTCAGTACGAATTAATATCTTGGGGGATACTACTTCAAATTCTGCCTTAAGCAAACACGTGAAATTGTAGAACTTCTGATGACAACTGTTTTTGCATGTACAGGGTGTCTGTGCAAGAGATATACACAAACAAACCCTTATAATAAAAGAAAAAGACGTTTTATGTTGTTGGGTATACACGCAATAAAACATTCTGCAAGATGTGATCCTCACCATTTCGTAACGGCACCGAGTTGCACGGAGCAGGTGCGCCAGTGGCAACACACCTATCTCGACACGCTGGTGAACTATGCGTTTCGACAGATTCCTCCGTACATCATTTTCCAGCAGAGCAGTGCCCCATCTCACTATCACGGGGATGTTACCACATTTCTCCACGAAACATTTCCTGAGCACTGCATCAGAAAGGGGGAGAGGGCCAGGATCCCATTACCTGGTTCCCTCATCTCCCAGTCTGACTCCACCGAATTTCAGTGCACGGGGTTTTATCGAGAACACTGTTTACAGAACAATGGTTCGAGATCTAGTAGATTTGAGAAAATGGATCTACGCTGCGGTAGAGGCCACAAAACCTGACACGCTTACGAACACGTTGCAAGAAGTGGAGTACCTTTTCAATATCATTTGATCTACAAACAGTGTCCACAGTGAACTGTACCAATGTGCATAAAAATGTTTGACCTTCTGTGTACAACTCTGGACAAATAAAGTCATAAACCTAATAGGTACTGAAATACAGGGTGGGCTAGATAAAAATGGTCCGGATGAGTGGATACCATTTGTGGCACCACGAATGGAGGAGGAAATGACCTAAAGTTGCTTCCAACAGGATGGAGCAGCTGCCCTTTGGAGCACATTTACACAATCTGCACCGTCAGAAGTCAGTCTGGTCGTGGTCCTACCTGCCACCCAGATTACGTGATTTCTCACTTTGTACGGGGAACCCTCAAGTCTAAAGTGGATCGCAGCAACCCTCATAGTCTTCAAAAAAACTGCAACAGAACGTTTTGGATGAGACTGCAGCAGTCCGGCTTCGAACCTCCTCGAGCAACTCGCTGACTGGGGCCCGGGAGTGCCAAGAGGTGAGTGGTGTTCACTTTCAACATATGCTGTAGCTAGGTTAGTACCATATTTCCTTTCCTCTGTTGTGTTTCCTTGTACCCTTAAACTATGTTCTGCATGCCATTTTTATTTGCCCCGTGCTGCATAAACAAATATTTTCATATACATTTAGCCTGGACACCCTATACTTCTTCCCATCTTAAATATAAGTAAAGTTCTTGCTAGCATAGCTGATTTAGAATAAACTCTTTCTATGTGCATGCTGTTTCACTGGTCTTTCTACAGTAGCTTTAAATAATGGAAAATCTAGGGCAGAATGTAACGATATTATGAAATGGATAGTTGCTACTTACCATATAGTGGAGATGCTGGGTTGTGGATAGATCCAACAAAAAGTCTGTCACAAAATAAAGTTTTGGCCAACAAGGCCCTTGTCAAAAATAGACAAAACACACACACACACGACTACAGTCTCTGGGCAGGGAGGGGGAGATGTGTCACGGTACAGGAATGGTTAAGTGCTGCTGGGGAGTGGGCAGGGATGAGCTGGAGAGAGGGTGGTGTTGCTAGGTGCAATCGGGTGGTTAGACGGAGGGCAGGGGAGAGGTGGGGTGGTAGTGGAAAAGGAGAGAAGTAAAAGGACTGGATGTGTTGGTGAAATAGAGGGCTGTGTAATGCTGGAATGGGATCAGGGAAGGGGCTAGATGGGTGAAGTCAACGACTAAAGAAGGGAGAGGCCAGGAGGGTTACAGGAACGTAGGATATATTGCAGGGAGAGTTCCCATCTGCTTAATTCAGAAAAGCTGGTGTTGACGGGAAGGATTCAGATGGCACAGGCCGTGAAACGGTCACTGAAATGAAGACTGTCGTGTTAGGCGGTGTGCTCAGCAACAGGATTGTCCACCTGGCCACAGTTTGTCAGCGGCCATTCGTGCGGACAGACAGCTTGTCAGTTGTCGTGCCCAAGTAGAATGCAGCACAGTGGTTGCATCTTAGCGTGTAGGTCATATTACTGGTTTCACAGGAGCCCTGCATTTGATGGGATAGGTGATGTTTGTGACCTACTCCAGTCCTATAACTCTCCTGGCCTCAACCTTTGTTAGTCGTTGTCCTCACCCATCTAACCCCTTCCTTGTATCCATTGCAGCACTACACAGCCCTATATTCCACCAACACACCCAGACTTTTTATTTATCTCCTTTTCCACTACCCCCCCCCCCTCGCCCACATTTTGGCAGTGGGCTATTGACAGCTGGGTTCGAGACCATTCAGGCCAAAAAGTTACTCGTCTGCAGTTTTACCAGCTGTCGATTTATCCGTGGAATTGTGCTGCAGCTGTGGGTAACGGCACTTCTAGATTTTTAGCCTGTGGGATTTATCCACACCAACTGCCCACCAAAATCCGACCACACACTTGCAACATATGACAGAGTAACAGGCGATACAATTAAAAATGGCAGCAAATGTACAACTGACATGCAATTTAGAGCAATCTTTTAATCCTGCCGTACAATCCACAAGCCGTATTTCAACGTCTATTCCTCCACCCGCACAGCTCAGTCCCAAAGTAGCAATAGCTATACGCAATGCGGGACCATAGAGAAGTAGTGGAGAATGATCTGATAATTCTTTTGATGACGTAAGTCCTATTCCTAAAGTTTTGGCATCTAAGCCAACCAAGAGGAAAACACAGATTGCAGAGGTTCTAATGAGCAGTCCCAAAAGAAGGCAGATGAAAGGCAAAGGCAAAGCACAAAAGAACAGATCAAAATTCCACATTCTGCGAAGGATGACCACGGAGTTCATCTTCAAGCAATGAGGAATCTTTACACCCGATTAACACAAATGGAGAGAATCACAGTGGTGAAAATATTTGCCCCGACTGTAAAAGGATCCGAGTGTGACTGGATTCAATGCACTGGATGTATGGGTAAGAAGTGGTTGCCTGATTACTGTGGAAATGACAACGACTACTGCAACATCCAGACTATTCTTGTTTGTATTTTTCATAAACAATATAAATTAGTTGTGTTATACTAGATTAACAAATTCTGTTTCCTTCACACAGTTGCATCTCCCTCTAGTACAAGTAGAATCTTACCCAGCTACCAATGCAAGATGCCGGCTATACAGTGCCTTCACTGTCACAGTGTATCTGCCATTTATTCAAATATTTACTGTTTGTATTTGAATGGATTTTATTTCTGAGTAAAATTAATTATACATTGCTTAATCTATTTCCCTGGCAGACCAACTGATTAGTGATGAAGGTAACTGGCTACAGCACGTGTGTACGGATGTAATTCAGAACATGTTCTTTACAGTTGATGATCAAAGGAACTAACTGTTACATTTAGTTCTGTTCATTTCCAAATGTTGCAGCACCTCTTGTGATTGTGCCACTATGGCGAAATACAGGTTATGTGACAAAACAGATAAATGTATCAATCTGCACATTATCCGATTTGTGGAGTTTAATGCATGCAGCAATGATTTGCTAGAATTATTTAGTAAAACTATGGGGTTTGGAGAAGCACAAAATGAGCTTAATTTTCCAGATATAGGTAAGAAGAGAAAGACTATAGCTTCCTTTACTGATTTAATGGGAATTTTAACTTTTGAAAATGTTAGTATAAATTTGAACAAAAAGAACTTTCAGAATTTTTGTAATTGTTTTATTCCCCTATTTAATTGTGATGATTTCTGCACACCATCTGTATCAATGTAAGACTAACGAGACTGTTGCATGGCGACATTGTTAGGTAGCTAATGACCGATTTGAAACATTATGCCTTCTGTGTGGGGACACAGCCCAGACCGGTGAGGGGAGGGAGGGGGGGGGGGAGGATCTCGAGAATCTCGTTTGCAATTATGTTCCTGCAATTTCTCTACAACGAGGCCTGAAACATTACTGTAAAAAAATGCATGATAAAAATCCAATATGACAAGAATGAACTAGGAAGAGGGAAGAGACGCAGAAGTCCACCGTAATTATTCAATTAAAATACAAAAACATGTACGCAATAAATACATCTGCTACGACAGCTAAGAAGAGAGTGAGTAACATCCACTTTTTATTCAATTCAAGAGAAGGAAGTGCACTCTCTTCTTCCAAAGAGAGCAAAAATTAATTTCCTACCATTGCTTTTCAGAGATGAATAGTTAACATACAATTAAATATTTCGATTACATATAGTTTCACATCATTTTACACATTTATTTACACATAGAACAAAAATTATTTATAATACTCAATGAATATCCACTAAGTTTCGGGGTATATTTCCGTTCCTTGTCCTTACACGAGTCATTCTTCTCCACCCCCCTTGAATACTTGACTTCTATTTGTCCACACAAATACATGACACTTATTCAACTGTAGAATATTTAGCAAAGTATTTATTAAAGTTCTGTTATGAGATAACACCTTTTTATATAATCAAACTCCACAAAATTCACATTTAGTCCATGTCCTTTTGTAAGACTGTTGGAAAAGAAAGTTTTACTCTTCACAATTATGAAGTTCTGACTGAATGATTAGGTTCAAAAGTTTCACAAAAGATACTACTGCCTTTAGTAAAACTATTCATTCTTGTTTAGAAAATGGATATTAAATAACAGTACAACAAAAGGAGTCCTTTTATTATGTTGAAAAATTTCATACATTTGTCCTTTTATTGTTGATAAAAAATGGTAAACTGCACTCACAAGTGCAGTCAGTGGATGTACATGCTATAAATGAGATGCACGAAGTACACAGAGAGCACGCCCAGTGTGGCCCGGTTTTCATTCAGCGAAACCAGCTGCCGTAGGTAGTAACGCGTAGCAAACAGACGACTTTGCTCGACGGTCCCTGTCGGCGAACACAGCTAGCAGTAAAGAAACTGTAGCACACTACGCTCAGTGCGCTGTGTCGGCAGGCCGGAGAACTCTGTGGGTAGACAAGGTGGCGACAGCTCGGTGAGGGGTGCTGGACAAAATGGTTGTGCCAGCTTCTGAGTGTGCACTTCTCAGCTCGTTCCGAACGCGACAGGCTGTCATCTTGGTGTACAGATTCCCTCGGAAACATGCAAAGTTCAAAATAGTAGTATTAGTGATACAAAAATATTTAGCCAAAGCAAAGCTGCGCCAAGGAAAGACTTGATTAATACATCATAGTTTCATACACATAATTTTATTATGTGTAAACGACTTTGAATCCATGTAAGTTGAGGACTTTAGTTCTTCAACTAGATTTGTGTTGGCATTACTGTTTGTACACCACTTCAGATTATAAATCGAGTGAGTCTCAAGATCGTACACACTGTGTTCAGTTAGCATAACAACACTCATTAAGCACATTAGTGCGCACCACAGTCATTTGAGTAATGACAATGCAGTCGCTGCTTATTAAGTCTGTATTAGAAAACACACTTGGCACGCAATAAAGTCTTGTGTGTGTGACAATGAAGACAGTAGATGACCACGGAAATTTTCCACTGTGTCGTCTGGAGTTCAGCCCAACCACTTGCACGTTTTCTGTTTTGTGGAGTTTATTGTGTGAAATAATAATGTACTAGAGACTATGGGGTCAGAACAAGGCCAATATGACCTAAATTTTCTAGATGAAGGTAAGAAACGAAAGATGACGTGAAAAGCGAAAGTCTAATAGTACGAAAGAAAAGACTGTGAAAGGGCAAACCTACACTAGTTCATCTTGGAAGGGGTGGGGGGGGGGGGGGGGACACCATTATTCAAGTAGTTGAGTGAATACAAAAATGATATCCGAAGTTGATAAAAAAAGATGAAATAGAAAATCTATCAAAATTTCATGATCTTAAAAACAAAACTCAACAAACCTTTATCTACAGCAGCACATAGAAGTTTTTCACATTAAGAACCATTTTGATCATGCAGAACATTCAAAGTAAAGAAGAGCAGTCCTCATTTTCTGTGTACTGCGTAACCCAAACCGCACAGAAATTTGTATAAAAGATCTGATAAATGTTGACTGTAGGACACAGAAAAGGTTTTCAGGACAGGATCACGTTTATTCTGAGGTTACAAACCACAAATGGCAGCAGTTCCAGTACCTATGCAGTACCACGGGATATCTGCAAAGCGATCTACGATCACATAAATTCATTCCCGGTTGAAATGTCGCACTATGGAAGAAACGAAATAAAATATCTGCATTCTTTAGTCAATGTGAAAACTATGCAGAACCTCTTTACAATGTCCCACCTTGGAACTGTTAAATATTGCTTTTACCTGTAATACTTCAATTTGAGGTCTCTAAACTTTAGTTTGAAATTGTTATTGAAGTCTGTCCGACTGATACACGGTTGGCACAGTGTGGACTGGACATTCACAAACACACAAGCCACAAGTTCTACACGGAGCTACAGAATTGTAGACAAGTAATTGCCAGCGATGATTTGACGTGTGTACTCTTGTTCGACTTTATGCAGCACTCGCCTGAACCAAGCGTCCGAGTGCGAGAAGTGTTTTACTCGAGACAGCTATTTTTGTTTGATTTTGTGTAATAAATCTGAAGGACGGCGAGAATGCAGGTGAATCTGTTTGACTCGTGCCGCGGTTGCACCAATGTGAGCACCCTTCCCTCGGCAGTGCGCTTCCACTCGGGAGCCCTCTTCTCACGCGATATACTGCGAACTGCGGACAGAGGGCAGGTCGAGAGGCAGGTTCCACATCTCTAGATTTCTGAAAAGCATTTGACACAATACACCGCTGCAGACTTTTAACAAAGTTACGAGCATACGGAACAGGTCCTCAGATACGTGAGTGACTCGAAGACACGCGAAGTAATAGAACCCGGCACATTGTCCTCGACGGCGAGTATTCTTGGAACACGAGGCTGCCGCCAGGAGTACCCCTGCTAAGGGTGACAGGATCGCTCTTATCCTCTATACGTACAAGTGATCTGTCGGACAGGGTGATCGACAATCTGCAGCTGTCTGCCCAGTCGCTGCGGTATGTGGAAAATATCACCGAGTGACTACAGGAGTATACGGGACGACTTGGACAAAATTTCTAGTCGATTTAACAAATGGCGGCTAGCACTGTATGAGAAAAATGTAAGTTAATGCAGATCAGTAGAAAAAGCAAGCCCATTTTGTTTTGGGGCCAGAAACAACTAGGGTAATATGCACCCATGTCACAACTGTAGAACTTGAAGACGAAAAAGCCGTCAAAAGTGACTACAGTGTTACATCTAAATCTACATTGATCTACATTTATACTCCGCAAGCCACTGAACGGCGTGTGGCGGAGGGCACTTTACGTGCCACCGTCATTACCTCCCTTTCCTGTTCCAGTCGCTTGCGGTTCGCGGGAAGAACGACTGTCTGAAAGCCTCCGTGTGCGCTCGAATCTCTAATTTTACATTCGCGATCTCCTCGGGAGGTATAAGTAGGGGGAAGCGATATATTCGATACCTCGTCCGGAAACGCACCCTCTCGAAACCTGGACAGCGAGCTACACCGCGATGCAGAGCGCCTCTCTTGCAGAGTCTGCCACTCGAGTTTGCTAAACATCTCCGTAACGCTATCACGGTTACCGAATAACCCCGTGACGAAACGCGCCGCTCTTCTTTGGAACTTCTCTATCTCCTCCGTCAACCCCATCTGGTACGGATCCCACACTGACGAGCAATACTCGAGTATAGGTCGAACGAGTGTTTTGTAAGCCACCTCCTTTGTTGATGGACTACATTTTCTGAGGACTCTCCCAATGAATCTCAACCTGGTACCCGCCTTACCGACAATTAATTTTATGTGATCATTCCACTTCAAATCGTTCCGCACGCATACTCCCAGATATTTTACAGAAGTAACTGCTACCAGTGTTTGTTCCGCTGCTGACGACGAAGGCAGCCCTGACGCCACTGTCAGTCCGAGAGCTATCAGTGTACACAAAGGTAATATCACAAAGTTCAGTGTGAAGGTCGAGAAATTTACGGCGACAGAGCGAGTCTGGAGTAGAGTCCTCGGGAAGCAAATGACGTCCGAGGTGAACGTGGCCTGCTGCACAAAGCCAAAGTGGTGAAGGGCAAAGTGGCAGGTACTGTGAAGTTAAGCTTCCAGAGAAATACCCAAAAGTGAACTCCAGGAAGTAACAAAGAAGAAGGACGCACCCTATACTGGCGATCAAACGCGTCGTTGAAGGAGGAGGCATCGGACAGGTAGTCAGACACAGCGTACGAACGACAAGCGTGTCTGCCGAGGAGAAAATCATGGCAGTACGACAGCAGTAGTTTGGCAGCTTCCGCATACAGACTCTCAACTGTGCTAGTATAAAAGGTGCCAGTGGCCAAATGGATGCCACAACGGGGGATCGTTTAAAGATGGCATAAAATGGACAGACGTGCAGATGCACAAACGAAACACTCATAGTCTAGTATTGTACAGACAAGGGACTAGTACAAACAGAGGGGAACGATGCAATCAACTCCCCAGGAAGTACTGCTCAGGACATGTGAGGCACTGAGGGACCGCGTACATTGGGCAGCCGTGTAAGATGTGTGAGAGGACCGAGGAAGTTTCCTATTGAGCACGAGCCCCACGAATTTCATATTTTCATCAAATGGAAGAAAAACAGGCCCAAGATGTAAAGACAGTGGAAGAAACCGATTTCTCCACTAGAAATTCATACAAACAGTTTTGTCAGTGGAAAAGCGAAAGCCACTGTCGATGCACCACAAGTAAATATGGTCGAGACAATGCTGAAGATGTGGCTCAAGGAGACAGGTCTGTGGAGAACTGCAACAGGTAACAAAATCGTCAACGAAAAGGGAGACTACGATATGCCCAGTGGGAGACGGGCCATAATAGGGTAAAGGGTGACAGCAAAGAGGATGACACTCGGGATGGAACCCTGAGGCACACCGTTTTCTCGGTAGAGGTGTCCGACAAGGCGGAATCACATGTGCCTTAAAAATCAGTCTTTTAAAATTCCTGAAGGAAATGGGGCGTGCGGCCTCAGAAGCCACACATGTAGAGAATATGGAGGAAACCAGTCCTCCAGCAGGTGTTGTAGGCTTTCTCCAAATCGATAAACATGGCCACAGTCTGCTATTTCGGCAGAGAATTATTCACAGCACGGGTTGAAAAAGTGATGAGATAATCAACTGCAGAACGGCGTACTGCATACTGGCTGAGTGTGACTCGTACGTTCCACCACCTTGCATACACTACTAATGAGGCGGTAGCTAGAAGGAAGGTGTTTCTCCTTACTGGGCATAGGTATGGGTATGGGTATGACATTGGCTTCATATCAGCACCTGGGAAACACGTCCTCTGCCCAGATGCAATTGTATGTACAAAGGAGAAAGTGCTTGCCTGCAAGAGAAAGGTTCTGCGACATCTGAATGTGAACGTTGTCCGAGCCTGGGGCGGAGGGTCGGGATGAAGTGAGAGCACGATCTAGCTCTCTCATAGTAAAGACAGCATTGTAACAATTCTTAGGAGAGAAGCATATTGCCCGAGCCTCCTCCACTCGTTTCCGATAGAGGAAGGCAGGGCGATAGTGGGTGGAGCTCGAAACCTCTGCAAAATTACAGTCCGAGATGTTGGATATAGCAATAGGGTCCACTATAACACATCATCTACTACAGTAAAGGCCAGAAATTGGGGAACGGACCTCGATCCTAGAGAGCCATCAGAGGTTGGCCCACATGACAGAAGAGGGAGTGAAACTATTAAAAGAACTAGTAAATGAATTCCCTCTAGCATTTTTGATATACCAAAAATGCAATGACACTGAGTACGCAATTGTTTATAATGAATGCGGTTTGCTATCGTAGGATGACTGTGTTAAAAAACATGGAGAGCACGTCTCCACGTACAAATTGTGCCTCGGCACACTTCAGTCCAAAAAGGGGTCGGAACACGGCTTGTAAAGACGAAGTGTGAGGAACAGAATGTTCTGCGGCAGTCAGGATAACGTTCTTTAGGTATTCTACGTAGTCATCACAACTGGGGAAATGTTGTTTGTCGAAGGTCGCCAGGGACGAGTAAAGCCTCCAGTTGGCCTTAGAAAGCTGCCATGTAGGTGGAGTGGGAGTCAGCAAATGGATAGCACACTGGAAATGGTTGCGCAAGTTCGTGTCCAAGAGAACAGATTGCTCGAGACTACGGGCAAGTTGGGTAGTGCAGAAGGAGAGGTCCAAATGGGTATAGGTGGCCGTAGAGTCTGGAAGAATGTGGTTGCTCCCGTATCAAGGCAAATGAGGTTAAGTTGATTGAGAAAGTCAGCCAAGAGAGCATCTCTTGGACAGATTCTGGGAGAACCCCAAAGGGGATGGTGCGAATTAAAATCATCAAGCAGGAGAAAGTGATGAGGGAGTTGCTCAATAAGCTGGAAGAAGTCTGCCCTGGTGACACCGAATGACGGAGGGAAGCAAACGGTACAGAAAAGAACCCATATTACAGTATTACTCATGTTCTGCATTATGTAGGTCATTTAAATACCTGGGCAAGACTGGCGAAGCTGCCTCTGGTAGTGCTGTGGTTTCTTGGGTAGCCGTGACTGGCGGAGCTGACTCTGGTTTCTTGGGTAGCCACGACTTGTGAAGCTGACTGTGGCTTTTTGGGTAGCCAAGACTGTCAGAGCGGACTCTGGCTTTTTAAGTAGCCATGACTGGTGGAGCGGTCTCCGGCCTTTTAAGTAGCCGTGGCTGGCGGCGCGGTCTCCGGCTGTGCTGTGGCTTCTTGAGTAGCCACGACCGGCAGAGCTGACTGCGGCTTCTTGAGTAGCCACAACTGGCAGTGCTGTTGCTTTTTGAGTAGCCACAACTGGTGGAGCTGCCTCCGACAGTGCTTTGGCTTCTTCAGTAACCATGACTGACGGAGCAGCCTTCAGCAGTGTTGTGGCTCCATGGGTAACCATGACTGGCATAGCAGCAACTGTCTGTTTCTATCTGGTGATGGGAAAGACCTTTCCTCTCTCATGGCAGCAGAGCAAACCGATACAAAATGGAACTAGCACGTGTGGATTTTGGCAGGGAGAGCAAATGGTCGGCTTCGATTTACTGGGAGAATTTTAGGAAAGTATGGTTCATCTTGTAAAAGAGAACATAAACTGGATGCTAGTGAGACCTATTCTTAAACAGGTGCACGGGATCTGCAGCAGATCACATTACAGAAAGACACTGAAGCAATTCAGATGCAGCTTGCTAGGTTTGTTACAAGTTTTCTAGGTTTGTTACCAGTAGGTTCGAATAACATTCAAGTATTACAAGATGCTTCGAAAAGTAAAAAAACTGGGTACGCCTAGAGAGAAGGCGGCATTGTTTCTGAGGAACGCTACGGAGAAAGATTTAAACTGTGTGCCGGGCCGAGACTCGAACTCGGGAAGGTAGGAGACGAGGTACTGGCAGAAGTAAAGCTGTGAGAACGGGGTGTAAGTCGTGCTCGGGTAGCTCAGTTGGAAGAGCACTTGCCCACGAAAGGCAAAGGTCCCGAGTTCGAGTCTCGGTCGAGCGCACAGTTTTAATCTGCCAGGAAGTTTCATATCAGCGCGCACTCCGCTGCAGAGTGAAAATCTCATTCTGCCTATGGAGAAAATTTAGAGAACCAGCATTTCAAGCTAGCTAAAGAATGACTATTGCTTCCAAAATACATTAAAGACACGGGACAAAAATATAAGACAAGAGAAATTGGGCACATAGATAATCTTTTTTCTTCGTTCCATCTGCGAGTGGAACAGGAAATGACTTCTAGTGGTGCACAGTACCGTTCACCGTGCACTGTATGGTGCCTTTCATAGTATGTGGTACCGAGCGAGGTGGCGCAGTGGTTAGACACTGGACTCGCATTCGGGAGGACGACGGTTCAATCCCGCATCCGGCCATCCTGATTTAGGTTTTCCGTGATTTCCCTAAATTTCTCCAGGCAAATGCCGGGATGGTTCCTTTCAAAGGGCACGGCCGACTTCCTTCCCCGTCCTTCCCTAATCCGATGAGACCGATGACCTCGCTGTCTGGTCTCCTTCCCCGAAACAACCAACCAGTATGTGGTAGTAGATGTACATGTAGAGTGACAAACCCGTGCTTTTGGGACTACTGAGTTGCCGACAGTGGACGTCTTAGCCTTTATTTTCTGCACGCAGCTCCAAGGCTAGGAAAGGAATAATCATTGTCGATCACAGAAGGGGCTTTCTGCAAGGACTCTGATCGCTCCATTGCTTTGCCTTGTGTTGCATCTTTGGGCACAAGCCCTATATGTATAAAATACTTGCTTCCAGCAGTGCTGTGACTTCTTGGTGGAGCTGACTCTGGAATTGCTGTGGCTTCTTCAGTGGACACGACTGGCAGAGATGCCTCCGGCTCCTCGGGTAACAATAACTGGCGGAGCTACCTCCAGCTTTTTACGTAGGCATGAAATGGACGAGCTGCCCGCTGTTTCTCGGGTAGCCACGACTGGTGGAGATGACTTTAGCTGCTCGAGTAGCCACGACCGCCACAGCTGACTCTGGCAACTTTGGTAGCCACGACTGGCGGAGCTGCCTCTTGCAGTGCTGTGGTTGCACGAGTAGCCACGACCGACACACCTGACTCCATCTTCTCGGGTAGCCACGACTGGTGAAGCTATCTCGGGCAGCACTGTGGCTTCTCGAGTAGCCACGACTGGCAGAGCTGACTGGCGGAGCTGCCTCCGGCAGTGCGGTGGCTCCTCGAGTCACCGTGACTGGCAGAGCTGACTCCGGCTCCTTGGGTAGCCACGACTGGTGGCACGGTCTCCGGCATTGCTGTGGCGTCTTGAGTAGCCACAACTGGCGGACTCCGGCAGTGCTGTGGCTTCTTGAGTAGCCACGACTGGCGGAGCAGACTCTGGGTCCTTGGGTAGCCACGACTGGCAGAGCAGCCTCTGTCTTCTTGGGTAGCCATGAGTGGTAGAGCTGCTTCCGGCAGTGCTGTGGCTTCTGACTGGTAGAGCTTACTCCGGCGCTGCTGTGGCCTCTCGTTTAGCCACGCCTGGCAGAGCTGCGACTGGCGGAGCTGACTCCGGCTTCTCGAGCAGCTATGACTGGCAGAGCTGACTCCAGCTCCTTGGCTAGCCACGACCAGTTGAGCGGTCTCCGGCAGTGCTGTGGCTTCTCGAGTAGCCACGACTGGCGGAGCTGACTCCGGCTTCTTGGGTCACCACGACTAACAGAGCTGACTCCAGCAGTGGTGTGGCTTCTTGAGTAGCCACGACTGTTTGAGCTGCTTCCGGAAGTGCTCTGGCTTTTTGAGTAGCTAAGACAGGGCGTGCACACTCCGACTTCTACAGCTGGTGGAACTGCCTCCGGCAGTGCTGTGGCTTCTCGAATAGCCACAACTGGCGGAGTTGAAATCGGCAGCTTCTTGGGTAACCATGACCAGAGGAGCTGCGTTCAGCAGTGCTGTGGCTTCTCGAGTAGGCATAACTGGCGGAGCTGACTCTGGCTTCTTAGGTAGCCATGACTGGTGGAGCTGACTCCAGCTTTGTGAGTAGCCAAGACTGGCAGAGCTGACTCTGGCTTCTTGGGTAGCCACAACTGGCAGAGCAGCCTCTCTCTTCTTGGGTAACCAAGACTGGTAGAGCTGCTTCCAGCAGTGCTGTGGCTTCTGACTGGCAGAGCTGACTCCGGCAGAGCTGTGGCTTCTCGATTAGCCACGACTGGCAGAGCTGCGACTGGCAGAGCTGACTCTGGCTTCTCGAGTAGCTACGACTGGTGGAGCTGACTCTGGTTCCTTGGGTAGCCACGACAGGTGGAGTGGCCTCTGGCAGTGCTGTGGCTTCTTGATTAGCTACGACTGGCAGAGATGACTCCGGCTCCTTGAGTAGCCACAACTGGCAGAGCTGCGGCTTCTTGTGTAGCCAAGACTGGCGAAGCTGCCTTTGGCAGTGCTGTGGTTTCTTGGGTAGTCGCGACTGGCAGAGCTGACTCTGGTTTCTTGCCCGCATCTCGTGGTCGTGCGGTCGCGTAGTGGTACCAGTTACCCTCTATCGTGCACCGTGCAGTGGCTTGCAGAGTGTGTATGTGGATATATATGCTGATCAGATGGGTGTAAGTCTTGCACGTAGTGAGTATGCACATAGCATCTAATAAGCAAAGCTGCGTGGCAACAGGTACATTATTGTCTGTGCAGTGCTGTAGATTCTTATGTCATGTTTGTTGCCGGTTTCTAACTGCGGGAGCTGTTAGTAAAACAGCCAGGGTTCGATTCCCGGCGGGGTCAGGGATTGTCTCTGCCTCGTGATGGCTGGGTGTTGTGTGCAGTCCTTAGGTTAGTTAGGTTTAAGTAGTTCTAAGTTCTAGGGGACTGATGACCATAGATGTTAAGTCCCATAGTGCTCAGAGCCATTTGAACTCTGGTTTCTTGGGTAGCCACGACTTGTGAAGCTGACTGTGGCTTTTTGGGTAGCCAAGACTGTCAGAGCGGACTCTGGCTTTTTAAGTAGCCATGACTGGCGGAGCGGTCTCCGGCCTTTTAAGTAGCCGTGGCTGGCGGCGCGGTCTCCGGCTGTGCTGTGGCTTCTTGAGTAGCCACGACCGGCAGAGCTGACTCCGGCTTCTTGAGTAGCCACAACTGGCAGTGCTGTTGCTTTGTGAGTAGCCACAACTGGTGGAGCTGCCTCCGACAGTGCTTTGGCTTCTTCAGTAACCATGACTGACGGAGCAGCCTTCAGCAGTGTTGTGGCTCCATGGGTAGCCATGACTGGCATAGCAGCAACTGTCTGTTTCTACCTGGTGATGGGAAAGACCTTTACTCTCTCATGGCAGCAGAGCTGGATGCCAGTTGCAAAGCAGTGGGCAGGAATGTACACGTCTGCCGACTGTTAACATTGAGGATACAGAGCTGAGGCTGCATTTAATATTGTGGCATGTGATTTCCTTGTGTTGTCCTTGTGGCCCTCTGTTGACAGTTGATCTGTCAAAGGTGGAGGACAGAATGGGTTGCTGACAGAGTAAGCTCTGCTGGACGGTAATCTGCTAAACCATTCACTTCCACAGCCGCAGCTGCATCCACATAGCAATAACCTCGTAGCCTTGTCACATCAGTGTCTCCGTCCGAAAATGTGCTTGTCCATTGTAAGTGGTGGAGTGGATGTAAGGACAGGAAAAACTAACCAATTGAAGCCAGCAGCAATATTTTAATTCAGAATAATAGATATACTTTGGTACTTGTTTGGTTTTGGTTATAAAGGTTCTTTCATTTTTTACTAAGAACAGAGTAGAAATGGCATATCAATTTCCCATAGCAGAACGCTAAAATTTTTGGTTTTTAAATGCACTTTTTTAAAAACAAGTAACATTTATTGGTACAATTAACACTGCTTTGAAATACTGGATTATTATAGAAATTGGGAAAACGGTGAGCACTGTTTTACTAACAGCTTCCGCAGTTAGAAACCGGCAACAAACACGGCATAAGAATCTACAGCACTGCACAGACAATAATGTACCTGTTGCCACGCAGCTTTGCTTATTAGATGCTATGTGCATACTCACTACGTGCAAGACTTACACCCATCTGATCAGCATATATATCCACATACACACTCTGCAAGCCACTGCACGGTGCACGATAGAGGGTAACTGGTACCACTACTAGTCACTTTCTTTCCTGTTCCAGCGGAAAATACAGCGAGGGAGGAACGACTGTCTACATAATTCTGTACAAGCCCTAAATTGTCCTATCTATGTGGTCCTCACACAAAATGTACAGTGGCAGCAGTAAAGTTATTCTACAGTCAGCTTCAAATGCTGGTTCCCCAAATTTTCTCAACAGTGTTACGACCACTCACAACAGCCTCTGAAAGACTACACTGGTGCAAATCTGCAACAGACCAGATAACTTTAAACTAAGAGTTTTAACAATTTACACAAGCACACAAATTATGCACCCCCGTAGGAGGGATGGAAATGGTACAAAACACTAACAATTAAAGTATTAACCTTGCCACCAAAGGTGCAACTTGATTTTAACTTCTAAGAAAAGTCTTATCGTGAAAGGGTGGCAACTTTATATACTAAAATGATCATTTAAATAAAAGCCCATGAAATGCAGTCTTATATAAAACCTACAACGTTGGTCAAACAATAGTTAAGACGCTCTACAGTACACAGATACCCCCTCTCAAGGTCACAGGCAATAATATCAAAGTTTCCGAAGATCAAAACATATTCCAGGTACTAGGCCATTACACTCCAAGCAATAAATTCGTTAACACACCAAATCCGACAAACATGACAGAGGCGGTTACTAACATACGGTAGTTCGATAGGGAGATTACCGAACAACACAAACCGCAGGTTGCTCTAACCCGCCCCTACTCCACAGACATTTATAAACAACCACCTTCCCGCGGGTGGGCAAACGGAGAAGAATGGTGGGACAACCCCAAAGCAAAACAGCTGGTGACCTCACCAAGAAAACGAGTAGAATTTAACAAGAGTAAATCAAACAAGATATCACCAATCACTTAACTTATAATAAACTGCGATTTCTCGAGAAGACCTGGCGCAGCACCCTCAAATTGCTCTCGCAAACCGTCCGCTGCCAGCCACTTCAAAGGACGCAGGAAGGTGCGTCGATCTCCCGTCTCACGGCGTCGCAGTTCACACCGGCCAGACTGATGTTGTGGGTCGCTCCTGTTGCTCTCGTGTCGACCGCGAAGCCACTACCCCTCGCTATACGCTGCGGCCCACTGGACTCACATGGCGACCTCACACGCGCTGACGCTCAAGACAGACAAATCATCTCGTGTCTCAGTGTGCGACTGACCAACTGATCGATCCGACCGCCAACGACCGTTGCCTGAGCAAACTCGAGCAGACTGGCGGCCTAACACGCAGACTCAGATGCGGGAACTCAGCCCCGACCAGGCGACCACTCGCTGTGTTCTCTTACTGGCAGAGTGGAAAGACTCTCATCTTGGCGGCTTTAAGGGTTAATCCGAACGACAGACATACTAGCACTCCCAACGACAGACAGACACTAACTGCCTAACAAATGCAGATGAGAGACAGATTAGCAAACTGGGGATAAGAGACTGACCCAGACTGACTGACTGGCGAGCTCATAGCGCCCCTTAACTGCACGTGAACAGGCAACCTTTCCCCTTTCCCACCAGAAGGAGACACCAAAGCTGCAATTGCCACAGTGCCGACACCGCCAAAAACGGAGGGCGACTGCTTCACACTACGCGCTGCAGCACGCTCTTCAAAACAATTTTTACCATGGCTCAGATCACAGTACAGTTAGTCGGTGGGCAAGCAGGTTACGTGATGAAAGCGGGCACAGCAATATTGAGGATTGTCCTCACAGTGGCAGGCCTCGTACTGACACACACCAGACAATGTGCAGAGAGTTAACGAATTGGTGACTGCTGGCAGACGCATCACAGTGAACGAATTTTTATGCTACGTTGGGATAGGGGAAGGAAGTGTTTGCAGAATACTGAAAGTGTTGGCGTTAAAAAAGGTATGTGGCAGGTGGGTTCCCAGGATGCTGACAGTGGCTCACAAAGAAACAAGAAAAACGGTATGCCACGAACTTTTGGAACAGTACGAGAGTGGTGGAGATGAATTTCTTGGCAGAATTGTGACAGGTGATGAAACACGGCTCCATCATTTTGCACCAGAGATAAAGAGGCAATCAATGGAGTGGCATCATACAAATTCACCCAATAAAAAAATTAAAAAAAATGCAAAAACACACCTTCTGCTGGAAAAGTTATGGCTACGGTGTTTTTCGATTCCGAAGGACTCTTGCTTGTGGACATCGTGCCAAGTGGAACCACCATAAATTCTGATGCATATGTGACGACACTGAAGAAACTTCAAGCTCGACGGAGTCATTTTCGACAGGATGTTTTGCTGTTGCACGACAATGCGCAGTCAGATGTCAGTGAAAAAACCATGGAAGCGATCACAAAACTCAGGTGGAAAACACAGAAACACCTGCCTTACAGTCCTGACCTGGCTCCATATGACTACCATCTCTTTGGGGAAACTGAAAGACTCTCTTCGTGGAACAAGGTTTGAAGATGATGACTCCCTTGTGCACGCTGGCAAACGGTGGCTCCAACAGGTTGGTCCAAAATTTTACCGTGTGGGTATACAGGCGCTGGTTCCAAGATAGCGTAAGGCAGATGAGAGGGATGGAAATTATGTGGAGAAATGAAAATATTATTCCTAAAGAATGTATCTACACACTGTAAAATTTTAAAACATGTAGAATAAAAGATGGATTTAAAAAAAAATACTGTGGATTTCTTTTGGAGTGGCCCTCGTACGATACTGTAGTGCCCGTGTTATTCCAAATTATGACTCAGTGTTCCTTCGGACATGCAGACAGGCACTGCAATATCGTATTTATCTGCTGACACCGGGCAAGTAACTTTCAAGTAAAATGTCTCCCCTGAACAAGAATATACATAGTGGATGTAAGAGTACAGACTGTAGACATACGATCGACACAATACGGAAGTTTGGGTCTGGCTGTGAGTCGTGCACGGATAGCAAAGTGGGAAGGTGACCACTCGCAGTAATCAGGAAATCCAGGTTGAAGTCCCGGTCCGGCACAAATTTTCGTTGTCGTCATCGCATTATCCAGCTGACGGTTGTCCACGTTCGCAACTGCGAATACATTCCACGCATCTCCGTAACACTCGCGTGTCGATCGAGCCTACCGGTAACAGACCAAACCCTTGAGCTGGGATTGAGAACAGATACGCTAGTGTCTAGTACACAATCTCCTTTACAGATGAAACACACTCTCCTAAAATTCTCCCAATAAACTGAAGTCGACCATTCGCCTTTCCTACCGCAGTCTGCACACGCTCGTGCCATTTCACACCCTCTGCAATATTACGCCCAGATATTTAATCGACACGACTGTGTGAAGCAGTACACTACTAGTGCTGCATTTCAACATTACCGAGTTGTTTTTCCTACTCGCCTACATTAACTTGCACTTTTCAACATTTAGAGCAAGTTGCCATTCACCATACCAGTCATCTTGTATCCTCCCAGAGTCACTCAACAATGATGCCTTCCCGTACAACTATAGCATCCTCTGCAAACAGCTGCATGTTGCTGCTCACCCTGTCCTTCAGATCACATACACACGAGAAATGTTCAGTAAATATTGCAATTTTTTTTTCTTTCTTTCTGAAAGCAGGTTGCTTTTACAAAGGATTCCAATACACCATATTATTCCCCACTCTTTCTGGCTACAAGGCCCTATTTTCCACCAAACCCTCCGCTCGGTGGGACAGCCTCAGCCACGTTACACGAGGGCCTGTGCGCTCACGCAGTACGACTCCACCCACTCCACGGGTCGGTGTCAGAGCTAGAGGCTGGCCGTACCGTTCATCTCCCTGTTACCCGTGTACTGCTTCCTGCAGAGCGTATCCTTCACTGGACCAAAGGGATACAGTGTACGAGATCCAGGCCGTAGGGGGGACGAGGAAGAACAGTCCGATTAAGTTTTGTGAGCTCCCCTCGGGTGTGCAGAATTGCGTAAGGCCTCGTGTTTCGGAGTAAGGGAAGTTCATTTCAATTTTTGTGGTGACGATAAACTTCAAGAGTTGATTGTTGCACGATAAGGGAGGACATCAAACAGAATAACCCTGCAGAGTCCCAGAAGACCGTAGCCATAAATTTACCAGCCGAGGGTGCGGCTTTGAACTTTTTCTCTGGAGGAGTGTGCCGTGGCGCCATCCCACGTTCCGTCATTTGTGGTGACGATTGATGAAAAATTGCCACGGTAACACGCAAGCAAATCTGCACAGGTGGTACTGCGTTGCTCTTTACGGACTTCTGTTGGACGGCGAGGAACCCGATGGGGGTACACACACCTTTGAGTACCCCTACTGGTGGACAAGTGTGTGGGAACTACTAACAGACATCCAGTTGAGCTACACTGGAGCCGCCACCTACCAACACTTCATGAAACTATAGGGCCTGAGGTGCGAATATTCCATGAAGTCCCACAGCAAATTCCACATTTTTCCAAACGAAATTGACTGTGACAAAAATGCGTTTCATTACTTAGTGTTCGCATCGTATACGGAACACGAGAGCTACCCGATCACACTTCCTTGCGTCACTACACACCCTCCTCTCTGGCGAATGCTCGCCATAGAAGACAACGTACTGTTGTCTCTGTATGTCATACCGTTTTCATAATGAAAGTCTTCAAGCCACTCAGACATCCGCACACTTGTACCTTCATTAACTGTCAGCAGTGGCATACCGTGTCCAACGCTTTCCAGAAATCTGATAACATGGAATGTGGCTGCTGCCCTTCATCCACGGTTCTCAGGATGTCATGTGAGATGTTTTCTAAATCATAGCTGATATGTGGACAAAAGCTGTTCCATCTCCAGGAAATATATTTTATTCAAACACAGAATACGTCCAAGAATTCTACAGCAGACTGATGTTAAGGATATTCGTCAGTAATTTTAATGATCTGTTGTTTTGTCCTCTTACATATAGGCCTCACTTGTAGTTTTTTCCAGATGGTTGGTTGGTTGGTTTTGGGGGAAGAGACCAAACAGCGAGGTCATCAGTCTCATCGGATTAGGGAAGGACGGGAGTGAAGTCGGCCGTGCCCTTTCAGAGGAACCATCCAGGAATTTGCCTGGAGCAATTTAGGAAAATCACGGAAAACCTAAATCAGGATGGCCGGACGTGGGATTGAACCGTCATCCTCCCGAATGCGAGTCCAGTTTTTTAAAAAAGAAAAAACTCCGGCTCCTTCACCTTCATTAGAAGTTTTAAAAATATGTTCAACATCTGTGTTTGTTGTTTATTCCTGTAACTAATAGCCATAAAAAGGTTATTTCAGAACCATTTATTTTGAGGGGTTTTAACAGTAACATTAAACTGCAAACAAAAAGAACTGAACCCTTCAGAAACCAGATGTTTCAGCAGTAAGTGCCATTACCAGCCCAATTTTGCCGAGAGAGAGAGAGAGAGAGAGAGAGAGAGAGAGAGGGAGGGGGGGGGGGAGGCTCTGCTGGACAGGAATCTGCAGCACCCTTCATCTCGTAATAACAATCGGCACAACAACAATCTCATCAGTGTTGTCACTCCGGTTCACTGCTACCAAATAAATTCAGACAAACACAGTCGGCAGGAAAGGTTACGGCGACTGTGTTTTGGGATCGGAACAAGGTACTCCTCATCAATTTCGTGCAACCTAGGACGACAAACTCAGACAGATATTGTGAAACACTGACCAACCTCCAGCGAACAATCCAGAATTGCGAGAGAGGACGATCGATGAAGGGAGTAGTGCTTCTTCACGACAACGCTCGACCCCACGTTGCTCGTCAAACGCATGAGCTTTTGAAGAAATCCCCACACAGTCCGGACTTAGCCTCCGGTGACTATCACCTCCTCCCCTAGTTAAAGGAACACTTAGGTGGCAAACACTTCACGAGTGACAATGAGGTCCGAGCAGAGGTCACAAACTTCCTGAACGGGGCGGCGGGAGACTTCTTCGACTTAGGAATAAACCCGGGAGACTTCTTCGACTTAGGAATACAAAAGCTGGAGCACCGTCTTTAAAAGTGTGTCAGAAAATAATGGAGACTATGTTGGAAAATAGACAAAAGTGTAAGCTTTCCAATGATATATAAATTAATAACAATAAACAATGTTTTCTATTTGTAAGAAATATGGGAACCTTACTTTTGGTACAACCCTCGTATGTACACTAGTTCACACCACTTGTCCCCCAAACTTTATCTGTTTTTGCTGTACAGTGTGTGTGTCTAAAAGATGTTAATTTGCCATATTTAGATGTATACAATCGACCACCTTTATTTCATTCTAGATGTATGTGCACAAACACACCTGCCCACGCATCAGGAATTTGGTCAGAGCAATATGTGCTACCACATTCACAGCATCACTGTTCACAAGGAAACAGCACGGCCCTGTACAAGACATTCAAAAGAGAACCCCGTGCGCAGGAGCTGACACAGACAGCGACACAGCAACCTCCATCTGGTGCTGACGTAGGCCACAGAATGCCAGCAGTGCAAGATCTGGTAAGAAGTGCTACCGAGGAAATGCAGGGTTCTCTCCTCAAAACAGTCAGGAAAACAATGCATGTGATTTCGTAGTGCACAAACCACCAGTGACTGACATAATTTTCTTCTTCTTATCATCCGTACTTTTTAACACAAACTACTTTTGAAGTGCCAAAATGTACTAGAACAAATAAAATGTCTGTAAAATGCCACACAGCACACCGTACTTGCGGTGAGACTGTCGCAATTCCCGAAATCTATCACCCGCGGCTTCTGGCCTGTTGAGGAGCACCACAGTCCCGGGTCCGTGGATAAACCACGAGAATCTGCCGCGTTATGCCACACGCGAACAGACCCGGTCTGTGTGCAGATCGGTGAGACTCGATCTGAAGGGCAGGGCCTGCAGACTGGTGGGAAGCAAATGACTTCAGATCAGCAGGCCCGCCCCATTACAGATACCCACAGAAACGGCCTCCGATTTTGGGTCACCGTGGAAATCCATCGTCTGGTCAGCAGTTCACGAGCCACAGAGAGCGTGTTGACAAAATGAGACCACGGTGATTAATTTGGGCAACAGATTACTTGTTCAAATATTCTGAGAATCAATAATAATAAGGATAAGTAGCATCTCACTGTAAAGGCGATTGCTGAGCCGCAGACAGGAACGTAGAAAAGGCATTCACACTATCACAACTAAATTTTCGGCCATAGCTTTTGATAGAAAATGAGAGCACACACACATTCACACGATTACGCAGACACAAGCCGTGCACACGCGACTGCTGCATCTACAGTCTCTGAGAATCAGATCCAAACGTACCACTCCCCTCGGCTCCCTGCCTCCCTTCGGCGGTTGCTAAGCTAGTGGCAAGAAATGGTGGCAGCACTGACTGCAAGCTGAGGAGAGGGGTAGGGTGGGAAGGGGAGAAGCAGTAAGAATGAGGTGTAAAGAAGCGGCGCACGTACTCAGCTGCTTCCAGCCGGTGACGATGCATGACGTCTCGGTAAACAAACCGTTTCATCTACTGAGACAAAAACAAAATATTCCTTTCTTTTTTTTCCCCTGATATTTCCCAGACACGTTTGAAACTCTCTGATTTCCGGAACTTGTGGCAATCCTGCCTTTTCCAAGCGAAAACAAGGAAGACTCGAATGAGGGTGAATGTGTTCTTATATGTGACTTTTCTGATAATTACACTTTTGTGATCCAAGATGAGGCCCAGTGTTATCAATAGTCAAGTGATCGTGCAACAGTGTACTCCTTCGTAGTGTGTTAAATAGGAGACAATAAAACAGAGCACACGAGTTATGACATAATTTATAACTGTCTAGAGCATAATACCACAGCAATCTACTGTTTTCAAAAAAAGCTAATTTCGCTTTTTAAAAATGAAATTTTACACTGATGTACAGAAGGTATACTGCTTTTCGCAAGGCAGTGCAGCCCATTACAAGAATAAAATGAATTTTGTAAACTTACGCTTCCACAAAGAACATTTTGGCATCAAAACAGCATTTTTTGCCTCTGCTCACGGAAAAGGACCTTATGATGGTGTTGGTGGCACTGTTAAGAGATCAGCAACAAAAGCAAGTCTGCAGAGGCTGTATGGCAGCCAAATTCTTTCTCCGCAACAATGTTTTGATTGGGCACTTAATAATATTACACCTGTACATGTTCTATTTTCGACACAACAAGAGTACACTGAAACTGAGAGATATCTGGAAAAGCACTTTAGTCAATCTGTTTCCATAAAAGGAAAACAGAAATTACCTGCTTTTATAGCAGCTGCATCAAGTACATAAAAAACGTTGGTAAAGACTATTTCAGACACATCAGCACCTACTGTTAAAAAGCTACAAAATTTCCAGAAAGACTGTCTTTGAAAGACATTCATGGGTATGTTACTGTTATCTATTACAAGAAATGGTGTTAAGCTTATATTTTAACAAAAGCCAAAGATCTCAAAGATAAAGTTAGTTTCCTTCACCCAGCTGGTCCATCACTGTCTTATACATATCCTGTAGAACTAGATATTCTGTGGTTATCTATAAATGATATTCTTTGTAAAGTAAATCCAGTTACACCAACAAGAATATATCAGATTCCTGGGGATGAAACTGTAGAAACAAAAGAAGCATTGAATACGAAGATCAATCTTAAAACACAGACTGTTTAAATCAGGTTTTGCTAGTGACTTTTGGGATGTATATGCAACAGTAAATTTGAATGCGGACATAGTCATATTAAGAATGAAATTATTGTATATTGTTAAATCTTCAAATTTAACACATATATTTCGGACAACACAACAACACATATAAGTCACTGAGTAGGTGGACCTGTGTACAAATCGGCATTCAATTGAACACTGAGTCTCAGTCTAGCGGCCGCCGCTCGGCTGGCCGCTTAGGTGGCGCAGCTGCTGCCTGGCTGGCAGACAGCGCCGCACGTAGAGGACGTGCGTAATTGCGCGGCGGCACTTTGAATAATCGCCGAGTCACAACATATATTTCTGCTTAAATCTGAAAATTTTACAAACATGTAATTTTTTTAGTGAAAGGTGAATTTTTGAAATTTTATACAGGTGGGAACCCATGACAGTCCCACTTTCATACTTAGGTAATTAGTTAACAATAATGTGAAGCATTATATACAATGTTTTTAAAATTTTTTGAAGATGCACTTTTGAGAAATTAAAATTTTCATTTAAATTTAAAAAAAAATCATCTCAAAACCATATTGTGTTGTATATCACAGGAAAGCTCATGGGAAATGCTGCAAAATGACATCTCTCCACCATATTAACTTAATTAGGACGGGTGCTACAGCAATTTGAAATTGTGGCAGTGAAGAGTTTTTTTTGTAATCTTTTACAACTTTACATTGTCATATTTTCAAAACGGGTCAACATATTCTAATACAATTGGGTACATTTCTTAATGTATATGATTGCCACCTTTTATCAAGATCTGAGATGGTGAGTGAAAGCACTGTGTTGATTTGACATTGATTTACCCAGCCTGCAATGATGGTTAGGATGTTATAAAAACAGTCAAAGAAAATTTTGTCTTTACATCACAGCAAGATATTTGCTGTGAACATTCAAAAGAGATGCAACTTGATCCCAAGGTCCTGTGTGAATCAGACTACCTCAAAAACTAACTTTAAATTATAAAAGCCTTGTAAGCATTTTAGCAATACTTATGTTGTAGATATAAAAAATTTTTGTAGATTGTGGTTTGCCAACCACAGGATGCATCTTACCAAATCAGGAAAAAAGCATTAGATACTATTGTTGTTGTTGTAGTCTTCAGTCCTGAGACTCGTTTGATGCAGCTCTCCATGCGACTCTATCCTGTGCAGGCTGCTTCATCTCCCAGTACCTACTGCAACCTACAACCTTCTGAATCTGCTTAGTGTATTCATCCCTTGGTCTCCCTCTTCTACGATTTTTACCCTCCAATACTAAATTGGTGATCCCTTGATGCCTCGGGACATGTCCTACCAACCGATCCCTTCTTCTAGTCAAGTTGTACCACAAACTTCTCTTCTCCCCAATTCTATTCAATACCTCCTCAATAGTTACGTGATCTACCCATCTAATCTTCAGCATTCTTCTGTAGCACCACATTTTGAAAGCTTCTATTCTCTTCTTGTCCAAACTATTTATCGTTCACGTTTCACTTCCATACATGGCTACACTCCATACAAATACTTTCAGAAATGACTTCCTGACACTTAAATCTACACTCTATGTCAACAAATTTCTCTTCTTCAGAAACGCTTTCCTTGCCATTGCCAGTCTACATTTGATATCCTCTCTACTTTGACCATCATCAGTTATTTTGCTCCCCAAACAGCAAAACTCGTTTACTACTTTAAGTGTCTCATTTCCTAATCTAATTCCCTCAGCATTACTCAACTTAATTCGACTAGATTCCATTATCCTAATTTTGCTTTTGTTGATGTTCATCTTATATCCTCCTTTCAAGACACTGTCCATTCCGTTCAACTGCTCTTCCAAGTCCTTTGCTGTCTCTGACAGAATTACAATGTCATTGGCGAACCTCAACATTTTTATTTCTTCTCCATGGATTTTAATACCTACTCTGAATTTTTATTTTATTTGCTCAATACACAGATTGAATAACATTGGGGAGATGCTACAACCCTATCTCACTCCCTTCCCAACCACTGCTGCCCTTTCATGTCCCTTGACTCTTGTAACTGCCATCTGGTTTCTGTACAAATTGTAAATAGTCTTTCGCTCCCTGTATTTTACCCCTGCCATCTTCAGAATTTGAAAGAGAGTATTCCAGTCAACATTGTCAAAAGCTTTCTCTAAGTCTACAAATGCTAAAAAACATAGGTTTCCCTTTCCTTAATCTGTCTTCTAAGATAAGTCGTAGGGTCAGTATTGCCTCACGTGTTCCAATATTTCTACGGAATCCAAACTGATCTTCCCCAAGGTCAGCTTCTATCAGTTTTTCCATTCGTCTGTAAAGAATTCGTGTTAGTATTTTGCAGCCGTGACTTATTAAACTGATAGTTCGGTAATTTTCACATCTGTCAACACGTGCTTTCTTTGGCAATGGAATTATTATATTCTTCTAGAAGTTTGAGGGTATTTCGCCTGTCTCATACATCTTGCTCACCAGATGGTAGTTTTGTCAGGACTAGCTCTCCCAAGGCTGTCAGTAGTTCTAATGGAATGTTGTTTACTCCCGGGGCCTTGTTTTGACTCAGATCTTTCAGTGCTCTCTTCATGCAGTATCATATGTCCCATTTCATATTCATCTACATCCTCTTCCATTTCCATAATATTGTCCTCAAGTACATCGCCCTTTTATACACCCTCTATATACTCCTTCCACCTTTCTGCTTTCCCTTCTTTGCTTAGAACTGGGTTTCCATCTGAGCTCTTGATATTCATACAAGTGGTTCTCTTTCTCCAAAGGTCTCTTTAATTTTCCTGTAGGCAGTATCTATCTTACCCTTAGTGAGATAAGCCTCTACATCCTTACATTTGTCCTCTAGCCATCCCTGCTTAGCCATTTTGCACTTCCTGTCGACCTCATTTTTGAGATGTTTGCATTCCTTTTTGCCTGCTTCATTTACTGCATTTTTATATTTTCTCCTTTCATCAATTAAATTCAGTATTTATTCTGATACCCAATGATTTCTACTAGTTCTTGTCTTTTTACCTACTTGATCCTCTGCTGCCTTCACTACTTCATCCCTCAAAGCTACCCATTCTTCTTCTAGTGCATTTCTTTCCCCCATTCCTGACAACTGGTCGCTTATGCTCTCCCTGAAACTCTGTACAACCTTTGGTTTAGTCAATTTATCCAGGTCCCATCTCCTTACAGTTCTACCATTTTGCAGTTTCTTCAGTTTTAATCTACAGTTCATAACCAATAGATTGTGGTCAGAGTCCACATCTGCCCCTGGAAATGTCTTACAATTTAAAACCTGGTTCCTAAATCTCTGTCTTACCATTATATAATCTATCTGAAACCTGTCAGTTTTTAAATGAAGCAATTTTGGAAGTAGACAACAAAATAACCCCACATTTGGAGCCTATTCCCCCTCAAATGTCTCCTGCAACTTCACCAGGCCAATTTTCGAGCTGAAAATATGTGTGAAACAGTTTACAATGAGCCTATTGTTTCAAAGCCCTCCAACACATTTTTAAGCAAAAGAATGCATTTTCAGCAAATAATAAAGCAACAATAGTTTTTGACCAAAACATAGGGGGACTCACAAGTAATGTAAACAAAATTTCTGTTTTCTTAGAGGATCCACAAGGGATACAAGATGCTGATACATCATGTTTTAGTGAACCCATATGAGAGATGCTGACATATTGCAGTTGAGTGGTTATTGTCTCACAACACACTACTTTCAAACTGTCTCAGAGAAAAATGGTGCAGTAATTTACGCAAAAAATAACATACCTTACAGAGCATTTGATTTAAGGAATCACTCTATAGAACAACATATTGAATAGATATTACTATAAACAACTTGCCAGTTGTAGTGTTAGCACTTTACAGAGCTCCAACAGGCAAGATTCATGTGTTCCTGAGGCAACTAGATTCTCTTCTATCCCAACTGTGTTCAAAGACCAAAAATTTAATAACTGCAGGTGATTTTATACTGGGTGTTCCACTCGAAAGAGGCCCCACAAACAAACATTTGCATAATTTACACTTAAAAGCTATGTATAAAAATCAGGAAATGGAATAAACACATCAAACATTGTTCATGGGGAAATGAAGGTGAATCACAAAAGGTACAGAAGTGACCACCCTCAACTTGTAAACACAGTTGAACACTTCACTGTAGTTTCTTGAATGTACTGTCTGAATCCATGGTGTCACTGCCTGGATTTCACAGATGATGTTCACTTATAAATCTTGCAAGTTGTGTGGTTTGTTCCTGTAGACCTTGCCTTTTAGGCCACCGCAGAGGAAAAAGTCAGGTGCTGTCAAATCGGGTGACCTCGGGGACCACAGTCCTTCCTAAATCACCGTGCCTGGGAAAAATGATTTGACCTCGGCCACGGTCACTCGAACCACCATCCCTCCGGTACCGGCTGAGGATAAGTTCTTCGTTGTCCAACTAGTTCAAAAATCCCTGAAACATTGCAATGTAAACTGCACTCGTCACAGTAGTCTCAAAAAATATTGGTCCGATGATGCGACACTGTGATATTGCACAGAACGTGTCAATCTTTTGTGAATGCGGGGTTTTTCGACCAGTGCATGTGGATTTTCGTGACAGTACAAATGTGTATTCTGAGAGTTGACATAGCCAGAGAGGTGGAACCACACCTCATCACTGAACTATGTGTACTGTAATATTCCTTGCCTCTGAGCAATAAATTGCTGAAACGAATGGCAAAATGTATTGAGTTTGTTACTGCCTTCAGTTTCTGAACAACAGTAAACCGGTACAGATACATGCAGACTTTCAGCTCTGTGACCTGTGCTCTGTGACATTCCACATTCGCGAGATATACAACGAACAGACTGTGAGCGAGAGGCCAACAATTGTTCCTTCACACCAGTCACATTTTCTTCCGATAATAGCAGCTATCCCCTGCTGTGAAGATCCAAAACCATTTCACTGTTCTCCATCTTGTTCATTAACTTTTGTATGCAGCATTTAGAAAGTATGTGGTGGTCACCAAACCGTCCAACAAATATTTACTCACTTGTCTTAACAGAACCAGTAATCCAATGTCGTTCCACAAGAAACGCGCTCTCTGACACAATAGCGATACATTGTCACTGAACACATTGAGCTCCCATCACAGTGACGCACAGAAACACTGTTGTGTCAAACGATGTTGCAGAGTGCAGTGTTGCCACGTCAAACGTCACAAATCACACAGTGCAGTTTCAGCGGAACTAATACATATTTGTGGGGTGTCTTTCAAGTAGGGCACCCTGTATAAATTTTCCAAATAAGAGCAATAGTAAAGAAGATTAAGAACATTTAGTTGGATCTTTTAACCTGATGCCAGCCAGCTTGGTAAATTTTCCAACTTGGGTTGCTAATAACTTTCAAAGTCTGATATTTATAGATAAGACAACAGTATCAGTGTATGTCCAATTGTCAATGGCTTTTCTGGTCATTATAGTCAATTACTTAAACTCACTGACATGTGCAAAATTTCTGAGCATTCTTGGAACTCTTTTATGATGACAAATGATGAGATCCTTAAAAATTCAACTACAGTCTGCGTGAAATAGACTGTGTCCAGTTTACAGTGAAACAGATATAAATAAAAAGTTGATACTCTGTTTCAAAAATAAATAAATAAAATACAAAAATAAATAAATAAATTTAGAAACAGCTACCAGGGTGTATACATGGACAAGGAAACAAAAAATATTCCCGGATTTTTCGTACGCTGCATATTTTCATATTACGAAGGTATAAATTTGAATTCCACCTAACACCGCACATCACTTTCCAAAGCATTGAAATCGAGATTGCAATGAGCTTTTGTAAGCCAGTCATAGCTCGGGCCACGTGATTTCGCCAGCCGATGACAGCATACGACACGTGATGTAGTCAGCCAATAGCAAGATCGCTCTTAAGTAGCGCAAAAACACAAGTAAAAAAAGGTAATGGTTTAAATTAATATACATAGCATCACATATAATATTGGTCTCAAAGATTAATAAGCTAGAAGAGAAGCTAAGCTTCCACATATAATTTTGACCTCGACTCAACTGCGCAAGCGCAAGAGCCCGACTGCAACTGCTCAAACGAATCTAATTTAAACAGTTGTCACGTCATGCTCATCAGAGACAATTAGTTGTTATGAAGCATTGCATAGTCTGCCTAAAGTCTTTGACACACTTTGTTGTTGGCAGACGTTTGTATGAGCACTGTGTTTTGTTAATGTAATGTATACAGCGCATTTCCTTTGCAACTGAAGTTTTATTTTTGTTCCCCCCCCCCCCCAGTTCATGTTTTGTTGCTGCAGTATTATTCTTCAGTAGTGGGATATAGTAATATCCTTTATTAGAGTACTGGTTTCTACCAGTCAAAATTACAAAAATTTAACTGAAAACTAAAAAATGAAAAATTCCCAGAATTCTAAACAATTCCTGGGTTTTTCCCAGTTTTCTCCCGGATGAAAAAATTCCCGGATTTTTCCCAGATCGTATACACCCTGAACTATGTAACCACTGACCAGAAACATGGCTCATTGCAAGAATAAAAATACCCTGCAGAACAAAGAGGATGCTACACAATCCTCTCAAGACTTGTAATGACCCAAAGAGACAGCAGCACTACAAATTTACTGCAGCATGCTAAAGAAGACAATAAATAAATCTAACAATGTGAGCGTACAAAATGAAACTGATAAAGCAGAAAATAAAATACAAACAATCTGGAATGTGATAAAGAGGGAAACTGCAAAAAAAAAAAAAAAAAAAAAAACAGACAGACAGCAATTAAACAAGGTGACAATATTATAAAGAAACCTGAAATGGGTGCAGGAATATTCAAACATTTTTTGACAGCAGCAGAGAATGCAGGTTGTAAATTATCTGTGGGCAAAGCAATGGCTATTCTACAGAAAGCTATTAGCAACAGAAGCTCACAGGCATCCTTACCTTCTATTACATAAAATGAAACTGAAAGGATTAATTAAGTCATTAAAAATAAAAAGCTCAGTGGTGTGGACAATGCTTCTTGTAAAACATTGGAATATTGCTATAAATAAGTCCAGTCTCATGCAACATATTCAATACATTTCTCCCTCGAAGGAACTGTTCCTGATAGACTAAAACTGGGTGTAGTGATACCTCTCTTTTTAAAAAAAGTGATAAAAATATGGTCATGAACTATCGCACAATCTCCCTTTTAACTATCTTTTCAAAAATTCTTGAAAAACTCGTGCACACATTGTCACGTTTCATGTTAATTTTTGTGCTGGACAAGCAACATTCTCTTTTAACAATCAAGTCGTTAACAAAAAAATGTAGTAGGTATTTTCTGAGGTCTCTTGAAAGGTCTCATTTGTGTACACTACCAAATTCTTTTGAAAAAGGTACAATGTTATGGTTTAGGTGATACTCCTGGTTTGTGGTTTCAGTCACCGATGGCAGACTGTAATGCTGAACGGTTCATCCACAGAACCTGCCTCATCTGAGTGGGGGTTCTTAAAATTGTGATGTGCAACAAGGCTTTCTTTTAGGTTGTATGCTATTTTTATTTTTCCCCTTTCTGTTCCAATACAATGAATAAATTTGCCCTTTTTGCAGATGATACTACAATTCTCACTGATGAACTGTCCAAAAACAATCCTGAACAAACTACAAACAAAGTTTTCACTGAGATTTTAAATTGGTTTCTTCAACTGGTGTCTCACTCAATGCACACAAAACCTACTACAGAAGTTCCATACACCACTCAGAAATCTTGAAGAAATTAACATAGAAGTGTAGAGATCAACTGATACATTAAGTTGAGTGAGGTCAACTGATACAGAAAATTGAGGATACAAAATTCCTGGGTGCATATATAGACAGCAAATGTAACTGGTCAATGCACATTCTTCATCTTTTTAAAAGATTTAGTTCAACAGTATTTGCACTATGAGTTAGTGCTTCTGAGGCTGAAGTAGATACCATTAAGGCTTCCTACACTGGCTACTTTCATTCATTAATGTCGTGAGCTGTCAGAGTAATTTGTGACGTCCATCATAGACACTCTAGCAGGTGCTTGTTTCAAAAGGTGGAGAGCCTAACAACCTCACACCATATTTTTTCTTTGTTGATCTATGTAATAACTTATTTCTGAATAAAGACAACAGCGAATATCATGACTACAACACGAGACCCACAAACAATTAGCACACTGAACTGACAAGTCTAAATCTGGTTCAAAAAGGAGTTTATTAGTCCAGCATTAAGCTGTTTAGTGCAGCACAACCTCAAATCAAATGCCCTCATAAATAATTGCCAGCATTCAAACAAATTCTAAAAGAGTACCTAACAGAGAAATCTTTTTATGCAATAAATGAATTCTTGAGAGAAAATTAATAGCACCACTAATTTTACAACTGTTTTACAAATACTTTTAATTAATTTTATTTTGAACACTATCACAGACATTCAAAACTTTGTTTTTTGGTGTTCATTGATTGTAATACTTAGCTTAACTTTGATTCCTGTATACATTACTGATCCTTCGTTGGTGTAACACAACTTTCTGTTACACACAGTGTCCCAAAAAAAAGTATACTCTCTTTAAAACTGAAAATCTCTTTCATTAAAAAAGACAGAAATACAGTTTTTGTGGGTAATTATTCAGATGGCAATGACAAACATATCAACGCTTTCTTTTGTTTCAGGATTGTAAACAAATATGGTGTTATCGTTGGATCAATGAAAATGGCTGCTAAAACGTTACTGGAAAACAGCTAGAACGTGAGTGAGGGTTGAATCTGGAACACCAACAACAACAATGGTAACAGTTAAAAGAAGCCGAGATAAGTCTGACCTTGAAGGAACAGTGTAGGATAAGAGGATTGCTGAAGAAAGAGAAATTCTACAGACAGTGAAAGTACTGGTGCAGTGCTCCAGGCGTACACACAATTCTCGAAGAATCTGTGAGGCAATGCTCTCGTGAGACAGGAATCTGCAAAATCAGTATTAACAGAATTTTGCTGGCTCAGAAATTTAAGACTTACATTCCAAGAATTTTTCACGCTCTTAAAGAGGACGATATCGATTAGGCAAAGTTAATTTTGTGAGTGGTGTTTAACTGAAGAGATATTCAGTTTCAAAGAGTGCACACATTATTTTGGGACAGCATGTATATTCATTCTTAACTTGTTATCTTATTTATATTGTTGTATCTTTTATTGTATTTATGTAAGTTACATCTAATCTATGTACAATTTGACACTTTCCATATCCTTACGATTCACTCGCAACCTGATTCTACAGGACGTGAAATAAACAAAAAAATAAAAAAAAAAAATAATGTTGATGTTAAGTTGTTTCTTTCAGAAAACTAAAGTGATTTTACACTTTCTTCCAGTATATTTAATTGATTTCTGTATGCTGACAATTGAGGCTGTGTACTGACGATGATTTAAAACTGAACGGTCTACTCACAACTGAGGATCACTCGACAGGAGTCTGGCAGTCATTGGTGCCCTCTGTGTAGTACCTAAGGTGTCTCACAGGAGAGCAAGGCTTCGTCACCGCAGTGGACGCTCGCGCTGGGAATGAGGTTCGTGTAGCACAGTGAGGAAGCAATCTCAGAGCCTCTAGATGTCATCTGGTGGCAGAAGCTGTAAGTAATGACACCACTTAGTACACAGAAAGTTGTGAGGTAGCACCACAGAATAGCTATGACGCTAATAAATTTACGTCAAGGAAGATGGAACTGGCCTTTCAGCTGACCAATGACGTGTGCAATATGAGGTCTATCTCCATTTGAACTAAGTTATGGCATAACTGAGTAGATTACTTCTATTTCCTGTTTTATCTTTTGATGTGACTGCTGCGCCCTTCCGGTCTTTAGGTATGGAGCTTTCGCCAAGTGAGTGATTGTATACGAGGACTAAGCATTTGTCCAGTGTTGTCTGAACGGAATCTAACTGACACACAATATGGACCAGAAACTACAGTAGAAAGAGCATAATGCCTATACACAGCCAAATGCTGGGATTTGAAGATAAAAAGAAAACATGCAGAAGAGGAGAAAATTTTAAGAAAAATATTGTGTCCAACAAAACAGTAAGGTGAGTACTGGGACACGATGAACAGAGATCTGTAGGAGAGAACTGAACAACGAAATGTCACAATGAGAGAATGTATAATGAAAACAGGATACACAGGAAAACTTTTGAAATGTCAGCTAAAAAAAATCTCGCTAGTGTCAGTGGATCCATGAAATTCAATGTGATTTGGGGGAAAAAAAAAAAGATTGAAGAACATAAAATTCTTTTCAAACATTCATTTCAAAAGAACATTTTACATTCCTATACCCAGAGAAAAATAAATAAATAAAATTGAGGCAAAGTGGCTAGAAGTTTGTAAACAATAGCACTCTGAATGACTTTAAAAGTTATTGAAAAACCAGAAGTTACATCAGAACTAGTTATTTACATGGTCCACAGTAGGCCCAAATGTAGTACTTGCAAAAAGAAACCCACGAAATGCGAAAATATTCAACATATCACCCTGCATCTGTACTCTGCAAGGCAATGTCAACATCCAATTCTAGTGATATGCTCGGCTGCTACAAACATTTATGCTACACTAGGTTAAGAATTCTTTATCATTGCAGTCATTGGTATAATATCTAAGGGGCGTTCAAAAAGAAATGAGCCGGATGCATAATTACATAAACCAATACCTGTATGTTAGAAGTATTGACCCTGACTGTCGAGACACTTGTCCCACTGCGACACTCCGCACGTACAGCTGGACGTCGTCGTCTGAGGTGAATAGTTTGCCCATCAGAGCCTTTTTAATGGGACCAAAAATGGCGTAATCACAGGGAGAGAGGTCCGGATTGTATGGAGGGTGGCTGAGAACCTCTCATTTGAATTTCTGGAGGAGTACTTTGCAGTGTCTTGGAGAAGAATGTTCCCACGAGTGAGATTGCCTGGTCGTCTTGATTTGATCGCTTGGCAAAGGGTGGTCAAGTTTTGCGAGTAATGCTGAGCACTCACTGTTGTCCCGTGCTGCAGGAAGTAAATCAGAAGGGGGCCATCTTGGTGAAAGAAGCACGTCAGTATAACCTTTCCTGCATTCATTTGGATGACGACGTCTAGCTGTATGTGCAGAACTGGTTAACATCGCAGCCTTGGGAATTTTATGAGACAGCCATTCACTGCCTTGTGTCACAGTGGGACAAGTGTCTCAACAGCCAGGGCCAGAACTTCTAACATACAGTTACTGGTTTCTGTAATTATGCCTCTGTCTCGTTTCTCTTTGAACGCCCCTTATATTAAGTTTGCAAGAGTAAAGGTCTTTATACTTTCAAGAGAAGAGAACATCAAAAGATTGCACAGTGCATTTCAAATGGTAGCATTTATACAGACCTTCAAATGAACTGGATGCCCCCGTCAAGATTTACTGGGAAGAAAGCCTCGATGTTGACTGTTACGTGGGGACAGAGGCCTCGTCTTAATAAAGTCAGAAGTTAGCCAATTTTTGCTATGCTCACACCTGGTTCATGTTTCTGTGTATTATTACTATTTATCTTATTGGTAGCTTCGTTTTTGACATGATAACCTGGATATTTTTCCTATGGGTTCTTCCCCAAATAGAGGTTTTACAATATACAGACAAAGTAAAACTCCACATCACATACAAATAAGAATGAATGTAGATAAAATTTTCATGAAAAACCTATTTTTAACAATTTTAGCCAGCTCTTTCAGAGTAGAAATCAAGTATTATTTTTTATTTTATTTGGCACCTAAAAATATTTTAATGCACAATAGAGAAGGTAAAAAAGGCCTAGATGTATTGCTTTCTAAATAATGTTTATTGTGTTTGCACCAATACAACCATATTTACTCTAGCAAAAAAATGACGATGATTTGAAATGTTTGGAGGACACTTTTGCTATTACTTCACTTTTCAGCATTGCAGAACATTTATGTACAATCTTTGTCGAGAGCATTCATCATGAATATTGCTTTGGTCATAAATAAGCTTTATCACTGGTGGTTCCTTAATTCTGATACTATATTCCAAATTCGTATATCATACATGATATCAAAAACCTCATCTTCATAATTTAGTACTGGGGTAATCGAAGATGACACGTCTAGTGTGGAACACATCACAATTAGGTGGTGACATTTCCTTCCATTCCAATCGCACCCAAAGTGAATCGACATTAACACTGCAAAAATGGTCCCTCTGAATTAGCCAAACACTTACTTCATGCACCACATCAAACTATTTAATTACATAGTGACAAAATGGCTTGCTATTATGTATTTCAAGTGCTGCTGTTATACACATTTAAAAAAGGAAAGGATAAAAAGCTGTTATGCAGCTTTTGGGAATAGTAAGTTCCTTCCTTAGGGAGGAAAGACTGGAAAAGAGGAGCAGCTCACTCAGAGCGAGGGAACCCAGCTGCTGTGAGGATGATGGGAGGGTAAGTTTTTTGGAGGTGGAAAACCCCGGTTTACCAACTGTGGTCTGAGATTTTTGATATGCTTAAAACATTACTGACAAAAACACTGATTAAGACCTCCATATTCCTAAGGAGACCACTACACTCTTAGTTAAAACAGTGTTCGCCTGACAGCACCTTCACCATACTCTTTACGTACAGCGAATCAATGTGACGTTGACAGCGTCAACGATCGAGGCTGATTACTAGCTACTTCTTGCATATTATACTAATGAAATCTGCACAGTCACTGAAACAAAAAAAAGGCAATTTATGTTACATGGATTATGGCGGTCAAAGTGCTGGGGCAAAGCCTAATTTTAACCAAAGAACTTAAAAACCCACACTGTACAGAATGGTAGAAACAGCACAGTGAGTGAAGTTATCTGCATATTCAGGGGAGCATAATTCCTACCTACCAATGCACACCGATTCAGTTTTACAATTACAGTACACCACAGTGGAAAGTGCAGCTGCTCACTATGAGTCTAATTAACAAGGGCTATGTAATGTAACAACGCTCCAGGTCATCAGATAGCTGTACCAGTGTCAGAAACTATTTTATGCATAATAACAATAATGTAACATTTTAAAAAAATGTTAATTTATTATGGACACAAAAACCAAGTTGAAGTTGGACAAGATTCATAACATCTAAAGGAGACTTTTTTCCACAATGTATTGGCGTCAACCCCCTCCCCCCCCTCCCTTTATTCACTGCTTGGCATTTGACATACACCTTAAGCTTGCCAGTGTTTCAGTTCATCTTTAATAGCATAGTTCAAAAGATGGCACCAAATGTAATTCACAAGTGAGTAAGCTCTAGTAATAAATCTAGGAATAATAAACAAAGTCTGTGTCCTGTAAAATTTCAGCTGGTATTGCTATCAATTATGCACAATGTGTTATATCATATAAAAGTAACTGAAAAATAGTGATAAATCTACAAATTGTTATAAGGAAACTGCAATGGCGACGAGTGTAAAAGCAGAATAAAATCTGCAAACAACATCAAAGAATCTGAAGAAATATGTGTCAAATGTACAAAGTTGATGTAGCTTGTGATAGGAAATTTATTTCTTGTTACAAAATTGTGAAGGTTACAGAAAGAAACAAGCATCACAATGGTTGTTTACAGTCAACTTTGTCATATGGCCAGAAAAGTACACTTGAAGAAGCAATGGACAGAAGTCGGTGGTTATGTGGTTAAGAATGCCATTAAAGGTATTCTGTTTCAAATGTAAATATTTTACCACTATAGCTGTGTGAATGTATAAAAGTAAACACCAATGATAGCAGAGAAGAAATAATTTCAGTGTTGTTGGAAAAGTTGCAAATGTTAAAATCTAAATATGACAACTTGTTGAAACTTCCTGGCAGATTAAAACTGTGGATGACAACTTGTTACATAAAAATCAACGAAGTAAATGTCAAATCCAAGATGAGGTGGAACATTTGATGCCAGCCTAAAAAGACAGGAAAAAAAATCTCGTTTCTCAGCAAAAGTTGCAAATGTTAAAATCTAAATATGACAACTTGTTACATAAAAATCAATGAAGTAAATGTCAAATCCAAGATGAGGTGGAACATTTGACGCCAGCCTAAAAAGACAGGAAAAAAAATCTCATTTCTCAGCAAGTGAATCATGTGATTACCAACAACTGTTTTAGTGCCTTGGCAGATAAAATCGAAGAAAAAGAAAAATCCAACTGAATGACAAAACAAGACAGTCATTCTGTATATACAGCAAAAGGACCACTTAAGAGTCAGCCTACGAAAAAAATGTTATTGCTATCCAACTGTCATTGCATCATTGCTAAATGACTTTATAAAACCTAAGTACTGTGCAATGTCTGTCAGTAAGCCTGATGCATGTCTCAGTAGTGTGGTTGAAGTAGCACCTGAACTTGCTAGTGATTTTAAATGTGATGATGTAGTTATTATTCTTGTAGGAACGAATGACATCTGTAATAAAAGCAACTTTTTGCATGATTTTGAGGTGATATCAAAACTTCATTGTGCTGGTGTATACCATTCCTTACTGTTATACATGTACCAGAAGTCAACCAAACTGTGTATAAGCTTAACAGATATGTATTGAACATATCATAAAAGTTTGCTAATCTGTAGGTGATAGATATCAGTCTACGGTATTCTTGCAAAGAAGTCACTACAGTAATCATGGGCTACATCTGAACAAAATAGGCAAGTTCAGACTGTGCAAAAACACTGCAACAACAGTAAACATGGAAACAAGATAAAGTAATAAAAACACTTACAACTAACTCGGTTGGAAAACTCTCCCTTTGCGCTGCAGAAGCCACTCCATATCAAGCTAAACAGGACAGAAATATGAATGAAAGCGGTTGCATCATACAGCCTTCTTCAAAAGCTGTGATCAACAGTGATATAACTGCACTGCAAACACCACCTGCTGAAACAACAGTGCTACATGATGCTTCATCCAAATAGCTTCAAGGGCTTGAAAGTATTTCTGCTGTTTCATGCACAAGCAAATTACTGCACCACGAGTATCAAAGAGAACAAGACAAGTTTCAAAGAGAAGCAGTGATTTTTTATGGCTGGCACCTTCATGACTACAGCAACTCCATCATGTGGACAAACTTCCAGCTGTGACGTAGGCCATCGTATAGTCGAGCCAGCTCGGAAGTGAAACAGTGAAATATGGTGCATATGTAGAAAAGGACCAACGTCAGGGCAGTGACAATAACTTGAAGAATCTTACTATTTTTCACCAAAATATCAAAGGTCTGAAAAATAAATTAGATATTTTATGTGTAAATCCAGGTGATATGGATCTTGTAAACCATGCACGTTGTATGTCTTACTGAACACCATATGACAGTTGGTATAGGGGGCTGCAGCTTGATGGGTATGAGTCAGCTATTCGCTATTGCAGATCAAGTAAAGAGAAAGGCATTACAGAAGTATCCATTTCCGTCTGTCTGCTTTGACCCGTGACATCAACAATATGGCGGAAACAGCTAGTGCCAGCGAATTCAATACAGCGACAATGACGTCACTACATACACCCGTAAAAAAACGCGAGCACAAAAAAATGACAATTATGTCTTACTCCAAAAATAAAATGAAACTAACTGCAGGTTTAGGGAAGGAACAAGCTAAATATACAACTATAAGGAAACAACGAACCATCTTAAAATAAACAATATACAAAAATTTACATTCAAACACTCACCGCAGCAATTGATACCAAAACATTCAACATCTAGAACTCCAAAAACTGGAATCAAAATCCCAACACTCAAACACCCCATATTCACTACATGAATTAAAATATGACAAAACATCACAATTACTTAGAATAAAACCAAAACAAAAATTACGTACCAACAAAAGCCTCCAGCAATACCCCGTGGGTGGGCCACCACACCCGGACCCCCCCCCCCCCCCACACGCACATCAAAAACACAAAAAATCTCACTAAAACACCCCCTTCACTGCGATATCCATGCCTCACTAAAAAGCAATAAATAAAATTAAGACTTCTTTCCACACAACAAACTAATCACACCTAACAAAAATGCCACACACACAAAAAAAAGCACTTAGCAACTCACTGAAAACACTTCCACAACCCACGTTACTGCACTAACTACCTACACTCAAACACATATTAGCACAATGACAACCAAAACTGAAAGGAACCCAATACCGCATATTAAACTCAGGACATTCACATCCGTCACCAGAGCATACCATTAAATACGGCAACACAACATCTACAAATACAACCAACCCAAAAACTCCACGCCGTAGTGGCGTCACATACCACAACACCATTACATCATAGGTCAAAGCTGACGAGTGGAATTGGATGTTTCTGTTGATCTAAGAGAATGGTGGTGCTGTAATTTAAACAGATAAAACATTTAGTTATAAGCCACTAGATTTAAACAAATATTATACACATCAACATTTTGAAGTCTGTGGTATTAAAATTACTGCAATGGACATATTGGTTACAGTGCTTACAATTTACACGGCACTGGCTGGGAAGTTTAGTATCTTTATGAATAAATTACCATCTCTTTTGGCTAAACTTTTTTCCAATACCAGAAATGTAATATTTATAGGGGACTTTAATGTTAACTTCTTAACTAATAAAATATATAAGACTCACCTCGAGCACTTAATGGATTCTTAGAACTTGGCTGCTATGGTTAACTTACTCACAAAAATTAAACAAAAATTGCAATATTTTTATTGACAAGAATAGAATAAACAGAGAAAGTATACGTCAAGTCATAAATGGTCTTTCTGATCACAATGGCAGACTGTTTAAGGTCAACAACATCAGCATGTGTAACAAAGTTTCTCACACCTAAGATGTATAAACACTGAAACTTTTTCAGCCTTTAATCACCATGTCACAGATTGATTGGGATTCAGTGTATAGGATAAGTAATCTAAGTGACAAATTTAATATTTTCTTGAATGAATTCATCTCTATATTTGAAATGACTTTTCTAAAAAGAATTGTGACGAAAAGCATTAATGTTTTTTCCAGGAAACCATGGATTACCAAAGGAATTACAATTTCTTGCAGGACTAAGAGAGAATTACTTGTACACATCTTACACTGGTTTATGTCGAACGGATTAACTCCAAATATTGAAAATTAAAAAAACTCAACATATCAAACAATGGAAAATCCAGGGTGGAGTGCAACAATTATGAGAAGGAAAGTTTGCTACTCACCATATAGCACCATATGCAATTTCAAGCATCTTGACAAGAAAATGAAGTAATTCACTTGACCTGTGATAACGAAAATATATTACTTTGTGAATCTGTGAGGTTACTGGGCATTCTAATTGATGACAAATTAAATTGGTCCAGCCATATTCTACACTTTTTAAAAAACCTCGCGTGGCAATTTATGCCCTATTTGTAATTGCCCCTGTTGGTGATATGAATGCTATCAAAGCTGCTTATTTTGGCCATTTTCACAGTATCATATCATATGGTATAATTTTTGGGGTAATCAACCTTTGGAACAAAAAAATCTTTATTGCACAAAAGAGGGCAGTTAGAATCATGAGTGGCATTCATCCAAGTAATTCTTGCAGAGACCTGTTCCACAAGGTCCAAATATTAATGACCACTTCCCACTGCATCTTTTTTCTGATGGTTTTCGGCTTTAATAACCATTCTCTCTTTACATCTGATAGTGCATACCATGACTACAATACAAGGTCCAAGGGTTTCAAAGCATCTAAATCTTGCATAAACATGTGTCTACTATTCTGCCACAATTTCAATTCTCTTCCATCAGATATTAAAGTCCACATTAATGGTCAACCGGCATATAAATCTAAATTAAGAAAATATCTTGTGGATGAGTCCTTTTACTCTCTTGATGAGTATATGAAGATTGATGAGTGACTGTTTTTGTAAACTAGTATTGTGATTTGTATTTATGTTTTGAGACTTTAAAAATCTAATGTTCTAGCCATTATTTGTCTTCCTGGTATATGATGGTCCATGTATAAATATAATTTTCTTTTTGTACCTTAAGATATTCTCAGTAATGTACATTACTTTATTTACACTGCTGATTGAATCTATATAATAATGTAAATCTGACTCATTCCCCATCCTTGTGAATCATCACATTATGGATACATGGAATTCGAAATAAACAAATCAGTACATAATTAACGAAGATACAAAACTGACCTCCTTTCTTGCTGCGCAACTCAAAGTCCATCAACAAAGGCTACGCCACATAATTTCCGGGAACTAACCGTAGCTGAAATTTGCAAATTTCACCTTTCGTACTCTGAAAAAAAAGAGAAATATATATATCCCTTCCAGAAAAGACAAACATTCAGATATAGAACCGGACAACCTGATACGGTTAACAACACACAAATAACCATTTACGTTGGTGTCGGCAATTTTTAATTGTCGAATGAAGTCTCACGTGCTTAATCCTATATGACAAACGGGCTCTTGACAAAACGGTAACCGCATTCCTTACAATGAAATTCTTGTTACTTTCACATCTAATGCTTTCATGATTAAAGAACTCTTAAAAGTAAATGAACTGACACGAGCTCACAAAACAGTCACATTCAAATTTATTTGCGTTGTTACAAAAAAATGTTCAAATGGCTCTGAGCACTATGGGACTCAACTGCTGAGGTCATCAGTCCCCTAGAACTTAGAACTACTTAAACCTAACTAACCTAAGGACATCACACACAGCCATGCCCGAGGCAGGATTCGAACTGGTTGCCGCATGTGGTCCTCAGTCAGCACGCGTGACACCCATCTTGCGCACACCCTCCGATAGCTCGACGTTTCTCTTAAATTTCTGTGAGCGGTGGTTCGGGAAGCGTCAGGAAGCGACGTGCAGAGACCATCCAGGGAGATCCGCCGATCTCGAAGCACGCTTCCCTCGACCTTCAACACTGCCTCCTCAGAAACTGACGGTCTCCCGCTCCTTTGTTCGTCGCGAATTTCGGTCCGACCAACTGGAAACTCTCTACACCGCTTACGTACATTTTTGACATCCACACACGACTCACGATAGACTTCCGTCAGTTGACGATGGATTTCAGCCGCAGCAGTGCCCTCTGCGTTCAAAAATAACGCGCAGTTCGCACTCGGCGGTAACATCCGACATCCAACGGCAGCTCCATCCTCAACGGCTGCCGAGCCGAGACTGAGCGCCTCAGCGCGGCGTGCGCGTGTTTACACACAGCGCGTGGCGCACTCTCCACAGCGGCGCGGCCAGCTGCCACACAGACAGAGTGCTGCACTGACAGACAGAGAGCAGGCCTCACTCTTGGGGTTAGCCTCGCAGAATGACGCTGAGGCGTGTGGGACCCGCACCACACAGCAGCGACAGGGGCGTCTGAACGTGTACAGAGAAGGGCAGCACAGGTTTGTGTGGCCCACGGGAGAGTGTCACGGAAGTTTTGGAGAAACTCAGTGCGCAGTCGCCTGAAGAGAGACGCAAGCTCTGCCACGAGTGGCCGACTGGAAAGTTTGGCCGAGTCTGGAGGCGCTCTCCAGCCGCTCACTGTGCGTCGCTGGAGGCGGAGCCAGGCCGGCCGCCTCAGCACTCGCCACGGCCGCACTGCGCTCCTCACTGGGACGGCAGTGAGTCACCGTGCCAAGTACCCTCTGCCGTGCACTTGGCACTGGTTTGCAGCGTATCGAGGGGGCGTAGATGTAGACGTGGCGGCGAACATTCGGTGCTCGTGTAAGTGCGTCGCGTGAGTGGACGATTTGACGTCACAGTTGTGTACAGTCGAGAGAGAGACACGCAGCCACGAGTGGAAACACACGCCTCTCCTCGATACTACACTTTTACGTCTCTGTGTGAGTTCTAGAGGCTGCAAAGACGCCGAGGAATTCTCGCCACCGTGTGTCATGTAATTGCTCGCCGATTCACGAAAAACAAATGTGAATATGTACTAACAAGGGAACCTCCCCATCGCAGCCCCCTCAGATTTATTTACAAGTTGGCACGGTGGATAGGCCTTGAAAAACTGAACACAGATCAATCGAGAAAACGGGAAGAAGTTGTGTGGAACTACGAAGAAATAAGCAAAATATACAAACCGAGTAGTCGATGCGCAAGATAGGCAACATCAGGAAGAATGTGCTGTCAGGAGCGCCGTCGTCCCGCGGTTAGCACCCTTCTGCGCATGCGCGAGTTACCGCTGCCTAATGTGCATGCGCGGATTCACTGCAGTGCTTTCTACTCTGACGCGCGGATAATCTGTCCGCTAATTTTCGTAGTTTCAGCCGTTCTATCGCTAGATGGCTGTCGCGCTAGACAAGTACCATTCGCTGCGAATCCTCGCGTAATGCCCGCTTAAGTTTCTCGTACGTCCGAAGACTTCTCTCCGTTCAGGATGATACGCTGTGTTCCGTTTGCTGGGCGCTCTTCTGTCCAGTCTCACAGCTGGTCTCGTATTCTGTACGCTCGTTATTTTGTTGATTGTGCGGCCGTCCGAAACTGTATCGAATGCCTTTCGTAAAACAACGAAAAGTCTTGGGTGAAAAGTAGATGCTTTCGTCCCATAGTGGGCAATGATTTTGGAAGGAGGCATAGAGATGCGAATCGCGCCGATTTGTGGAACAACTTTATAATGTCCATTAGATGGGTCAGTTTAGAAAAGGAGATAAGGATTACAATTTTTTATTCCTTTCATATAGTGATGAAGAAAACTAACAAAGGAATGTTCCAATAAGACAAGTCGAAATCTAGCCCTCAAATTTTTTACACAGGAAGAAGGCAACGAAAGAAATGCACTGTCAAAATATTAGCTGCTAAGAGGCACTGCAAATATTTAAAAAAATCGTTGAAAATTACCAAATGCGTTGCGTGCCAGGCGGCGGTAGAAATGTACACCCCTACTGCTGCTGTAGCGGCTGCACATGCGCAACACAGCCGACATCGGCGGTGCATTTATAAAGAGGAAACACGACACAACCCGACTGTAATTTGTAAAGGACATCTCAGGTTACCGTTCCCTGATGGTTTCTCAGACACTATAGTACACTGTTACTATTCTCTGGAATTGGCCAGTCAAGAAACATGTATTACAAATTATCAGTTGTATTTTGCAGTATTTGGAGCTACTGACAATACAGACGAAGTCGAGTTAATATTTAGTGAGGTTCCGTAAGGCACGCCTACTAACAGAAGATTTTTTTTTTTGTTCCTATTTCACAATAATGTGGATTCGAATTAACGTTCTCAATTTAGCAGTGATGAAATACGAACAACGTGGCTTCCAGCCGAAATCACCTACTTCTCCTGAGGATTTGCATATTTGTCATTTGTTAGTTGATTTCCTTGACATTCATTCGAATGATGTCGACATTTCCTTTGAGACTGTGGATACGTCAGAAGAAATTCGAAATAACGGTGAGGATTCCGTGAACTGTGGTTGGGACGACGTCAGCCGTGCTGCCACATCAGACACTGCCGTGATTTTACTGCCTCTGCTAGCCACTGATACACGTCCAGAAATGCAACAGTCGACATGAAGTTATTCAGACAGTTGTCTGCACAGTTCGAGGCAGGTTTCCACAGCGGCAGACGGGCTGACGAGCACGAGCGGGAGAGAAGCCGCCCGGCAGGCCTGTTGCAGGTCTCTCTGGTGGCCGCACTGCAGCTGCTGGCGCTTCCCTGGCCCTCCCCTGTCACCTGGTCGCAAAGTGCACACCTGCAGTTTAACGTGGAATCCCAACCACGTGTCTTTCGTGGCCACTCCAACGTCTGAGGAAGTGATTGCTCGGTTAAAAATCACAGTGGAAGCAGTTGTGCTCCGAACGGTATTTGATCCCGCTCTCTCTGGATCACGAAGCGGGTGCTTTCCCACTACAGCATTCATGTTTTAGAGAAAAAAAAGAAACAAAAAGGAATATGACGATTAGACGTTACCTAGACGTTACGTAGTGGAAACGCTAGCTGTGTCGCCCGCTCTTCAGGTGATGCCCCATGTCGGTAATTGGCGTCCTGTTTATAAATTTTCCCTCAGTGGTAGTGAGAAGCCAGGGAAAGACGGCAGCCGACATACGAGGAACATTTTGGACCAGTGCTAACGAGAGATGGAGATGCAATTCCGTTGCAAAGTGCACGATCTCCGCACATGTCATGCTTCCGTACAAACTGAGACACTTAAATTCTCGCTTCCCTGCGCCATTTTGGATGCTCCGTCAAGAACAGTGCGCTTGACACGCAAAATAATCCTCACTGAACAGCAAAGTTTCGCGTTGCGGCTGTAACAGGACGGAGCTGTATCCTGTGTGCCGAGTATTAGCTCCAGAAAGTAGAAACCAGTAAAGCAGCGTTCACAGGCAGTTCTCCTCCGTACAGACGGTTCCAGCCGCACACCAGAGAACGGCCTCCCTCCAGGACGACAACGCGCCACCAGCGGACCCCGCGTGGAGGCGGCGTCGGCGCCGCCCCCGACTGGAGGCGGACCACGGCTTCGGCGGCGGCTGCCTCTGCGTAGCACAGACTTACAGACTTGTTTGTCTCTTATGAAGGAGACTGATATCCCTCAATGCCGCACGTTTCCTGTGACACATACCAACGTTGAGTAATTGTGATTGTGTTTTGCAATGAAACTCACTCGTACGAGTTGTTTGACTGTTTGTCTAGCGAGCCGAGTCTGTAGGATTCCTAGACACAACGTAAGCCAGGCTTCAGGTGCTCAGAATTGCTGTCTGTTAACTCCGGACAATCCCGCTGCGCGGCGCTGCCTGTCTGATTCTGCGAGTCGCGCGCTAGGAGGGCAGGGCTGTACAAACCGCTGTCGTAAGCCGCTCTCGGCGCGGCAAAAATGTGTGCACCGTAACTCCAACATTTTTTTACAAAATACTTGCAGTGCTCCTCAGCAGCTAAAAGTTTGGCAATCCATTTCTTTCGTTGTTTTCTGCCTCTGTAAAAACTTTCAGAGTTGATTTCGACATGACTTACTGGACTATTCCGTTGTATGTGATAGTTTTAATATACACCCTGAACACGGAGCAGACTGCAGCAGAATTACGAGACGGAAGACGTTACAGCAGTGGTGACCTGCAGCCTGCACAGGTCACGTGACCGGCTTGTCGTGGCAGGAATAGAGCGGGAAAAAAAGTACACGTTTGGCGCTTCTAACTCGGAGCGTAAGAAACGGTCTGACAGATGTGCGTCAATTGTGTGTCTTCAACTATATTACAACAAAAGGTAGACACAATAGAATCAAAAAGTCTTGCTTTCGTCATAAAAGGGTGAATCTTTCAGGGTACTAAATGTATTATATAGGTGAGAAGAACAGGAGGACAAGCTCACTAGGGTATACGTCACGCTGCGAAATCGCTCGAGATAAATGCTTCGCGGCTGTCCGTGTTGTGACGTCACCAAAGTCTGTCGTGCAGAGAGCACTTCCGCTATCCGTACTTACTGGTACAACGTCGCAAAAAAACCTGCAGAAATACACAGTAAGGCTTTCAAAAGAGTTTTCTCTACGTGGTGCAAGGCAGCAAAACATTTTCGTATTGTGATCTTAAAGAAGGTGACTGAAATTTCGGATAACATCTCGTCGCACGGAAAAGCGCCACTGTTTTAATCTCTGCCACCCCATCTCCGGTATCGTATCCATGACACTCGCCCCACTAATTTCGCAATAGTGAAGAAGAACTCTGAAAATGACCAACTGTTGCTCGATATAGTCTGCAGTTGGTTATTACAACGTTTACAATGTCCCTGCCGCACGGTTACACCAGAATATGTCAGCAGGATCGCAAGACATGGGAGCGAAACTACACAGTGATCTAAAACGGCGTGTCGAGATTCCAGATTAACGTGCTGTCAAAACGAAGCCGTTTCTTGCTACGGCAGGACCTTCCCATGCAATTTCAATCGCCAAGTTTCTCCTCAGAGTACGATAATGTTTTTTTGGCGCCCACCTACACAGATAGAAATGATCTTCATAATGAAACAAGACAAGTCAGAGCTCGCCCGGGGAGATGTAAGTGTTTGTTTCTCCCGCGACTGTTCGAGAGTGGAACGGTAGGGGAGTAGCTTAAAGGTGGTTCGATCAACCCTCCGCCAGGCACCTAAGTGTGAATTGCAGAGTAATCATGTAGATGTAGATTTCGAATGACCGGATCAGGATCTGCACGGCCCCCCTTACACTGGAAATGAGCCACACTCTCAGAGAGAATGCTACCACGCGCTTGTCGCTACTTCCGAGGCATCGTGCAACACGCCCTTCAGCTGCCACCTTTCTGTTTAGGAGCGCGCACTCTGTTTTCCGACTAATCGTCCAGTCACCTACGTTTATTGTTTACGTTATTCGCAGTCTGCTCCGAAGTATTTAACGGGTTCGTCTGCCAGCATCTGAGCACAGTTATCGAAATGAAAGATGCAGCATCTTCCAGCCACGCCACAGCACCCTCTAATGTAACAAATACGAGTCGCAGACCGGGGACATCGAGTACATCAATTACCACGTTACGTCTTTTACGGCGAAGCCTTCCAACCTTTGCAGTCTACTGCAAGTAGCGGAAACCGGTAAATACACCTGTTGGACATGAATAATAGTGGTAAATGAAATGAATGGTACTTATTCTCGGTAATTCCTGTCGTTCCCATTGCTACTGGAACCAACACGACAATATCAGTCAGCTTTTAGAGTAATTTACCCGAGATTTTAGGGGCAGAGCGTGCCAAAGTCAGGTTCCTGATACAGAGAATAATTTTTACCCGATGTCTTACTTACGTTGTGGGAAAGTCTATTTGCTGCTTCTTAAAGGTCACGCATTTTCTTTGGCCTCCAGGATTCTCACCTGTTTTTTGGTTGATTCTTTTACTGGTAATTCAGGGTGTAAAAATATGCTTTTCCCCGGGTGAAAATACACTTTTTCCGTGCTAAGTGACGGTAGGTTTCCAGTAAATTTTCCCTCGGAACTGTAAAACTTATCAATCCTTTGAATTGTTTACGGTTTATACACTGGCGTGGAACTTCCTGGAAAAAATGGAACGGGGAGAGAAGTTTTCGAACGACCTTTCATTTGCAGCAACATATAGGCCTACGCTGCATATTTTCGTATTACGAAACTATAAATTCGAATTGCACCAAACACGGCACCCTAGTTTCCGGAGCTTTGAAATCGAGATTGCGATGTCATGGCACGTGACTTGGCCAGCCGATGACAGCAGACATTCAGAGCGTAGGACGCGTTATGTGGTAAGCCAACAGCAATCACTTACGTAGGGCGAACACACAAATAGGAAAAGTTAGGGGTTAACATTAAAATATGTAGTGTAGCAACAAGAAAAGCCAAGCTTTCACATACAATATCGACGTTTATTGCGTGTGTTATACTTTAAGGTACGTCGCACAAATTTGCCAGTAAATTTAAAATACTGACTTAAATGTCTGGTCTTCAGGGTTCGAAATTCTTCTACGTGGTTGGTCCTGAAAGTGTTCAGTTTTAAACGAGAGTCAAACGCTCTGTGATTTAAGGAATTCAGCCCACTTCCTCACACGTAACATAATTCATCCTGCGTAGAAGCATATTTACTTTGAAAGTAACACTTTTCAAACCACCATTCGCAAAACTATCCCGAGACTGTCACAAACATCTTCGGCTCAGCAGTAGCCAGAGAGCGCCAGAAAACAGGCATTACTGCGCGTGCGCAGCTGCAGTGACGTAGGAAGGCCGCATGTTTGTGTGTATAAAGCACAAAGAGGTGTTACATTACGCCACAAAAGAAACAGGACGTCAGAGGATACTCCCGAGTGCATCGGAATTTCGTAAACTATACTAACGTGAATACTTCGGTCTGAAGTGCACACTGTCCAGATTCGCAATTAAGTAGGTCCCACCTGACATTAAGCTTTTCGGTGTGGTTTTTGGGACGTAAGTTTTCTTTGAGTAGCAGTACTGTAGCATCTCATCTTTTTTCTTCATTATGACATAATGCCATACGTGGCAGAACATGAAAACGTGCCTTTACATTCAACGAACAGCTGTGGAATGAAACACTTCGTTTCAAATAAATTGACTGCCTCAGCGAGAATAGTAACGCCAAATTTCTTTAGCAAACTGACAACAATAACTTCACAGTTCTTTAAAGTGATTAATGCTTGACTGCTTAAAACTTTGAAATAAAACAGAATCCAGAAAACTGAAACTAATACTATATTTTTGCCGGCAATAAGTATGTGAATGTATTTTAATACGCTTGATAGCTCCTGGCCATAGAAATACGTTGTCTGTTCATTTGACGTGGGAGCTGTATATGAAGAGGAAGCAGCGAAATCACTGAACACAAACACGGGTCACGTGGACACTACCCCCCTCCCCCTTTCTCTACAAAAACAACTCAGATACCTCTGCGTATGCGCAAATGCGGCTGCCAGGGCGCGCGATACATCTAACGGCCGGAGCAGTCCGAGCAGCGGGAGGCGGGGGAAGGTACTGCTCGCAGGCGAGTCAACTGCGCATGCGCAACAGCCCGCTGGCGACTGCCCAGATGAACCTGACGTAAGCAGCTGTGACGTCACGACCACAGAAAGGAGTTTATTTTTACGAAGTATCACGTCGTCTTCGCCCTAAGGCCTTTGACATATTTTTAGCTGTATTTTCTTGTTGTAAATGGCGCATTTCCTTTACAACTAAAGATTTATTTTTTCCTCTCGTTTGTTTCATTGCTCCATTACTCTCCAGTAGCGGGATACAGTAGCATTCTTTGCCACAGAATCAGTTCCTACCAGCTAAAATTACAAAAATTTATCTGAAAACTAAAACAATGAAAAAATTCCCAGGTTCTTCCCAGATTTCCGGTTGTCCTGGGTCGTATACAGCCTGTAATTTTTCAACACCCTATCTTTGTACAAATATTTACTCCTTACTTTTCTTCCGAGCGCTTTTTTATGGGCAAGACCCCCATTTGGTACCAAATCTCCGTACATGTTTCTGAATGTAGCCACGACTCCGAAGAAAGCAATAAACACACCGTAACTTCCCACCCGAGACTGCTACAGTTGACTATTTCCTGCTTGTCCTCCGTACGTCTCTCGCTGGTATGGCCACTTGGGCAGTTCTTGCAGCAGAACGGACAGCTGTTTAGATGCAAGCAGGCGATCTGTGTGTCTAATTTGGTGGTGAGAGTAGTTAACCCATTTGAAGTAAATTACAAGACGCCATCACAGTACATTTTTTAAAAAATGCAGTAAAACAGTTAGCATTTAAATAGGTGAAACGGTTCACCACATGAAGTTACAAAAATCGGGACCTGTGTGTGTGTGTGTGTGTCGGAGGAGTTTAAAGTCTGACATGTGCCGAGATGAAATCTTGTTCAGAGCCCAAAGGCGACATTGCAGTTGTGAAAATAACTCTTACAGTAAATGGCGAATATATACATACATTATTGAAAACAGGTTGCCCTTTTATGCAGAAAGAGTAATTTCTCTTGTTACGTAAACATGTTTAGGCACCTCTGTGCCATACCCAGTGGACATCTGATTATTGTAAGCTGTAGAAAGTGAACATATTTTATGTTTTAATTGATCTAACAAAGACAGGCCTAAAGAAAGTTTTTTTTCTTCTTACCGTGATTTTTACATTACACAGTTTTGCAGGACTATCTGTATGGTGTCCTGCACTGCACACCTCTTGATTATTCAGCGACGTAATTTTGGCGTCAAAACATTTAGCGTATACATGTTATTGCTCAATTTTTTTGCGACATCATTCTTTTGCGTTCTGAGGGCACTGCACACACATAACACACGTTGTGTTTACTAAAGCCGTTAGCGTTCAACTTTTCTCGCGAGTATTTGGCGACGAATTTGAATTTTGTTTACACTATCGGTCTCTCTCTCTGTCTCTGTCTGTGTGTGTGGGCCTGTTTCTTTTCTCTCTACTAATTTGTTGGTTTAATTTCTGGATCATATGGGACTTGCCACTATTTTCCTCTGGTGTATGTTTTATTGTGTGTAGCTGCCTTGTGTAATGGTGTTTGCTTACGGATGTTCCGTTCAATCTGTGCAGTCCGAATCTGAAGCCCGTGCGCCACCGGGTGATTCGGCAGTTTGTGAACGGCGATGCTTCGTGGCTGTCGGTTTCCCGACTATTGTGAAGCCATGTGTGGTGTTTCTCTTTCGAATGGCGATATTCTGAAAATTTAGTGTGTTTTCTGTTTCCGATCATAACCTGGTGTGAATGTGTGGGTGTAAGTAGTTTGTTTCGCCGTGTAGCGGTTCCACGCGTGACCGCCTGCTGCGCCACAGGTGGGCCCTGGCGGCCGATGCTGGCTGAGGGGAAGTTGCAGGTCCGACTCGCAGCCGAGTGCTGGAGGCTGGCGGGCGCGAGTCTCTCTGGCGGCCCCACGGCTGGCTCGCGAGCCTCACCCCAGCCACTCACCGTCACGCCGAGTGGCGAATCCGCTGCCGGCGCATGCGCGGGGAACGCCTTCTCGCTCTTACCAGCTGCTGCTGTATTCTGCACTGTTCCCTTAGCTGCAGCGTCACATTGAAACGTAAAATGTGGAAAAATAAGGTTTTGCTGTCGACAGGGAAAGGAACCTCCCACGCTCAATCCACCCACTTCACTTTCGACGTCAACATTTTATGAGTCTTTCACATCGCTTGACACTTTATATAAGAACCTCTTCTGTGCACACTGGACATGTATCTCTTCCCTCTCTGTAACCACCAGGTATTCGCTTCAGTGTAGCACTGTTGTCACAGGAAACGTCTTTTGAAACTTAGTTATCGTAGTGCGTTTCGTTTTCGACATCCCCGCTGCTCGTTCCGTCATTTTTATTAAACGTCGTAGACTCAGGTGACGAAAGTTAGGAAATAACGACACGCACATATACAGATGCCGACAGTATGGCAAACTGTATAATTAACATCGGCAGTCACATCTACATTTGAATTAACGTAACGGCAAGTCGCTCATTAGAATCTCACCAATAGTTGGAAGCACTTGCTCGATTCGTGGGCCAAAGTAGAGAATTTTATGTATTTTACTATTCGTAATAGCGTGACCTCTACGAATCTGCCTGATGTTCCGTGTGCAGTGTTGTCCAGTATGTGGTGTAACTCTTGCTGCCAATGTGAGGCTGCAATTAAAGGCGGCAACTATTTGCGTACTGGAGATAGATAAGAATACTCGGCGTGAGAAAGCAACTGAAGACACATTCTGACTGACCGACTTGTGTGCCAGTAATGTGAGTATGGTGGAGTACAGGCTGGTGTATCATAGCACCACACACGCTAGCAGCATACAGTTTGCAGTAATGGGGTAATGTAGTGGGCTGGTTCGAACAAGGAACGTTAATGCAGCTGCATGATGTGGTAGACAACCAATAATATTGCGCCATTCGTGTCTTCAAAGAGATTGAGTGCTGACGTTTTGAAATGCAGGCGGTCGTGATAGATGTCGGCTGTGTTCTTGTAAGTTGCTTGCGTGTGTTGCACCCGTGAGGGAGACAATCTTGGGAGAGACAAGTGGTGCTTAGTAATAGTGGAGTGTTTTTCAGTTGTTACTCAGCTTTTGCAAAAAACTGACTGTGAAGTATTTTACAGACTGAATCGTCAAAGGAAAGGTTTCCTCGCATTAGTTTACAGGTATCTCTCGTCGTTGCAGTTGTCACGGTGTTACCGGAGTTGTCATATGCAGCACAAAATGATATGTAGAAATAAATGAACAAAGGATTGATCTTTTGTATTCTTTATTTGAAAGACCAACACATATGATGTAACTGATTGTGCTTCCTCAATGCCGTATGTCAGCGTTGTGTCAGCATATCCACCAGCTGCTGCTTTCCCCTCTGCCTGGCGAGGTCCAGGGGGGTCCTGCCATCCTCATCCCGGGCCCCCCTGTCCGCCCCCGACAGGAGGAGCTCAGCCGCCGCCTCTGCCTCGCCCCTCTCTGCCGCCCTGTGCAGCGGCGTCCGCCCCCACCGATCCCTGGCGTTGGGGTCAGCAGAGGCGCCGACCAGCAGCCGCACCACACCAGCGTGGCCCCACATTGCAGCCCAGTGCAGGGGCGTCCTCTGCTCCAGGCTGGTCCTGGCGTCGACCTCCGCGCCGGCGCCGACGAGGCAGCTGGCCGCCGCCACGTGACCCCCGAGTGCTGCCAGGTGCAGGGCGGTCCAGGTGCTCCCCCACAACCCCACCACCCTCGCCCCCACGTCCGCCCCCGCCGCCAGCAACTCGCTCAGCTGCTCCGCCGCGCCCTGCTTGGCCGCCTCTATCAGCCTCCTCCCCCTCTCCTCTTGAGAGAGGCTCCTGCACAAAACAACGACACTCTCTCACTCTACTACACAGACAGACAGACACACACACACACACACACACACACACACACACACACACAGCGAGTGAAAGAAACCGTCACAGACGCCACACTGCGAGCAGCCCTCAATACACTTCTGCCCAGCCACGAGTTACAAATCTAGAACTCTTCCCTCTACGATACAGATCAACCAGCCTATCGCAGAACATACATACCATTATCCCATAATTGAAATCTGAAGCCATTTCCCGTTAAAAATTGGTGCACTGCATCTCATTGCCAGCTGTTTCAACTTTTTCTCCTAATTCACTCCGAGGAGTCACCTCCTGTGACCTCAGCATCCTGTTGGTAGCCGATGGTTGACCTTCAGAGAAACACACCTCTAATGCTACGTTGTCTTTACAGCAACCCCTTCCGACACTCGGGAAGAAAACATAGGTAACTAATGGCATCTCTAAGTACAGATATACAACTTCCTCGTCTGTTAACAAAACGTAGGTCGCAACACGGACAATATTAGCGAAAGCGAGAGCGGTGAATAATGGATCCATTGCTGGGTTTATGTATTACTCTATACCAATGTTGTCTTCATCAAAATATTTTCCACTACATGTCAATACATTTATTCCAGTGTTTGTTCCGCTGTGTGAAACAATTCTGCAAGTTTTGTTGTGATACCCTGTAGTTGTCTCAGCGGTGCATTTTAAATCGCATCTGCGTATGAAAGAGACAGCCCTTTACGGTTCGTCGTAATTTTTAGGAACAAAATTTCACATCGGGTGATGGTGCAGCCAAGGGCGTCACCACAGTATGGTATGTAGCGAAACATGCAACAAGACGCAACGAATTCTAAGCAGATGCGTTATCGCAGTGCAGAAATCATCAACTGTTCCGCCACAAATCTAGAGTTTTTTTTTTTTTTTTGATTGCGTCATGCCGCTGGCGTTGAGCTTGTAGGTTTTACTGCTTGCTGACCGTTTCACCTTGTGACAGGAATTTGTGCTGCACCGGACTGTTGAAATCGAAGAAACATTTACACCAGTCGTAAACACTTCCCGTACTAATAGTAGATTCGACAAAGCAAAATCTAATGTCTCTAAAAGCTTGATGACTTTCACTCCGTTCTCATAGCCAAATTTAATACAAACGCGATAATCCGGTTTTACATGAAACAAATAATCGCCGATTCTAGTAACACAGCAATAACCTTTCCAAGACGTGACCACAGACTAAATATCCCATTTACCTGGTGGAGACATAAATTTCAGACATGTTTACCTACACAACGATAAAAAAAGTCTTGCGAATCTCAGTTATAAGAAACGCAAAATGGCGAGTTCCCCGTTACTTTTGAGCGCTACTCGTGTCGCAAGAGTTGTCGCGTTTCAGAGCGCCCCATCGAAGAAAAGGCTCAAATTCTCCAGTACAGCTACACTATGTTTTGTTTAAAAACCGTGTCGGACGGAATGTATGCGCCAATTGTGGACGAAGTTGTACACGAACACGCATTCACACGAACAGGCATCCGCTTTTATATTTCTAACGGATACGGGAACGCTGACATTAGATTCCTGTTGCCGTGTTGGTGCAATTTACTCCGCAATGTCGTGTTTTTCTGGACGGGGCAGTCGCTGAGCTGGGAGTGAGCGCCGCCAGGCTGTGTGGCCAGACTGGGTCGCCGGGACAGCACTGTGCAGCGGAGAGGGCGCACGACTTGACGGACACACTGTACCGCGTCCAGGGCAGAGGGCGGCCAGGGCAGGCTGCGCCGTCTGCAGGCGGCCCCCGCGAGCGACGCCCCCTACCGCCTGCCGGCGACTGTCGAACACATTTCAGTATGTGCTCAAAGTATTTAAATAAAGTCTATTCCGTCTACGTACAATTGCGACTAGTTTCTAATTTCGACCTGAGACCAGGTGTTTCACCGTGAGGAAGCAACCGCGTGCCTTCAGGCAGAGACCAGGTCGGATGTTAGGCTGAGCCGACAGCCGTGTCTGCAGACGCAGGCGGCTGCGGCGTGGCGCACGCGAGCTGCAGGGAGGGCCGAGCGTCGGCCGGGCTGCCCCCTGTACTCGGCTGGCTCGCCTGCGAGGGCTGCCGCCGCCTTCTCCGATGGCCGCACGGCCGCAACTGACACACTTCGGCTGCGGAACGGCAGTAGCCGCTACATCATCAGGATATTTTTAATAATGTGGAGCATCCAATACATCGATATTAATTAAAATGTCGATACCGACTCTGGACATCTTGAAAAAAGTGTGTATCGGCGGACAAAATATCGGGACACTCCTGCGTACAAAAATATCGGCTGCACATTGTAAATACACTGCTGGCTTTAGAGTTGTAGAAGTATCGACTTATTATTACATGTTCTGTACATCAACAAGCTAACAGGGTGTGAAACTTCCTGGCAGATTAAAACCGTGTGCCCGACCGAGACTCAAACTCGGGACCTTTGCACCTGGTAGAGCACTTGCCCGCGAAAGGCAAAGGTCCCGAGTTCGAGTCTCGGTCGGGCACACGATTTTAAACTGCCAGGAAGTTTCATATCAGCGGACACTCCGCTGCAGAGTGAAAATGTCATTCTGGTAACAGGGTGTGTACGTCGAAAAGGAAAAAAACTACCCGAAATTTTCCCGGATTCCCCACTTAAAAGTACACTTTCTCCCGGATCAAAATACACTTTCTCTGTGTTAAGCGACACTATACTCTTCCTCCCCACCGTAGAACTCAACAATTCTCTTACTGTTATACCAACCTACAATTTCCCGCCACATTAGAAAACGAAACTAAGCGGGGGAAAAAAAAAGTTTTGCAAGACCTCTGATGTCGTCCATATGTTCCTATTATGGAGGTATAAATTCGAATTCCACCAAACACCGCACGTTACTTTCCTATCCATTGAAATCGAGGTTGCGGTGAGCTTCTGTAAGCCAGCCATAGCTCAAGTCACGTGATCTCGCCAGGTGATCACAGCACGCGACACGCGATGTAGTCAGCCAACAGCAACATCACTCTTAAGTAGCGCCAAGACAGAAATAATAAAAGCTCATGGTTTAAATCAATATACACATCGTTCACATACAATATTGGTCTCAAAGTTTAATAAGCTGCAAGAGAAGCTAAGACTGCACATGTAATATTGATCATCTGTGCGCGTTTTACACTTTAAGACACATCACGCTAAAGTGATTGTAAAACTTTTAGTAACGACCTAAATGTCTCATCTTCTCGGCTCGAATTTCCTCTAAATGGCCCGTCACCGAAGAGTTCATTCTTAAATGAGAGCCAACGCTCTGTGATTTCATAAATTCATCGTACGTTCTCGCACATAGTTCATCTTGCGTAAAAGGAACTTTACGCTGTACGTTTTTGAAACCACCATTCTCAGTATTTTCCCGCGACCTGTTAGAAATATGAGGTTCGTTTCAGCAGTTGACAGAGAGCGCCAGGTGGAAGGAGTCACCGCGCTTGCGCAGCTACGATGACGCAGGAGGCCCTCATGTTCGTACGTGTGAAACTCTGAAAGATCTTACATCATGTCTCAACAAGACATCACAGGATTACTTTAAGAGCATCCGGATTCCGTGCACCACACTAAAATGCACAATTCGGCTTAAAGTGCACATTCCTAAGTCGAGATTCCGATGTAAATTTCCTTGCAGCACCAGCACTGCATTACATCATGTTTGCTTCTTTATTATGGTATAATACCATAAGTGCACTCGATGCGCACCGAACAGTTGAAACTAGGCAATAGTGTGAAATTAAACACTTTGTTTCAAATAAATTGACTGCCTCAGCGCGAAAGATTAATAGAAGCCACTTCCCTTTAGCGAAAAATAACTTCATTCTTCTGCAAGGCGATTAATGGTTGACTGTCAAAGGTGGAAATAAAATCTGAAACTGACAACATATTTTAGCCTTCCTTAATTATGCGAACGTATTTTAATTCATTTGACACCTCCCGGTCACAAAAATCCGTTTTGTTTTAATTTAACCCGAGAGCAATATACGAAGAGGAAACAGTGAAACCGCTGGACGTATACACAGGCCACGTGGAGGCGACCCACCCGCCCACCACAGCTCGGGCCGCCCTGTGCACCAGCCCCGGATCCACCGCATTTCCCAAGGGCGGCGACGTCAGACGGCGGCTCCCAGCCACACTTCTGTGACCACAACAGGGAGGAGGGACTGCTCACACGCCACTCAACTGCGCATGCGCGAGAGGCAGCCCGCAACTGTTCAAACGAATCCAATTCAAACAGTTGTCACGTCACGCTCATCGGTGGCAATTTGTTGTTATCGAGCACTGCATTGTCTTCCTACAGCCTTCGACATACTTTGCTGTTGGCAGAAGCTTGTATGAACACTGTGTTTTGTTGTTGTATGTGGCGCATTTCCTTCGCAACTAAAGTTTTATTTTCGTTTCTTTTCTGTCGTTCATGTTTTGTTGCTGTAGTATTATTCTGCAGTAGCGGGATACAGTTTTATCCTGTGTTAGAAGATTAGTTCTTACCATCCAAAATCACAAAAATTTAACTCAAAACTAAAACAATGAAAATTTCGTGCAATTCTAAACAATTCCCGGGTTTTTCCCCGTTTCCTCACAGATCAAAAAATTTCCGGGTTTTTCGCGGATCTCCCGGTGGTCCCGGGTCGTATACACCCTGAGCTAGCAGCCTGCCTATCCCCTTTACAGCGAGAGTTCAAAGTAAAACGTTGGACGTTCAGGCACACCGATAAACACTTTGCTAAAAATGGTAACTGCACGCAGGTGGCACAACGAAAGGCATGTGATGGGTCCATGGTCCGCTTTAGTCACACATCGGGTTTGTCCGGAACACTTCATGCTGGCTTCCCTGTTCTTTCATTTCTATAAAGGCCAGGGACCTACCAGCTGCAGCGTCGAAATTCTGCGGCCAAGTTAAAGCCTGCTTTTTCCGTTGGCAGCGCTGCCCGCCGATTACGTCAGCATTTCGCCTCACACGTCTCCGCCCACGGCTTGTCATTTACATTTTTGTTCTTCATTTTCAGCAACTGTTTTTCAAGAATTTTGATGTGCAAAAATAGCACACTAGTTCCGTTGAAAATTATTTTATAAAGAAATTGGTGTTTTGGTTGTTCACAGCGTAAATCTTGTCATTCCATTCAACCCCCCCTTCCCCCCCAACCACGGTGCAAACGGTATTTTTGTTCTCTTCCACAAATACTTGATTCACACACTCAAAGGGCAAGATTGGACGTGATGAAAGCTCAGAAAGTAGTAAGATTATTACACACTTGATGGTAAGAATCATGTCCCAATACAATTTGAAAAAAAGACAGCTTCAAATATTTATCGAAAATTGTGAAGAAATATAACATAAAATAAAAGTATCACAGTCGATATTGCCGTTTTGATATCGACATACTGATATACCGACAGAAAATGATGGCCGATGTACATCAATATTTTTTGGAGAAGATATTGATGTATCTACACTTCATCACCATCCTTGAGCTGGAGGCATGGGACATTCCATTTTGGAAATTGTTACATACCAAATTTCAGGTATTGTCTGTCAGCACAGAGAACGCGGTGCCCGACTGCCTTCACTTTGCGACCGAGTGCAGCGGCGTTTGCGAAGAGTCGTCAGTGCTGACAGACAAGCAACACTGCGTGAAATAACCGCAGAAAGCTACGTGGGACATTACGGCGAACGTATGCGTTGGGGCTGCGCTGCGAAATTTGGCGCTAATGCGTTACGGCAGCAGATTTCTGACGCGAGTGCCTTTGCGAACAGTGCGGCACCGCCTGCATCGCCTCACTGGGGTCCGTGGCTGGAGACTAGGCGCCTGGAGAACTGTGGAGTTCAGGTGGTGAGGGCTGGCGGTGGGGTTCGGCTGCGAGGCGGACCCGGCGAAGCCCCGGAGGCGAGATGTCGACGAGGCACTGTGGCTCGGCAGTGGCGAGGGCTGCGTCTGTACGGAATGGACTGGGTCCTCTCGTCGAACTGAACCCAACACTGACTGGGAATGAGTTGAGGTCGGCCACTTTGGGGGCACGTGGAGTAACTCAAGGACCTCGAGTTCCCGAACGACGACGGAATGTTTGTGGATGGCAGCGCGCCCTGTCACCGGGCGACAAGTATTTGCGACTGGTTTGAGTAACGATCTGGACAACTCGAGCGAATGATTTAGCCGCCCAACTCGCCCGATATGAACCTCACCGACTATTTACGGACATAAGTGAGAGATCTGTTGGTGCACAAAATCCTGCACCGGCTGCACTTTCCCCGTCATGGAGCGCTGTAGGGGCAGCACGGCTCACTATCTGTGCAGGCGACCTATGACGACTTGCTGGGCCCGCGCCATCTCCAGCTGCTACGCTACGTCGAGCAAAGGGGTGCCCGCCACGTTACCAGGAGGTATCCCACGACGTTTGTCACGCCAGTGTGTTGTCACTGACGATATTGCCTCGCCTGTGCTTTTAAGACTAGCGACGCAACGTTCCTTCTGACACGCGTGCACGTGCGAGGAAGAAGGCACTGTAGTGGCTGCAGCTGTTGTGAAGAGCTTGAAATGTACTCACAGACGCGAATACGGACAGCCGTCAGCTGTGTGAGGAACGGAAGGCAATGAAGATTTGTGCCGGACAAGGACTCTGCCCCGGATCTCTTTCTTTGCGCGAGCGCTCACCTTAACCACTTCTGCTATCCGTGCACGACTCACGGCCAGGCCCGAACTCCCAAATGTCGTTGTTACTCCATCACAGTCTGTATGTGTGTACACGCATGTGGTGTGCATACTGTAAGACCTTCGGTACACACACCGTCAGATTATTTGACTTGTCGCTCTAACGAAGTAGGCGAGTGTCAGCAATATGTCTCGTGGTCTTATAGTGGCGCGTTTATCTTCTGCCTTTAGGTCAGACGATAGAAATGCCACTTGCACGCTTAGAGTAGCAGATTGACGGTGACCAACTTTAAAGAGAACTTGATTAATTTTCACACATTTATTGAAATAATAAAAATCATAGACATTACGTAACTTGATTCTGGATGCTGTTTACAACTGACAATCTGATGTTCCTATGGTCTTGGTACGTTAATCTTATTCTCACATATCTCTGATACCTGACAAAGTGTCTATTCATTTATCTTCATGGCTATGTACAGAAATATGATAAACCTTATTAGGCGCAGACTGAAACTTGACTACAGACTGATGCCGACTGACTAATCGGAGGTCTGTACACTCGTTATAATACCTCGCGCGTTCAGGTATCATTGTGCGAGTGTGATCCACGAGGAGAAAAGGTTCTGTGTTAGCAGCAATCTCATTGGCTGCGTTACACGTTAATACGCGGATCGGCGGAAGCAGAATTTGGTCCGTCTCTAAGGCAGCGCCATCTCGTAGTGCTGAGACGGACGAGCGCTGCGCCTGCGCTGTTGTGCTTAGCGGGGCGCGCTCTAGTGGGGAAGTTGTGTACGCGCTGACTACGCGGAACTATGTACACAGCAACACATCAATCACCGTGCAGGGGAGGATACTCTGATTGAAAGCCATTGTCAGGTACTGGAGGATGGAGACGATAATTCCTTGCCTGTGTTGTTGATTGTATCTTCTTAACAGCTGTTGTTGTCACTGTGCCTCTTCCTTCGGACGTGCGTTCGTGTGCAGAGGACCTCTACATTATTTTTCTTAAGAGGTCGGGAGACTGCAGCTAGAAGAACGACAGAAATCGGCTGTCGGCATATATGCTGTCCAGGGAGCAGTCCGATCGGTGAAGGTGTCAGGGCTTGGTTGCACCATCACTTTCTCCCAGTGGGGCAGGGAGCCAACTCCAGAGACTTACTGGAACGTCAAACAACAGCGACCAGCAGCAGTGTACCACATTGCTTCAGAACTGTGGTGTCAGTTAATGGGAATACAGTGTTTGCAGTTGCTCACTGGATTTGCTGCCTTATTTCACTGATGCACCAAATATTCCTGACTCCAAACCTGAACGCTTTGTCACTGAAACTCGCCTGCAGCACCAGTGAGGGGCAGGCAGGACCCGGCCTGACGTCGCCACACTGACAGCTGCACCCACCAGCCTACAAAATGCAAGTGGCCGCTCACGCCGCGTTAAACCCTGGCCACGCCCTGCCACTGGGACGATCCAGTTTCCGATAAGGCTCTAATTACTCTCATTAGTTTTACCCTCGACAATAATAGTAGTGTAAAATCCAGTAGTAGCTGTGAGTAGCTTTCACTATTGGTGTGTAAGCTGAGCTTCACTCCTGTGCAGTCAGCATTGTTATTGCGTGGTGCTATTTTGCCAGTTGCCCACAGTGATACTGTACACAGCGTGAAGAGGCTGTTCCCTGTGTAAGAAGTTAATGTATCTGAAGTTCGCACATATATGGAGCTATGCAGGCACGAGTGGCACACGGTCAGGCTGTGTTTCCGTCAATGGCAGCTGACAATCGCTATATATCCGACAAACGTGTCAATATATGAAAATAAACCGTCGTTATAATATAGTGAACTAGGAGAAAAAAACCAAATCAGTTAAGGCAGCCTGGTAGGGTTCTGGGCGGTGCAACACCGAGACGTTATCACAGACGGTTTCGGTGGACAGAACGATGCAACCCTCGCTTCGCTAATAGAATAACGAAACTGGATTGTAACAGTAGGAGGCCGGTGGTTCGATCACAAGTAGGTCCACACGCTGTACATGTCTACAGCTCAGCACGATATGTAACCGAGCCACGAAATCCGTGAATCTCCGTATAGGGGGAGCAATGTGTTTTCTAAACTCAGTGCATATATTTGAGCTACAGCATTTATTTTGCACCTACTTTCCCACTTGAAACTTAGGACACTCCTCTATTCTATTGCGACTTGCTGCATTCTGCTCTGATCACTTTCAAATGGCATGCTGAATAGTCGCAATGTTGCTAGTCCTAGTCCTGTGCAGATGTTATTCTGGTACATCAAGCATCTTCTTCAAGTCCAAAAACAGCTATGTCAGTTGAGCCTCAGTGAAGCCATCTTGTAAACCTTTCAGTTGGCTGCAAGGCATACTTTTTCAGAAAGCTGACTATGTATGTCCACTAACATCGGTCGCTGATTTCGAACAAGCGAGATGAATATTAGGAAGTTGTTAGGGAAAAAACTGCTCTGCGCTGACTGGAGATACTTTGCTCGAGACGCGTGGCAGATCCCACCAGCTGCAGGGCGTGGTTTAAAGTGGGCGGGGTGTGCAGTGCTGCACACGCCTCCACCCTGCCACGCCCACAGCAGAGCTGACCTCGTTTGCCGCCTTTCGTCGACGGGCACCGCAGCCGCCACCCCACCTGAGCCTGCCTTCACCCCTGACTCCAACTTTCATTGTGGCTGATGTTTTCTGAATTTCTTCATTTCTAAACGCTACTACCAGAGCTTTAATTTGCATTAAGATCATCAATGGCTGCTACGTACGAAAGTTGTTGATGCAGCTCTCCATGCTACTCTATCCTGTGTAAGGTTCTTCATCTCCCAGTCCCTACTGCAACCTACATCCCCTTGAATCTGCTTAGTGTACTCATCTCTTGGTCTCCCTCTTCGATATTTACCCTCCGCGGTGCCCTCCAGTACTGAACTGGTGATCACTTGAGGCCTCAGAATATGCCCTACAATACGAAAGTATCCATCTTGGAAAGTCATCTCAAGCAAATTCGAATAATATTTGAGGACACGCACGAAACAAGCCTTATCAACACCCTCTGCTGTTAACAGCCGGTTTTGAGCCCTCTTACTTCTAATTCTGCTTACTCTTACTTTATCAATGGTTTTTTTTTTCTTTTGGGACTGTGCATACACCTGTATACGCAACGATTCATTAATGCATCCTCTAGGTTACGTGAATGCCGATGCACTGAAACCCTGGCTTCACAACCATTTCCCTCACGAATAATTTGTAACATGCATAAAGACCATCGAAAGTGGCAACTACACTAAACACACCGTTAAGCAAGGAAATAACTTTTCCTGATAACTGTAACCTGGGCGCCATCTAACATTTCAAAAACTATATGAAATTCGAATTCTTCGTTAGTATAACGTTTGGTTGACACGGCAGTAAGTGTTGGCGTGAGGGTACAAGTCGCGGACTTGCAGCGGCGCCACTCACCGCAGGCGGGAGACGGCGGCGCTGTCAGGCGGCGGGGGAGATCGGCGGGCTGCGGGGGCGGCGGGGGCGGCGGGGTCGGCGGGGTCGGCGGTGGCGGCGGTGGTGGTCCGGCTGGGCGGCCGGGCGGCGGGGGCGGCGGGGACGGCGGGGGCGGCGGCAGGGGGCCGGCTGCTGCCGCTGGGCGGCCGGGCGGCGGGGGCGGCCGGCGCGCTGGAAAACAAGAGGCGCGGCTGGAGGCGGCGGACACCGAACTGGACACGAGAGCCCGGCTGCAGGGGCCAGCAGCTCTGCCTCACTCACACAACACCTGTCGGGCACAACCTGACAAGCAGTTCAAGTCGGCTGGCTTGTGAGGTTGGTTGAAACCTAATGTGTGGAAGCTCAATGATGTCACTGAAGACAGAGAGAGAGAGAGAGAGAGAGAGAGAGAGAGAGAGAGAAGGGGGGGGGGAGGAGATAGGATATAATCTGGTAACTCGGGGTACCAACTTACATACAGGACTTGTTTGATAGGTTGATATTTTGATGAACAGTGGATAACTACCATGCAATACCTTTGAGGCCTGAGGGAATGAAGAAGGCGATGTCCAGGAACTACAACAGCTATACTGCAAATGTTACAATGAGTAGTTTCGAAATTTGCTTTTCAGTAACGCAGACAAAATCATACAGGCATGTAATGTCTCCATAATTCGATTTCTTGAAAGGACAGCAAGGGTTATGTGTTTCTGACTCAAACATTATCTTCCGTTTTAAACTGGACAAGAGAGATTGAGATTGAGAAGATTACACTACAGGCTGCTGTTACAAGAAAAAGTGGGTCAGGCAGTACAGGCAACATGGCCTCACAGGCAAAGTATACAACTTGTCAAGTAACCTGTAGAGTATTGCATACACATTCCAAAAGATTTGAAAAACAAAGGAGACAGCCTTGTATGAAGCATACGTATCTGAGAGACAGAGACTAACGAATAGGATCCAAGCGACACATCAGTACTGACATTGTAGAAGATGCTTCAGACTCAAATAGATCCATAGGCAACGTAATCTGGCGTATCCGAGTAGGAGCAAACTGGTGCGTTCCACTGGACGGCCTCCGGCAGCGCCAGAGACGATTACAGACGTGACAGGAGGGCAGAGATTTGTCGCCTGCTCCTCCAGCATCCAGTACAGTGAGGTAACCAGTACCTGTGTGTTTCCTAGGAGGAAAGGCATGGCACATATTGCAGGTGATGGCTGAACAGAGACGAGAACACAATGTGACTGTAAGGCCCACCACTGTGTGTGACCATGCTGTCGTGCTGACTGGGTTGTTCTCTTGTCGTTCACTCACAATGTGCATGAGGAGCCCCTGTGCTCACAGCACCTTCTGTACTGGACGGCTGTAAAAAAATTTGTAAATTTTAGGAAAGATGTTACGGGATCTAACTGCTGAGGTCATCCGTCCCTACGCTTACGCACTACTTTAACTTAAACTGACTTACACTAAGGACAACACACACACACCTATGCCGAAGGGAGGACTCGAACCTCCAACAGGAAGGGGGTGAGGGGGGAGCCCCGCAGACCGTGACAATGTGCCTCAGACCGCACTGCTACCCTGCGTGGCGCCTGGACGTATGACTGAGAATCATTACCCTGCTGTTTGGAGCCCGTCGTCTAGAGGTATCGTCGTCCTCTATCCTGGGCTCGAATCCCGCCATCCACATTGTGAATAAAAATTATCAGCATTGGCAGCCGAAGGCTCCCGGCATAAAAGGTCACCCTCATTCAGCCAACAGCCTTGTCAAAGTGGGTGGAGGGGATCACGGAGGCTCAGGGCTCTGCCTTGCCGTTTAGGTTAGTGGAAGATTCAGCAATCATGAGTGGCATGAGAAGGAAATGGAAACCACTTCATTAAAGGTACGCAAAGAGTACCAACAGAACATGCGGCCTGTAACTGAACACGTATCACGATGATCCTGCCAAGAGCTTCCAGACTAGTGTCCATTCGGATACCTGGGAAGAGACTGCCAAGAGTGACATGACCTGACAAAAGGATTGAATAACCAACCAAGGGATGACATTATACGAGTCCAGACGTGGAATGTGAGGAGTTAGAATGTGGTTGGAAAGCTAGAAAATAATACACTACTCCCCATTAAAATTGCTACACCAAGAAGAAATGCAAATGATAAACGTGTATGCATTGGACAAATATATTATATTAGAAAAGAGACGTGATTACATTTTCAAGCAGTTTGAGTGCATAGATCGTGAGAAATCAGTACCCAGAACAAACACCTCTGGCCGTAGTAACAGCCTTGATATGCCTATGCATTGAGTCAAACAGAGCTTGGATGGCGTGTACAGCTTCAACACAATACCACAGTTCATCAGGAGTAGTGACTGGCGTATTGTGACGAGCCAGTTGCTCTGCCACCATTGACCAGACGTTTTCAATTGGTGAGAGATGTGCTGGCCAGGGCAGCAGTCGAACATTTTCTGTATCCAGAAAGGCCCGTACAGGACCTGCGACATGCCGTCGTGCATTATCCTGCTGAAATGTAGGGTTTCGCAAGGATCGAATGAAGGGTAGAGCCACGGGTCGTAACACATCTGAAATGTAACGTCCACTGTTAAAAGTGCCGTCAACGCGAACAAGAGGTGACCGAGACGTGTAACCAATGGCACCCCATACCATAGCGCTGGGTGATACGCCAGTATGGCGATAACGAATACACGCTTCCAATGTGCGTTCACCGTGATGTCGCCAATGACATTTTGCCATTTTTGCACCCAGTTTTGTCATTCAGTACACCATCGCAGGCGCTCCTGTCTGTGATGCAGCGTCAAGGGTAACCGTAGCCACGATCTCCGAGCTGATAGCCCATGCTGCTGCAAACCTCGTCGAACTGTTCGTACAGATTGTTGTTGTCTTGCAAACGTCCCCATCTGTTGACTCAGGGATCGAGACATGGCTGCACGATCCGTTACAGCCATGTGGATAAGATGCCTGTCATCACGTCTGCTAGTGATACGAGGCCGTTGGGATCCAGCACGGCGTTCCGTATTACCCTCCTGAACCCACCGATTCCATATTCTGCTAACAGTCATTGGATCTCGACCAACGCGAGCAGCAATGTCGCCATACGATAAACCGCAATCGCGATAGGCTACAATCCGACCTTTATCAAAGACGGAACCGTGATGGTACGCATTTCTCCTCCTTACACGAGGCATCACAACAATGTTTCACTAGGCAATGCTGGTCAACTGCTGTTTGTGTATGAGAAATCGGTTGGAAACTTTCCTCATGTCAGCATGTTGTAGTTGTCGCCACCGGCGCCAACCTTGCGTGAATGCTCTGAAAAACTAATCATTTAAATATCACAGCATCTTCTTCCTGTCGGTTAAATTTCGTGTCTGTAGCACGTCATCTTCGTGGTGTAGCAATGTTAATGGCCAGTAGCAGAAAAGGAAAATGTTAACGCTCAATCTGCATACGGTGGTGGTCATTCAGGTGAAATGGAAAGAAGGCAAGGACTTCTGGTCAGATGAGAATAGGGTACTATCAACAGCAGCAGAAAATGGCGCAATAGGGGTCGGATTCATTATGAGTAGTTGGGTAGGGCAGACAGTGAGCTACTGTGAACATTTCAATGATAGGGTTCTTGCCAACAGAATCGACAGCGAACCAACACCAGCACCGACAATGATAGTTCAGGTATACATGCCGACATCGCAAGTTGAAGATGAAGATATAGAAAAACCATGTGAGGATACTAAACAGGTAATTCAGTATGTAAAGGAAGATGAAAATCTAATAGTCAGCAAGGGAAACAGAAGAAGAAAGAATTACAGGAGAATATAGACTTGGTATCAGGAAAGAGAGAGGAGAAACACTAGTTGAATTGTACAATACTTTGAGCTAGCAATAGCGAATACTTTGTTTAGGAATCACAAGAAGAGGAGGTACATTTGGGAAAGGATGTGAGATGTGGGGAGATTTCAGTTACATAGCATCATCGTCACGTAGAGATACTGGAATTAGATACTGAACTGTAAGGCATACCCAGAAGCAGATACAGATGCAGATCACAATTTAGTAGTGATGAAGAGTAGCCTGAATTTTAAGAGACTAGCAAGGAAGAATTAGTGTGCAAAGAAGTGGGATATAGTAGTACTAAGGAACGAAGAGTGCTTTAAGTTCTCTGAGACTATAGATACTGTGATAATGAACAGGTCAGCAGGTACATGGTTGAACACAACAATTACAGAAGCTAGAAAGAAAAACATAGCTACAAAGAAGCTAACTGTAAAGAAGCCATGGGTAACCGAAGAAATGCTTCAGTTCATGAAAGTAGGAAGTACATAAATGTTCAGGGAAATTCAGGAATACAGATGTACTACTCACTTAAGAATGAAATAAATAGGAAGTGTGTAGAAGTTAAGGCAATATAGCTCCAGGAAAAGGTGAAGAAATCAGAAAAGAAATGATTGTTGGAAGTACTGGCTCAGCATAACAGGAAAGTCAGAACAAACTTTGGTGAAATTAAAAGCAAAGGGGGTAACATTAAGAGTGGAACCGGAATTCCACTGTTAAATGCAGAGGAGATAGCAGACAGATGGAAAGAATACACTGAATGCTTGTATGACGTGAAAGACTTGGCTGATGACGTAATAGAAGAAGAAACAGTAGTCGACATGGAAGAGATAGGTGATTCAGTATTAGAATCAGAATTTAAAAGAGCTATGGAAAATTCAGTATCAAATAAGGCAGAAGGGATGAATAACATTGCATCGGAATTTCTAATATCATTGGAGAAGTGGGAACAAAATAACTATTCACGTTCGAATGTGGAATGTACGAGTCTGGTGATACACCATCTGACTATCAGAAAAAGATCAAGACAAGTATCAGAATTATTGCAACATCAGCTTAACAGCACATGCATCCAAGTTACTGACAAGAATAATATACCGGGTGATCAAAAAGTCAATATAAATTTAAAAAACTGAATAAATCACGGAATAATGAAGATAGAGATGTACAAATTGACACACAGGCTTGGAATGACATGGTGTTTTTTAGAACCAAAAATATACAAAAGTTCAGAAAATGTCCGACAGATGACGCTTCATCTGGTCAGAATAGCAATAATTAGCATAAAGTAAGACAAAGCAAAGATGATGTTCTTTACAGGAAATGCCCAATATGTCCACCATCATTCCTCAGCAATACCTCTAGTCAAGGAATAATGTTGTGAACAGCAGTGTAAAGCATTTCCGGAGCTATGGTGAGGCATTGTCGTCGGATGTGGTCTTTCAGTATCCCTAGGGATGTCGGTAGATCATTATACACTTATGACTTCAAGTAACCCCAAAGCCAATAATCGCACGGTCTGAGGTCTGGGGACCTGGAAGGCCAAGCATGACGAAAGTGGTGGTTGAGCACATGATCGTCACCAAACGACATGCGCAAGTGATCTTTCAAGCGTCTTTGTTTTTTTGTTCTAATAAAACACGATGTCATTCCAAGCATGTGTGTCAATTTTTACCTCTCTATCTACATTATTCCGTGGTTTATTAAGTTTTCAAATTTATACTGACTGTTTGACCAGCTGGTACATAAGACTGGAACACGATATTGAAGTTCTGTTAGTTGTCGGTTCAGGAAAGTTAAAGGCATCAGAGGGACAATTTTGATATGCTGTTGATAATGGAAGCACGACTGAAGAAAAATCAAGCCACGTTCATAGGATTTGCCGACCTGGAAAAAGCATTCGACAGTGTCAAATTGAGCAAGATGTACGAAACTCTGAGAAAATTAGGGGTAAGCTTTGGGAAAGACAGGAGAGATACAATATTTACAACAACGAAGAGGGAACAATAAGACTGGGAAACGAATAACGAAGTGCTCGGATTAAAATGTGTGTAAAAGAGGGATGTAGTCTTTCTCTCGTACTGTTGAGTCTACACGTCGAGGAAGCAATCAGGATGAAACGGCATTAATGATAAGAACTGCTGATGAGATTGCTTTCCTCAATGACAGTGGGGAAGAATTACAGGGAATGGAATGAAGAAGCGAATGAATACGGAATATGGTTTGAGATGAAATTGAATAAAAACGAAAGTAATGGGAAGTAGCAGAAATGAGAACAGCGAGAAACCTAACATCAGGGTTGATGGTCACAAAGTAATTGAAGTTAAGGAGCTCTGCTAACTAGGCAGCAAAATAACAGATGGAGGAAGGAGAACGTCAAAAGCGGAGTAGCACAGGTAAAAATGGGATTTCTGGTTGAGAGAAGTCTACTAGTATCAAAGATGGGCGTTAAAGTGAGGAAGAAATTTGCGAGAATGTACGTTTGAGCACAGCACTGTATAGGAGTGAACATGGGCTGTGGGGAAACTGGAGCAGGAGAGAATGGAAGTATCTGAGATGTTACACTGGGCGTGTCTCTGATTCCTTTAACTGACGTAACTGCTGACAAAAAGAGTTCAATGTGGAGCTGTAATAAACCAGTCGTGACAAGACAATTACGGCATCGTGAGCTGTCACCGAATGGCATTCCGTGCATAGGTACTGTACAGCACTGATACATCCGAGGTGAGACGCTGACAAATATTTTAGTGATTGGCGACTCCATGTTGTCCTGTGCACCACGACCAGGTAACAGGTATACTTGAAAAAAGAGACAGCATTGGTCGTATATTTTTCTATTGCAAAATCGATTTTCTGTCACTGAGTGACCATCTTCAGTGCTATATTGTATAACAAATTGGGATGCACTGTTGTTACTAGGCTTACTCATAGAGTCTATGTGATTGCCGTAAGCCTAGTAACAACAGTGCATCCCAATTTGTTATACAATATAGCACTGAAGATGGTCACTCAGTGACAGAAAATCGATTTTGCAATAGAAAAATATACGACCAATGCTGTCTCTTTTTTCAAGTATAAATATTTTAGTCTGAGAAATACACACACACACGCACACACACACGTATGTTACTGGTAGACACAGAACAACATCCTGCCCCGTGCTCACCTGGGTTCTGCTGGTGGCTCACCGAGCAGCCGACTGACTTCGACGATGTCTTTCGGGTACTGCAGCACGGCGTCTGCCCAGCCCTGCGTCACCATTACTTTGTGTGTTTGAGACCTTATGAAGTGGATGGCGGCCGCAGTTAGGCTGGGGCACGAGTGCCTCACCGCCAGCACAGCTGCAGCCGCCGCCGTCTCCACCTCCAGCTGCGCCAGCACCTGCTGTTCGCAGGCGGCCTTCAAGGCGGACAGGCCGTATCTGTCGGCAGCCGCCAGCAGCTCCGGGGCCGTGCCGGTCAGCTGGGGGGCCTGCAGGGTGTACACGTAAGACAATAGATGCCTCAGCACCGGACCCTCCACGTCCGCCATTCTGACCTCGCCGCAGCTGGCCTCCAGCGTGTCGTGCTGGAACATGGCTCGGAACACGGGGCTCCTGGCGGCCAGGACCGCGCGGTGCGCCGCCAGCCGCGTCCCTCCCGCCACCAGCGTCACGACCGCGCCCTCGCCCGCGTCCAGCAGGGCGCCCAGGTCCACGGCCGCCATCCTCTGAACCTCAGCAGCTGCCGACATGGCGGAAGGTCCTGAAACACGGCGCCACCGAGCCCGCCTTACACGGCGCCCTCCACACTCGTACGACGCACGAGCCTACTCGCGCCGCACGTGACGAGCTGCACATCTCCGACAACACGGCTTTCCGGACTTACCGTCTCGCCGCAGCACCCTGATTTTGGACGCGTCCTCAGGAGCGGTGCAGACCTCACTTGCCTAACTTCTTTCTGCAGAAATGGAGATAGTAACCGTCCCAATCTCTCCAGTTATTTACGACAAGAATTATATTTGACTCCAGAAATCTGTATTCTTCCGCGGCTAGCAGCTAGTTGCGCACGTCTCTTAGGAGCTCCCTCGCACAGTGCACTGAACTTCTGCTACTAAAGTCGGGGGTGACTTGACGGCGAACACTGCCACGGGGTAACTGTCGGACTCGGACTGCGATCCTTCTCGACCTTTCGGACGCATTCCGACAAGACGACACCTAACCGAGAATTGGTCAGCTGTGCAGCGACTCACAGCGAATGTGTCTGTCAGTTAGCTGAGACATGAGCTATCGTTTTGTAACTGATGTCACACACTCACAATGTAAATGATGGTATTCGTAACAGCAGCGTTTTCATTTACCTTATTTCTCAGTTACACTTTCTGATTCTAGGAGACCACATATTTAATTGCATTTCAAATTCGGTGTTTATAACCTCTACTTTAGATACTGACACAATTCACCTAAACCAGGGGACAAATAGCTGCCCATTATTTATTGCAGTTACCTTAACACCACTAGTTCTTCCTCTTCCCCCACTCAAATTCGATCGAGTCACAATGTCGACCCATACTCTCATACAGTAAACTAAGCAGCTCATGTCTCACTATTCCCCTTACTAACATCACAGATCAAATCTCGGTAACTTATACGTTGTCACTGATGTATTTAACACTGACTGTCTGCGACGTCAGAGCCTCACTGTCTTATATTGTGAGCCACACATCTTGTGGTTACGCTTTTCCCCTCATGCTATGTCAGTACTAGCGATCATTATTTCTCAACACCTCCTCCTCCTCCTCTTCTTCTTTTTCTTCTTCTTCTTCTTACAGTTAATCTCACTACAATGGTCAGTTACCTAACGGAGGAGAGACACTTGTGGATCCTGTCTATTGACTGTGTACACTTTGTTCTGTGTGTGTGTGTGTTCGCACTCTCGCTCCTTCTGTACCGTATTTTGTGCAGTGGAAATCGTGAACCGACCCAGCATTAGCGTAAACGAGTGTGGGAAACCGCCTGAAAACCTCACTCAGGCGGGCGGCTGCACCACCCACGGTCGGTAATCCGTTGTGCGGAATTTCCACTTCACCTCCCTGCCGCCAAGCAAGCGCGCTATACGTCACACTTACAGGGGTGGGCGATCCTACTTCCTCCACATATGTTCTCATAATCTTTCACAGCCTGTACGGTGTCCTCTGCAGACTCTCCCCCACTTGGCAAGTCACACTCCCTACATCACTCACTGCTGTCTGTTCTGAGCATTCACCAGTGACTGGTGTGAAGTAGCGCGTATTCGCTTATTCGAAACGGCTATCACAGAGTTCAAGACGAAAATAGGTCACTGCACAGTGTCAAAATGTGCCATACTGCTAGAATGACCAGTGCATTACAACTGTACTTGCTCAAGAGCCATAAACATATTTCCTGTTTTATATTCGTGTCTATTTCTGTTATGACTTTACACACACACACACACACACACACACACACACACTGTGAGTACCTTTTTTTTCCTTTTCCACAGTAATGCCCAAATCTCTGCACTCAACACAGACTGCCATAATTCGCTCGAGAATATAATCTCATACCTCTATGACATAACGAAGTGAAAAACAATAATGAAGCTGTAGCAATGTAATACAGCCTCGGAACTACCACATGTTCCTCCCCCGTTCATTTGCCACGAAATGAGTGAAGCTACCAGTCCAGAAAACTCGTTACCGGGGTTGCCTGACACACACGCTTCGGGAATCCCTTCGAAACTGCTTTCATCTGCTAAAAATTTTATCATTCCAAGTCCAAAGATTATTCATTTGTGTCGTGGTAAAAATTGGTAAACCAACAAACTTCTTTTACTCGTAACGTGACATCATTTATACACTCCTGGAAATTTAAATAAGAACACCGTGAATTCATTGTCCCAGGAAGGGGAAACTTTATTGACACATTCCTGGGGTCAGATACATCACATGATCACACTGACAGAACCACAGGCACATAGACACAGGCAACAGAGCATGCACAATGTCGGAACTAGTACAGTGTATATCCACCTTTCGCAGCAATGCAGGCTGCTATTCTCCCATGGAGACGGTCGTAGAGATGCTGGATGTAGTCCTGTGGAACGGCTTGCCATGCCATTTCCACCTGGCGCCTCAGTTGGACCAGCGTTCGTGCTGGACGTGCAGACCGCGTGAGACGACGCTTCATCCAGTCCCAAACATGCTCAATGGGGGACAGATCCGGAGATCTTGCTGGCCAGGGTAGTTGACTTACACCTTCTAGAGCACGTTGGGTGGCACGGGATACATGCGGACGTGCATTGTCCTGTCGGAACAGCAAGTTCCCTTGCCGGTCTAGGAATGGTAGAACGATGGGTTCGATGACGGTTTGGATGTACCGTGCACTATTCAGTGTCCCCTCGACGATCACCAGTGGTGTACGGCCAGTGTAGGAGATCGCTCCCCACACCATGATGCCGGGTGTTGGCCCTGTGTGCCTCGGTCGAATGCAGTCCTGATTGTGGCGCTCACCTTCACGGCGCCAAACACGCATACGACCATCATTGGCACCAAGGCAGAAGCGACTCTCATCGCTGAAGACGACACGTCTCCATTCGTCCCTCCATTCACGCCTGTCGCGACACCACTGGAGGCGGGCTGCACGATGTTGGGGCGTGAGCGGAAGACGGCCTAACGGTGTGCGGGACCGTAGCCCAGCTTCATGGAGACGGTTGCGAATGGTCCTCGCCGATACCCCAGCAGCAACAGTGTCCCTAATTTGCTGGGAAGTGGCGGTGCGGTCCCCTACGGCACTGCGTAGGATCCTACGGTCTTGGCGTGCATCCGTGCGTCGCTGCGGTCCGGTCCCAGGTCGACGGGCACGTGCACCTTCCGCCGACCACTGGCGACAACATCGATGTACTGTGGAGACCTCACGCCCCACGTGTTGAGCAATTCGGCGGTACGTCCACCCGGCCTCCCGCATGCCCACTATACGCCCTCGCTCAAAGTCCGTCAACTGCACATACGGTTCACGTCCACGCTGTCGCGGCATGCTACCAGTGTTAAAGACTGCGATGGAGCTCCGTATGCCACGGCAAACTGGCTGACACTGACGGCGGCGGTGCACAAATGCTGCGCAGCTAGCGCCATTCGACGGCCAACACCGCGGTTCCTGGTGTGTCCGCTGTGCCGTGCGTGTGATCATTGCTTGTACAGCCCTCTCGCAGTGTCCGGAGCAAGTATGGTGGGTCTGACACCCCGGTGTCAATGCGTTCTTTTTTCCATTTCCAGGAGTGTATTTAAATCCAGACTGGTGGCACCTCTAACTGAGGATGATTTTATTCCTCCTTATCGCAAAAGTTCCTTTGATCTGTGAAGCCTGATCAGAAGCAATATACATGTAAAGCAGAAATCAGTTCCATCACGAGATGTCTCAGAGTATACATGACTGAACTGTAAAGGAAGACGCCTCTCCCATTGCACGAAACCTTCACGTTTAATCAACTACTCTACAGAGTTCCAGATATTTTCGTCACAAAAACATCTCTACATCCACGTCTACATGGATACTCTGCAAATCACATTCAAGTGCCTGGCAGAGGGTTCATCGAACCACCTTCAAAATTCTCTATTATTCCAATCTCGTATAGCGTATGAGCTCTGATTTCCCTTATTTTTTCGTGGTATTCGTTTCTCCTTATGTAGCTCGATGTCAACAAAATATTTCCGCATTCGGAGGAGAAAGCTGGTGATTGGAATTTCGTGAGAACATTCCGTCGCAATGACAAATGCCTTTCTTTTAATGATGTCCAGCCCAAATCCTGTATCATTTCTGTGACACTCTCTCCCGTATTTCGCGATAATACAAAACGTGCTGCCCTTCTTTGAACATTTTCGATGTACTCCGACAGTCCTATCTGGTAAAGACCCCACACCGTGCAGCAGTATTATAAAAGAGGACAGACAAGCGTAGTGTAGGCAGTCTCCTTGGTAGATCTGTTACATTTTCTAAGTGTCCTGCCAATAAAACACAGTCTTTGGTAAGCCTTCCCCTCAACATTTTCTGTGTGTTCCTTCCAATTTAAGCTGTTTGTAATTGTAATTCCTAGGTATTTACTTGAATTTACGACCTTGGAGTTGACTGATTTATTGTGTAACCGAAGTTTAAGGAATTCCTTTTAGCACTCACGAGGATGACCTCACACTTTTCACACAATGGAATACACTGCTACCCCGTGAATATCAGCTGATGTAACGAGGCACTACATGCTTAAAGGGGGCAACGTGAGGTGATAGGCAGGTGTCGCACTTTCTGTCTTCCTGCTACACACTCACGGTTTACGTTTCCATCTAGGATTATAGCTACGCCAACACACAGTGCTTCTACATCTGAAGGACTGGTAGTTTAGCATCGGCAAAAACTGAGATACTGAGTTTTGTTACCAGTTAGCTGCTACTTTCTTCACAGTTGTGTCATGTGAGTTGTCCTACGAAGCGGTTTGAACTGTCTACACAAAACACAGTAAAAAACATCACAGCAATAGTCTGATCTCTGTGTAACATGGAGAGGCTTTTTGGCAACTTGGTCTGAGCTTACCTCCCTGAAGACAAAGGCTGTGAATTGATCTGAAACTGAAGGGAACAACGTGTTTGAATTGAAAAGTATACGAATCACATTTCATTTGGAAGAACTGTTCACCTCGATAACTCTACACTGCACAATGTCGTCTCGACATTTGCGACAGTTTATTACAGCGGCGTCTTTCAGCTCCGGCAAAACCATTCTTTTCCCGGTTAGAACACGAAAGACGTGTAACGCTACGGGTGCAGAACACGAAGGCCCAGGGCATCGGGGAGACACGGCCTGACGGTGGCGGCCGCGTGGCCCGGACTACGGCCCCGCCCTGTGCCCCTTTGCAAATTACAGAGCTGCCGCGCACAGACTCGGCAGGACCTAAAGTGCGGGGAGGGGCCACCGGCTGTCCGAGCAGTGCGGCGCCTGCTGGCAGCGTGGAGCAACTGTGCCAGCCTCTACTCACCTCAGACTCGGGGAGAAGTGACGTCACAAAGTCAGCGCAGCACGCAGAACGCTCCGTCGGTCGCCGGTGCAGCGGTGTCGGCGCGGACAGCCCGCTCCCCGCTTATATGGCTGGCGGCGGGGGCAGAGTCCGCGTGACGTCACTCTGTCCACCTGTTGCCGCGTGCGCGACAGTCAGGTGGCGGCCCCTATCAGGTTATCTCCGATCTAGAGCGCGCCGACCGACCGGGGTTACGTAACCTGTCTGTCGTTGCCGGCTGACACGTCTCAAATTCAGAAATTTTAAAATTTCGACACTAGTTCTGTGTCTGACCGAAATTTGGTACTTCTCGAGTGATAAGTTTGTACACAATCTGTATTCGAATGGGCACAAACAGTTTGTTTTCCACTGTCTGCGGAACAGGTGGAGTTGTACTGCTGATGGTCGTAAGTCAGTTCTCTTTCATTCGAGCGAATAGTCTGACGTGAAACAGACAAAGCAGGGCACATTCTCCACAAATAGTATGTATAATTGTTTTTGGACCTTCAGAATATTGGCCACTGCAATCGACAGTTCAGAAACTGCTCTGTCGCAGCCCGGCACCGAACCGGAGTGAGCTCGGTCGGCCACCGCGTGCAGACCCCACCGGTGGCAGCGGCCGGCGAGCAGTGTCTGCGACAGGCTGTCGGCGGCCCGTCACCGGAAGTGTCCGGCGGCTGAGAGACTCGGAGAGTGCGCCAGCCGGGGAGTAGCCCAGTGCCTTCCGTACTGAGGCAGGCCGGGTGTCGCGTTATCTTGTCGGAGAACTACTCTCGTGGACACCTCGAGGATGGGGTACTACACCGGCCTTAAAACATCAGAAACGTAACACTCGTTCTCGAAATTACCTTATTGACGTTTATTCTGTGCCGTGGTCACAAAACTGAAATTTAAACTTGCAGCAGTTGTTAATTTATTGCTGCATCACTACATCTGGTGAATGATTTTCGAAGAAAGGTAATCTGTTGTCGATTCAGGGCTAAGAAAGACAGTTTGCTCCTCGAAATTATCACGAACCAGTAGAAAAGAGAATGTCAAATACGAGTCCACTCGCTCCCTGTAGCGGTAATTGTATAGAAATTCGTGATATTTTATAGCAATTCGTGATATTAATGGCTCGAGATGTTTACCCCAAACGTAACTGCCGACTTCCTTCTCTTATTTGTAGTTGCTATTATTGTGTTGATAAGAGTCACTCTGACGGGACCTACCGTATTTTCTTAGCAGTTTCGCTAACGGGAATCACTGTTTGAAAAACTTAACTCTCCCCAGAGCACACAGCGCGGTACATCTGTCAGCCGACTTCACAATTGTTAAATTGCGATAAGGGTCACTTGGTAACCAGCTTATCTCTCCGAGCGCTTACTCCAAAGTGCGATAACGTCAACACAGCCGACGTCTGCAGATAAATCGAGCTTAACTTGAAAGGAGAGTCTGAAAGTGTCTGACACGCTATCTCACCCTTAAGTAAAAGAATGTACATTTCTTCTTTCATTAAGTTTGATGTTACAAAATTTCTTTTGCTGTCCTCTCTGTATCTACACAGCTACAGAAGATCAGGGACACCTTCCGTTTTCTGGAATGAGAAACACCGTTTGTGTGTGTGTGTATGTGTATACAGGGTGTATTAAAAAAGGATGGAGAAAACCTACCGAGCTGAAAGTACACGATAATAGAAGCACAAGTGTCAAGTAAAAATGGGTTCTAAAACGCATACCTTAAGAGCTATGATGTATTCTTGGTTTTGAATATTGTGAAATAAATCTCTTCTACTGCAAGCTCTTTGCTTCCCATATTTTGGCAAGTATTATGTTGTGTTTGCCTATTGACACTATTCCTTGAAAATCTGTTTGATACGATAGTTGGGTAGCGTCGTCAATTTATGGTGTCATACCCTGTCAGTATCTTCTCTTGATATCTTCACAGGAATCTTCAGATACGTCAGCCAAGCAACCACAGCTCAGAAGTGGTGTGCTGTTTTCCTCAGAACTGATGTTGTACTTTAAAGTGATTATCTATTGCCATCCTCTTTGGGATCTTCTGTTGAACACTGGCCGGTAATAACGTTTATTCAGGGGTAGCAGTTCAGAAGCTGTTAAGGTATGCATTTTAGAGCACATCTTTACTGGACGTGTTTTTCTTGTTTTGGTCCATACTACCATTACCACTACATATACCGACACCTATCATTAAAATAAATCAATATACAACAGAGGCTTCACTTACGCTTGTCGTCATTTTCTCATCAATTGATAGGTTCGCGTATTTTACAAAGTTGTTTTTGTTGTGGTTTTCAGTCCTGCGACTGGTTTAATGCAGCTCTCCATGCTTCTCTATACTGTGCAAGCTTCTTCATCTCCCAGTACTTACTGCAACCTACATCCTTCTGAATCTGCTTAGTGTATTCATCTCCTGGTCTCCCTCTACGATTTTTACCCTCCACACTGCCCTCCAATGCTAAATTTGAGATCCCTTGATGCCTCAGAACATGTCCTACCAACCGGTCCCTTCTTCTAGTCAAGTTGTGCCACAAACTCCTCTTCTCCCCAATTCTGTTCAATACCACCTCCTCATTAGTTATGTGACCTACCCATCTAATCTTCAGCATTCTTCTGTAGCACCGCATTTCGAAAGCTTCTATTCTCTTCTTATCCAAACTATTTATCGTCAACGTTTCACTTCCATACATGGCTACGCTCCATACAAATACTATCAGAAACGACTTCTTGACAGTTAAATCTATACTCAATGCTAACAACTTTCTCCTCTTCAGAAACGCTTTCCTTGCCATTGCCAGTCTACATTTTATATCCTCTCTACTTCGACCATCATCAGTTATTTTGCTCCCCAAATAGCAAAACTCCTTTACTACTTTAAGTGTCTCATTTCCTAATCTAATTCCCTCAGCATCACTCGACTTAATTCGACTACATTCCATTATCCTCGTTTTGCTTTTGTTGATGTTCCTGTTATATCCTCCTTTCAAGACACTGTCCATTCCGTTCAACTGCTCTTCCAAGTCCTTTGCTGTCTCTAACAGAATTGCAATGTCATCGGCGAACCTCAAAGTTTTTACTTCTTCGCCATGGATTTTAATACCTAGTCTCAATTTTCCATTTGTTTCCTTTACTGCTTGCTCAATATACAGATTGAATAACATCGGGGAGAGGCTACAACCCTGTCTCACTCCCTTCCCAACCACTGCTTCCCTTTCGTGCCCCTCAACTCCTATAACTGCCATCTGGTTTCTGTACAAATTGTAAATAGCCTTTCGCTCCCTGTATTTTGCCCCTGACACCTTTAGAATTTGAAAGAGTGTATTCCAGTCAACATTGTCAAAAGCTTTCTCTAAGTCTACAAATGCTAGAAACGTAGGTTTTCATTTCCTTAATCTTTTTTTTAAGATAAGTCGTAAGGTCAGTATTGCCTCATGTGTTCCAACATTTCTACGGAATCAAAACTGATCTTCCCCGAGGTCGGCTTCTACCAGTTTTTCCATTCGTCTGTAAAGAATTCATGATAGTATTTTGCAGCTGTGACTTATTAAACTGATAGTTCGGTAATTTTCACATCTGTCAACACATGCTTTGTTTGAGACTGGAATTATTATATTTTTCTTGAAGTCTGAGGGAATTTCGCCTGTCTCATACATCTTGCTCACCAGATGGTAGTGTTTTGTCAGGACTGGCTCTCCCAAGGCCGTCAGTAGTTCTAATGGAATGTTGTCTACTCCCGGGGCCTTGTTTCGACTCAGGTCTTTCAGTGCTCTGTCAAACTCTTCACGCAGTATCATATCTCCCATTTCATCTTCATCTACATCCTCTTCCATTTCCATAACAGTCCCCAAGTACCTCGCCCTTGTATACGCCCTCTACATACTCTCTCCACCTTTCTGCTTTCCCTTCTTTGCTTAGAACTGGGTTTCCATCTGAGCTCTTGATATTCATACAAGTGGCTCTCTTTCCTCCAAAGGTTTCTTTAATTTTCCTGTAGGCAGTATCTATCTTACCACTAGTGAGATAAGCCTCTACAGCCCTACATTTGTTCTCTAGCCATCCCTGCTTAGCCATTTTGCACTTCCTGTCCATCTCATTTTTGAGACGTTTGTATTCCTTTTTGTCTGTTTCATTTACTGCATTTTTATATTTTCTCCTTTCATCAATTAAATTCAGTATCTCTTCTGTTACCCAAGGATTTCTACTAGCCCTCGTCTTTTTACCTACTTGAGTCTCTGCTGCCTTCACTACTTCATCCCTCAGAGCTACCTATTCTTCTTCTATTGTATTTCTTTCCCCCATTCCTGTCAATTGTTCCCATATGCTCTCCCTGAAAGACTGTACAACCTCTGGTTTAGTCAGTTTATCCAGGTCCCATCTCCTTAAATTCCCTCCTTTTTGCAGTTTCTTCAGTTTTAATCTACAGTTCATAACCAATAGATTGTGGTCAGAGTCCACATCTGCCCCTGGAAATGTATTACAATTTAAAACCTGGTTCCTAAATCTCTCTGTCTTACCATTATATAATCTATCGGATCCTGTCAGTATCTCCAGGATTCTTTATGTATACAAACTTCTTTCATGATTCTTGAACCAAGTGTTAGCTATGATTAAGTTATGCTCTGTGCAAAATTCTACCAGATGGCTTCCTTTTTCATTTCTAACCCCTAATCCATATTCACCAACTATGTTTCCTTCTCTTCCTTTTCCTACTCTTGAATTCCAGTCACCCATGACAATTAAATTTTCGCCAGTCGTTGTGGCCGAGCGGATCTATTCGCTTCAGTCCGGAACCGCGCTGCTGCTACGGTCGCAGGTTCGAATCGTGTCTCAGGCATGGATGTGTGTGATGCCCTTAGGTTAGTTAGGTTTAAGTAGTTCTAAGTCTAGGGGACTGATGACCTTAGATGTTAAGTTACATAGTGCTCAGAGCCATTTTTTTAAAGTAAATTTTCGCCTCCCTTCACTTCATGAATAATTTCTTTTATCTCATCATACATTTCATCAATTTCTTCATCATCTGCAGAGCCAGTAGGCATATAAACTTGTACTACTATAGTAGGCATTTTACAATACAGAACTACTACTCCGAAGACAACGAAAGTTCAACCAAAGTCAGCTACGTCACTATTCAACCCAAACAAAATTTATTCTGAAATTAACTTCAGATACTACATTGAACCTCTGTTCAACTTTCTAGAACAGCTCAGTCCTTGTTTTATAAACCATTTGGAAGCATCTAGCTTTAAAACTTCCCATTTCAATTAACATAAGAACAATCTCCGACCGAGAATTATTCGCTTTTAAACAACGAATTTTATATGGTTGTTGACTCACCTTAAGTGAAAACAGACTTATCTTCTTCAGAATTAAACGAAAACATGAGCCTTACGTAAGTGATGACAAATTTCAAACTTTCCAATCAGGACAAAATTTAGTACTATCTTGCTAATTTTCCTTTCTTTACGAATCGATGGAAATACGTAAGTCAGATCATAAATTCTCCTACAGCAAGATATAATATTAATTAAGCGTCAAACGCTGAACTAGTGTCTTAACCAAGAACAAACGACGAACTCTGTGTCTACTTCAGACCTACTTCGGACATACTACTAAAATTCTTATTCTTTTACATCATTGTAGTTTTAAATGATTAACACTTTTTTGGCCTTCTGTATTGTTTTTTCTTTAGACGCCAGTTCGCTGTTGTAGCGCGATCGGCAGCCACGCCCACCACTTTGTCGTGCGGTCTATAACATATAACAGAATTCCTTTTAACAAATAAAATTTACATATTTATTATCCTACCACTTTGCGTATTTTGAGGCTATGTACATCTTGTGCTGATAAAATATGAGCGAATGTTTACTCAGGGGCAGCGCACTTTGAGCACCTGTTCACCTTCGGTACTTTGGAACACAACTCTTCCAGCGAACAAGTGCTCATAACTTTCGAGGTATGCGTCTTGGAGCCCATGTCTACTCGACATTTGTGCTTCTACTGTCGTGTACTTTCAGCCGTGTAACTCTGCGCCGTCCTTTTTGATACGCCCTGTACACTCGCGTACAAAACAGCCCGTCTGACCACGAGAGGCATTTGGACGACCACCTGTTGGAGGGGTGAGGGAGGAACATTTCCAGCGTCCGTACAACAGCACCGAAAGCACAGCGAGGGAAACCAAAACACTGCGTAAGCTCTGCGTAAGAAGGGTCGTCGATTTTGTAAGAACGCAGAGTGGAAAACGACGCGTAAAGCTACACGATCGTAGGTTCATCGTCAGACTTCACTCTGTGCCATACGGTAGACTTTTTGCATCGAAATGCAAGCTTACGTTACGACACGTTTACCAAAGGGCAGGTCACGAACTCACGTGTAAATAACGTCTGAAAATGTAATTAGTGTGTTGACCGATACTGGACTGCCTGCGTGCAGAAGGGATGCCGAATGTCGAACAAGTGGCATATTGTGGTTTCAGCACTTCGCTGAAATCCCAACTCCAGTACTCCGAAGTTTCAATGGCTGTGCAACACTTTCTTTCGAGCAGAAAAAGTTCACTGTAATTATTTTAAGCAGAGCGGAATGTAGCGACAAGCACGGCGATGATACATGCGTGCTTCTGGCGCTAGTGGGTCGATATTTTGTTTCTTCGCTTTCCCAAAGTTCTTCTCTTAGACCTCCGAAAGGTGATCATTCGAATGTGTCTCGTGCCAAGACGTGCTGTTTGGCATGCGAGTGCTTCGTAGCGTAGTTCCTGGGATGAGCGACTTATATTCTAAGCTCATTTTCGTCGAGTTCTAAGCGTTCGAGTTCTCTCACTTACCTTTAAAGATCGCGGGACACTTTTGAAACATCCTGTAGAATCCCCGAGACAGAGGTGGGTGTTCGGCGGAGGGAGGTGTGAGGCTTGAAGCGATGTTGTCCGCATACCGTCTTATTCTGGTCGTGTGGCATTCGAGGGCCGATGTCTGCCTGCATACCTCGGTCTGCACCCTGTACTGGCATTTAAGTACTGGCGCCGTAAGGAGGTGAGAATAATGTCGACTACTTCGAGGTGTGTGGCTGGCTGATACTTTTACCAGCAGCACCTAACGCGTCTAACTTGGCACCTCCACAGTCTCTGACTTCCATTACCACTGTAAGTCTAAATAGATTGACATACCAACACTCGTTTGAACAGACTGATATTTACCTCTTGTTTCCTGAAGAAGAAGATGCAGGGCCCATCTCTGTGGTAAAGAATGCAGTATAACACGGTCATAAACAGCGTCGGCGTTTTATCCAGTGACTGCAAGCCACCGTGTATACAGCCATCATTTTCAGGATGAGTGGTTCCGAGATGAGAGAGTCTGCCTCCCTCTCCAGAAGATGTATTCTGGAGCTTTTAGACAGACACACAGACACACACATTCATATTGTCTGACAACAAGCGGTACATCCATCCAGACTCGTGGTTTTATAAGCATTCCAGTGTGTATGAGTTACAGTGAACTTCTTTTCAATGTTCACATAATTTCCAATGGTTGTCACGTTTTCTTCTTCACTGCAATTTCCGTACAGAGGTCACACAGGTCAGAAATGATTTTAAGCTGGCATCAGTTTGACTCTTTACAGTAGTCTAGTCAGTCTTAATTGCTCAATTCTCTCGTATTTTCCCACCGAAATTCGAAATTAATGGGTCAAACTTGTGGTCAAAGGACCCTGTATCAGGTTTCTCACTAATGAGTAAACATTTGTTCGAAGTTTTGGTATTAATATGTTTATCGCCTGGTTCCATCCTTCAGAGGCGTTGTTAGCGTGATGGGGCCTTCCACCGTAACTCCACATATATCTTGGCACATCCTCGTTATCAACCAGCTGGTCCAAAAATAGTCGAAGAAGTTATGAAACTCTTGTTTTTCTTCTGAATAGACAGCCCACCATCATGCAGTATTTATAAGGTAACATAGGCTAGAGCTCCATACGTTCTTACGTGTGTATTTCTTCGTTGTGCTAAAGACAGGTAAGAAAATCTGCGAAACTGAACTTGTTTCCACAAACGTTGATCAAAATTGAAATTGCAACCTATAATATCTGGCTCAGGGAAGAAATTTCCAGCTGATTCGACAATAGCGACTTCCAAAGCCATCATGAGAGAACCAGGATTCCGTCCAAGCACGTTATATTAGATAAACAAAAAACCGTATGTTTCACGCTTTTTATTGCGTAGAGAAACATACACCAATGAAATTGTGCTTGTTTCCTCCCAAGAACTCGTAAGACTGGTATGTAGTATAAACAACTGTCCAAACTACTTGTTCGAATTTTTCAATGTTCCATCCATAAAGAATGATTCACAGCTTGATGAACACGATTTTTTCTTTTCCGCCAACAGACACCAGTGCTGTCATTCAGTCCTCCAAGATCGTCTGTAGATAAAAGTTTGCTGCCATCATTCGGCAGTAAATTATTTTGTTGAAAGAATATTCATGCAGAATCGGTCGGATGCAGTTTTTCCTAACGCAACACAGTTACTGTTTTGCACTTGTACGTGACGGTAACGTTGTGAGAAAAGTCTTAGCCTCGATTGAAGCACTACTTCTTCAACGTAAACTGTCAAAACTGTAGTATCTGTTTCTTTTTCACGTTTTTTTTATTGAAAAATATTTTCACACATCATTTGCTGCTTCATCTGGAATACAAGCGTGGGCGCCATCTCCCAAAACTGCATTATTTTTAATGGTTGGTCTTCAGTTGATTCTTTATAATGTTTACACAATGGCAGTGAGTTACATCCCTTTTTGATGATATAGTCCACCATATACTGATGCCCATTCTTAATCATCCTTGGAATACGAAACACTACTTGCCAGTCAGATATCGACTGCAGTACTGAATTCTGGGACAGAAGCCACACATCACTGCCGCCTGTCAACAGCCTGGAATGTGGACAGGGTTCTCAGTGCAGCGGGTGACCCTTCCGCACAGTACGTCACATGCAGCGGGGTTAGGCTACATCTGAGCACCCCGTTCCAAAGTCAAGTTCCGTACGGATGTCGACACATTCCGTCTCCAAATACGTGACACAACCTCCTGGAGCGCGCAGTGGCGGCTGAACCTGCTGCCAGCTCTGACCCCTCAACTACGCAGTCGCTCGGGCTGTTCGGAGTGACCTTCGCCCGTCTCGAAACGTGCGCGCCGGCACGTCGCCCGTCTGGTGTTCACGAGTGTGGGGAATTCCGATAAGGTGGTCTCGCCTTTCAGCTTATCACGTGTTGTCAGCTCACTGACATTTCCAGATAAATGTATTTTAACCCGGAAGCAGTGTCTGATATCAATCCAAGACAATAGGTCAACTTTTTCCCTAAGCAATTTATAATTTTTCCACTGCCAAGTCCTGTGATGTACAAGTTTACATATGTGTTAGTGCAGCAGTGACAAAGATCACAGCTGACAAACGGCCAAAGTTCGCTTCAGTCTAGCGCACCGTACCTTCTGCGGAGGCTGTAACCTCCCCCTTACTAATCGGCCTATCCTGCTTGCGATATAAGAAATCACCGTGGATCGCGTGTATGCCTAATGGATTTTTACTAACTGGATAAGGCTATCTTTCCCGAAGGAGTAATACCGGCAAGTAGGAGGAAAGTGTACAACTGACTCTTCTGATGGAGAAGTCTACTACAAATAAAACGTAGTTAAACCGCACAGGGGTATAATTTGGAAAAATGAAAGTTACTTTGTGCATTCTCTCAGGAACGACACTGGTCAGAAACGGGGTACCACTGATCATGACTCCAAAAGTTACAATAATGAACGAAAAGGAAATAATTAACGGTCGCCAGCACACTAGGGTAATTTACATCCAAAATCCTCTACAAGATGATGGGAGAGGAAAACATGTATTATTTATTAAACACTGACATGGTAACTGTAGGTTGCCACGTTTTTTGACACAAATCTTAAGTGAGTATGTAATGATAAAGAAAACTGAGAAGTCACTCTTACATTGTTTTTGGCATTAAAGTTTGAGTAAGGCAATCGAGTAATGATTTAAAAATATACAATTAAACTGTATGTTAGTACTGAACTTCGTTATGTGAACAATGACCTTCAGTGACGTCAAAATAACGTCATCAAAGAAATTTAGAGAAAAGGCAAGCACTTTTTACTTTGAAGTTAGTTATTTTGCAAACTGGATTTCATATTATTGTCTGAACAATTGTGCCTTTTTCTTAATGAATTGAACAGAATTAAATACTAGAATACGTACCACACTAAACAGCCACGTGCTCCAAGCTATACGTAAAATAAATAAAACTTCTGTACTCTTAATCTGTGCATTTTCTTTAGATCTGGATTTTTTCCAGCGATAGATTCTCAAACTTGAAAATTGAAACTGCTTTACTTTACTCAATACTGTTGTACTGTTGTACAAGCTCTCCTGCAGACCTTGCAGAACTAGCACTCCTGAAAGAGAGGATATTGCTTCTGTAAAGTTTGGAAGGTGGGAAACGAGGTACTGGCAGAAGTAAGGCTGTGAGGACGGGGCGTGAGTCGTGCTTGGGTAGCTCAGGTGGTAAAGCAAAGGTTCCGAGTTCGAGTCTCGGTCGGGTACACAGTTTTAATCTGCCAGGAAGTTTCAAATCTGTTATAAACCGCTCTGGCTGTTGCCTTTCTTATCGGATAAAACTTGACACACTTAGAAAATGTTTCTAGCACCACTAATATGTACGCGAAATTCACTGGTCTTGAGCAGTAGACCGTAGAGGTCCGTACAAACCAAATCCAGCACATCGTTACGTCTTATGCTCTGCCTAGGGCCACGGTTCGTGCAGTTCCTTACCTTCACCCTCCGGCACTTATCACATGTCCTTATTCTTTGAGCAACTCTTTTCTGCATATTACTAATATTTACAACTCCCGCCAGCTTCTCAGTGCACTTGTATAGTCCGCAGCGACCATACGCTAAGTGATAGTAGTTTATTCACTGTAAATGATAGTAGTCAATCATCTCCGTGACGTACTTGCCTGGCCAACACACTCGCTGTTTATAGCTTTCTTCACCTTTACGTATGTACAAGATATGGTTATATATTTTATAATACTTTCTCAGTTTCTCCCCTTCTCTACTCTTTTCGTCACACTTGTTCTTAACAATTATTAGACAGTCATCCGAGTTTTGCTGACGACGCATGCTTTTACAGATGGTCTCTACTCTTTTACGACCTTCTACATCTTGAAAGCAGTACAATTTCAGTGCGGCTTCAGACTCGTCCCCCACAAGCCGATGGCCGGTTTCAGGCAGACGTGGCAGCGCGCCCGCCACACGGTTGTCCGATCCTCTCACGTGACAAACGTCACAGTAAAACTGCTGCAAGGAAAGAGACCACCGTGTCAGTCTTTCACGCGGGAAACGACGGTCCTTTGGATAAGTGAGCGCCTTGTGGCCAGTGTGAATTATCACCTTTCGGTCCCACAAATAACCTTTAAATTTTCTGAAACCCCATACGGTAGCGAGACATTCTTTCTCAGAAATCGTATACTTTCGCTCACATTTCGTCAACGTTCGGCTTGCGAACGCGACTGCTCCGTGTTCTTTATTTCCTCCTTCTCCTACTTCTTGAAACAATTCCACTCCTAAGCCATAATTAGACGAGTCCGTTCCCATATGAAATGGCAACGCAAGATCAGAATGGTACAATATGTTATTCTGCAGTAATTCATTTTTCAGTCTTTCAGATACGGCCTGACACTCGGCAGTCCACACAAAGGGCGTATCTTTTCGCAACAAGTTGTTCAGGTTTGGGTCGTTTAACGCATGCCCCTGCGCCAACTTGCGATAGAATCCTGAGAGCCCTAGGAAGCTCTTTAACTGCTTCCTACTCTTCGGCGAAGGACAGTTACTTATTGCCTCCACTTTCTGAGGCTCTTTAGTGATACCCTCTGTTGACACAACGTGACGAAGAAAATTCAGTTCTTTCTTCACAAACTCACAGTTCCTCAGTTTCAGCGTCATTCCGCCTTTGCATAACGCACTGAAAACTTCATCCAACAATTCCCAATGTTGTTGCCACGACGAATTCACCTTATCCAGGGCCCTGACAAAGACAGAAACAGATGTATTCAGGCCGAACGGCACTACCCTGTACTGGTAACATCGGCCTGCACATAAAAACGTCGTATATTTCCACACTCTTCTTCTAAGGCTATTGGGCAGTACCCAGCTGTGAGGTCAAGGCTAGTCATAGACTGTACACAGTGAAATATTTCCAGTATCTCTTCCATACTCTCTGGTCTATCCGTCTCACGTTGAACGACCTTGCTCAACCTGCGTGTGTCTATCACAATCCTGACACTTCCATCTCTCTTTCCTACAATTATTAAGGGATTGTTATAGGTGCTGGTACTTCTCTTTATAACATTCCATTCTAACATCCGATCTATTATTGGACAGCCTCCTTCTTGGATAGCGGTACCGCACTTGGTCTTACAAAGAATGCTTTATGGGGTATTACATTTAACTTGCTATGATAGCGAGTAACAAGCCCCAGTTTATTTGAAAACACGTTCTTGTTTCTCATAATTACGTCATACAGATCTCGTTTTTGTTCAGGCAGGGCGTTTGGTAGTGTGCCTACAATGTTTTCTATTTCGCCTTCCAAACAATTGTCGAGGTTCATATTGCGGATACCGTAGTATTCCATTTTCCTGCCTAAACCAATCTCATTAGGACAAGTAACAAGATGAACAGGTTTGTATTCACTACTCACATCGTCACTCGTTTCATCAGAACTCACATTTACTTCGGTCTTGTCTTTGCACAATTATTAACTGCAATAATAAGACACTGAATTGCATTTCCAATCTCTTAACAACCAATCTAAACCCACAGTAACATTGGTGGCACAACGACGAATTCCTGTTCGAATGATCCTCCTTGAATCTCAAAACATCCAAATATTTGGTTTGTTGTCGGTTTGCTATTGCTTCCAGTAGCACCGATTATTTTGACTCCCAGTACTGGCATTACTACCACTTCTGGTTTATCTTTCAGTAACTCAAAACTTTTTCCCAACATAGCACTTAGGTCTGCACCTGTATCAATTAAAATTTGCATTTGTAGGCCATACATATTAACGGGCACTACAATCTGTCTACACCTTTCATTGTCAATGGTTTGTTCTTCGCACAAGAAATCCTCGTCTATCTGCAGGTCGTCCCAGAAAACTCTGTCCGGTTCCGATGCCGACAGCGGTTTATCCGACGGTTTTCTAATTCTTTGTGTTTCAACGTTTTTGATCTCTATTTCTCTGTCCTGTGGTAGTTGAACTTGTTTTGATCTCGACATCACAATATTACTATCAATTTCATCGCTTAATGAACTTTGTTTAACCAATAGTTCGCTGATTGTCACTTCAGGTAGGTATTCTTCGCAAAGATGGCTGTCGTCTTCCGAGATTCTTGGAGAAAAGTACTCTGTTTTGTGTTCTGTGTCACCTGCCGAGCTCACGCAACCGTCGTCCGTCTCCACTGCTTGTGTAACGCCAGGTTTGGCCTCGTAGATACTGCAGTCTACGTGGCTTTCAATTGGTTGTACCTGGTCATTGTCGCCAAATTCATCTTGCCCCTCCTCGTAACATCCGCCTCTGTTTACAATAGGACTAGCGTCGCTGGGGTTGGCTACTTCAAAAACTTCATTTGGACAAGCCTGCCGTTCAGCTACAGTGCTTTCCGTTTCAGAAACGTTAATTTCTTGAGGGCTAAGAAGCGTCAGTTTCTGTCCGCCCTCCCCATTAGCACACCTCCCATACAATCCTCTCTAACTTTTCAGTTCGTAGTACGTCCGACCGAACTGACCGACCACGCCTCTTCGCATTTCCCTGCTCGATTCCGGAAACTTTATTCGAGGTCGGCTCTCGTACTTACGCTGGCGACTCGTACTCTGCTGAAACTTGCGTAACCGTTGTTGCGGCCGCCTCCTGCTCCCCTACCGGTACACTAATATCATTATTACTTTTACGAGCAGTGGCAGCTGCGCCGCCTGCCTTTTACAGCTCAGTTATCACTACTCTAGGTGCGCCGCCCTCTCTACTCTCTCGCACATTCCCCCATCGCTGACTTATCCTTCCGGATTTGTCACGGCGGCATTGTCTAGGTTCTCGTTTGGGCCGCCGAGGTCTCCCCCCTAACGGGCGCGGCTGGTTGCTTCCCTCACCGATTCCCACAGACCTGTGGCTACCAGACCGCCGTGATGTATCATTCCGCTCCTCTCTACTATCATTCCTCCAAGGACCACGTACCGTACTTACTTGATACTGGACCCTACCATTTCTGCAGTTGTTATTGTTACTATAACCATTATTGTTATACTGCTGTGGATTGTTATTACCATGGTGGTTGATACCATTATTGCCACGGTGACTACGGTGGTAATTGTTACCATTGCCACGACTTTGAACATTTTCGCGGTTATTCCGCTATTTGCATTCATCTTCTACTTTCTCTACAAACGCAGCAATCGTTCTCGAACTACTGCCGAAGTATCTGTTGGAGTCATCTGGAAGCTTCTGCCACAGCTCCCACACAATCTCCGATTCACTTTTCCGATCGCGCAAATATTCCAATTTGCCGATCCAGTTTCCACAAAATTCTTACATGGAGCCTCGCGTGTTTACATCGTAGGGCCTCGACATTACGAAATAGTGCCATACACCCTCTTGTATCAGCTCTGACCACTACTCTTTCAAAAATGCACTTTTGAACACTTGAAACGTCATGTTTGTTATATCGAGGTTTAAACCCCATCGCTTAGCCTCGCCAGCTAACACGTCGATTACTGTATTTATTTTTCCCTTGTCTGGCCATGATTCCGGCAATCCCCTTTCACAATTTTTAATGAAGTCGGTAGCGTGCAGTCCACCCTGCCTTCTGAGGGGATCTAAACGCTCCTCCTTCGCTAATATTTCAGCGCTATGTGCGTGGTATGACACACACTGCTGATTTTCTCCTAATCGTCTCTCTAACTCATTTATCCTTGCAACTCCTTGGCAAGTGGTAACTGATAACGCTTCCACCTCCTCCTTCTTTTCATCACACACAACCAATTGTCTATTTACTTTAGCACCTACGTCGGGTACTAAAGTCTGTAAACTCATTATTTTTCCTACATCTTCTTCTCGAGCTACTTTCAATTTTTCAGCCCTCTATTGTGGGACCAACAGCTTCTGTTTGATCCTCCCTACTTCAGTTTCGAAACGACTATTTATGTCTCCCATCTTCATTTGGGCTTCCTCCACATCACTCTCCAGATTACCGATTTCTGTACTCAATACCACTACCTCTGCTCCAATTTTATCTACCTTTGGGTTAATAATCCCAACATTACCGTTAACATTTTCAACTGCTTTATTCTGGTCATATATTGTTGGTGATTGGGCATCCATTTTACTGATTAACAAACTGAACAAATCTTTTATATTTCCGGAAATCAATGGTTGCACCGTCGGTTACGTCTTAATAAATACCTCGTATGCGTCACCAGTAGGTTCCGTTTTACTTTTTATTCTGTATTCCGTAGCATTTGCGAGTTCGTGGAATTCCGTTTCCGCCATTGTTCGGTTTTCTGCAGCAGCGTCTGTGATGCTAGCCGCCGAACTCTGAACAATGTCTCCCGGTTCCTCATCGTGCATTGTTCGACCGATTGTTCCGCATTTGGTACAATCAAATTACTTGTTTCGCCTAATTTATTCATGTTGCCCAGTTTGCTGATTACTGTGGAATTTAAATGTGCTGCTTATTTCTGCCACTTGCTGTTATTGTATGTTAGCGACTTTGTTTGTAGCAACAAGTTATCATTCGCTGCAAAACTGCACGTTGCAAATTCGTGCCCAGAACAATACCAAACTGATATTGTCGTGTCCCCTGCCACGTGTAACCTCCGTCCTACTAACCTGCCTATCCTGCCTGCGATATGAAATATGACCGTGGATCGCGTGTGTGCCTGCTGGATTTTTACTGGTTGGATAAGGCTATCTTTCCCGAAGAAGTAATACTGACAAGTAGGAGGAAAGTGTACAACCGACGCTTCTGATGGAAAAGTCTACTACAAGTAAAAAGTAATTAAACCGAACAGGGCTATAATTTGGAAAAAATGAATCTTATTTTGTACATTCACTCACGAACAACACTGGTCAGAAAAGGGGTACCACCGATCATGAATCCAAAAGTTACAATAATGAACAAAAAGGAAATAATTAACGGCCGCCAGCCCACTAGGGCAATTTACATCCAAAATCCTCTACAAGATGATGGGAGAGGAAAAACACGTATTATTAAGCACTGACGTGGCAAGTCAAGGTTGGGACGTTTTTTGACACTAATTGTGAGTATCTAATGATAAACAAACCTGAGAAGTAGCTCTTACGTTATGTTTGGCATTAAATTTTGAAAAAGGCAATCGAGTAATGATTTGAAAATATACAATTAAACTATATGTTGGTACTGAACTTTGTTACGCGAACAATGACTTTCAGTGACGTCAACATAACGTTATCAAAAAAATTTAGAAAAAAGGCAAGCACTTTTTACTTTGAAGTTACTTATTTTGCTAACTGGATTTCGTATTATTGTCTGAACAACTGTGCCTTTTTTTTTCTTACTGACTTGAATAGAATTAAATACTACAATACGTACCAAACCAAACAGCCATGTGTTTCAAGCTATATGTAAAATTCGTAAAACTTCTGCACTCTTAATTTGTGCATTCTCTTTAGATTTGATTTTTTTTCCAGTGATAGATTCTCAAACTTGAAAACTGGAATTGCTTTACTTTACTCAAATACTGAAGACCCTGTTGTACAACACTTAATTGAAAGTAGACTGAGGCTAAAATTCTTAAAAGTGAAATTATTCATTAATAAACTGGCTGTAACTATTCAATTTGTTTCTTTTGTCACTCGGTTAGCATATACGGGGGGGGGGGGGGGGAAGTAACAAGGATCCTGGTTGGTAACGATGTCTGGGGACAAAGAGGACACAGTCACCCTGAATTTAACTGATTAATATTGAAATAAATTTTATCAATCAGATCACATTCAGCTGCGGTGCTGGGTTAGCCGTTAGTAGAGATGGGGGATCCGCTCTTGAACTAATTCATAGAGTTCACTCTTTCAAAGGAGTGAACAATCAGTGATTCAGAAAAAAAGAACGGTAGCTCCAAACGTTTCCCACGGCAGAGAGAGAGAGAGAGAGAGAGAGAGAGAGAGAGAGAGAGAGATGGAGCATATCAGCAGCGCCTCTGCTGGTCAGAGCACACTGCACGCCACACAACACAGCCAGCGCCAGCCTCTGCCCTGCTTCTACCTTGGCTGCCTGCATTGTGCAGTGCCCCATTGGATTTTGTATTTCACATATGCCGTGGCGTCTCTGTGCGTCGTCTGCCGCGCAGTGTCTGGCGCAGCGTAACTTCGCATCCCACTCTGTCGGCGATCGTTTCGGTCGCACGTCCTGCCCTCTGGGCAGTTGATGCGAGCAACAGGACAAAGAGCCACCTAGCGGATAACATAGGAACTACTTGCAAAAACCCGCTCGCAAGGGAACGAACTATTTGTCTCGGAGCGGATGAGTTCACCGCTACCCCCTCCCTCGGAACTCGCCCGCTCATCGCTCGCCCCACCGTCTCGACTCTAGCCAGAGCGTCGAGCAAAGCGACTCAGGTGTCACTGCGGTCTCTGCGGTCTCAGCTCACGCAGTAATACAGCTCGCGGCTCGACCTGCTCGACTCAGCGCCTCTGCATCGGAGTTCGTCCCCACTGGATATTGTTCTTCGTAGTAATGCCGCTATGTATATTACATTATTATGTTATGTATACATCAATTGTTTTTATTTTATTTTTATTTGTTTAAACTGATTAGATTAGGTTCCTGATGACTCCTCTTACTATAGGATTTTTATTATAGACACTCGAATTTACGCTTTAATTACGAGCGAACCGATAAACGTATCGCAAAATGTGATACACCAATATTTTCCTTGTTTTATTCTGCGTTAGGCTATATGCAGCACTTTCGTTTTACAGTCAAATTTATATTTTTTTTTCTTATTCTGGTACGGATTTTGCAATTTTGGGCGTCTTCGAAAGGAAACGTTCACTTTAAAAATATATGGCTTGCGATGTATTTGTATGAGGTTAATGCAATTTTAATACGTTATAGCCAAATATATTGTTAATGTAAATCTCAAGTTACAACATTTTCCGATCACCCAAAAAACCACGATAGTGCAAAATAAATCAATAATCAAAAACTTTGTCATATCGTGGAAATTTCAATAAACAATACAAAATTCTTACTCATTATCTGTGTTACTTCAAAATAGGCTCAAATAAGATCAAAATACAGGTATAGTACTGGAATAAACCAAGTTTAAAGGGCAATGTGCCTTCCATTTATTTTATATTGTAAATGAGTGGTGAGTCATGAAAAAGAGCTAATTCATTTCAGGGAGTGAACAGTTCTGATCCAATCTCTGAAAAGAACAGTTTTGCCCATCTCTAGCCGTTAGTACTTGAGTGCTGTGCGTGCGACGAAACACGGAGCCGGCGACGAATCTGGTTTGCCGGAACTGGTGCTGTTGTTGTTGTTGTTGAGGGCGGCAGGATGTCGTGGAGGCACGGCTAATTACAGGGGCGGGCAGTCGTAGTCAACACAGGCTGTTCGGCCCGTCCACTGCCCTCCCTGCTGCTGCTGGACGTGCGGCCGGCGCGCGGACACGATGCCGCCGAAGCTGGTGCTCTCTGCTGCGAGAGCGTCGACGCCGCACTGCCGCACCCTGCAAGCGCCGGAGCCTCTCTCCCGCTCTACGCCCACTCCGCGCAACAGCTGCCTACCCAAAGGTTCTACAACGCACAAGCACTGCTACTATCGTTGCTCGTCGACGCAAACAATAATTCCTTTGGCTTTTGGCCAGAGCTTATAAGTATCACTCTAAGACACAGGTAAATACAGTGAAATGTCAACAGACTTGTACCTAAATGCAGTGAAGCAAAGTCCTTACTTGTTAAAAGAAAGCATTCAAATGACAAATATTGAGACACCGTTCAGAAGGAAATCAGCAACCGGCAGCGGTCGCCACGCCCCCGCATTTCCGGCTGGCGCCGCCGCGGCACGCTCGTCTCGCCGCCAGGGGGGCGGCTCGGCTCCGCCCCCCGCCGCCCACTGCGGTGCGCCCAACACGCTGCGCACCGAGGCAGACTGTGCTGAGGCGTGGCCGGCACGCAGGCCGCCCTGCCGAAACCCTCGCAACACTGCCGAGTCGCAGCAGTCGCGAAAATAGCGGTAGAATAGCCGGTCAGCTGCAAGAAGCTGGTATAAACCTTTGGCACATCAAATACTGACGTATGGGAATTTGTAAATGCCTGATAAAATTTCTTACTTTGGATCTCTCCGTCCTTTTTTTCTTTTGGTGGTGAGTCGTCTGGCTGGTTCCATGTGGGTCCCCACGAAATTCCCTCCTGTGTCAAGTTCTTCATCTCGGAGTAGCACTTGCGACCAACATCCTCAGCTATTTTTGTCGGATGTATTCCAATCTCTGCCTTTCCCAAAAAGTTTTTTCCCTCTACAGCTCCATCAACTATCGCGGACGTTATTCCTCCACGTCTTAATACGCGTCCCATCACCCTTTCCCTTCTTTCTGTCAATGTTTTCCACTCGTTGCAGTCATCGCCGTTCCTGCGGAGAACCTCGCCGTCTCTTGTGAGTCCCCTCAGTTTTCAGAATTCTTTGACGGCACCAAATCAGAAACGCTCAGATTCTCTTCCTTTCCAGTTGTCTCCACAGTCCGTGAATCACTTCGCCACACATTTCTTTCTACAAATGAACGTCTATGTTTGGCTTCCCACGTAGCACAATTCCTTCACTTTGCCTGCTCTGCTGCCGCTCCCCACAATTCTGATTTTAAATTTATCACCGCTACACGTTATTTCTTTTGTACGTCTTCAGTTTTCTTTCAACCCACAACGTGTGCTCAGCACCCACTTCATTCCATTCAACACAGCATTATTTCATTTCCTTCATTTCCGAATCTTGTCGTCGGCACCCTTTCACCCTGAATTTTAATCCAACTCCTGAATCTCTCTTTCATTTCCGTCATTACTTCAGTCATGCATACCCTGAACAATAGGACTAGGCAATACATGCATGTCTTGTAACCTCACTACTCTGACCACTTCATACCTGGTCCCATTCTCTCCCTCTTAGTCCTTATACATACCGTACGTCACGCACCTCTTCCCACAGTTCAGACCCAGTATTCAGTGGTTTTGGCAGACTCCCTGTATACGTCCGTCGCTCATTTGCTGTTGTACGTGTTTGTCTCTGGCCTCACTCCCTCTTACTGTGATGCCATTATCTCAGACACAGCACCTGCAAGTGTCTTGTACGTCAGCCATTACCCACGTATCATTTTGAGGTGGTGCTGGCATCAGGAAAGGGCTAATCGTACCGTGGAGTGCGACCAGTTTGAACTGTCAAATTGTACTCTACTATTGCACATGGGAAATGACAGACACGGTGCTCGCGGTGGTGTTAATCGAGAGGTACAGATCGGGTATGCTGAGCGACATCTTTACCACTGCACAGCATCAATCAGGTCGTTCTGGCGACTTTCAGACATGGGCTACCTGCAGCAAGGACAGGAGATGACATACCGGGGAGGAGGCAGGAGGGGGGAGAGGGGGGAGAGGGAGCGAGGGGGGTACAGAGGGGGGAGGGAGTGTTGCCGCGACTAGGAGATGGTCCTGTAAAAAGGGTGTGGATAACTGTAGTTGTTGAGGCATTACGCACGCCCTCGGGTGGTCAGTTCTGTACAGACACTGACTTTGTCCACACCACTTAGAGCCTGTGCGAGATGTCAACCCATGGGAGATTACAGTTCTGCCAGTGGATACTAAGACGGGACACAGAAGATACAAAGTTCGCAACTTGCCTTTTATTCCCAGGTGAGGAGAGATTTACGTAGAGATAGACAATGAATTACCACAATAACCAAGTTTGGGCAGATGTAAATCGTCGAGTGCATGTGGAAGCAAAGCACCAAGTCTACTTTAGTACAACTGCGGAGTGACAACCCCTTCAGACGGTACACTTGCACACGATCAAATGTGAGAGCAGCCATGTTTTAGCCCTCCCACTAAGGCTTCATTAATTTCGACAATGATTATGGGTATATAATAATACGGTAAGGTATCAGTTCCAAATTATTGGGAACAAAACGATATGAGAAAGTGTACAACTAATCACCAACATGGCCATTTACTGTACTGTCTCAGTCAACACTTAATTAAAATAACTGCAATCAATAAAGTTCATTTTTGATTGCTTACCTGGGAGAATGTTTAACTGCTATTCATAAGCTAAAAGTATGGTTGATTGTAATTTATATTACAAATGGAAAATCAGGTAAAAATACAATACAGTCGGCACTCCTAGGGCACATAATTTGCTTCTGAATGAGTTAATTATAATGAGAATAATTTACACATAAGAATGGGTTCTACTCGCTCTGAAGACCTCATTCACTAGTTGTGCTGTAATATATTTGTCTTTATGGAAGAGTAAAATTTAATTAGGAGCAAATATTGTACCATTAAGTTCGTTTTATTTTATACGGAGATTGATAGACTGATAATCAAATGAATAGTGGATGTACACAACATGATAATAATGAATGGTGTGACCTCATTCCTGCTGTAACTGCCAAAAACTGTAATAGATGGTTCTTTTCAGCTACCTGAATATCATTAATAACATTCCTTTAACGTAATAATAAAGCGCCTAAATAAACGACAAAACACTTTTTCAATGCTAGAATGCAGTAGCCAAGAAATCTACACAAACCAGGTGAAAAATATTGTTTTATTTAGATATATGAATGAATAAGTTAATGAATTTGACTAGATCATGTCTTTTAAATAGTTCTTGCAAAGATTAAATTTCAATTATTAGTGCTTTCAAGCATCTTTGAAAAGTTGTTACTTATAAACAATCGCAACTTTAAACCTTACTAAGGTTTTAGACTTATTTTTGGACGGTATTAACGTCTTTTGTCAACGATTAAATGTATCATTGGACTCCTAACGCAGGACTATATGCCTTGGATCGGGATGCAGGTGATAATGAGTTGGGCAAATGCGAAGTCCCTGCATCCGCATTTCACACAAAACTTGTGTGGCTGAGACGGTTGTGCGGGCGCGGGCAGTCGCTGCTTGCCAGCCGCCACCGCCTGACGGCGCCGACCAGCTGCCTGGGGGACACACAGAGCCGGCTGTCAGCCAGCGGCGGCCGGCCTTCCAGCTGCACCGGGCTTCCCTCACTGCTCTCGCCAGCCCTCGCGACTCTTCCTCAACTCCTCTGCTGCGACATACTGGAGCAACTGCGGGTACCGTGCTGCAGCGAACAGTGACCTCGAATAGACTCTTGTGTTCTCTGAGGGGACGACGAAGTGTGCAGGGTGAGTGTACTTTGCTTCCGTTCCTCCGCCATCAGCGACACACCAGGATCCGACTGGACAGTGCCCCATTCGTAGCTTCCTGTGTAGCTGTTCTCACTCTTCGACGTGTACCTCAGGTCCGTTACTCCAATGTACGTCACCCGTGAATACTCATCTAAAATGACTTTCCGAATTTTTGGAGTGAATACTGAAGTAAACCGTATAAATACAGCCAAGTCCTCTTCAGTTACTTCAGCCGCATGTAATGAAGCGTTTACAAAGTTACTGTTCTCCAGCCGTCACGTGTGTTCCTCAGCTCCCTTGCTGTCACAAACAATACAAACTGCAGGTGCCAGGCAGGAGGGGACAGTAACCTAGAGTAACCTCTGCTGTTTGTTAACGAATCATTGGAGTGTGTTGTGTTACAAAGCAAACCCTCCTTTTGTTTCTGCGACAGTATTTGGACATGATATTCCAGGACGACAACGCATCATTTCTTGCTTACGCTGTTATTCAGCTCAACCATCCCATATGACCCTTACCTGCCTTGCAGTTACATACAGCACGATCTCCTGGTTTTGCTGATGACACACTGAAGTAGGCAAAAGGAAAGATGTGCTACAGAACGGCTAGGATGTGGTCTTACAGCTGCACAACGCCCCCTTCTCTGTGACTTTTAACGCTCACCCTTTCGTCATGTTTCTCAGCTTACTTGCAGCAACAAACAGGACTTTCTTTGGACATTATTTTACGAGGTACCATTATTTGAAGCTATCTACGGTTTCTGAACCTTCCTGAAAAATTATCAGATCAGGTCTCGTATCCAGACACTCTGCCTCTCGTGCGCCGTCGTTCCACCAGCTTAGCTGTCCACTGTATACCTGTATACCTGGCTTCCTTCAGCCAGCAACCCTTTACCGCTGTCCAGACTTTGGGGAGCTTCTGCTCCAATTCTTGCGGGACCAGCACCCCAGGTAGTAGGCTTTTAGGGAGGACAGCGAGTCAAGGTCGAGTAGTTCAGTAAGTTGGGCAGATCTCCCTGAGTCACAAAGGCTTAGGGTTCGAGATCCGCTCCAGCACACAGTTTTAATCTACCGCCAGTTTTCAAACTGAGCACCTCTGTGCTGCAAATTGAAAATTCATTCTGCAACCCGTGTCTGGTATTTCTTAAGGAAAAACTGACGTTAACTGCATGAATAATAAATCAGTCACCACATGTTTCTGTACCTGTCGTGTCACGTGATTCAGCAGCTCGACAATATTGCATTTCTTACTTGTACAAGTTTCCAGCTCAAACATTTCACATCTTCCTCAGGTTCGCTGGTATCTTCTTATGAGGAACGTGGTCTAAAATGACCTCTGGGTGTGTTGTGGCAATACTGAAGTGGGTACCACCAGTAATTCCCAGTCACCTTCCGTTACCAAAACATCAGTGTGAACTGATCTCCCAGTTGCCTTTAGGTATCAAGATGTGAGGATGTCTAAAATAATTTTTAGCCTTGTTGATCAAATGTGAACCCTTTCAGACGTCAATTTTTTCTCAAGGAAGGAAAATTTTTCTTTGTGTGGTAATGCTGATATGTGATTTACTAATGACTTTAGATGCAAGATTTGTACAAAAATATACACTCATTTTCGAAACCTTCATTGTACACTTGGCTTAAGTTTGTGTACTAAAATGACTAGTTACGAAATACTCTCCGTTATAACAAATAGTAAAACGATCATTCA